>NW_025112997.1:16101887-16771887 GCF_010416935.1 Polistes fuscatus | reverse complement strand
TAATTTCTTACAATTACATGCATTTAAAGGTTAACCAATTTATTATTATCTTTTATCAGAAGATACAATCGAAGGAGAGAAAAGACGAAAGTGAAAGACTGATTTTTATGATCGTTCCATCCATGACCGTCTAAAGTTTCTAGAATATACTAGAATTGAATCACCGAGCCATCCAAATTGAAGAGATACAAAATATCGTTTGAAAACACGATCGAAACGTTACTTTAATCAATCATACGAACAATTATTTGATCAATGTATGTGCCTGAATTTTAAATAACCGTCCCATCGATCGTTACGTTTCCTTTTTTCAAAAGACAAAAGATAAGTGATACTAAGATCGTATAAGACTGATAAGAAAAAAAGAGACTAATTAAATCGTCGAAAAATCGTTCGTAATTTTATTCGTGATAACAGTGTTGTGCTACTATTTACTACTACTGAGTACTCGGTGATTAGTGGTGGGTAATGATAAGTGACCCCACCGTTTCGAATGAAGTGGTTTTAGGATGATGGTGGAGCGTGTCGAGGATCATCTCTTCATGTATCGACGCCCCGTCTATCGGGTCTTCCAGTACCTCGAAACCACCGAGTGAGTATTCGCGACATAATGACATTTTATAATTTCTGATCTTTTCATGAAATTATCAGAGATGACCAGTGTGTTTTATCTTTTCATTTCTTCTATTTTACAATATTTTTTTTTAATCGATTATCTATATATGCATAATTATATACCGATGATTGTGCAGTAGTATACTAATTGTAAGTTAAAAAATATTAAAAATAGTTATTTTTTTTTATTTATTTTATAACACAAATAATAGTAATATAATATAATTTATCATAAAATCAATTTCTTCTTTTTTTTCTTTTTTACTTAGTTCACTGTCATTACCGGCGCATATTACATTTAATAATTATACTATCGTATATAGGTGAAACTTATACGATACTATCGAATTTTCTAATCTCTAATTTCTGCGAGAAATTTCCAGAGATTAACATATTTTATTTTTTCATTCCTCGTATTTTACAATTTTTTTTGTATCGAATTGATTCATAATTATATATTATTATATTTAATAATCATATTCACGATATATATCATATTTTCTAATCACGTATCTTATCTCTTGGAAACTAACGTGTCTTATCTTTTATTCTTTCTATCGAATAAAATATACAAATGATATATCATTTGATTATCTATACTTTGATCTATGTTAAAAAATATATTCGCGATATACTTTAATGAAAGAAAATTTGTTGATTTTTTAATCAATCGCTATAATTAAGGACACAATTTTTTTTCATGGAAATTAATACTTACTCGTGTTATATATAATATTTAAATATATTTAATAATATATATATATTACATATATATATTAAATATATATGTATATATATAAATAATTCATATTTAAATATGTATAATAATAAATATTACTATTTATAAATAAATTAATTATATCTATACATACTATTATATTTATATAATTAAATTACCAATTTTATATAATTATAATATAACTATATATTTAAATTATTAATTATAGCGCTACGCGATATACTTTAATGAAAGAAAATTTGTTGATTTTTTAATCACTCGCTATATTTAAGGACTCAATTTTGTTCGTATCTCGTATACGTATCTATTAATTACTATATTAATATTTATATTACATTACCACGCTACGTCTACGATAGATTATTAATCAAGATAAGTATACTACTTTATTGTTTTTTATAATTGATATGACGTCGTTTGACTTGGGTAAAGTTCTATATCGATAAAAAATATTTCTCGTTGTTAAGATCGCGTCGAGAAGAGGCGTTTTTACGACGCATGTACTAGAACGTTTGAAAAGTTAGTTCGATGGGGTCGAGGTGTAACCTCTTCTTAGGTACGTCGAGCATCCAGCTGTTAGAATCTTCAGAGAGCCACGGAACAGGCGTTTAAACAAAGGGGTTGCCTCGTTTGAATACCAGCCAGTGGCAATTTGCGTGCATAAAGCCTCGGGAGGTTCCTTGCGATTCGTGAATGGAAGAAACGAGAAGCGAACGAGAATAAGAGAGCAAGTGAAACAGAAACAAAGAACGAGAGAAATAAAGAGTGAGAGAAAGCGAGACGAAAAGAGAAAGAAACAAGGAAGAAAGAAAGGAAGGAAGGAAGAAGAAGAAGAGCTCGATGCAGAAAGTGCTCGTTTTCGTCCTTGTTACGTCGATGCCGTAGCTGGGTAACCATGGCAAAATTGCCATCATCGACCACGAGCTCTCTCCGGTAATCGTCGTTAATTGGCGCCATTAAATATGCTTCGAACTCTACTCGCAGCATCGGAATCGCAATCGGTTTGTTAGATTTCCTATCTTCCAATTTCTACTAATACATTTGTACCGGTAATATTATGACTGGTTATTCAATTAAAAACAAAAATACATTGATTTTATATTATTTATTTTATATTATAATTATATATTATAATTATATATTATAATTATATATATTATTTTATTTAATTATTTATATTATAAATATATATGGTAAAATAAATATTTTCAATTGTTTTACTTGTGTTAATTAATCAAATGTCATAATTATTGATCACGTTGATAAGAAGGGCCTCATTATTATCAGCTTGTAAATTTTGAACAAGAACAGCGAAGTAATATCACAAAGGGAAAGTTAAATACAAAGGAATTGAAAATTATAAGTGAAATTAATTATTTTATATTATAATTATTTATATTATAAAATATATATGGTAAAATAAATATTTTCAATTGTTTTACTTGTGTTAATTAATCAAATGTCATAATTATTGATCACGTTGATGAGAAGGGCCTCATTATTATCAGCTTGTAAATTTTGAACAAGAACAGCTAAGTAATTAGAAAGGGAAATTAAATACAAAAATTGAAAATTATAAGTGAAATTATTATAAATATTATAATTATTTATATTAAAATATATATGGTAAAATAAATATTTTCAATTGTTTTACTTGTGTTAATTAATCAAATGTCATAATTATTGATCTCATTGATAAGAAGGGCCTCATTATTATCAGCTTGTAAGGGTTGAACAAGAACAGCGAAGTAATATCAGAAAGGGAAAATTAAATACAAAGGAATTGAAAATTATAAGTGAAATTAATTTAATTCAATATAGAAATCACACAAATTTTGAAATGCAATGATCTTTTAAACAAAAGAGATAGAACAAATTTAGTAAGTAAACGATATTATAAATGAAATTTTCTTTACTTTTCTTAATACTCGAATATTATTAATCTTTTCTATTATCTTCCCTGCGGTCTGTTTAAAGAAAGGCCTTTTTCCTGGCCACGTCGATTAATTTGTAAGAAAATGTTGCCACGGGCAAAACGGGCTTATGAATTTTCGTTTATCTTTTCTAATTATAAATTTATCGTTGAAAGAACGAGTTTACTTTCGGAAACGTAATCTTTAATCATATTTCCTAATTTTATTCTGATTTTAAAATTAAGTTATCGATTATTTCAAAATATACAAAAAATTATACTTACTTTATGTTTTGTTTTTTTTTGTTGCACAAAATTGTAGGATATTAATATTTAGTTAGAATTAAATAGTAATTTAGCATGGCACACACACAAAACCATTTACTTTAATATTTAATATACATAATTTACTGTGCAATTAGTCAATAAATTATAATAATATTCTTATATTTTATTTTTCTATTATTATTGATCTAATAAAAAATAAAAAAGTAAAGAAAAATATGTGTACTCAAGACACTTTATGTAACGATAAATCAATAAGAACGTATGATTTCGCAATATAGAAACGTTTAATTTCATCTAGGACTCGTTAAAGGTACAATTAAACTTTCCCTGGACAATCTAGACAGGTGGTGTCTTATGTAAATACTTACGATGAGAAATCGTTCGATACGGTTGATTAATTAAAGCCATTACCATGCTTCCACCATCGTGTTGAGATCTAACTGGGAATCGTAGATGCATAGTAAACCCATCCAAAGCTTCTTATGCAAATAGAATCCTAGGTAAAGAGGTGGACGCGAGAAATAGGAAGAGATAGAGTCTTTAAAGTTAATTTTCTTCTATACGAAGATATAAAACTTCTTACACGCACGTTTATTCTCTCTTTTATTCGAGAGTATACCTTTGGTTAAAAGATATTTTCATGTCTTCGATAGTACTTTAATACTTTTACCTAATCGTTCGCCATAAACTCGCCGCAAGCTGCCGTTATTTCGCTGACTAAATTCGTATCTTTGTTCGTCGTCGTACTTCTACATCGTCAATGATAATATTTTTTTATCTTTCTATACAGTAAACTATCGTACAACGTGGCTAATATGCCTGATGCGTCACGGAAAATTTCTATTTTCCTCGGGATAATTTACAGTTAGTTCATGAGATCATATTATATACGTATTAACCCTTTGCACTCCGAATTATATTTCAATTTTGTTACCAACAGCTTCTAACGCTTTTCAATGTTTTATTTAAAATTTACTTTAACTACAAAATATCAGTTTATTAAATTAACGTTAATTAATAAACATTATTAAATTATTCTCGATAACATACTTCGTTAAATAGTAGAAAATAATTGAAAAATAAACAATTAAGAAAGAAATGAGTTTCATGATGAAGAGACAATCTAATTCTCAATTAAAACAAATTTCATAATTATTTAATTTAAATAGATTTACGTGTGGGAAAACAATAGTTGCAATATTTATACGCGTTATACAAGAATCAATTGTATTTTCTTTTCTGTTTTTAAGAAAATACTTATGTAGGTATATAAAGTTAGAAAAACATTGCGATCACTTTCAGGATCACTCGTGAGTTAATAGATCTTATGACGAAGCCTGAAGAAGCTCGTATAGTGACGGCTCTTATTACGTGATTCTCTCTTTAAACTGGGTTAGTTTTCGTGATGGTCGACGTTCGTCCTCGTTTGTACATACTGAGTCAGTCTGATGACTCATACGCGTTGGTCGATGACCTTTAAACGTCTATCTTAAAAAACCATATCGATTATATTCTTCAATTTCATTTTCAAATAAAAAAAAACAATTCATTTTGTATTTTAGATGAATATTGTCTAAGAAAATGTTGATTTATCAATATTGTTGAATGCAATCGTTGATTATTAACATTTCTAACAAAATGATATTTTATTATTGCACGAATTAATTTGAAAAGAAAACGAAATCTTCGTTCGAATGATCATTCGAACGATTTATTTTATTTTCTTCTTCGTTTTTCATTTATGTATAAAACTCAAACTAGGAAATGAGAAAAGTTAGCTCGTAAGATTACCCTTAAGTCAGAGAAGCCCAGGCTGGTACCACGAAAACTTCAAAAGACGTTCGAGACAACGTCCACAAGTGGCACGTTCTGTAGTTTGAGTTAGTTTCAAATTCTCTTTCTCATTCTATCTTTTTCTATCGTGTTTCAGGACGTGAAAATTAGAATTGTAATCCAAGTACCGACAGCATTCGTTCTCTCATTTTAAATATCAACGGCAAACGTCTACGATTTATTACATAATTGCCTCTACTCACGTGATATTTTACGATTATTTAACAGATGTAAATATTATATCTTTTACTTTGTTTTTCTCTCTACACTTTTATCCGATAACGAGTACGTTAATCGCTATTACTATTAATTTATTATCCACATTTTCGCAATTTAACATATTTTATGTATCAAAATCGTGACTAAGCTATGATCTTCACGCTACCATAAGATTTGCTTTTTTATCCCTGAAAGCATAGAAGTGCGCTGATGTTCATACTCGACACGTTATGAACATCTTATAAGCTCTACAATATACAGATTTTTAAGTCAATTATTTCGTTAATATCGTTAATCATATTATATTAAGGCTTCGTTCTTTTTATACTAATTTAATTTTGTTTTATTTTTAACTAATAATATTGGATAAAAGTATATATCTACAATTTTTATTTTTTATCTATATAATAAAGCAATATACCATTATTAGTTATATTATAATTGTAATAAATAAAATTAACTAGATTTTGCAAAAAATTTTTATAAGTATATTTAGGACATTTAAAGTCATTAATTGCAATTCAAAATTTATTCTCATTGAAAATACCCTAAACTTAATTTACTGGAGTATTTCATCAATTTGAATGTAAACACAAATCCAAGTTAATGATGTGATTTATCGCTATTCTTCTTTATAATTACAGTTGTTTCGAAAGAATCAGTATTATCGCAATTACGTGTTCTTCTTTTCGATAAGAATTTAATTTACAATAGTTTATTATACTCCTACCCCTCATATACAAAATACCTACCAACAAAGTTCTACAACTCTCAATAGGATGGAAATATCATTTTGAGATAGGGTAAATCACTGTTTTGACATTCAAGGTCGTTCTTTCGAATACGGAACATAAGAAACAATTTCTGAGTGTTCAATGAAGATAAATTTGAAACTGTAATAAATGAACTTGAAAAACCAATATATATTATTATAGATCGAATAAAAAAAAAAAACATATAGTCCCATTTATAAAAAAACGAAACAAGGGTAACAATGAAATTACGAAGACATATTCACTTATGTTAAATAAAATTTGTTACAACTACACAAAATGTTTTCTACAAATTAACTTTTACTTGAAACATTTTCTCTAACGAATAGTTTGAGAGATAATTCCTTAAAATGATTCAAATAGGACACTCTGTATATTCATTATTAATATAATAATTTTTCGGAGTTTGAAAAAATCGATCGTACAGTTTACGATGGTTGAAATTCAACGAACTTTTAAAACCATCAAAGATTATAATTTTAAAATTTAGAAAGATCATCGTGTTTATTCATTCAACTGATATACCAGAACCTATATAAACACCAGCAATTATTTTCTAAACCAGACCATCGAGTTTCGATTTTACGATTCGCGTATAAAACTCATCAACATGGCTGGTTCTCAATAGATTTCGAATTAATTAGCGGTATCCCGCGTAGCTTGATGGTCAAAATGAATGTCTTTCCTTTTTTTAATGTTCAACCTTGAGATAGAAGTTACAAATTATAAGAGTTTATTATTTGTGAAGGGTGTAGGTTCAAATGATAAATTTCTTTTATTTGCATCTTCTAGAATGCAACATTACTGATGCATCTACATTTATTGTAAAATCGATAAAAATTATTTTCCTATTGTTTATTATTTAACTTAAATAATGATTATCTTTTATATGAGAAAAATGTGAAATAAAAAATAATAACAATTTCTTTAACATCGTTTTCATCAAATTTTTTCCAAGCAATTTCATTATCAACAATTAAATAAAATTTCAAATTAATAATTCGATATGTATGAAATTTGGAAAATTTGTTTATTGTCTCTCAGATGAAATATAATTTAAATCTATTATAAAAGTTATAAAACTTAGAAAATATTTCGAAATAAATAAAAATAAAATGAAAATACATGATCTCTCTGACTACTTGATAAAATTATTAATTAAAATCATGATAAAACTAAAACTGTTAATTGTCGTAATATTGTACGTCGATTCCGCGTTTAGCAAAAGCTTTTTAAACCGAAATTCATTACGACGACATTTGTGAGTGTCCCCCCCAAGTGCTTCGAAGAGACGTTAAATTTGCGAAGCTGTTCGTGTTTATTTGAGCACGAGTACGACGCAGATCCCCAACACTGTTAACTTCTATCGTCGCTCGTCAGCGTGGCACGCAATTTAAAGCGTCTCGTCGTCTTCTTGACGGTAAGATGTCGTCTTCGACGTCGAAATCCTTTTAAAATATTAGAATCACCGTCTTACGCGTAAAACGTCTCGCTCGTCTTATAAGAATTAATAAAAGATCATTGAATTTATCCATACGCAATCCATTTATTTCCGTGAATTATAATATTTCAATATGGCGTACCGATAAATCGATACAAAAAACCTTTTAATAAATCAAATCAATCGTTTAGCGTCTGTTCATCAAATTTATGCAGAACGTTGTTGTATTATTTTATAAATATTTCAAATTAGTTTATTGATAAGTTAATAAATGATTATAAAAATTAATATGAATATAATTTGAGAAAATATTTAAACATATATATACAAAGAAAAGAAAATACATAATTTTACATCGAAACATTTCTACGAAATAAAATCGATATTAAAATGAAATAAAACATGATATATAAAAAAGATTTACCTCTTTGACAGGATGAACTTATTAGAATGATATTAATACTCAAATATATTATTATACTGAAATGATCTTTTACAAATGACAAGAGTTCAATCGATATCGCGATGTCTATCGTAAATCTTGTTAAAGCTAAAAGGAGAAACTCTCATGTGAATTAATCACTATGTATCAGATCTCGAACGATGAGAAAATTCGAAACTCTAACATCTATGTGTTACCATGAAAGACTGAAATTGGAGAATGTCAAGATTCACATGATCGTTTGGTATATGTCCAAAATATTAATGAACAATAATAAACCTAAACATTCGATTTTTCACCCGATGTATTTGGTATGTGTTGACAAAAGCTACCATGTAAATCTGAACCCTTTGCACTCGAGCGGCGCCGATACGGCGCCCGGCCGATTTTAAGTGTCAACTCAACCAAAACTAATTACAGAGTGTAGTACTTATCAAAGTTTGTTTTTTTTCGACATATAAATGAATAAACTGATGATATTTTATTATTTCTATACATTTGTTTGTTTATAAATGTTTTTAAAGTACCCGTAAAATGTCTACTTAATTTGGCCGAAATCGTCTCGAGTGCAAAGGGTTAATATTCTCAAATTTCGATCTTTTATGGTAAACATCATACATAATATGTTTTTACTTATTATTAGATAACTCGCTTTGCAAAACGTAATTGTAAGAATCTCTTCTCGCGGTCCACTTTGATTTGTTTCCTTTACGTTTACAAAAGCGCTTTACGCGTCACGGATGACAAACAGAATAATCGCAAACATGGACGAACGGCATAGAGAGTGGTCGACTAGAATGCACGGCTGAGAAACTGCCGCGTTGTACCCAGCGTTACGATAAAATTTCAACAACAGACTGCTGCACGGACGTTGAACCTTTCTTTGGGATTTATTAGACGTGGGATTGTGTCTGAAAAATGTTTGCAAAAAGACAGAATAAGAAATAACAATGTACATTGAAAATATAAGACGGGTTTAAGTAAATGTGTACTTAGTTAAATGTATATGTATATATATATTTACTAGACAAATAACTGGATCATTTTTTACACCGTTACATTTATTAAGAATTAATGAAATGACCTTTGCTTTATGCTCGAACTAAAAAAAAAAAGTCGTTGAACAAAAATGTTCATTTGAAAATTAATTTACTAAGGGTTTTAACATTTCAGTAATATTTAAATAATATTACCTGCACGCCCTACAATTTTCCAACCGATTACACAATCATTTATTCGTGTAAAATGTATTTTGTTATAATTCAATGAATTAATCTTCGTTTCGTATGGATTAAAAATTGTCATAGAATTTCATTTCTAAAGATTTCTCAGTCGCTCTGTAATTTGTGAAAATGAATAAATGTGAATAAAAACTGGTTCTGTTCTTTGTCATTACATTGAAAAAACTTCATCGTTTCACAAGCAGATTACATGAATAAAGAGACTTATTTTTTTTTTTCCTTATTTTTTTTTGTTTTCTTTTCTTTTTTTATTTTATGACGAAGAGAGAATTTGAAGAAGTTACTTCAAAAAGCTTTCTCTCTGAATAATTAAACTGGCCCTTTTGGCCAGAAGAAAACACGACACCGACGACGAGAAATTCTACGCCTCTTTTTAAGCATCTGACGTAACGAATAATTAGCGAAAAAGATTGGACGATCATTAAATTTTTCGAGATACCAAAGTAAAGAAAGAAGAGACGAGTGTTGAGATATTAATCGAATGCATTAAGAATCGCAAATTGGTTAAAGTCAAAGACTTCGTTTTCTCTCTCTTTCTCTCTCTCTCTTCCTCTCTTTTTTCTTTCTTTTTCTTTCTCTTTCTTTCTCGTTTATATATTTTTATATATTTTTTTCGTTTGTTTTTTTTCGTTGACTTAAACGAAATTTACGATGCGCCAGAAACCAAGAGAGGAACCGAATTTCTCGATTCCTCTCGTGCAATCGGAATTATTCAGGTCGACGAAGCCGTCGCGTAACAACCGGATTCGTCCTGTGTGTGCCGACGATTATTCTGAAGCATTCGTCGAGTTTTCATCGAGCGAGAAAAAGAGAAGTGAAGAAGTAGGATGGATAGAGATAGATAGAAACAAGAGAGAAAGAGAAAAGAAGATGAGAAAGAGCTTTCACGTTCGATAATCAGAAACACGATGCCGTATCTCGTTCTTCCCGAGACTCGACTCGTACATCAAACTAACGCTCCGGTTTTTCATTCGACGCTTCGTAATTCACTCCCTTCTCATTTTCTATCTCTTCTAGCCTTGCCATCATCCTTGTCCCTCGCGACCAGTTTCATTTTCCATCCTTCCGACTACACCCTCTTTTACTTTTTATTCTCTCTCTGTCTCTCTCTCACACTCTCACTCTCAGACACCCTTTTCTTTCTTTTTTGTATAGTAAGATAGAGAGAAAAAAAAAGAGAAAGTATTATTATTTTTATTTTTTAATTTTTATTTATATTCCTTATCTGTGACACGTAAATTCTAATTTTATTATTTAATATTCTCTCTCATTTGATTTTTATTGTTTATTTTATATTTTTCAAAAAAATAAGAAAGAAAATAATATACATAATTATTAAAATAAATGTCTTAGGAAATTTTGTTCAAATCAAATAACAAAATTTGAATAATTTTATTTTCTGGACAAGATAAAAACCAATTAAATATATATAATTCATGTGAAAGAATAAACATTTATTTAATATATCTAAATTATTTTTCTGTTTGTATTCTAAGTTAAATCATTGGAATATCTATCGATTTCTTTCTTTATTTTTCGATTATTTAAGAAAAAAAAAATGTTTCTCTTCCTTCCTTTTGCGGAATTTCCTTCGGATCGTTCTATGCTATTATATCGTCATCGATGTTTTCAAGACGATACACCGAAGAATCGACTACTATCGCAACTTACAAATGTTTCGTTATCGGTACTTCTTATGCGAATCGTGTCCAGGGACGACCCAGTGATCCTCTCGATCCGTAGGCGATCCTTGCCAGAAGCGCTTCGAGTATATCGAAGTGCAGTTACTTTGATATTTCCTGAAGATCGAATTCTATTCCATTACAATTTTCCTTTTTTGTATTCTTTAATCAATTTTCCCCTTCTTTTTATTATTTCTTATTTTTTTTCCTTATCTTTAACCGTTAAAGTTAAATTCTAAACGTCCCAAGAAGTTTCAAGAAAATTCCGATGAATTAAGCTAAATTCTTAACAAATATTATATTTGGTAATGCTTATTTATATATATATATTATATTATTGAAGTTATACTTCTTTTGGCGAGTTGGGGAAAATGTAATGGGGAGTGATTTTGTTCCGAGCGTCTGGAAAAACGACACCATGAAGTTTGTCAGTATTTACGACACGCGACAAAGCGATTTCAAGTATACGACATGAAGTTGTCTTCTTCTCTTCTTCTTCCTCTTTTTTTTTTCTCAATCGGGTCACCCATCCAAGTACTAATCGTACTCAGTGCTGCTTTACTTAAATAATCGAGCGGGAACCAATGCTATCACAGCGCCATGGCCGTTGACGCATAAAATAAATCGATATATCTCTCTTATATTTAGTGTGGACTGATATCTATATTTTTATATTTTCTATTTCCTTTTTTTTATTCTTTCTTATATATATATATAATAATTATTATTTATTTTCTTTGAAGTTTTTTTTGAAGTTATTTTTGAGGTTATTGAGGTTATATGCGTTTTGGTACGGCAAAGAAGTATAACTTCTTACGTTCACACACCAGTTTTTTTTATATTTTATATATTTATATTATTATATTAATATATATATTATATTATTTATATATATAAGAAGGAAAAATGATGAGAAAAGATGACAACTTCTTTGTTTTTTTTTTTCATTTTTTCTTGTCAATTGGCAATGCAAAAAAGAAAATATTTTACGATGACGTAGAAAACGGAAAGTTATAACAATAAGTGGAAAATCATGCGAAACTAAACGATTTGCAGGACGCGTAACTAATCAAGTCCGATTCTACGGGCATCGTTATTTTTGCTACGACGACCCACGCGCGTGGAAAAGGGTGGAACGGATAGACGACGATGAAGGATCGAGAAAAAGCTTGACACAAAGAAAAAGAGATAGAAAGAAAGAAAGAGAGAGAGAGAGAGGGGGGTGGAGGGAAGGAGGGAGAAAAAGAGAGAACAGCAGGTTGTCGATTCGTCCAGGTTGATCAGTGTATACTCGACAGCGAATGTGTGCACACGCGTGATTGCGAGTAAAACATATATAAACAGATAAAGAAAGAAAAAGAGAAAGAGAGAGAGAGAGAGAAAGAAAGAATGAAAAACTGGTGCGAGAAAAAAAGGACGAATATCAAAATAGCCTCGGATAATTAATCGAGGGTGAATCGTACGAAACATTTTGGTACGTTTCACGTTGATTTAATTTTTTTTGTTATAAAAATTATGTTTTACAGAAAAATGAACAAAATACAACATCGCGTGATTTACTCGTAAATTTGATGCCTATTGTTCTCATAAAAATCTGTTCGGAATATTTCCGAACAAATTCGATCGAAATCGAAATGCGAAAAATTTGTATTTTTTACCGTACGATTAAAATGGTGTGATTTTATGTTTTATTTTCGAGTGTGATTCTTACGTTGAACTTGATTAGTGCTACATTACCGACGATATCAGCCAATTTCGTTTACGAATGTTCGAATTACTATCAATTGTTGGCGAACGAAGATAATTATGAAGATGCTCGAGCTCGTGGAAAGAAAAGCAAACGGAATTCCGTGGCACGGACGCCGAACAGAAAATCTCTCAGGCTTTACCACCAACTCTAAGGGGATATTTCTGATGAAGAAAGAGAAGGATGTGCCGCGTGAGAAACGATGGAAGAGAGATAGCAGAGGTCTCCTGTGTTCTCTCGGGCAACTAGGATACAATGATTCTTCATATAGTCCAGACACTCTTGGCACGTGGAAATTTCACAGAATTACTCGGAGAAGGTAAATCGATTAATCCTTAAATGCATGTGGTTGGGGAAATTAAAATCTATTTACAATTTAACATTTAATATAACGCATTGAAAATTATTGACAATTTTGTAAAAATTAGAACATAAATGGACTCTGTAGTGTTTTCATTATTGTAAATATATAATAATAAATCATTATACAGTAATATTAAATGTAACTGTAGTTTTTATCAATGTTACACTAAAACTGATAAATTTTAAATACACACATTTTATTTATACAATAAATTTCTATGTATTTTGACAATGGTATTCATTTAAAATTGTGTACATGGTACTCTGAATGTCACACAGTAGAGTTTTCATTATTATAAACATATAATAATGAAATATATTTCTTAAAATTAGTAAGATTAAATAGGATTATACCTTTGTGTCAATATTCAAAATACTTTAAGTAAGTATAACAAATTTTTTAAAAACTAAAAACTATGATAGCGAACTACAATCTTATATAAATTATCACAAAATCCTATTTGTGTCAAATATTATATTTGTTAACTCTTAAACCGTCAATAATGAGTGAATCAGTCATATAAAATTTGAAATAATTATTTACATATAAATTTGATAAATGCATAATTCATATTAATTTATATTAATAGCGAACGAGTGCAATGTAACATATATGCAACAATATAGTTTTTCATTAAATTGCATAAACAACATTATATGATAATGTGCTCTATTTATTTAATAACGCTATTATAATTTACTTTCCTATAAAATTCCTGAAAAGCTGCGTCAAATAATTAACATTATTTATTATCTTATTGACAAAAAATTATAAAAGATGTTTAATGAAACGTCGTAAGCACGCAGAGACCACCAACTAGCGTGACCGCATAATTACGCAAGAATCCTTCAACTGTTTTCATATTCACCTACTTTCAATTGTTGAAATATATTTCCGCACGCCTACTGAACTTTATGATATAACGCGTGTGTGTGTGTGTGTATACATATACGTAATATTTACCTGTCATATATACTAAATACGTTTGACAATGCAAACGTACAAGAATAGTTTAACAATGATACCTAACTGATTATGAGACCGCAAAGAAGTCATAAATATTCAGTCATAAATTAAAAGATCTTCTTGAAATCCCTTGGAATTCAGCTTATTTTCTAGACCGCATGATTTTCTTCTGTAAAAATAGATAAGAAACGAATAGATAAACGTTTATTTAAATTCATAACAATGTTTGAACAATGACTACAACAAAAAATAAAATTATATATGAACTACCAATTATAATATTATTTAATATATTGAAATAGAAGATTTAAATTATATTAGATTAATTTAATACATATTCATCTATTTTATACTAATAGAAAATTAATCTACAAAAATATTATACTTTAATTTAATAAATAAAAAATAATGATATACAAGTTATGAAATTCAGTCATAAATTAAAAGATCTTCTCGAAGTCCCTTGGAATTCAGCTTATTTTCTAGACCGCATGACTTTCTTCTGTAAAAATAGATAAGAAACGAATAGATAAACGTTTACTTGAATTCATAACAATGTTTGAACAATGACTACAAAAAAAAAATAAAATTATATGAACTACCAATTATAATATTATTTAATATATTGAAATAGAAGATTTAAATTATATTAGATTAATTTAACACATATTCATCTATTTTATACTAATAGAAAATTAATCTACAAAAATATTATACTTTAATTTAATAAATAAAAATAATGATATACAAGTTATGAAATTCAATCATAAATTAAAAGATCTTCTCGAAATCCCTTGGAATTCAGCTTATTTTCTAGACCGCATGACTTTCTTCTGTAAAAATAGATAAGAAACGAATAGATAAACGTTTACTTGAATTCATAACAATGTTTGAACAATGACTACAAAAAAAAATAAAATTATATATAAACTACCAATTATAATATTATTTAATATATTGAAATAGAAGATTTAAATTATATTAGATTAATTTAATACATATTCATCTATTTTATACTAATAGAAAATTAATCTACAAAAATATTATACTTTAATTTAATAAATAAAAAATAATAATATGCAAGTTATGAAATTATGAAGTTACTCAATTATCATTAGAATGAAAATGACATAAAAAATGATTTAATTATTAAATAAAAGAAGAGAGAAGAAAAAAAAACAGATAATATACTTGTGTGTGACAAGAATCGATCGAGAAAAAATAAAGAGATCGGAGAATAGACTCGGAGATCGTGATCATCCACGTTACTGATTATTATCGTTTTAAGGAGCGATATTAACGAGCTGTCGCTAGCACGTACGATCATTATTCTTCGGACGATGCAAAAGCGCAATAGAGAAAGTCATAGTGAAAGGAAAGCTGCGTGGGCGACAGTCGCAGGTGCGTAGTAGTTCTGGTCGGGCCGGCAGGTCAGGGCCGGAGACCAAGACTCCCCCTCTATACGTGTATATCAATATATAAATGTGCATATGTGTATATATATTAGGTCGTCCCAAAAATTTATTGTCTTTTCGTATTAAGTTTTATACTAACAATATTTTTTATTTTATTTTATTTTATTTTATTTACAATAAGTTACATACGCGATTAATTCTACTCTGTTAAAATAAAAAACTGGTGTGTGTACTTGTGTACGCACGTAAAAAGTTATACTTCTTTTGCGTACCAAAACAAATATAACCTCAATAACCTCAAAAATAACTTTAACAAAAAAAAGAAAGGAAACATATTTTCAATCGATCGATATATTACATATATAAGAAAGAATACAAAACAAAAAAAAACAAAAATATCAAAATATAGATATCAGTCCATACTAATGTAAATATAAGGGAGATATATCGAATTATTTTATGCGTCAACGGCCATGGCGCTGTGATAGCATTGGTTCCCACTCGATCATTTAAGTCAAGCAGCGCTGAGTACGATTAGTACTTGGATGGGTGACCCGCTTAAGAAAAAAAAAGAGGAAGAAGAAGAGAAGACGACTTCATGCCGTAAATTTGAAATTGCTTTGCCGCGCATCGTAAATACTGACAAACTTCGTGGTGTCGATTTTTCCATGCGCTCGGAAAAAATCACCTTCCATCACATTTTCCCAAACGTGCCAAAAGAAGTATAACTTCAACAAATTATATATATCTTGAGCTTGGTAAACAGTTTCTTCATATTTTAGATTGCTGTAGTATGTATTGTAGATTGCATTAGAATCGTATAACTTTAATAATATCATATCTGATAATACTTTCTTACATTTGTAAAGTGGATTTATCATAGAGTAATTAATTAAGAAGTTGTAATATTTGTTTATTCAGTCAAAAGTTATTGCGTTTTGAAAGTGAATGAAAATGAACGAGAAATTCGATACGTTTAAAAGTTTTGTTTCAAAAAAGAGATGAATGCGAATCAGGCTAGTAAAAACATTTGGGGTCTTCATGGATATGATGCTGTATCAGTGCGCGTGGTGCAAAACTGGTTTCAAGTGTTTTAAATCTAGAAATTTTAATGTCAAAAATGTACTTTGCTCTGGTCGACCAATAACTGGAAAAGTTTATGAAATCATGGAAACAATTTAACAAGACCAGCATATTAGCAGGTCATGATATCACTAATTTGGTTTTGATTAAACAATTTGAAGAAGGTTGAATACAAATATGAAAAAAAACTGTTTTCTCTGTTGTATTAAAATACGAAGAAAATATATTAAACAGAAAAGAAGAAGTATATATATATTTTTGTGTTATCTATACTTTTTCAATCCTTAATCCTCAGTGTCCATTCCATGGAAGAGAATTTTTCTATTCGACTCGATGAATCCGATCGAGATTCCACGAGGCGTATCGAACGAACACATTCCTCGAACGTACATACATCGAATTCCACGATGGCTTTGAGATCGGCGTGATTTTTCCAAATTTTCATTCTAACCGTACCCACGCATTTCGTGCTTGCCATTCGAATTTTAAGGGAGAAATAAATTGAATAAAAAAAGATTATGCATTTATACTGTGATAAAAAGTAATATACAAAATTGAAAGATAAGATATATTTACAAAAGATAGAGAGAATCATATAATGGAAAAAAAAAAAATTACAAAAATATTCTACGTATACAATGATAAACAAAACATTAAATATGTTATCATAAATATTGCAAATTGACTATAATTAAAATGCAAAGTATCCATGAAAGTTAATAGAACAGAAAGATAATATGCTTGATTACAATTTAATCATTGTAAACAAAAGTTCCAAATTCACGCATCAGAATTAAATGAACATTAATATAATTTCAAATATAATCAATAAGATAATATAAATATATTAAATTATAAACAAAAATAAACCTATAAAAACATTTAACGTATATAGTGATAAATACAACTGACATACAAAGATTATACAAAAAGAGAAAGACAGAGAGAGATATATACAGACAAAAAATGATTTCATCGAACATAATAATTCTAAATATACATAGCAAATGAAACAAATCATTCTATCGCCTTGAGCTTCAAGTGTTACATGATCCCCGGGAGACAAAATGCGCATAACTCGAGGAATAGGCAGGACCTTCGTGGAATGAATTACGTTCTTATGACATCGTGGAGAAATGATTAGTATCAAATGTGAGTGGTTATTAGTTCGAGCAGAGAGACACCACCGTCATTCTATTATGAGTTTCGCGGCCTGTTCTTTTTTATAATGCTGGTAGGTACAACTGGTAATCGATATCACGTGTCACTTCGGTAACACTATCGGGGCACCTGGTGCGCTCGTAATATCGTAAAATAGAACATATACGTATATATTATGTTTGTGTATATGCGTGCTTATAGTATGTGCACATACGAATGCAAAATGTATATATGTAGTATATTTCTATGACTATAATATTGCTAGGAACTTATAATTACGATGTAAAGTACGATAAAACGTACGTATCACCCCGAAATCTTCGATTCGGTTGGTTACCATTTCTAAATCGATTAATCGCACTTTGTCGAGCATGTCTATCGTTCGCTTTCAAATAACGATCCTCCTATCTAGCAAACTCGATTATTCTTAATCCGGATGCAACGAATATTTATGACTTTCGTACGCGAGTTTCTTATTGATTAGAATCGATAAATCACTTTGAAGGAAAAGAAAGAGAAATATATAAAAGTAAAGTGTTTTATTATTGAAATAATAAAAAAGAAACGCAACATCGGTTAATCAACAAGAGAACATTCTACAACGGAAGTTAAATTACATACAATAGCTATTGAAAATGATTAAACTAAGAATTCTTATTAAAAGATTATCGTATTTATCGAGTTTATTCATAATTAAGTGCGTACTATTATAAGAGAGAAGAATTGATTATTATTATCATTTATTCATTTTATATACAATATAAATTATTATCATAATATAATAATAATCATTTATATCCAACAGTTCACTGTCAAAAATTTGTTAATCTATTAGCATAATATAAATGTAAAGTTTATTACAATGAAATAGCTATTATTTATGAATCAACACAATATTATAATGTGTTTAATAAAATGATCGTTAGTGTTTGATTCGAATTGGCATTGAATATTTTTCTGTATGAGCCCGAATAAAAGGTGCGTACGCGCGATGAATCGAAGCTTGAATCGAATATTAGCGTCATTCCTAATGACTCTTGCTCAATCGTCGCTCGTTTCACATTCAACGAGATGCGGATGCGCAATAATGTACCGGGGATCGCGAATTGTGCAATAATTTGCGTTTAACCGTGGGAACCTTTGTCGGAACTCAACGGAACTCGAGACTCGTTTCGCATAATTACTTTGATAATCATTTCTGATTCGATCTTTATCGCTAACTGTTATTTCTTGCAAGTATATAAAAGTTACACGTATTTATAATAATAATAATAATAATAATAATATATCGTAAGTGCATTCATTCCGCTTTTTTTTTGTGCTAAATATTATCTTTTAATCTTAAATATTTATCATGTAGAAAACACATTTGAATAAAATTATGATACATATGTATATACAAATAAATTAATCAAATAGAACATATTGAATAATTTAAATAAAAAATCTATTCAACGAATGAAAATACTTTGCCTATTATTATTATTATTATTTTAAGAAATGATCTTGTTTCGAATATTAATATAAGAATGATTTCACAGCAAATTTCATCCAATTTTAAAGTACTCGAGATTCGCGCCGTTAATTGCTCCTGTTTACGATCTGTCGAGTAGCTCGTGGTGCATGGCTCGAACGTTTCGTCCCTGACACGACGACATTCCTTAGCCGGACGACGCTAGTAATATGCATTTGCATTAATAGCGGCAATACAAACACACGCGCAATGTAATCGCACGAAACGATTTCGCGACTCATGCGTGGCGGAAGCGTTTTCGATCATTTGTTTAATTTTTTCTTACTATGCATTCCTCGATTACCCTAATATCCCATTAAGCATCCTCAGTGATTCACTGGAACTTTTTATCTTTTTATTTTTAATATGGAAAATACATAAAATGTATCGTACGTATAAATAATGTATAAAATATTATACATAATTATCATAATAATAATAATAATAATATATTTATAAGCATTAAAAATAGAAATGTATAATGGCTCGTTTTTTTTTGTAAAAACTATACTACTATATAGTATATAACTATACTATACTTTAACACATTAAGGTATATTGTACCCTCGTTGACGCAGGTTTCTGATTCTATCGTTTGAGCGTTAGTCCCGAAATGTTGCGGAATTTTTGTGCTTGTGAGTGTCTTACACGTTGATTTCCATTTGTTAACTCCAGAAACAAAACGCGTACGATGATTTGGAAGCAATCAAATATTTTCTTTAACTACTCGTTGTTCAGAAACACGCAAACCAAGCCAGCGTTAAGGGCTTTTGTGGCTGGTACGTTGCCGAAAAAATATATTTTACAACAACAATTTAATTCAGATTCGTACTCTTTTTACAGATGTACAAATAATATTATATAAAAAAATTTCATTTGTGCCAATACTTATCTCTTCGACACTTTATTCTATATTTATATTTTTGTTTAGTTTAAAAATAAATATATTAAGTATATTTTTAAAAGCCCACAAACTGTACAGTTTAATATTAGTTCAGATATTATTGAATTTTCAATACCTTATACATAAAACTAATTTACATAATTAAATTTTATATAAAGCTATGTGTGTTTTATACTTTATATTAAGACAAAAATATTATTACTAATCTGTTTCATATATGAAATTGCACGTTTAATTATTTTTACATCTATCGTCATAAAAATGTTATGACAGATGGCAATGATACTATCACTAACGCGTTTACATATACATTACTTCGAAACAAATCGTTATTTCTTAAATACGATGCATATATTAAAATGATCGAGTTAAATGGAACACCCAGTATATAGATAACTTACGTCGCGACGTAAGTATAAAACGTGTTGTCAGAGGGTTGTGCGTTCGGTGAAACGATGAATACGATCGAGCTTGAATGGGGAGCAGGGTCGTGTTGAAAAAGAAAGAAGAAAAGAGAGAAAAGGTTATAGGCAAACGCGCATTCCTTTGAAATGGTACTTGTCGTTCGCACTTCGGCAAAGCAAATCATGAAAAATCTAACGGCACAGACCCCGGAAAACTTTCTATTCGCGAACGATGAAAGTATATGAAGAAAGGGGTTGGCAAAATTAACTCAAAGTGGTTCAGCAGTTTTTTCTTTTTGCTCTTTTTTTCTCTTTCTCTCTCTCTTTCTTTCTTTCTTCATCTCGAGACTCGCGTGTCAGCATTGCACAGCGTGAAATTCCACGTCTTCTTTTTCTTTTAAACGCATAACACGCTGTCTTAGCTCAAACGGTACAACCGTGACAAGAGGAAAGAAGGTTCAACGTTCTTTGCAAATATTCGTGGATTCCCTGAATTTGTAACTCTCTCTCTCTCTCTCTTTTTACTGAGACTGTTGGAAAGTCTAGAAAATTTGTTTGTATCTCCCTCTCTATCTCTATCTCAGTCTGCCTGTCTATGTTTATTTTTTTCTTCCTTAGACAAGTTTATCTTTCACTTAGGTGACCAACCAGAGAGATTTTAATTTGAAACTATTTCACATAAACTAGCAGACATGTCTCCTTCTTCTTATTTTTCTTTTTCTTTCTATCTACTCGTGAACAATTTATTAGCATAGCAACGTTAAACGTTTTAGTTGAAAAAAAAAATGAAGAAAAATCTGAGAAAAATATATTGATATTCTATTACTGTATATTTTAATAGTCAACTGATTTTAAATGAGTCGAGGAAAATCCAGATGTCTATGACTCAATTAATAAGGAAATACTCAATATCAATCGTCATTTCTTATCATTAAACGATTTTATTGAATCATCCATATCCGACGTCACAGACGTGTTTCCCTCTTTTTCTTAATCTTTCCAAGAAAATGTCTCGAATTTCTCAGAAAGATCGAGATCCTTTAATGTTATCTTTGTATAGGAGTGATAAGAATCACGATAGAATACATCGCCGTCTGTTTATCGATTTCCGTTCACTCGTTTATTTTAACGTTAACTGTTTGCATCGTTTGATTTGTCTTTGATGAAAAATGCGTAGACCAAGATATAACCTGATTTGCAATTACATTTGTTGCAAGGAACAAGTTTATGTAAATTCGTTTGATTTTTTTATTGAAAACTTAAATCGGCAACCCATGTGAGTCAACTAATATTTAGGCATTTCTTTTGATTACGCAAATTCCAAGATTTCTAGATAATAAAAACTGAAAATCTACTAAATTAAATACTCTCTCTATAAGTTAAACAGGTTTTCTAAAGACTTTACGATAATTACTATTATATTATATCTATATGTTTATTTAAAAAATATTATATTTAAGAGGCAAGAATAATTATTGATTATTATCTTTGATTACATTTAATCTGTTTGAAGAAATAAAGTTCCGATTATAAATCTAATTGAAATATCCGTTTAATAACGTGTTTTAATAGTTTTTTACTCGATCAGAAACGATTTCATTATATACTTTTATTATATATTGACTGAAACCAATTAAATCTTTATTTTTCTGAAGCACTTTAATATATATTTTTAACGAAAATATCTATATCGTTCTATTAGCTTGGATTAATTCACTTCTATTATTACTTTATACTGAAAGTGTTAAACACCGATATATATCTTGAATCGACTTCAATTAAGATTCTATTTATTCGTATTTATTTTTGTGCAGCCATGAGGGGATGAGCACTGGGACAGGAGATGGAGGTGGAAGCGGAGGTGGTGGTGTGCAAGGTGGGGGAGGTGGAAGAAATACACCACCTCATGGATCGCCCACCCCTATGGACAAGGCCACCTTGAAGGTCCATTTACCCAACGGTAATTAAATTTTATCCTTCTTAATAGCTTTATGATATCAATCGAAAGGTTGACAGTGTAAAATCTGATTAAACATTTAATAATAGATTCAAACTGGTGATCAAATAATTGTCTTTTCGTTTTTGTTTTTTTATTTATCCTTTGGTCATATGTTTTAATTTAATAGGTGGTTTTAATGTCGTCAAATTTGGTGATGCTATTGACGTGAAAGGGATCATCTCGTTAGTAACCAGTCGACTTGCCGTTGGTAACAGATATTATCGAAATCTCTATGCCATGAGATTGCATCATCCAGGATCTGGAGAGAGTTACTGGTTACATCAAGACACCACAATGTACCAGGTATTCAAAATAGAAAAATAAGTTTAAATAATAAACAGGTAGACTCTTCAAAATGATATTTTTAATGATATTAATATTCATTATATCTAGGTTCAAGAAAAATATGAAAAGAAACATCCTCATTGTGAATGGAGGTACGAACTCAGAGTACGATATCTACCACAAAATCTGAATGATCTCTATGAAAAAGACAAAGTCACGTTCTACTATTATTACGATCAGGTAAAATTTCAATGAATACATAGATAATAGTTGTCTATCACAAGGAATGATTTTTTGTAAGTGATTAACAAAATTTTAAATGATTTCCAAAGATAGAAGTGAAAATTGTCAATAGTGTGAACATAACACTTCTTTTTATATTTACATAAACATATTCTTAAATTAATATTCTTCTCGATAATTTACAACTGTTTTCTTATATAAATTTAGTGTATACAATTTTTTACTAAAATAACATTTTATAGGTACGAAACGACTACCTGTATGCAAATCATTCTGCACTGGACCAAGACGTAGCAGTTCAATTATGTTGCTTAGAGATACGCTATTTCTTCAAAGACATGCCACAAATGGCTCTCGACAAGAAAAGCAATTTGGAATATTTAGAAAGAGAGGTAAAGTCAATACTACATTTTTTCAAATAATAGAATAAACATGCGTGCACATAAGCACATATCTTTTAACAAGGAAACATTTTATTAAGGTTGGCTTACACAAATTTCTTCCACGGTCCGTATTAAACGGAATGAAGCCAAAGGCACTTAGAAAGCTGATACAACAACATTTCAAGAAAGTAGCCGCTCTTTCAGAATTAGAATGCATGTTCAAGTTCTTTGACTTGCTTAGGGCACATTATAGATTCGATCAGGAAAGATTCATTTGTGCATTGGGGGTAAGAGAATTTTATATCAAGTGAAAAAAAATTAAAACAAAAAAAGAATACTTAAAACAAAACATAAACTATAAAATTCATTTATCCTTTCATCTTCAGTCAAGCTGGTCCATTCCTGTTGAACTAGTCATAGGTCCTGATCTCGGCATATCTTATATGGCTCATCGAGGTGGAACAGTGGTAAGATGACTAACAAATTAAATTAAAATCAATGAGATCTCGTTGTGGCCTCCCCTAAACCGACTATCCTTTTTTTTGCCGACCATCCTAGCCGACTAGAATGACGGAGTTCTCGCAAATACAATCAATTCAAACGTTGGTTTCTGACTGCAAAGAACATGCCAAAGCATGCATCAAATTGAGAGTCGCTGGAGCAACCGAGACGCTGAGTATAACTTGCTCAAGTTTGGACCAAGCAGAAAGTCTTGCTGACTTGATAGACGGTTATTGTAGACTAGTGACTGGCAGTAATACTTCCTTATGGAATCGGAAAGGTAAACAATTATATTATCAAATAAATATACATACTTCGAAAGATTTGGCATGCACTGCATAAACAGAATAAATAATAATCATCTAAGACGATATATCATCTAAGTATTAAACTGTTCAACATTATTAAGCAGTAATAGCTTGTTGGTATGATTATTTAAAAACTAACAGAAAGATTTAATTTTTTCGTAAATATTTAGTCGTTAGTTCGATCAATTTATTTATTTCTTGCATAATCCTACAAAATTCTTGATAATTTCTTTTTATATAAAAGTGAAACATTGAGTTACATTAAATGAACTACTTTTATCAACAATCGAGTAATTTGCACGACTATCCCCTCTTTACTTTAACTAATTATACTAAGCTGTATCCCTGTTCACACTTCCAAGCTGCATCGTGGAAAAATTATCCCTGTCCATGCAAAGGTTTGTAGTCTTGAAAAATCCTTTTATAGTAATTTAAAGCTGTTGTATACAAGCTTGTAGCCAGAGTCATCGCATCGAAATAAAATTAAGTTTTCTCCCTGATAATTATAAACATTATCCCATTTGCATGCCCTGGCTACAAACGTGACTACATCAAAAAATGAACCATATCATATTTATCAAATATTTATCAAATATTTCCTAGATCTCATTACTTTTCCTATATATTCGTTAGATGCACATCCTCCAAAGTATAGACAAGATGGTTTCAACAGTCCTGAAAAAAATGTGAGCAAAACGGGAACAATTTTGTCTGAAGATTATGCGGAGATCGTAGACGAGGAAGGAGATTATTCTACTCCAGCGAGTATGTATAATTATGTTTGTTTTTATTTTCATTTGATGCATAAAACATAATTAATTTATTAAATTTTCAACATAATTACACAATACGGTTTTTATTCCTTGTTTCAGCACGTGATTATGAAATAGTTCGTAATCAAGTAGAGCTGGGTGAAATTATTGGAGAAGGTCAGTTTGGTAATGTTCACAAAGGATCGTATAAAGGTAGAGATGGACAAACTATAGCTGTTGCTGTAAAAACGTGTAAAGTTGATGCTGACCTTGCTACTGCTGAAAAATTCCTCGAAGAAGCCTGTATGTGGAAAACTCGTATATACTAATATATAAAATTGATTAAAATGTTTACTAAATATTTTTTTTAATTAAAACGTATTTCAGACATCATGCAACAATTCGAACACCCTCATATAATTAGACTCATCGGAGTATGTTCCGAAGCGCCGATCTGGTTGGTTATGGAGTTGGCGAGACTTGGAGAAATGCGTGCATATCTTCAATCAAACAAACATCGATTAGATCTTGCGACTCTTTTACTCTACACATTCCAACTAAGTACTGCTTTATCGTACCTTGAGAGTAAAAAATTTGTGCACAGGTATTTACAAAAACTTGTTCTCTTTCTTAGAAAAATGCAACAGACTCTTTCTCCATTTGTACTACTATTTACTCGTGATTCCTTTAACAGAGATATTGCAGCTAGAAATGTATTAGTTTCCTCGCATAATTGCGTCAAGCTAGCAGACTTTGGACTGAGTCGATGGGTGGAAGATCAAAGTTATTATACTGCAAGCAAGTGTAAATTACCGATCAAATGGATGGCTCCAGAAAGTATAAACTTTCGAAGATTTACCACTTCGTCCGACGTTTGGATGTTCGGTTAGATGTTATTAACAAATTTTTTTCAATTCCACATTTTTCCCCGTATATTTAATTGTACAATATTTTATAATTTCAGGTGTTTGTATGTGGGAGATATTAATGTTAGGTGTTAAACCATTCCAAGGTGTAAAAAATAACGAAGTCATTCGCAAGCTAGAAAATGGTGAAAGACTAGCGCTTCCTAATCACTGCCCTCCACGCTTATATTCCTTAATGTCTCAGTGTTGGAGTTATGAACCTAGCAAACGACCAACGTTCAAAGAAATTAGAGAAACTTTACAGTAAGTTTTTAACAGACAACTTTTAAGATAATTGAATAAAATAATTCTGACATTCGACGATCTATGTTACAGTGAAATTTTGTTAGAAGAGAAACATCAACAACAAGAGACTATGAGACGAGAAAATAGAAGAGTACAAGCCATGTCTTGGGGTAAGGAAAGATAGTACATTCATATGAATTATTCATTTTACTTAGCAATGGCAAAATATTCATTGAAGTTTGAAATAATATTTTTTGCAGGTGCAGACGAAGTTCCACCTCCGAAACCTTCCAGACAACCACAAAATACAGCAGCAGACTCAGCACAATTAACAGCAGCTGCACCTGTCTCTACTTATATCGTAGCACAGAGTCCGGAAGTTCTTGCTCAACTTCTTAAGGATAATCAAACTAGGGGGGTATGTCCCTCTGTCTACACTACTCCTGCCTCTCCATTTAACACACTCGCTGTACAATTTCAAGACGAAGACCAAGTCTTGACTACTGCCGTTGTCTCAGATTTACCCTTTTTCGACCCAGCGATTTCCGAGCCTACTGCTTCTCATGACACACAATCAGGAGACTCAACTTTGTCCGACACTAATCTAGATTCTTTAGACTCCTCAGACACTGTTTCTCCCCTCATGTCGAGTCTCAATATTTCAGACACAGCGCAGACACAATCGCCAGCTGCCGGTAGAAAACAACAAAAGATTAAAGAGATGCAAAACTTATATGCAGTAAGCTCAAAGGTCGTCACTAATGTCACGGGAGATTTATATTCACCTGTGCAGAAATTTTCAGTATCCAATCCGATACCCATTACGACTACTGCTTGCGGTGAAATATACGGTCCTGTGGCTAATTTTACACAAAGTTCAGCTATTGTAGGTAATCTCAGTCAGAGTCCTAGCGTAGGTGGTAACTTTGGTGAAAATCCAGGCAATTTTGGCCCTAGCAGCTTAAATAATCAAACTCAGTTTGTGAGTGGCACGCATGCTCAATCATCTAATCTTGGTCAGCACTCCACTAATATCACAAGCCAAGCATATGCAAGTGGTCAGCAACCCATAATTCCTAGTAGTTCATCTACTTCAAACACTGTTACCGCTACAGGATCTCCTCGTATTAATACAGTTAACGTTCCAATATCCACTGCCAATGCGGAATGTTTGTATGGCCCTGTTTTAAAATTCCGAGCACAAAGTGCTCAGAATCAAAGTGGTGGAGATATAACATGCGTTAGTTCAGCTACATCGTTTGTTCCAAGTGGAAGAAGTCAATTAGTTTATAGTCCAACACCAGTTCAAAACTTGCAATCTCAACCACTTTATCCCCAAAACTATCAACATCAACAAATATATTCTAATGTTAATCAAATGGGACAACAACACATGTATATTCCGCGAACGCAACAAACACAAAATATCCAACGCCAACCTCTTTTACAACAACCACAATCTCTTTCTTACACATCATCGCAACATACGATGCAACAGAATCAAACAAGCAGTGCCAATCCAATATACACAGCCCATGCTACATCGGTTACGGTTGTTCAAGCACAAAAGGTGCAAATGCCAAATTATATACCGCAAGTGCAAAGTGGAATAGCAAATAGCCAATCGCCAGCATCCCTGAACGTTACCGCGAACCAGCATCAATCATTTGGAGTAACTCAAGCTCATGGCATTCAGTCTCGCATTGCTGCACCAGGTGTCATGATTCAACAAAGTAGCCAACAGCACACTCAGTCACATGTTCCTAACTTCATCTTAGGTCAACATTCTGGTTATAATGCTCCTACGGAACAAACGCAAGTTCAGTACAGTGCTACAGGTTTCTCAACACAACAACAAATGATAAACGCGGTTGGTGTAAAACAACAAGTAGCTCAAATGGCGCCAACGATTGCTAAATCGTGCACACCTCAAATAGCAACTGGCATAGCGAAAATCACTACATTCGTAACATCAAAACAAGATGAACCACTGACAAGTTCTACAGATGGTACTCTATCTGGATCACTTATATCTTCTGCTGTCAGCGACAGCACTATGTCATCTAGCAGCTCGATGACAGAGGAGGCACAGCAAGATCAGGTTTGACCATGCCTCCTAGGAATGAAAAATTGCATCTTTTATCTGCAAGCATATCATTTGATATTACACAGTTCCGTGTATCTGTAGCACCGTACATCTATTTTGAGGCAGATGTATATATGTGTATATATGCTTTGCAATATGCAAACGTGCTCTTCCTCATACACAATCACAAGCGTCTACGCGTTTCCGTAAACAACATAAATACATGCTCTCTTACAATATATACATTTTCTTCAGTTACACATGCAACAAGAATTTACGTCAACCAAATACTTTTTAATTGCTATATTTGATAGGCTTTTTTATATGCATGTCGAATTAATCCAACGTTACACTCTATTATTTTATCATTGATGACTTATATTATGTTCTATTATATATATATATTTATACATGCATGCAGCAATATTTAACTGCATTACTTATCTTTTACAGTACTGCACTTCGAAAATTATGCATCTCTTTAATTTTTACTGTGTACATATGAACGTTTCACTTAGATAAACACGTGCATTTAAATATTTTATTTTTCCTCGTTAAGGTACTAATAATCCTAGTTAATGATTTGTTTATTTGAACGAATTTATTACGAATGTCTAATAATGATGCTTTCATGAATATTTCAGAGAGGTATACAGTCTCAGATATTTGACAGTGGTGCTGATAGCTTCATCGGTGGTATAGATGACGAACAAAAGTTATTAGAACAGCGACTTTTGGAACAGCAACGGCAATCTGAAGAAGATAGTCGCTGGCTAGCGAGAGAAGAGGTACTGAAGATTCCTTTTATAACTTTAAATTAAGATTTATATTTAACTTATCGAATTTAATTACTTTTTTTTCATTCAATTTTTTTATCAGAAACGTTTATCAATTGCAACAAGTGGAGATGAAAGTGCTAGTCCACCTATTCCTCGTTCAGCCACACAATCTCCGAATCATGAGCCTCATACTGCGAATACAGGGTCTCTTGGTTCAGATAAAGGACCTGAAAAAGAGAAAGAAAAAGTAATAGTTGTGAAGGTAATGATATTAATATTAAGTACAATGAATTATTTGCTATAAATTAAGGGTGGCCAATTTCATTATATATATGATCGACTATTTTTCTTAAAACTGCTATATATTTCTGCTATAAATTACTTTTAATGTAAAATTTAATTTTTAGAAAATGGAACCAACACCAACAGCAGATTTGGATAGAACTAATGACAAAGTATATGATTGTACTACTAGCGTAGTTCGGGCAGTAATGTCTTTATCGCAAGGTAAATTTTTTATACAAATATAAAATGTATAATCACAAAGTGTTTTTGTATTTTTTACGCATATACAAATGATTACAAACTTATAAATAAATTCTAAATTACAGGCGTTCAACAGAGTAAAGCCGATCAGTATTTAGAATTAGTAAGAAGAGTAGGCATGGAATTAAGAGCTTTACTCTCCTCTGTTGATGCTCTTGTAGAAATATTACCTATATCCGCACACAGAGAAGTAGAAATGGCACATAAGGTTTTAAGTAAAGATATGGCTGAGCTTGTAACGGCTATGAAATTAGCACAAAATTATAGTGCTACTACGTTAGATGCAGAATATCGAAAGTAAGTTTTTGTAAATTAATATTTTGTTTAAGATAATAAATATATATTCAATATAATGATGATTTTTATTAATGACGTTATTGTATTCGTTAGGGGAATGCTTTCTGCAGCTCATATTTTAGCAATGGATGCAAAGAACCTCTTAGATGTAATCGACTCTATTCGTATTCGATATCCATACGTGGATAATCAAATTTGTCAAAAGCAAAATGATCAGAATACATCACGAGACTCAACACCAGAACATTGTATTCGATCAAGTCAATCTGGTGAACATTTTTTAAGAAGAAGCCAGTCTAGTGAAAGGCAAGCAACAACATTCAGACAAAGCCAAAGTGGAGATCTTCTACATCGAATGGGTCAATCAGTTGACCGTTCTTTGCAGGTAATTTTAATACATATTTATTTTATATTTTTTTGTGTCTATCATAATCCTGTAAATATATAAACATATATTATCCATCATATAATTTTTTACATTTAATAGGGAAGTCAAACTGATATTAGCGGTGGAGCTAGTTTAGAGAGGAGGCATCACATCGTAACAAATAGTCTTGAACGTAATTCAACAAGTAGAAGACAAATGGCAACCAATAGCTTAGAAAGAAAAAGGCCATCATTATCTTGTAATATAGGTCCTATGAATAATTCCGTTAATCTCCCACCGATTGTACCAGTAACATGCAATTTGGTTCAGACAGTGGGACCTGTTATTCATCCGAGTCAGTCAGTCGCGATGGGTGTTAGTCAACAGTCAGTATTCACTGCTAATAAATCTTCAAATGAAACACCTGCCAGTGACAGCTAACAAGATGCCTTTCATTGAGGTGACTATCTTAAAAGAATTATTAATACTAGCATTTAAACTAATTAATGATACTCATATACACTGATTTCAGGGATACTTTGGAATACTACTTAGATCGTATGTAAATAGACGATAATGTATGAGTTACCTGTGTATGTCCCATGAATATATCGACAACAGGACATCTAGTATTTGTGCTTTTTAGCTCTTTTTAATATTTATATATACAGACACTTTTGTCCAGGCGTACTTATAGATAGGACAGTATTCACCAGATATAGATGTAGTAAATTAGATAATTTAAGTCACAACTATAAAGAATCAACTCCAAAGTTTTAGTCTTAAAGTTACTATTTGTTATGGCAAATACGTGTATATATGAGGTGATGCAAAAGATACGTGTGCTCAATAAAAACTGCGATTATTCAAGAACACATAATAGATACATTTGTAGCAAGTATATCTGCTCTGCTTTTTACAATTTTTTCTAAAGCTTGATAAAAACAAAACATAAGTGTTCAAATAATGTTGCAACATTGTTATTTGCATGGCTCATAGTTCAGATAATTGTTTGTCTTATTGCATCACCTCATTGGTAGTTGAATATTGCATATATCGTGCAAAGGTTTAGTTTTTCGTCAGACACAATGTTGCCACGTTGTTTTTAATACAAGTTCATAATTTGATAGTCTATTTCCTACATATAGAAGTACTATGGGGAATAATTATAATATAAAAAAACGGGACTGAACGTTATTTTTATTAGCAAATTATTTAACAATTCATACCAGTTTGCAACGTTTATACAAGATGTTTTATAAAAAGCAAATCTCGTTCTCCGACAGTAAGTCAGTTCCTACAAAATATTTTTAGGCAATATCATCCTTTCACAGAGATACTGTTAATAGCTTTTTATTGCGATTTGCAATAACATTTACATTAGTGTGTTTGATGCTTTTTATAAAGCATCACCAAATATTCTACAAATAAATAGCACTTCTTTTACACATATAACATATTCCTTCATTAAGTTCCTGGGAAATTCAAAATTTTATTTAGGCACATTATTACATTCTTTAATGAATGTATTAATAAATAACATCAATACCGTCATACATACTCATACACATCATATTATATTCGCACTTGATAAAAAACTTTGAACTCTGTGCTACAATTTTTCTTATTTCAAAAGATCGTATTCATGGCTTTTAAGCTTTGATGTGCCAAGGTGTACTTATGTACTCAAGACAAGTTCTTAAATTTGTAGTGCAAAGTTTTGCTATGCCATCTATTATCCCAGGAACCAGTAGTAATACGAGTATACTCGTATAATTATCAGTAATATAATTAATGGTACTGCTACTGTTTTGAGAGCATAAGACACTTTCTTAAATTATGTTAAATGTACATAAAATACTATACAAAATTGACTTCTTTTAATTCATTAAACAATATTGATGATATAATCAATATAACTTCTGAAATACGCATGTTTTGACTTGTAGCAATATATGTATATTTTTATCTTTATATTTAAAAAGAAAACAATTTAGTTTCGTTTATTAGAATTTGAACTTTAAATCACTAAATTTGAAAGTATCTAGTTATCAAAATTTAATTCAAATATGAGACCAATTTCCACCTCACGATTCTATATAAGATGCTTGTAAAATCATAGCAGTTAGGAATGCCCATGTTGTATAAAATAACTTCATTATTATATTATTATAGAAATATTAATAAATGCTGTTCTATGTATGAATTTCATTTTTTGATTAATTCTCTTTTACACAGAGAAATGATTCAAATTATAATATTTTCTTGATTTTTACTTATTTTATCAAATATAAAAAAAAATTTTTTAACTTTTATCTGTACTTTACTCATTAACTTTACATGTGAGCTACAGTATACACAAATTAGTTAATATGTGATCATCTCTCTAATGCATAACACAATATTTAAAAAATATAATGATAATTAATATTAAAAAAGGTAAATGTTAAAAAATAAACGTCATAAACATTACAATTATGCTTTTTTAATCAAAGAGACTTGCTAAATGCTTTATTCTTCTAAATAATTGTAATCACTATGCAATTAATATATTAAAAGCAATACTTATCATTTTAAAGTACTTTCTTAATAGTATAATATATATTGTAGATTTATTGTCTATTAAAAAGATGATGACATATAAGCTGATTTTGTGTTCTTACTAATCTATTTAAAATCTTCATGATGATACAGATATAGAAGGAAAAATAAAGATACCATCGAAATTGTTACCGTTATGCCAGTTAAATAGGAGATAAAAATATACAATATATAATCTTATTTCAGAGATATTTATAAATTTGTGTAAATGTAACTATGTATCATGATTGCAAGCAAAATAAACTACGCGTATGATTTCAGCATCATAAATGAGTAATATAAATTAAAACCTAATAATATCACTGCATAAATAAAATTTACATTGAATATATGCTCGTTTTATCTTTTGTGATAATAGTCTTATAATTCATTAATTTGATACAGGTATATATATCTATATATATACATTTATATATATTTAATAAACTTTACAACTTACTATATCTTCTCAATATTATGAAAGCTGCATATTTATTTACCATGCTTTGAGCTATAATATTTAACACCTGTTTGCATAGAACATCTTGCATATTTAGTTAATAAACCATTCACATTTATTTTATTTGTTTCAAATTTCCTGTAATAATATTATTACTAAATAATAATGTGTAAGTTGTGTATTAAAATTAAAATATTTCAAAATTATTTCCATACTAACGATATATATGGAGTTATTTCTTCAAGAGTCCACTTTTCTCTAACTTTAAATATTTCTTTAAGCCTATCATTGATATTTTTGGGTAAAGTCTCTTCTGGGAAAGATATCACTTCTTTTTGCATAATGCTCTTATTATAAATAATAATTGCAATTCCTCTTAAGTATTCCTCTTTGGGCACTATTTCTAAAATTGTTTTTAATAAAAAAATTACAAGTAATTATTCAAAAACTGTGTTAGTATTTACTTACTTTCAGGTGCCCCCATTTTCCAAGATTCCATAAAATCATTATATTTATTAATAGGTATAGCACTAAGAAAAACTTTAGCTAAAAGTTTACAAACTTTTTCTTCATTGTATCTAGAAAGGATTTTTATGTTAGAAAAATTATATTTATAAAATTTAAAATGTATAAAATAATTACACATATCTATAAATTTGAAATAGTACCTATATAAAGAACTACCATCCTCTTTAACTTTTTCACTTAAACTTGTATATTTTTCAAATAGTGCATTAAAAATAGGTTCAGCAATAAGTTCTTTCAAAGAATCATATGTAACCTCTTTATCGACTTCATCTACTTCCCACGAATAATCATTAAACAAATCTAGCATATATGTTACATATCGTACCTCAGCTTCAAATGATATTAATCGAAGAAAACCTTAATAGCAAAACATAAAACATAATTTAGTAATTAATTGTATTAACAAAATTTGTTAATAAATTTTATGGTTTTACAAAATTTCATGAAAAGTTACCATTTATCATAACTACTAAATGGTCATTTAAAGCCTGTTTTATTTCATCCTCGCTAGCCTGAATCTCATTTCTTAATTTATCCCAGTCATAAAGTGTCATTGAATCTATGTTTGATTCATATTCCTTACCATTGTAACAAGAAGGTTGAAGTATTGTTAATATTTTATCAACCCGAGGTTTGCATTCGTGTACCTAAACAATTTTCATTAATATTTACTAAGGCTTTAATTTAAAAGATAATATAATAAAACTGATTACAAAAATTATCTTAAATACCTCATAGTAAGTATGAAAAATTCCTGTTACACAACATCTTTTAATCACTCTACCTTGCTCTGCTGAGCTCTTGGTATCATCCGCCAACATTAAATCAGGTACCAATAATAAAGAATTTGATGTCTCTGCTTCTTTTATCTCATAGGTCTGATTTTCTGTACAAAGTACTGCGGATTCATTACTACTACCTTTAAAAGATAAACTTAAATCCCATAAAATTAATTATCTTACCAAATATCATTAAATAAGATATAATACAATATATCCACAATTTAACTATAAAAGTATGAAATTTGTATGTAATATTTGTTTAAAATAAATTCGTTACCTATCTCCTTTATTAATTATTTCTAACAGTTGTTCATCAAGCTCAACCAATTTGATACCATGACCAGAAAAAAGATCTTCTGCAGGATATAATATCTGTGTTGTTCCATTAAGATCAGATTCATCTATATCAGCAGAACGCAACGTCTCACGCACGTGTTCAACGTTACGTAAATAACTAAAGGATTTAAAATTTATTTACAATTATTTATTAATAACATCAAAGAAATTACTCTTAACTTTATACTAACTTTGTACATCCAGATTCGTTCATAATTCACAGTACAAATAAAGAATATCACTGTGTTTTTTACTTCTATTTGAATTCAAAAATGTTTATATTGATTTTTATTTAATTTTGTTTTATTTTGTTCTAATTTGACATCGAAAAAGTAAAATTCTCCCGCGCCACTTCTTGACAATACTAATTTAAATATTAACAAGAAAAATCGCAATACGTATCTCTAAATAAATAGTAAATCAATTTTTGTAAGGCATGTATACACGAATTTAACCTTTTTTGTTTTAATAGTTTAATTATTTTAATAATGTTTTCATTTATATGCACTTCAAACTAGATATTTTAAATACTATTATTTATAATATATCTAGTAAATTCTTACTATATTATTTTTATTAGTATAACAATTTTTATTAGTAGTATGTTATTTAACCACTAGGCGGTGCACAAAAGTCATTTGTAAAAATATTGCCTTATGAAAGTGTCAACTCTATATGATGTTTTTTATGGTGTGATTTATTGAAGAGATTAAGTAGTTGGTGGCCATATTATTGCCTTCCCGTTGCTCTTATCAACGAACTGTGCTGTGATCGAAAAGTCTGAATTTTATCAAATTGTGTTTTTATTACGGTACGTATTTATTTAATATTTATCCAAGGATTAATTATTCCCAATAACATTTTTATCAAAATATCGACTAGTATATCGTGATATACGTGATTTATCCGAGTATGTTTTATCAAGATAAATCATGTTTAACAACTCAAGTATGTATTATTTCAATGACTTTTTTTAACAATTTATATTGAATTATTCGATAATTTGTCGACTGACACGATTATTTCGATTATTATTATATATTTCTAACAGTAATGTATTATGATAAGAGGATCATAACCTTTCTAATGAAAAATGATGAGTAACGAATGTTTTCTATATTATTATACATGTATAAATTATATATGATTTAGATATAGACGTAGGTAGTAATAAATTGTATTCAATTGCGTACGAAAGATCGTATTTATTTCAACAATAAAACTTCTTTTTATACATTATGTAGATTATTTTTCTTCCTTCTAACTGGTGTTTTGTTATTTTTAGGAAAATTATTTATCCAATAAAGAAATAACAATGTCAAACGATGTAAATATGCAATCTGATAAGGTATGCCATAGTTTAAATATTTAGCATGTTTATAATCATGCATGATAATACAATTGTAAAAAATATGTGAATATAAAGTGTATATTTATATGTGCATTAATATATAAACACGTATGTATGTGTATATATGTATATATGTATATACTATGTACATCTACACATACAAATGTGTATCTGGGGCTGCTATGGGGGAAGAGGTTGAGATATCATTAATTCGTCTATTTGGAACACTGGAAAACACTGGTAAATGAAAGCTCTTAATTAATACAACTTTTCCTTTGAATTAAGCCCGATGAGGAAGAAATTGTCGATAAAGCTGAGGAAGAAGAGGGCAAATCATCTGTTGACCTGCATGCGGTACCTATCTCTGCAAATTAAACTTGCTACTTAAAAGCCTACCTTTCATGACTTATCCTATGTTTGCCACTGTATTAACTCCAGTTTGTATGATATAAAAATGTATAGTAGTGCAATTGTAACTTGTAAAAACTTCATACGGATACAAATGCAAAATTATATGAAGTCAAACATAAACTTTTAGCAAGAAAGCGGCCCTGTTTATGGTGGCTGCGAAGGACCAAATGCAATGTATGTAAAATTGGTTAGCAGCGATGGTCATGAGTTTATTGTGAAACGAGAACATGCATTAACAAGTGGAACAATCAAAGCTATGCTTAGTGGCCCTGGTCAATTTGCAGAGAATGAAGCCAATGAAGTTAATTTTCGTGAAATTCCGTAAGTTTAATAAGTTTTCTACAAAGTCGATTACGCAAATATATTTTTTAATTTTTTAATATTTATATTTTATTAATATGTTTTTCTTATAGATCTCACGTACTTCAAAAAGTCTGTATGTATTTTACTTACAAAGTTCGTTATACGAACAGTAGCACAGAAATTCCAGAATTTCCAATTGCACCAGAAATTGCGCTAGAACTATTAATGGCTGGAAATTTTTTAGATTGTTAAATATAATACTAAATCTTGCAGTGCTTTATTTTCAAATGGCAAATATCGTTTTTTCTATTACTATTATTTATCATTAAAGTAATTATAACTTTTTTCTGAAAAACATTTAACACCTAAATAATAACACTAATGATAAAGTCTAACACTCAGGAGACATAAACATTTTTGGTTGATAATAATATGATTTACCTCTACGGAAAAGACACAAGCTGCATCGAAAATTATCTATTTATCAATGATCAATAATTATATGTAATTTATTATGTAATTTTATATCAATATTCTGTTTCATTTTGTTAGAATTAGGGTTTTATGGTAGAAAAAAATATATCTGTTTTTTTTTTGTCTAACATATTATTTGAAGACAACCAGAAATGTTTTAACATTTAGTGATATAAATATTGAAATAGCAGAATGTATTTAAACATGCAATACAACAGAAAAATATTGTCTGTAAATAACGATATATTGCGGCAAAAAAATACGATGGATCAAATAATTTGCATGGTTTGTAATTTTTATTGCGGATCAAAGAAAGAGAGGGGGAGAAAGAAATAGAGATAGAGATAAAGATAATTAGGCAGATTCTCAAATGACAGAATTCTCATCATTTATTACATTCTGTATAGTAACAAATTATATTTTTTGTTAAATAGAAGTAAATTATTTATTCTTGGACTAAAGTATATTAAACAGCGATAAGAATCCTACAGTTTTATCAGAAAGTTTATCTTACTTTGTTTTTAAATGACAATGGCGAAATTATAGATTATTAAGTTAAAAAATGATTTTTATAGAAAATAAGTTAGCTATTATATTCAAATGTGTTGAATCATATTTTGTCTAATAGAAAATCAAATATTGTTTTTGAAATCTATATACAAAAAATATACGAAAATCTAAGATAAATGAAACAGCTAAGTGCATTAAAATAGTATGTTAACGTTGGTGCATAATTATTTATAAGTACTTCATAATAATTGTGTAAAAACATATGTGTTAAAGCATAGAACTATAGAGATACTAAATTTTCACTTTCTGACATTTTAACATCTTTTATTTGTATAGAAATGTGAACACCAATGATCATGATTCATATAATTAAACTGGGTACTATAATTTTACAATCTAATTTTTTTGTAATTATTTGTTAACTTTATTTATTATTAATTTTTTTTTAGGTAAATGCAAGCACAAATATACTCTGTTAACACGTTAACTGCCGTGAAAATACATAATTAGAGTAAATATCGATTGTGATAAATTTTTAAATAATACCATTGTTTTTATAAGGGTTTGAAGAAACTATGACATACAGTGCATGCAAAAATAATTTTTTTATTATAAGGAAAATTAATTAGGAGTTACTTGTTTCTATAACACAATTGAATTTACAACACAAGTACTTATTGAAAACTATCCATTTTTAGATTCTTGCAAACAAAAATAAAATTTTAAAGAAAATATAAAGTAGAAAAATTTTAAGAAAATATCAAAAAATCCGTTGGAGGTTCTTGGAAGGGGTTTATGACTATTATAAACTAAGTAAATATAATATATCTTTCGTGAAACTTGGTTCCTTTGATCTTTGTATATGTCCTCTGCAAATAGAATCAATCTTCACGGTCAGGAATTATTCGTTGCTATATAAATTTCTCAATCTTATCGGTATTTAGAAGGAATAAATAATTACAAAATGGTCTATAGCGCCTCGACGGTCACCGATGACCTCATCGTAAAAAATAGATAAAACACAATAATACAACGCCGTTTATCAGTTGTAAAAAGATTTCAACAAAATATGCATCCCATAATAGAAAAAAAGTATAGACGTGGTAGAAAAATCACGTAAAAGTGCCGGCAGTCAACGTGTTAATCTCGATTAAAATAAGTAACTTCAAAATTAACAACTATTATTCAGCTATATTCAAGACTATATATTAATGTTTGTAACAAATTTTAAATATCTTATGTTATGCAGTAATTAATATCAGATTATAAAGTGGACTTATTTCCAGTTGTAACGTTACCTTTCGTCACATTATCTATACATTGTTTACGAACGTGAAGATTTTCATTCTTTTTTAAATCTTTTTCTAGATCTTTAAACTTTGCTTCTAATCGTTTAGAATACGATTCTAGCTTATAAGCTGCTTGCTCTAATTTATTGACACTGTCATCAATTTGATCAATATTCTCCAATATAGGCCGTAAATTTTTATATTTTTCATTTAAAGAATCCAATGATATTGAAACGTTTGACGATATTGTCTTTAATTCTGTATACTTAGCAATAGTTTCTTTATTTAGCCGTTCCAGTAAACGATAATCAGCATGAGTAGCGGTGAGTTCTTCTTGCAAATACTCACCAGTTTTTTGAAACATTGTATTAGCTAAACGACTTAAATTTGGATCATGAGGATCAAGAGCCTCAAAACTACTGGTACTAGTTGAAAGTGTTGTACCACGTTTCGGCGATTCACATCTAGAATTTCCATCTGTCATTGAGCTTTCCATCTGTGCACACACAGATTGTGTCATTTCTTTTGACGGTTTATTTATTGTTGTCATTTTGATTATTTTGTTTTTATTTCGTATCACTTGGAATGAAACTTGTTAAATTAACAGCCAACTGTAATTTCAATGAATATTTTGTTCTAACAAAAGTGAAAAATATTTTTTAATGTCAAAATTAAATAGACACTTCGATATTAATTCTTTTCCTAACCTCAATTGTGTCACATCTTCGAGAGAAACATTTATCTGTACTCGTACATTACAATCTGACGTAATTTATACGTCAAGCTAATGCTGTATAACAATTACTATTTATTACAGTCGATTTATCGTACTTTTGTATTTTTTGTTGTATTTACATCGGGTTAACTACGCGAATATTTCTGAAAAACAACTCAATTTATAGTTGACGATAAAATCAACTATTGTTAACTAGTTATTATTTTTATTAAAAATTTGCAATATTATTTAAAAATAAAGAATAATAACAGAGTGTAACTTTATCAAACAATGAAAATTCTCTAAATTAATTCTTATTTTTAAGTAATATAAGTTGTTTCACTCTAATTAACATGAATAGCAATATATGCATCGAGCAAAAAATGTCGATGCGTATTGATTTGTAATATATATATATATGTATACATATATTTCGGTTTACTCTAGAGCAATTTAATTCGAAATTTGTTGAAAAGGATCTTAAATATTTGTAATATATCCTGAAAATGTGAATGCCACGTATAACATTAGAAGAAAATTCTCGATCTTTTTCTGAATAATTGCAAATCTGCCATTTACTTAAAATATCCAATCAAATCGAAGTAATTAAAATGACATTTTAAAATTTAATTCTGATTGGTCGGGCTTCTGTAATATTTTATTTCGTTTTAGTAAGAACGATAATGAAAGACCAATAGATAATATGGAAAGTTACATAGGTATTTTATTTGAAAAATATTTTTGGAATGTTTGGAGGAAAAATACATAAAGGTTGATACGCGTAGTCCTGACACAAGAAAACAGGACTGAAGGTTGCTTTCTTGAAGAAACAGTGGAAACACTCCTAGTGGCGGCGCGCCGCTGGAATATAGTGTTGCGGTTTTTCTTGTGCGGAAATGTGAACATTTTCGGAGTACAAGGGGAAATTCAAAGGCGATTAGCGTGTGCCGTTGGTCGACGGTGAAAAGGGTCAGAAGGTAGGTTGAATTCAATGATAGTTTCTGTCAAAAAATCATTTAAATAGAGATGACACTCGTACTTTAAAGCTTTATACATATACGATTCCGTATCTCTACAGGCCTGCCAGTTGCGACATGGCGGGTTTTCGAGAAGAGGATAAAGCACTCTTCCCGATCCAAAGCATATCCTCGATCGTCCAGATCTTCCAAAATCAGCTGGAAAATAGCTCTGAGCCAGACCTCGCGCTACTTTCAATCCTCGTCGGTGCTGTTGAGAATTCCCTAACCTGTAACCGGACATTTACGTCGCAGGAGAACACTGTTTACGACGAGCCTAAATTGCCGGCCGTCGAGTATCATATAGCTGAAGCGTTATATACAAAGTTTCATGCTGTTATCAAAGGAGCTGTCGATTTAACAGTTTACGACACCAAATATGCTACGAGAGAGCTTATCAAGAAAGTCTCGGACGTTATATGGAACTCCTTAACGAGAAGCTACTACAAGGATCGAGCTCATTTACAGAGTCTTTACAGTTATCTTACTGCTAACAAATTAGATTGTTTTGGAGTGGCTTATGCAGTAGTCGCTGGATGTCAGGTGTTAGGATTTAAAGATGTTCATCTTGCCATGTCAGAGGACCATGCATGGGTTGTATATGGAGAGCATGGTTCTGAAACTGCAGAGGTTACATGGCACGGTATGTTTTATTTGTATTATAATTTTATTTTCGTAGAAAGATTTATTGTCCTGTCATAATAGTATTTCATTTAAATGATGTCTGAGCTCAGTTCAAAGAACTGAATAATAGAAATAGATCAATTGGTTTAATGTGTGTGCTGCAAATTATTCTAAGAATGCCCACATCCAATTGATCAAGCATGCTACTTTCAATATTAGGGAAGGGAAACGAGGATAAACGTGGGCAACCCGTTGAACCTGGTGTAGCTTCTCGATCGTGGTTGTATGTAAATGGTCAGGCAGTTGTATGTTCTCGTGCTATGGAAGTTGCCACAATAGTATCTGCTATAAATCCTAGTCTAAGTGCGACAGCTGATGCAGCAGAAGTAGCATTGCTCCAACAAGAATTATTATGGTTACTGTATGATTTGGGTCATCTTGCAAAATATCCTATGGCGCTTGGCAATTTGGGTGATTTAGAAGAAGCAGCACCAACGCCAGGAAGACCTCCAGCAATAGATTTATTTCAGGTTGGTTTCAAATTTCTCCTAACAAATTTTTTAATAGACCATGTAAGAGGAAATATCATCGAATTTCACTATTTTAGGAAGCCGTAAGATGTGCCAGAAAATATTATGGTAATGCACACGTTTATCCATATACTTATCAAGGTGGATATCTCTATAGACATGGATCACATGCTAATGCTCTAGCGTCTTGGTCTGATGCTGCAGACGTATTGAGAAAGTAAGTTTTTATTTGGATGGTTTCCTTCAGGAATATGTACATACATACATACAGATATATATATAGATTACATTTAAAATAGTTTATTGTTCTCTCGACACTTTTTTAATGTTAATTAATGTGCGACAGATACGACTATTCGCGGGACGACGGAGAAATATATAAGGAATTATTGGAAATCGCCAACGAATTAATACCTCACACGGTAAGGGCCGACGAGCGACTGTTACGACAGCCACGATGTTTCGTCTACCTTCTAAGATTTTACGACGGTATTTGTCAATGGGAGGAAGGGGCAAATACTCCTGTTCTGCACATAGGTTGGGCACGACCATTAGTGAATACAATTTCTAAATTCGATGCTTCGATTCGTGCTCAGGTTGTCATTGAGTGTTACGATATGGAAACAAAGCAAGAGGAAGAGAAGATGCAAAAGAGAGAAACCAGTCCCGATGAGACTCTTAACAATAATAATAATAATTATTGTAAAACAAAGGAGAGGGGTAGTGCTGCACGCGATTTAATCAAAAGTTTAGAGTCTAAGGTACCGGCCAATCCAGCACCGATGCATCCCAGTATTCAAGCGTTAACAGCTGCTTGCAGTGAAAAAATCCTTAATAGAGATTATTTACTGCAAGGTGGTGGCGAACCTTTCGTCGCACCTCCTGAAGACGCCTTACCGCCAGCACCATCAACATCTCAGGAAAGTCTAGATCCCGAAGAGGAGGTAGATTCGGAAAACGAGAGGCCAAGAATAACGTTGTACAGTCAGAAAATGAAGGGCCTCAAGGATCTCCTGTTAGCTGAGAAATTAAACACGCATGCTATTTCGTTGCAATTAACCGCACAAAGTCAGGTACAAATAGGTAAGAAGTCACGCGGTAGCGACGAGGTAGGAGTCAACCAGCGTCCCAAAAGGACGCGACGGGACTAGTATAAGATCTTTGACCACCGTTTTGGTTTGGTTAAGTATTGAACAACGCGTTAACCCTGTTCTATATTTCGTCTTTTACGAACGACAAAGAATAACGGGAGGAAACGTGATTAAAAATACATAACGGTGGTCTATACTTGCCGGCGAAATGAATGAAAGAAAGAAAAAAAAGAAGAAACAGAAATTAGAAGGAAAAAGTCTTCGCCCTAATAGTTTCCTTTTATTTTTTTTTTGTTTTTTTTTTTTTTTAATGAATTCTCGAAGTTGAAAACCCTTCCTCGAAGATCTTGAGTAGTTTCTCGAAAGAGAAAAATCGTAATGATTTCTCTGCGGTTGGATTTTGAACATTCTCTCATTTAAACTTCGAGACGATGGGAACTTTGTCGTTTTAGAGATAGGTATAGTAGATATGAACAAAATTTATAGAAAAGTACAAAAAAGTTCTCCCCCCATCCCACCCTTTTTATTTAAGTTAAATACCAATAATCGCGGGTACTTGAGTATTTGAGTCTTCGTGAAAAGAAAAGAAAAAAAAGATATAAAAACGAAGGTATTTTACACGCCTTAGACGCGTGTATCCTTTCATTCTTCCACGGTGTTAGAAAAAAAAAAGAAAAAAGTAAAAGTAAAAAGAACAAAACAAAAAGAAAAGAAAAATAAGAAATAGAAATCTTTCCTTATTGCACGGTGAAGAAAAGAAGAAAAAAAAAGAATTAATCGAATATCGTACCTAATCCTATTATTATAGGACATTCAGATTTTTTCCTTCAGTACGATTATTTATTCTATTAACGACATTATGATTTATCGATGCGCGAATCGATCGATATTCGGTATTCGTCGTTTCTTATATGTCTAACTTTCTTGTTGCACTCTTATTTATTGATTCACGTTTTTTCTATTGAAGCTATTGCACTATGAATGATTACAATTGACAAGTTGTCGTTAATGTTTTTTAAATAGTAGTTGAAACTTTTGTTAGAATTACGCTTCTATGGTCTAGTAAGAGAAACCACACATTCCACTCTGTACGTGGTGCAAACTAATTAAGTTTTACCTAAGGTATTTTAAGCATAAAATGCTCGCTTATTTTTATAACTATTTATTTTCAGAAGTAATTATAAGTACCTATTTGTAGTACTCCGTTTGGCTATTTTTCGATAGGGTAGGACGAACATAGATACGGTGCGCTATATCTACGGTTTGATCTATATTCGATTATTCGTATATTCGAAATATGTTTTAATTATGGAGAAATTTTAAATACTTGCGACAAAATTTCCAACGATGAATGATGATAATTTTTATTCTTAAAATCTTCACTCTTCGTCGTGTTTTATAAATTTCATATATGTATATATATATACATATACACGCGCTCATCGTCGCAAGTCAAATTAATATATTTTCCGGCAGCTTATAGCAGCTGACGATTTTTATTATTAATTTAACAAATTTTATTTTAAATCTTTTTTTATTTTTTATTATTGATAATATTATTATTATTATTATTATTATTATTATTTTTATTATTGGTTTTCTTTGTTTTTATATCTATTGTGACATTATTGACTTTTCCGTAGTGCTAACGTCACACGTTTCTTTGTTTATTTTTTGTTTATTTTGTATTTTTTATTTTTTAATTTTTATTTCTATTTTTAACGCGCAATATTATGGTCATAGTGGCATGACCTGAATCATTTTATCGAACACAGTACCTTCCTAACAGTACTATATTATTAGTTTCTCCTATCCTAATTACCTCGAATCTTGATGGATATTGCGTATATCCAAGTACGTAATAAATAATCGCATCGACTTTGATGTTAAGAAAACGAAAATGAAGAAAGAAAGGTAAAAAAAAGAAGTAAAAGAAAAAGCAGAAATATGACTAAAGAATTATTTGACAATGTTTAGACGGGTTGTTGTAGAGTACGTTGTTGACAGGATGAATATAAATGGTCCGAGCAGATCGACGATCACTTAAATAATGAAAGGCGCTATCTTACTGTGATGCTGAATATATACTATATAAATATATATATATAAATATGAATATATATATATATAATTATACAATTAATAATCGTAATAACTAACAGGCAGCCTGACAATTGCAGAATTTGTTCTTTCACTTTCGTGAAGAAAAAAAGGAAAATTCTCTTTGTCGTGCTGAATTATTAAAATGAAATAAGAAAAAAATAAATAAATGAATAAATAATAACAACAGTAAACAAGCTAATAATAATAATAATAAAAAAAAAATTAGAAATGATTACAGTAATAATGTAATTATTGCGGAAACGTGAGATATCGATATTCGACGTGATATCAATTATGTCGGCCGTCGATCGTCTGCCGTGCTTGCCGCAGCTAAAATCAACCTTTTTGGGTGTATGTATATATACATATACATATATATATACACATTTTTCTTTATATCTTTCTTTAGTTTTTTTTCTTTTATTCTCCAAATGAAAAATAATATGTATACGTATATATGTATATATTTATCGTTCTCGGTGCATAAGTTAGGATCGTACCCCTTTTAGCAGGCGACGCACGTCAGAATCAACGGCATGTTTTTTCTCTGACACTGTATCGATGCATATTTCTCCTAGCGTTTATCGAAAGTTAACATATAAAAAAGAAAAAGAAGAAAAAAAGAAAGAAAAATTAAAAGGAAAAAAAAAATCACAATGGAAGTAACGTGCGCGTTACACGAGTTTAAAAAAGAATACATGCGTATAGTCATCGCACGCTCGTATATGTATATATATATATATATATTTATATGTATGTTATACATTTACGAGAGAGTTGATCGCTTGTTTTCTTTCAATTTCTTCTTATCATCGTTTTTTATATATGTATATGTATATATGATTTACTTGGCAGACGCAAGTTCGATTTTTTCATTTCCCTATTTATCAGTAATTGAGAAAAACAAAAAAAAAGAAAAAGAAGAGAAGAAATATTGTTCGTTTTATCTAAACCATCAATGAATTATATTTTTTGATATAAATAATATAAAATATTTTTCGTTTAATCGTATAACTTGTTTCGTCGAAAGAAAAAAAAGAAAAGAATAGGGAAAATAATAATAAATGAAGGTATAAAAAAGTATAAAATTAAGAAAAATTATGATAAACGAATTGTAAATCTTCTTTTCTGCGCCATTTATTAATGACGCGGTATGCGTATCTCTAGTATATTTTTTGTTTTTATTTTTATTTTTATTTTCGTTTTCATTTTCACTTTTATTTTGATTATATAAAAAGAGCGATTTTTAAAGAAGACTACAGGGATTATTATGCATAATTATAGGAATAGTAAGAGAAGAATTATGGTGCAACAGAACAGTATTTTTATATTAGCGGGGGCGCGGATTTGTCCTCTTCTCAACTTATTATTGGTAATATTTGAACGTAGAGTCAGATGATTATTGCGCGACATTTTCTTATTGATCTACGTAGAATGGAGTTGTGCGTTAAAAAAAAAAATAAAATAAAATACAAAAGTAAAGAAAATTTGAAAAAGAACAAAAAGAAAAAATCGCTCATGATGCGCGAATCAGTGCTGAATGATAATGATGATTATGATAAATTATTATACCGATAATGATGATTACGATTATGATGATGAAAATGATGATTATGATGGTGATGATTATGATGATGATGATAATGGTGATGATGATTATGATGATAGTAATGATGATGGTGATGATGATGATGATTATGATGACGGTGGTGGTAATGATGATTATGATGATTATATGATTATTATTTATTGATAAATTAATTCTTAAGAAAAGTTCGTAACACGATTCGTAAATGTTTGTAAAACTATTATATGTATATTATCGAGAATTTCGATTACAGATGAATTAATATTATTCGCTGGCAAAACTCGAGGAAAGGAAGGATAAGAAGGAAGAGTGTTCTTGGTAATACGCGCACGAAGGATGGATTATTAATGAATATGATAAAATAGAAAAAGAAAGAAGAGAAGAAGAAAAAAGATATCTCCGATCATCGTCTTTTCGCTCTCTCAAAAGAAAAGAGAAAAGAAAAAATATTCACGGACAAATAATTCATTTTCCTGTAGTGCTTTTTGATTTTCGATTTTCGTTCGGAGAAAATATTAACAAAGCCTTTCGAAAATGTGTTATTTGAAATTAAGGAAAACAAAATAATTACTAACACACGCAAAAAAAAAAGAAAAAGAAACACGTTATTTACATACACTACACTGTAAAAAACACACTAGTTTAATATCTATTTTTTTTCTCCTACTCCTCTCCTTCTCCCTCTCCTCTCTATATTCTTCACGTATCAATTTACTATCTTATTCCGTATGTATTGCAATGTTATTACGATGAACAAGAGAAACCATTTTCTAATGTAAACCTTTTTCTAATCTTTATCCATCTTTATATCCTGTATTGTTTAAACAATATACACTCACGATGCTATCTTGCCTTTAAGTTTTATCATGACTTCGAGTCATAGTTCGTAAGAGTAGGTTTTGCCATGTGCGCTAAAAAAAATAATTCAATAATTAAAAAGATATACACACACACACACAAGTCCGAAAAATAATTGTTCTCCATCCATCCTCCGTAGGAAGAAAAAAATGATAATAATATTAATAAAAATAAATAAATATCCGCTATCATAAATGAAATTTTACCTATCATGGTAGTGCCATAACAAAACGATTGTATACTTCGAATGCGTCTGTAATTGTTGTTAATTGTACATACATACATATACGTATCGTACGAAATTTTCTCAGCAAAATAGTCTTTCGTTTTTTTCGTTCTGCAAACTATTCCAACACCTCCGCTATATTATTTTTGTTAGCGCACAAGAGTATTAAGATTTATTTAACCCTCTATAACGCACTATGATTATCATACGTCTGTATTATATTATAATAGTTCTTTTTTTTCTTTCCCCCCTTTTATTTCACTGAGATTTTATTTTTTATAGTAAGTTTTTTGTAACAGACGAAAATGCAACGAAACATTTCCGTAGCAATGAAACATACAATTATTAAAATTGAGACACATCGATAATTTTATATATATATAGAATATATAAATAGTTTGCCAACGGTGCTCTTAAAAATAATTTGCATTCTTATTAGTTATAGAGGGTTAAATTAATATATCGAGCTGATCCATCTATCATTGTTATTTTGGATCATCGTGCTCGATCAGTCGACAATGAGCGATTTGGTATTATGCAATGTGCGTGATCTCGAGGACTTGGATAGATTTATGCATATGATTAAATAAATAGAGAACAAAATAAGAAGAAAGATAGTTATCTCTAAGGCTTCCTACATAAGAAATCGTATCTCGTTATGTTTTTCTTAGCTATTTTATACTATATTTTTTCTTATTTAATTATAACTCTCAGTCAGCTCTTATCGAATTGTAAATGAAAAAGAAATGTTATGCTATTCCGACGTCGACAGAGCCTACGAATATTTTTGCTCCGAAAATTAAATATATATATATATATCTATATATATATATAAAGGAATGAAAAAAAAAAAATATATCCCAGTTCCAAGAGATATTCGCTGTCGACGATTATTATCTCTCTCAACGTAGACATTTAATAATCGATAAAAGATTATCGTCCACTTCCACGGAAATGTATTAACAAGATATATATATACATATATATATGTATGTATGTATGTATGTATATATTTATGTATTTAAAAAAATGCTATTGTAGTAAAATTAAGTCCATAACACAACTATACGTATGATCTGACCATAACTTGGCAACGCATATAGATATATATAAAAAAAAAAAAAAGCAGAAAAAAAATACGTAACAGACATACGCACACACATACACCTATTCAAACGATTTCGCATGTACTTAAAAAGAAAAAGGAGATAGTAAATGATTCTGTTAATGCCTTCGAACAGATTTATTTGAAATGTATCAAATATATTAGCGATACTTAAAGTATGAAGAATAAACGAAAAAAAAGAGGGTGTGCGAGATATTGATTCGAAAGAAAAATATTGAAATTTGTAAGTTTAAGAAAAAAAATAAAAAATAATTATACAGATATATATATATAAATATATATATATTAGTTGAAAAGAACAACAACGTTCAAAGCGTTACGAATAAATATCGAATTTGGTATTAATATTGGAAACAGTATTTTGCGTACTCACTAATCACATTAGACATAAATAATTCTCAAAAACATTTTTATATTTGACTTGTCGAGAATTGCAACATATATCTTCTATATTTTCAAAACCGAGGAGAAGAGATAAGAAAAAAGATAATAACAATAACGCGGGGATAAATGAAACGTCATCGAATCGAAATATTTCACAAGAATGACTTTTCTCCACTTTCTCTCTCTCTCTCTCTCTCTTTCTCTCTCTCTCTCTCTCTCTCTTTCTGTCTCTCTTTATCTATCTTTCTCTCATTTTCTTTTCTTTCTCTTTCTTTCTATCGACGATTGTACGATCATTGATATAAATCAATAATTGTTATTTGTAAGAATATCATCTAAAAATAAAAATATCAAAAGAGAGAAAAAAAGAAAAAAGAAAGAGAGAAGAGTACACATTACTAATATGATATATTATACTACTCACTTCGATATTCCGTGTTGATAGACACGTACAGGACGAATCAGAAAAATGTAAACGCAACTATTGTTGATTGACAGAACAGTGAGTTTTAAAAGGCATGGTAGAAATGTCGTGTTTTTTTCTGTGGATTACAATAAACTATTTTATTCTAATTCTTCTGTGCCTATGATAACTGTTTACTTTTACCTTTTTATTGGCTATTATTTTCCTTCTATTTTTCTTCATTTTTGTTCCTGCGAAAATAAACTCTTACAATTAGATATTTTCCAATGAGTACTAGTGATCTTTTTTTGGAAAAATACAGAGAAAAATTAATTTGCTTTTTAAGGGGGCAGATTTTTGACTCATAAATTCACCTACTTTGCGCTAATCCTTTAACAAGGATGATAAACTTTTCCAAAATCTTTAATGGCTAGAAGAATAAAATGATATACCAATTATTCTTAGAACCTTTTCATTCTTTTTAGATCTATTTTTGGACTCAACAGTTTATCGGAAAATACATTTCAAAATTTCACATATAATAAAATGAAAATTCGATTTTACAAAAATAATTATTAAATGTCCTTATAAAATTTATCTTATAAAATGTTCAAAATTTAAATCGCGGATTTTTATGATAAAAGTGACACACACACACACACTCATTATCAGACGATCTGGCGGACCATTCAATAAGATAATTAACTAAGTGATCGGTATTTAAAATCGATTACAGTAAACAAAGTAACATTTATTACGAAATTTAATTACAGAAAAAAAAACAGAGAGTATTACATATAATTTTTAAAAATTGAATTACAATTGTTACGCTATTTATATATTATCAAAACAATGTGGTTTTTACTTAAATTAATATAGAATATTATAAATAAATAAAATAGAATATTATAAATAAAGTAAATTTTTTCGAAAAATTCAAGTGTTGCAAAAGTAAGTAAAATATATATGTATTTAATAGTATAAGTAATATAAAGATACTGCAAATTACTAAATACAATAAGAAACATATGTTTATATTCATAAATACGATGGGAATATTAATAGATATGTTCAAAAAATTTCAATCTTACAGAAGATATAGGGCTTAGAGTAGCGTTTTTTTTTTAATTGCGATACGATTTGCATGTCTTGTTGTACTTGTATTTCTGTTTCTGTTGTTGCTTCTGTTTCTATTTCTGTTTCAGTATTAATATTGAGCATAGGTTTAGTATTATTCGTTTGATAAGAGAATTCATGAATTTTGATTTCACTTAATGGAAAAAAAAATTTCGACTGTGTCTCGTAGTATTTAAAGCCCAATTTTTTACTCAAACTTATAGCATATGTCAAAAAATTGAAAAATTGAAAATTTACGCGTGCATATTTCTTTTCATCGCAAAATTGAAGAACAGTTTTAATGAGTTGAATTCCTATGCCTTTCTGCATATAATCATTATGAACAAGAAATTTATTTAACAAAGCACAATTTCTTAATCTAACATTTTTGTCCACTCCAATAAAACCTACTATTTTTTTATCATAGTTGTATTTATTAATATCACATTCTTGTAATTCTGTTTCGGTTAACCATATATAATGCAAATATGGTTGAAAGCACTTAAATGAACGATAGTGATATGCTTCAGCTACCCAAAAACATTTTTCATCATTTACGTTGCAATTCCTATTTTAAAAACAAACATTTCTTTTTAAAACATTATTTAAATTAAATAATAATTTTATTAAATAAGCAAATCTCTCAAATAAATCGAAACAAACAAAAGTAAAATATTAAAATTATAATACCTTGTAGCATCAAATATTTCTTTTTGAAAATTTTGAACTATTTTCCAAAATAGTAGATATAGAATAATATAAACGGCAAATGCAATAATAAGCGGATATATTAAGTAATAGGGAAAAGAAATATCAGACCAGTATAAATTGCAAGCAAACAAAAAAAATAATTTTTGAAAAACACTACTTGAAATCGTAAGATTATAGTATGTCGGATTCAATAAATCCATAAAAGTACTTTTAGCTAGTTCTTTGCAATAAGGTTCATCTTCTTGTTTGTATCGACGAATATAAAGAAAATTATTCATGCTTATTTCTTATAGTTAACACTTCGAATCAATTGAATACACGAATATAAATATATTTATAATTTCTTTTTTTAAATAAAAAGCTTTTAATTTTAAATAATTTTGTTTATAAAACTTTTTCTTTTTAAATAAGATCACTAGTAGTAAGTTTAAACAGTATAGGCTATTCTAATTCAATTTCTAACTGAAATCATAAATACATAATATATCTATTTATACATAAATATACTACATATGCTACATAAATATATCTATTTATAATAAAGTCACGTACTTTGATATTTGATAGTAATAAATTGTTTATATATTTTAATTGTTTATATCTCTCAATAATTTTAATTAGGAAAATTTTACAACGTAATGAAACAAAATTATTTCAAGTAAAGGATTAATTAACGACATGTTTTGCAAACAAATTATTCAATAACATTTTATTTAATTTGCATTAATATGATTAAATACATTGGATGCTAATTATAAATTTTGTATCTGTGTAGGTTACAGTTATCGATTAAGTTGATTATGATTATTAATGATAAGTGAACTCATGTCGTTAATTTAAACAAAAATTGTTATGAAACAATTATTTTTTTTGTATGCTACTTTCAGTGGTTCCATATCTATTAATTTAATTTAATTTTTTTTGTAGAATGACATTAAGTGTCGACGAATAACATTAAAGATGTTTCTTATTAAAGGAATCGTAGAAAACAATATATATCTGGAAAATAATCGTTATCGAATCATTTGGGCTTCTTACTGTATACAGTGGGAGTTAAAAGAAGCATCTCATTCTTTGAAATATCAATTTTTTCAACGTGTTTAAGGTTACTAACATCTTTCAATGGAATTACATTATTTTTCCTATGCATAATTGTAGTCGAGTAAATTCAAAATAGCTAGGATTGTTTAACACAATACGATACGAATCTTGAAATGCTAAATAAATAAAATTCACTTTATAAGGCTGTTTTTCTTTATTTTTTCTATGCTAAATCTTCAAAATAATTTTCTTTTAGTTTTGACGCATTAATTTAACTGAAAAATAGCAGAATTTACCAATGAATCTTCGCTTAAGAATCACGAGCACATAAATTTAAGAAATTTATCTTTTCGGTTTTCTGGAAATCTTCCCGATGGTGATAATTATGTCAATAAACAAATCTATTATGACAAAATGAAATAATTTTCATCTTCGTTAAGCCTTTACACAACGTATTCTGTGCGAATAGAAGCTTGGGATTCTGAAGTTATATTTTTCTAATGCGTACTTACGAAATCAATTTAGTAATAGAAAAAATAATAGAAATATATAAAATGGAATATTAATAATGTAAATATACTTAAACACGATAGAGATATGAGAATTACTATTTTTTTTTATATATATATATATATATATATTATTTTAAAAAATAAATTTTTTATTTAAATTTATAATATTAAATTATTTGCTAACTTATAATAACACATTAAATTTAAATAATAAAATCTTGTAACAATAAAATTTTTTAGTAAGTAATTCTAATATCATATACTAGTAAATATCAATATCGCGTGTCATCTTCAGCTAACTAAGGCTAAGAAGTTCGTATTGATATATTACTGAGTTTAATTTACATCAATATTTTTTTTTTGTAAATAAATTATATATTATTACAAGATTTGTAAGTTAAGTCAAAGACGACATACAATTATTATAGAATTCAAATCACAAAACACGAAAACAAACGAAAAACTAACATTATAAGTTAAAAATAAACAAGAAAAATGCTGTGAATCACCAGATGTAATAATAACTACTATTAAATAGAATACTACTTAAAGATTAAGGTATTTTATAAAATAATATAAAGTTTAAAAATTTAAATGTCTTAAGTAGCGCCTTTTTTGTATTGGTGTTACACTTTTTATTGACATTTGTTCGTTGGTCTTAACACTAACCGTAGGTCTAGTAACTTGGCGGCTTTTTTGTATTGGTGTTACACTTTTTGTTGACATTTGTTCGTTGGTCTCAATACTAACCGTAGGTCTAGTAACTTGGTGGCTTTTTTGTATTGGTGTTACACTTTTTGTTGACATTTTTCGTTGGTCTCAATACTAACCGTAGGTTTAGTAACTTGGCGGCTTTTTTGTATTGGTGTTACACTTTTTGTTGACATTTGTTCGTTGGTCTTAACACTAACCGTAGGTTTAGTAACTTGCGTTAGGTAGGAGAATTCATACATTTTTACTTCCACTAATAATGGAAAAATAAGTTTTGACTGTGTCCCGTAGTATTTGAAGCCTAATTTTTTACTCAAACTTATAGCATTTGTCATAAATTCGAAAAATTGCAAGTTCACGCGTGTATATTTTTTTTCATCGCAAAATTTTAGAACAGTTTTAATGAGTTGAGTTCCTATGCCTTTCCGCCTATAATCATGATGAACAATGAATTCATTTAACATAGCACAATTGTTATTTCTAACATTTTTATTCATTCCAATAAATCCTACTATTTTCTTATTATAATCGGATAAATTAATATTAGATTTCTGTAATTCTGTTTCTGTCAACCATGTATAACGCAAATATGGTCGAAAGTTTTTTACAAAACGATAATGATATACTTCAGCTACCCAAAAACAATTGTCATCATTTACGTTGTAATTCCTATTTTAAAAACAAATATTTCTTTTTAGAGCATAATTTTAACTAAATAATAATTTCCTTAAATAAGTAAAAGAAAATAAATATCGAAACAAAAAACAAAAACAAAAAAATAATAAAAAAATTGTAATACCGTGCAGCATCAAATGCTTCTTTTTGGGAATCTTGAATTATTTTCCAAAATAGTAGATACAGCATAATGTAGATTCCACATGCAATTATAATCGGACACATTAAGAAATAAGGAAAAGGATTACCCCACCAATATAACTTGCAAGTAAAAAGCGCGAGAAGAATTTGAAAACGATTTCTTGCAATTATAAAATTAGTGTATAACGGATTCAATAAAACCATAAAAGCACTTTCAGCTAGTTCTTTGCAATAAGGTTCATCTTCTTGTTTATAAGGTCGAATACAAAGAAGATTTTCCATGCTTATTTCTTATATTAAACACTTCGTATCAACTATATACACAACTGTAAATGTATTTATAATGCTTATTTAAACGAACAAATTTTATTTTAATATAATTGTTTAAAGTAATTTTGTGATAAATAAGATTGATAGTAGCTCTATATATTATTCTAATTCAATTTCTAACTGAAACCATACTGCAGAGATAGATCTATATATATCTGTATATATACACATCTGTATATACAGAGGGCATGTCATACGAAATACGTAAATAATCAATTGTTTATATTTAAAATCTTTATATCTAGAATAAATACATTTTCAATTTTAAAAGTCTTGTAACGGAAGAAAACGATATTATTTCAAGAGAAGAATGAATTATTGATGTTTTTTGAATATAAATAATTTAATAGCTTTTTCTGATTTCTAATAATATTACGATTAAACACTTTGGATGCTAATTATAAGTTTTTTATCTGTTAAGTTAAACAAAAATTATTATGAAACAGTTATTTATTTTGTACGCTATACTTAGTGGTGTGCCATATCTATTAATTTTATTTTATTTTTTTTGTAGAATGACATTAAGCGTCGAATAACATTAAAGATGCTTCTTGTTTAAGGAATCGTAGAAAATAAATCAGTAACATTTATTTTCATTATCGTATGATTTTATCATCAGAAAAAATATATATATCTAAGTAAATTCTAAATAACTAGGATCGTTTAACATAATACGACCTCGAAATAACATTGAATGTCAAAATGTGTAATAAATAAAATTCAGCTTATAAGGTTTTTTTTCTTTATTTATACTATATACACTTTTTCATATTATTTGACATTCAATTAATTTATACCTTAGCAGGCTTATTAATAGCATACTTCGGGTTTTTCATTTTCTAATATCCTCAAAACGGTGGATAAATTTCAGAATCTTCCAACGTAATTTTCTTTAGCTAATAAGTGAACAATATTACTGAATTAATCTTACTCAAATTTATCTAATCAATTGTTTTCCTACTAACAGAACAAGAATATTTGGTATTTAAGATAGATTATAGTAAACAAACTGTAATTTATTATGCAATTATATTACAGAAGAAGTAACAGGAACTATTAAATATATCATAATTTAAAAAAATGAAATGACAATTGTTACGTTATGTATATTAAATTTAAATAGAACTATTTATGAATAATAAAATTTATTGCTATGCATTTTTAACATAATAATAATTATCAATGCAGTTTTCTTAGGTAAAATAAGACGACTAAATCCGTGTTTACATATCAATTAATATATTATGAGAAAATAATTATTTTTGAAATATGTTATAATTTTATTTTCCAAATATAAATTAATTTTGATTATTCATTGATCATTGATCATTGATTCATTGATTTGATTATGATATAAAAGTATAAATAACAAAACACGGAAATTAACATTATAAGTTAAAAAAATTCCAAAAAAATACTGCAAATTACTAGATTTAATTAAAAATATTGTTTATATTCGTATACAAGGGTGAAATATTTATAAATGAAAAATGTAAATTCTCTTTAATTTTTAGTGCTTAAAACAAGGTCTTTTTTATTCATGTGTTTGTATTTGTGTTTGTGTTTGTGTTTGACTTTATGATTGTGTTTTAATACGGAGTGTAGATTTAGCAAAATTTGTTAGGTATGAGTACTCATATATATTTACTTTTCTTAATATTAGAAGAAAAGATTTTGGCTGTGCGTCGTAGTATTTGAAGCCCAATTTTTTACTCAAATTTATAGCGTATGTCAAAAAATCGAAAAATTGCAAATTTACGCGTGTATATTTTTTTTCATCGCAAAATTGAAGAACAGTTTTAATGAGTTGAGTTCCTATGCCTTTCCGCGTATAATCATTATGAACAAGGAATTTATTTAATAAAGCACAATTTCTTAATCTAACATTTTTGTCCACTCCAATAAAACCTACTATTTTTTTTTCATAGTCGGATTTATTAATATTAGATTCTTGTAATTCTGTTTCGGTTAACCATCTATAATGCAAATATGGTCGAAAGCACTTAAATGAACGATAGTGACATGCTTCAGCTACCCAAAAACATTTGTCACCATTTACGTAGCAACTCCTATTTTAAAAACAAACATTTCTTTTTAAAGCATAATTTAAACATAATAATAATTATATTAAATAAGCAAATCTTTCAAAATAAATCGAAACAAAAAACAAAAACAAAAAAATATAAAAATTGTAATACCGTGTAGCATCAAATACATCTTTTTGGAAATCTTGAACTATTTTCCAAAATAGTAGATATAGAATAATATAAACTGCAAATGCAATAATAAGCGGATACATCAAGTAATAAGGAAAAGGAATATCAGACCAGTATAACTGGCTAGCAAGCAATGCAAGAAGAATTTGAAAACGAAAACTTGTAATCATAAGATTAGAGTATATCGGATTCAATAAAGCCATAAGAGAACTTTTAGTTAGTTCCTTGCAATAAGGTTCATCTTCTTTTTTATAACGACGAATATAAATAAAATTATCCATGCTTATTTCTTATATTAAACACTTCGTATCAACTGAATACACGAATATAAATATATTTATGTCTTTTTTTAAATAAGATGATTAGTAGCTGTATACACTATTCTAATTCAATTTCTAACTGAAACCATACTACATAGATAGATCCATATATATATTTATATAAATTTAATAAACTTTCATATATATGAAAGTCATGTCATTCGGTATACGTTAATAATAAATTGTTTATATTTACAATGTTTATATTTAAAATAAATACATTTTCAATTTTGAAAATTTGGCAACAGAAAAAAGCGGTATTGTTAATATTGAAGGCTGATTCCTAAAGTATAGGATGAATTAATGACATTTTTTTAATACAAATTATGTAATAGCGTCTTATTTGGTTTCTATTAATATTACAATTAGATACATTTTAAATCATTTAAAAATTCTATAAGATCTATCAAGAAAGAAGGTAACCATCAAGATTTCTCTGAATTTTCATCCTCCTCAGGTTGAGTATCCAAATTTTTAGATGTCGACGAGTATTCAGAAGGTGTCTTCAAACAGATTTGCTTAAGAAGAAAGTAAATGTCTTCCGGTGATATTTCCATCGCCAAAAGTTCTATTGCAATCCTAATATACGATGATATTATAATTATAGTTTAATATACGTTTTCTTTTTACTCAATTTGATCTCGATAAATTTATATATATATATATATAAACAAAAAAAAAGAAATATAACACGAAATTTTACTTTATAGGTTATACGAAATTGTTAAGAAATATATATTAAGAATATTACCGAAAAACACCAGGAGTCGCAGTAATTCCAGCTAAATCTGCAAGCGCAATTAATTCCGTTTGATGTGCCTGTGAGAACGTCATAATATTTACCAAACAGTGTAACGATAAAGAATCGTACGAATTTATTTTTGTTTACATACAATGCACATCACCAAAGAATACAGAAGTAAGTAGAAACTCGCAAGTCTCCTTTTTTATCTACCCAGTAGATAAAATACTATATTCTTTGATAGTGTACCGTTCTTTGATAGTATTGTACCGTCATCGCGTTAAATACATACTATCGCCTCCTAGTGGTCCCGGTAGTAACTAAAATGAGATTGGGTAGATAAAAAAGGGGACTTGTGAGCTTCTATGTACTTCTGTATTAACGCAAAAAAGTTGGCATAGAACCTCCAGAACTAAGAAAAATGAAGATATACATTTAATTACTAGCTATTTGCTAATTCGAAATCCATAATTGTTATGTCTTTTAATTAATTATTTATATAATAATATTAATTAATTATACTTATTAATTTTATGTGTCGAGACACAAAATTAATTCATTATTTTTACTCTCGACTAAATAATAATAGTTTCTGTTAAAATAAATTATTGTTTTTCTTTAATTCAAAGTTCATTATTTTTGACAATAAATAAAGAAACGGTGTGCCATAAGCATCAAGATTCGATTTAAAAACGCCGCGCTTATACGCCGATATATATAGATATTGGCAAGGTGCGGAGTGTATGGTGGGGACAGTTGAATCGATTGCAGCGATCGCGGTGGTCAAATTTTCGTTAAATCATGCTTGATTTAAATGTAAACAATTAGATAATATAATTAAAAATGGTCCATAATAGTTGCTGTGTAGTTGAATGTAAGAATACTGGCAGAAATAGTAACTGCAAATTTTATACATTTCCAAGAGCTAGTTGGAAGTTAGAACAAAGGAGAAAATGGATTAATGCAGTTAAGAGAATAAAGTAAGTAGTGTATAACCTAACTTAATAATATGTTTACTCCAATTCACGTGTATGAATGAAAATAATTTTGTAATATTAATAAATTTGTGAGTATAATTTTGTGATTATTAGTTTTTCATGAAAATAAATTTATCAAATATTTGATAATTTTAAGAATTTTCTTTAATAAATAAATTATGGCAAAAAAAAAATATAAAATAAATCGACTCGTAAAAATGTTAAAAAAAAATTAAAAATGCAATTCTTAAAAAATAATTTTTTGGAACTAATTTTTTTCTGAAAAAAAATTATAAAATTCTGTAGTGACTGCTAACTTGAATGTATTCGTTTTTTAATGAAAAAAAATTTTTATTAGGATTGACGGATCACCGTGGACTCCGAAACCAACAGATACTATTTGCAGTGACCATTTCGTTGGAGGTGTAAAGGGTGAAGAAGAGACAAGTCCAAGCTACATCCCAACGATATTCCCTTCAATTTATAATAAACCTACAATTAATGAAGAAACTTCTTCTAACAGGTAATATATTTAAAGTAATGAATACCTCTAAAAATTGTAAAAATATATAACAGTTATGTACAAAATTAACTTTTTTTAATTTATTACAGGCATGCACGTTTCTTAAAGCGAAGATTTGCTAAAAATAATATAGCAGACTCAGGCGTGGTCACAAACACTGAAAAATTAAAAAAAAACAAAAATTTAGCAGTCTCAGAAGTGGTCACAAACACTGACATTAATCAAATGATCATTGATTATACAATGGACTTTAAAAATGAACCTATTGAAAAAATTGACAAAGATTGTCAAGTCGATTTCCTTTCAAACTCCAATGAAGCAGAAAAAACATTTATTTGTAATAGATACATATATTTAAATGCTGACAAGTGTGATGTCGAAATTCAAACTGAAATATCAAATTTAAAAATTATAACTATTGCTAACCCAAAGAAACTATAGTAAAACAATACATTTAAATTTTTTATTTTTTGAACTTACATGCAAAGTAGTATCATAAGGAGATAAAGTAACCGACGTTTGTCTAATTACCTTAGATTTTATTAAATAACTATTACCACATTGCCGAAATTCTTTTACGTCTCTGACATGACCAGCCATAACTAATTGCTTCCCTTTAGGAATAGTCTGTGGTTGAAATAATATATCGTGAAATATTGCTTCAAATCCTGTTTGAATAATGACATTCATCTTTACCTAAAAATTGTTAAAAATGACAATTAAAATATTAAAAAATCTTCAACATAATGTTACATTAGTAAAAACAACTATTCATTAATTTAAAATAAACTATTATTTTTAAAAATCTGTTTATTTAATTTTTTTTTATATATATTTATTTTTTTTATTTTTATTATGATAGTTGCAATGTTATTCCAACTGTCATTTGTATTGGTTACACCAGATAACCTCATTCCTCAGTAATAAACATTACTACTTACTGACACTTTTTATACTTACTTTCTTTGCTTTCAAATTATTTATTCACTAATTTATATTGCATTTCACTTTTACAATGCTGACCAGGTTAATATATATTTATTTACTAAAAATAAAAAATTTTTATTAATAATATTACACCTCTCCCACGGCTTTCGAGCATGATTTAATGCGGCCATCAGATGTCATTGTCATCGCGCACCTTGCCAATACAGAACGCTCGACACTCGATGGTCAAAACGAAAAATGCTTGCTACCGAAAGAAAAAATCGTATACAGAACGCTCAACTATCGATGGCCAGGAAAAAAAATACTCGCTATCGCCTAAACAAATAGAAAGAGAGAATATTGGTTTCTTCTCTCACTCGCATTTTCATTCAAGGCCGAGAGTCCCGAAGATTGCCGAGGATCCTTCGTTTGTGATTAGTACACACGGACGCTCGCACGTACACTAGCCCGCTCGCGTGTAAAAAGCGACGGAGGGATAAGACTTGCTTTCCCCCACTCTTACAATTACTTTTACCATATTTTCTCGCTTATTTTTGCAGATACGAAGATAAACCTTAGAACATTTTTTATGTATTTTTCAATTCTCTACAACTTTTGTTTGAAGCTTTTTTTCGATTAAATGCCTAGATTCTAAGATAAGGCCATTTTTTACCCTTTTTCACCCTTTTTTCTCAGGAAGGATACCTTTTGATGCAAAAAAATTAACACCATTCGATTCAGCGTCGTTAATTTACCCTTACATCAAATTTTCGATTTAATAAGTGAAATTAAGGAGGTTGACCTTTATTGACTGGACTACGATAGATAAATCCAAATTTCGTAGTTTCTACCTTATCGATAGAAGTAAAGGTAATTCATTTTTGTAAGTTAATAAATTTTTAAATAGATAGCGTTGTATGCGACAATGCGATGTCAAGAATGATGAATGCACAACTTAGATAATAGATAATAATCATGGACGTTAGCAGCTGTCGATGGTGCATGTGAATTAAAATAGAATTATTTTTCTATAGTATAATTTGACAGATATTATATATATATACACATATATACATATATATATATATATATATATATATATATATATATATATCTGCAGTTTCTAAAGGCACTTAAATTATATGTTTATTATCTGTTAACAAATTTCCGTCTATCATTTATATATGATCTTATAATAAATTGTTTTTTAAAAGTTTTATACCTAAAACGATTATAAACTTAATACAGGTTCTTTCAAGAATTAAAAATTAAAGTCATGAATATATTGTTATTTTTAAAAAGTTGAATTGTTATTATTTCGTATGATAACAATTGGGTGAAAATGTGTTCTTTTAAATGGAGGTTATATTTATTCTTGTTATATGCAGTGATTTGGAGCAGTTGTGTGTTAGATTCATTTTGTTTAGAAGTGATATATGCAGTAAATGCTGGAGGTGAAGCACACTCTGATAGTTATGGAATTCGTTATGCAAGAGACCCTTTAATGGGGAAAGTCGGTACTGCTTCAGACTATGGCAAGCAGTTACTCATTGGTCGTGTTAACAGCATAGATCAAATATTATATCAAACAGAGCGTTATCATCATAGTACTTTTGGATATGATATACCTATAAGCGAAGATGGAGAATATGTCATGGTCCTAAAGTTTTGCGAAGTCTATTTTAATTCACCAAACATGAAGGTATGCTTAGGCTTTGCTTTTTACATATTTATGACACAACTCTAAGTATAAGATATTTAATAATTAATGATTTAATTGCATTTATTTATCAGGTGTTCGATGTGGTATTGAACGGAGATCATACAGTAGTCACTGATTTGGACATTTTTGAAAGAGTAGGCAGAGGTATCGCACACGATGAATATATTCCATTTAAAGTGCAAGATGGAAAATTAATATACAATGACGAAGAATCTGATATATTAGCAGGAAAAATAAGAGTTGAATTTATAAAAGTAATATGCCTGTCTACCGTGTTAAAAATCTTTTAAAAGATAAATTTTAGTAAATATCTCTAACAAACATTTATTTTTTCTTTTAGGGTTATAGAGACAATCCTAAAATAAATGCGATTGCAGTTATTAAAGGAAAAGCAGAAGGTAAATTTTCATATAGATTTTTTTATTTCTACCAAAAAAAAAAAAAGGGAAATGAAAATATAATTTTATTTTGAAGTAATGTAATATTGTATATGATATATGTTTTAGATGTTCCTCAATTAGGTCCAATTCCTCAAGAAGCTGAGGAATATCCTAATATACAGGAGGATGAAGAAGAATCAACAGTTCGAAGTAGGCATACGAGTGGACCTAGAACTCCAGATCCGTATTCCATCGATGATTCTTCTGTAATGTTACCTGTCTTTGTAGCGATAGGAGCTTTTATACCTCTTTTATTTTGTTTATGCAGATTGTAATTTGTCGATAAAAAATGTGCACAGAAACACAATGTACTTACTTAAGATTAATGATATTCTTAACTGCCTACGTTATTTTAATAATGTACAAAAGATTGTGTAAATGAATGGAAGCTAGCAGCACACGTTCCATTCCACTTTGCGTTATAACTTCAGATTTAAGATATAAATATTTATTACTAATTTATATAGATGAGCACACACACACACACATATACGGACGCACCTATACATTTTTTAATGTAAACAGAATTATTGATTTAATCAATAGAAACACATGTTTTCAACGAAGATATGCATTTATGAAAAAAATTACATATTATATTTTATATTTATTTATTTTTACAAAACGTTTAGAAAATAATTGTATAATTTGTTTAATTACTTATCTAATACACACACATAAACATGTACACACAGAGCGTAATTGATAGCTTTAGCTATTGAAATGCTTGTAGCGCATAGTCAATCAAATGCAAAACTAACATAAGTTAAACATAAATCAAGCCAAAACAAAGTTTGGTCGATAGCCCATTAAAAATATACCAAAGGAGAAATCTCTGATTTTTTGCAAAAGAGCAAATAAAGCTGTTACTATTACAACATTCGATTGTTATCATTTTTTCATTGGTCGTCAATTCATTCTTATTTAACATCCATTCGTTATTATTTTATCGTTTAAATAATCACCGTTTTATAATATACCGGAGAACAAAGTCCGGTGTTTGGTAAATTTTAGTATTATATAAGTAGATTATTGTCAATGCGCTATCGTAACAATAACTGATGATTACAATTTATCTGATGTTATCAGTTTCGATCATATTTTTAATCTCAAAATAGATGTTCGTACAAAATCATGATTATGAAGTAAGATTGTATATATATATATATATTTCTATGTTCATAAAACGTCTTAGATTTATTTATTTTTTTTTGTTTTTCTTTATGGAAAAAAAGGAAAAATTAAAGCGAAGAAAGGTTCTTATATCTCATTAGAATCGCTTTCTAAAGCAAAAGCGCTTTCTCGACGATCGAGCGTTAAGAGTCCCCCTGCGATCGTCGTCCAATCGCCATCACGGCAATCGGGATACACGTCGGTACAAGTGCCAACTTCCGCAAATTCATGGTACTGCAAAGTATCATTCGCTTATCAAACGGTGCTTTTAAAATGCCGTTGTATATCGATCATGCCGCGGACCGCGATCAACAAAAGGGGAAGACTTGCAACAAATTCAATTGGCCGTCGGGTCACTTCGAAGGATTTTGTAGGTGTGCTCAACACGTCTGTACGTATGCCTCGTACGTGAGCTTCGTACGGTTCCTTAATGGGAATAAGCTCATTCATCCCATGAAACGGAAGATCACGTGACTGCCGATCGTCTAGGTCTTTGATGTATGGTCATCACTGGCAATTAGTTGTCAATTCAAGGCCGTACTTATGGCTTGGAAGACCCGACGTCATAGCCTCGAGTGCCACTGTATTATATTGTTCCCTACCTTGAGATTAAAAAAAAAAAAGAAATGAAAAAGAAATCTATTCTGATCAAATAGATTTCTTTGCCTGACGCGATATTTTATGATCTTAATATTTTAAAAGTTATTCGAATCTCGATCACTCTATACGTTAATATCTTTGTTATGATATTTTAAAATTCTTATTACACTTGTAGACTAATTATCGCGCTTCTAATCGCGACATGTATAAAAGACGATGGGAATTTACGTTAAGATAGATAGGAAAAAACGCAATTTTTATATTTCTGTCATCTCGATCTCGATTAAATAATATGAATTTTTAATATGTAATATATTTCTTGTTTAAGATGAAGGAAAAATATTGATAAGCGAATGATACTTTTTACCTAACAAAAAATTTATTTTTCTGACGGAACGATGACTATTTTTGTATAACATTAAGGGGTGGACTTATGTGTATATGGTTGCGTGTCCGTTAAGTGCGAACGTCAACTCGAATTCATGCATATACCAACAATCATCTCTCTCTCTTTCTCACTTTCTCTTTTCCTCTAAGGGGGAATGGTTTTATTAAAATCACAGACAGCAGAGATATGATAGGGAACACGATTGGTCAGAAATAAAATCTATAAGAGTCAAATACTTTCATATAGTGTGGCAAATGTGCGTCTTACTATGCTGTTATTTGTTTATTTTTTGATTTTAATTTGACAACAATCATCGTCGTTTGAGAACAAATTCTTTATATTTTACTAATTTCTTGAATATTTCAAATTATTCTTGTAATATCTGATAGGAATATCCCAATAAATTACGAAAGATAACAATAGTCCAACAGGAGACATACTTCGAAAGCATTTTCTATGAGAGAATGGTACGTCAATCTCAACTCGTTGGTCCAATTTGCTAATGCACTACGTTAATTGCCTAGTTAAAGTAGTTAGTTAAATTAGTGAGACCGACGAACTCTTGTAAAATCGTTAAAGTCGTTAAAATCATGAAAAAATCGAGGATCAATTTTTCGTGATTTTAGTGATTACAAAATCAATCTTTGTATGTATGTGTGGGTTCGAATTATAGATGAAAAAAGACAAAAACGGAAGAGTTTTACATAATTAAAGATAAAATAAAGTAAAAAAAAATATCGATATATGTATATAAGGAAAATTTTTCATTTGAAATGAAAATAAAGAAATGAATAAAATAATATATAGACGAATATTGTCATTAACGATAAGTATTGATCCAAAGTTTAGTCTCTATCGATGGTAATCCACGGAATACCCTTTCTGCCAGATCATTATAGATTGAACAACTTAGTCTGATATGTGTGCATGTGTGTATGCATTCGTTGACGCACGTATGTATATGTATATGTGTGCATATGCATAGATGTGTATACAGTATGGATAGAGTAGAACATACATGATCGACAAAAAGAGAGAGAATGATCGAGCGAGTGATAAAGACACAAGGAATCGATCCCCCCTCGCATAAGAGTCGTTATAAAAGCAGCGGATGGTCAATCTCGACGTCTTATTGCTAACGTGACCATCACCCCGCAACAGAGGAGAGAATCACTTCGGTCTTTTGATAGAAGAGAAAGAAGTGGAAGAAAAAGAAGAAAGTAAAAAAAGAGATTAAATCGAGGAAGAAAATGGTGCAAGTAACTGGAAGATATCAATACGTCTCCGGAGAAAATTTCGAGGAATATCTCCAAGCAATTGGACAATATGAAACGGCGAAACCTTTTTTGAACGCTCAACCGATCATCGAAATCTCTCAGAATGGAGACCAATGGGTTGTCGGTATTGAGAGCAATGGTAAAACTGCTGTGACAACTTTCAAGTTAGGAGAGGAATACGAGGAAAACATGCCATCTTTTAATGGTACTCTCAAGGTCGGTCTCATCTTCTTCATTTTCATCTACTGTTTTTTTCTTTTTTGGTTTATTTCGATGTAGTTTGATAATCTTGTCTTTTTTTTGTATCATTTGGAAAAGAATTATCAAATGGAAGAACTTATATTAGTGTTGTGTAGTAGTTATTTAAACTTGTGTACATATATATATATTCCTTTATTTATTTTAAAGTAATATATATATAAATAAATATAGAAAAAGATATAGTTCGTGTGATCTCTCTTAGGTTTTATTTATAAAGCTGAAAATAAATGAAATAAACAATTAATAAATCGTCGAATTTATCTTTCAGAGTTTTACTACTCAAGATGGTGATGGATTTGTGACTGAAACTAAATTGGCTTCAGGAGTGAAAAGCATTCGAAATTATAAATTTACAGATACCCACATGACCGTTGTGAGTATTTTATTATAATAATATACATATACAGCGCGCGCGCGCGAGTCAGAGTATTCATACCTGTTCCCACTGTAAATTTTTTGATATTGTTTATAATGCAAAGCTTCAAAATTTTTATACAAACAGAAATCTATTTTAGGATTATTAAATTTTTTAATTGATATAAATGTCATTGCAGAAGAACATTTTATTTTTAGAAAAATATAATTTTATTAAAATGATAAAAACTTGGTATATATATACTATTCTATATTCTTTCTTTTTATTTTTTATTCTAATCCATTTAAAATTATGTGTGTATGAAATTATAAAATGAAATTTAAGACTAATGGTAAGAATAAGATAAAAAATAATCATTGTTATGACATTTTCAGCATTTAACGGAGAGTAAATCAGGAGTGAAAGCCACGCGTACATATAAAAGACTTTAAAATGTGTTATTTTAACAGTCTAGTTTGAATGAAACATAAAATAAATTTTTATTAACATAATTAATAAATAAAATCACTTCATACAACTTTTATCGTCTTGTTTTATTTCTTCTTATCTTTATTTAAAAATCCCACTAAATATATATATTTAAACTTTTTCTGAGCTTGAATCGAATATATATATAATCGATTAGTTATCGTTAAATTAATTAATAAAAAAATTACTTTAACTATTATTATTTATTTCTTCAATTTTTCCTACTTTTCTATAAATAAATTATTTTTCTTTATATTTTGCATTTCTTTAAATAAAATAGCGGTTGTTCTAAAGTCTTGTTTAAAGTTGTATCGATCGATCTTGTTCTATATAGGATTTTTTATGCGTTGAAAAAGATCAATTGAAAAGGTAAATAATTTACTGATAAATGAATCAGTGTTGCATAATTTTATCAAACAATACTATTCTTTAGGTATCATCGTATGACAATAATGAAGAACATAATAGTGATTGAAAAAAAAAAATAAAATATAAGAATATCCTATCAACCAATAAAGTAAAAGAATAAATGTTTTACTTTATTAATCAAACACAATAAGTATTAATTTATCGATATAAGACACACCTGTTAATTCAATTATTCGAAAGTAAGCTATTAGATAAGTGAATTGATAAATCATGAAAATAACAATTTATTATCTTATCTTAATTATAATAACTCTTTCTATAGTTATCAGTTTAAATATATTAAACTGGTTGATATTAATTACAATATAATTTAATTGAAAAGCGAAGTATTGAGATATGAAATTGATTGATTTTAATGAAATACTTATATAAGCCATTATAATAATTTCTTCATTTATCGATTTAAATATCTATCCACTTAATCAATATTAAATACAATTAAAAAATTATTAAACAATAATATTTTAAATGAAATGCGTTAAATGAAGACTTGCAAAATTTTAAATGAACTTTGTCGCTTATTATGCACCATCTGAGAAACAACTTATGCAACACAAAATACGCTATTTACATTATAAGGAAGAAACTTTATACATTCTATAATAAAAATGCACTATTTTTCATTCTATTCCTCATAAAATAATGATAAAATAATCGAAAACGATGCTAAACAGAATATTTTACAATTTAATTCAAGAAAAAGAAATCCTAGAAAAAATAACAAAATTAATAAAACAAACTGTACAGAAACGAAAATAAGATATATAGAAATAAAATTTAAATTATAAAATAAAAAACTGATATATAAGAATGTTAGTAAAATTTTTTCCTTCAATATCTTGTAAATGTTAAAATGTAAATGTTAACAAAAAAAAAGTTTTGGCGCCTACTCCTGGAGTGCAATGTATTATCTTGCACTGTGCTTTACAACAAAGTTTGAAAAATACCTGTAATTATCAGATATCACTCAGTTCTTGTTAGATAATATTTTTTCATATATATTATTATATATGATTATTAGTGTGTAAGTAATGAAAAGAATAAATGAATGAATAAATTCTATTCCTAACTGTGAATCCGGATAAATACATTATTATTATTATTATTATTATTATTATTATACATTTCAATTTTAATATAGTATATTCTTTTAAATAAGTATCTCTCAATATATATTTTATAAAATGTGTGTTGACAAATTATAAATTGGAATATTTTTCCAGAGATACTGTAAAAATAAATTAAAAAATCGAAACAAAACAAAAAGTCTGTCTTCGTTTTATTTTTATAGATTTTCGCGCGACTGTTCTATTCAATTGAGTTGCTTACATAAAAATTCAAATTTTTACGTTTTCACAAACAACGTGAGCTAAGGAAACAAATTATCAAGGAAGTGTTAAGCTATTTGTTAAGCTTTATTATCACTGAAAAATGTATTGTTTTTATCAGACGAGCTTTTTTTAAGTATCCTATAGTATTAGAAGTTGAAAAATGCCGCCAAAGATTATACCGGATACAAAGTACAATAGGGCACCTTGATTTAACTAGTGTAATCGAGGATAAATGATGCGGATAAATCAAGATTTATAGTAGATCTCGACTTGATTTGAACGTTTGTTAACAAACATAAGACAACGGATATCCAATAACTTCGATAAACAAGACCACGATTAATCGAGACGTCGGATAAACACTTATCGATTAATTAAGACTCTACTGTACTACAAAAACATACTGTAAATATGTTTGATGTACTATTGATTGTGAGTAGAAATTTGATCACTGCATTAAGATTAGCGATACACACGTTGAACATTTGCAAATGAAAAGTTTAGCGTAAAATGTGTTGAGTTTATGACAAGAATTTACTTCTTTCGAATGAGCGTTTTTAGAAAAATTGAATAGATTTCTTAATAATTCACACACAGAAGACACACATTTCGTTGAAATATTACATACTTACTGTACTCAATTATATAGACATATTATTAGAAAAACAAAAGAAAACACTGTTTTTTCGAACAAGTATTGATTTTTATTCGCTGACTTATATAGATTACTTTTTTCGACGAATCTCGTCTCCGTACGTTACAAAGAAATCGTATCATAAGATTTTACATCTAATCACGATGGTTATAGAATGTTCACACAGGGATCAAAAAAAAAATTTTGGAATGATCTCGTAACATTCCACTCGATGATGATTACATTCTTTATAATTTGCGTATTTACTGAATACGTGTTTTATGTTAAAATGTAAGGGTATATAAAATATGTAATAAATTACAGTTGCATTATACGGTAAATCCTTAGTACACTAGGAATATTTGGTCTTTTGGTCGCCCTTTAAACACTTACATGGTTACTATAATGTTTATTTAGCGTGCGTCTTCAAACAAAAGTACTTACCATTTCTAATCAACGCACTCTATTCTTCTTCTTCTTCTTCTTCTTTTTTATTTGAAATTCTTGCTGATCACTTTTATTATCTTTTTCCTTCTCTCATTTTTAATTTTTCAATGTAATATTCCCTTTGTTAGATATATTAAGAACATACTTAGGCAATATTTTCTCCAAGTACAACGTGGTGGTAACGAATAATATCTTACACATACTAAGATAATCTAACGAGTCTAATATGGTACATGCAGGTGGGAAATTCTTCTGACACGATATTCAAAAGATTCTTCTTTTCCCTGATCTAGTAACTTTTTCTTTTTTTTTTTTTAAATATGTACGTTGGAATATTTGTCTCCTTATATTCGTATGTATATAAGCATATTTATATGTTTTGCTTGTGTTTGTGTATGTGTATAATATATACTTATATATATATGAACTAAATGAAGGTTTTGAATATCGATGTAGTTGGTCCAAATAGGACAATGTTAATACTGCACTTAAGATCGATTATTATGCTCTCTCTAAATTGAGCTTAACGATTACAATATGAAAAAGAAAAAACCACATATATATTGAGAAAAAGAAAATATGATCGAGCTCTTGGAATTTTGTCTTTAAATCCGATTTAGTCTCAATCTAATGAGACTTGGAAGATTATCGCCATTAATTTCATCAATAGTAAATATAATAGTATAATTAGACTTTATATATATTTTTCTTTACTGATGATCTATCGTTTGGAAAAACCATTCGGTGAAGCGGCGAAGTTGTTGAGCAGCTGCATGACTTTCATCCTGCAAGCGTCGATTTTCATCTCTCAAACGACGAACTTCGTCTTCTAAAGAGAGACGACGTCGTGTTTCCCTAGCTACTCTCAACTCGAGAGTCGAGAGATGAGATTGCAAGTCGGAGACAGAATTTCTGTAAAAAATTTCAAAAATATCATTAACGCGTTTTTTTCGATATAGTTTTTCCATTACGATCACGATCATTTATACTCACGCAATGATATTACAGCCATCAATAATCCTATCATCTGTCCATTCCTGAGGATGCTGTTTCGATGTTTTATTATTTGGATCTACATGATGATTCTGCCAACAATCTACATCGCCATCTACGTGCGCCTTCGTATCTTTAATGGAAGTTAAATTGTTTATAGGCTTTGACATCGAATGTGGTGATTTTGTAACGCGCGGTGATAATCTGCGTTAATTGAAAAAATGTAAATATTATAATTTGTTATGTTAATAACAAATAATTATTATATAATGATTTTAATAAGATTTCATTTGATATTAAAATGCTATGACTTATATTTAAGTTTAGAATGAATTAAGAGACGAATTTAATCGTACCTTTCCTCCTTGGATAATTTGTTTTCGCTTGGTGCTGGACTAGACGCCGTGCTAGCATTAGAGATAACAGTGGCTGGTCTAGCCATAGTCAAAATAACTTCCGAACCATTATTACCATTATCCTGTCCATTAGCAGGTAGAACGCTTAACGTAGAAGCACTGTTACCGCAAAGATTCTCTCTGGATCTACATCTGTTCTGAATTTCCAGCATATTGTTATTTATCTTATTGGAATTTTGATTAGCGCTCATAATGCTATTCGATATATTATTATTCGTTAGCTGATTATCATCAGCTATGTAATCAGGATTGATCAGTTTCATTAGATCTTCTTGTAATGTACTCGAAGTGAGATTAGCTGAATTTCGATGAGAATTTCTAACACCTGGTTTCGGACGAGGACTTTGATTTCTCGAGCTACCACTCGAAGGTGTTAAATTACCAGCTCGATGTTTGTTTGCTCTTCTTAATCTCGGTGAGATGCTTCCTGAACCATTAGATAGTTCGTCTTCACTGGGTAAAGTTGTCACTTCGGTAGAATTGCTTTCAGGAATCCTAACTTCTGGTGGAAGACTAACAGCAAAGTCCTTCGTCTGTCTATATTCAACATTGACCTTGTGTGGAACTGGTCGCTCAGACATAGTCGTTTTCAAACAAGTTACCTTCTCACCAACTTTAAATTCATGAGGCATTTCGTATCTAATTGGTTCTCGAATGTGATCGTTATTTTCGTTATTATTATTATGTTTTCTATCGTTATTCTGTTGTATCACTTCCAAATCGTATTTGGTGATTTCTATGTCGTATTTGCTGTTCCTTTTTTCATAGGAATCTTCTGAGTATTCATAACCTGTCGTAGCACGTTTCTCGTTACGTATATCGTTACGTATATCGTTACGCGTTTCCTGATCAAATTTATTCGTGTTTCGGTCGGAAAATTTCTCTTCTTGTATCTCATACTTCGAGGTTCTATCCGGTTTACTTTCGTACTCGTATTTAGGACCTGTCTGATCGAATTCGTTGTATCGAATAAGATTATTGTTACTGGCAGATTTGGGAAGACTATAATTAGCGTTTTGAGCCAATGGTAAGGAATTGGAAGCACTAAGTTTTTGATGAGTAGAGTGATAATCGTTCTTCAGTAAATCTCTTTGTGAAGCATAGAGATTCTCTTGTTTGATTTCGAACTTCTCTTTCTGTAACTTTACGTAATTCGACGTTACGTGATCTTGATTCCGATGAGCGTTATCCAAATGTCTTTGATAATTCTCGTGCCTCGCATTTTCTTGGATAACTTTAGCCGAAACATAGCTACTTTCCTTGGCGTAGTGATCGTGATTATGATGTTTTGAATTGTCAGTAAATTGTTTGCTACTCGCATAATGACTTTCTTTCTCTTTCTTTTGTCCTGGTATTGCTTTGTTCGGAGTGTGAGCTTGATAATTCTGTCTTGCTGGTAATGGTGGTGGTGGTGTACCATCCGTACGATGTACATTATTATCTTGATCCTGTGGTTCCCATAATTCGTACCTAAAAAAACATCAAATATGAAATAGAAAATTCGATAAAGATCAATTAATTATCTTCTTACGTTTTACTCACCAACGATCATCGGTACTGCTGTGTCCACTGCTACTGCTAGTCATTGTACCTTCTAATGGAAACCTGGGATCATTAAACGATCTCGAGCTAGATCCAGTTCCGTATCCTGAACTATTGCTAGATCTAGGCGGACTAAAAGATCGATCGTATCGTTTTTGATGTGACATGGCAATCTGTTGAGTCGGCGTGTTGTCCGGGTTGGTTACGTTTTCATAATCACCTTCGTAATTGTTCGAAAGATGCTGACAATTTTGTAACGGGCATCCTCTATGTTTGCAAATAAAAAGCAAATTAATTTACTTCGTCCTCATGACATTTCAAGTTGTTAGCATTTTTTTTGTTAAAAGATAAATTAACTAATCGTGATTGGCAAGACGAGAATGCTAAGAAACGTATTAATACGTGTGTGTGCGTGTGTATATGTGTAAGTATTCTTAAATATTTAATATTATAAATATGCTAGTCATTTATTAAAATGACTCAACATTTTTTTCCTTTATTCTAATAAGATATGCTTATTTGTTTGAGCAAGAAATTCTTTTTTATCTGATACAAAAAGAAATATTGTGCGTTCCAAGTTCTAACGGTAAAGCAATTATTTGTCAAAATAATAACAATTTTTAGTTACTACATAATTGTATTATGGTCTATTTAATATAATTTATATAACAGATATCAAGAATCAATATAACATAAATATTTAATATACAACTATATTTAGAGGTCTATCGACAAATTTTGTCCACTTCTTAAATAATATTCGTAATAACAAAAAGGATAGAATTGTTCGTTAAAGCACACACACACACACACAAATATAATAATAATAATATATTATAAATAATGAAACTAACACACATTTTCAATGTGTTTCCAAAAAATTTACCTTCTGGGATTGCTTTCGTTCGTGGGTGGAATTACAGTGACAGTAACTTGAGCACTGGTTTTTAAAAGATCAATCATTTGATCATGGCTCAACGTTGATACAGCAACCTTACAAATTTCGACGAGTCTCGAGCCCTGTCGAAGACCAGCTTGCCATGAAAGTCCCATAGCTTCGACTTGAGTCACCACACCGTCTGGTTGTACGTGAAAACCTAATTGTCCGACGTTGTTTCTTTTGAGGGAAAGTTCAGATGCTGGTGCACCTTGCGTCACCGCTCGCAATCGTGCAACTATTTCCATCAATTCATCGCGTTCACCATAATCGCCGCGTACATGGATCGTTATGCATTCGCCTTGATGATAATACAATCTTAGGCTGCAAATTAATGCAAATTAATTAGTTTAAATATTATAATTAATTACTGGATTCGTTTAATAAATTGCACAATATTTTTGCATAATTTAAAAATATTAATCCGAACTAAGAAAAGTAAAAATTAATCAGTTTACAGTTTGTATTTTTTTCATTCAATTATTGAGACATTATGTTTAAAAAAAAATTATCATATAATACTTTTATTTAAAATAATGTATGAAATTTCTAATAACTTTTACTAGTATAATTATATTATATTCTATTTTTTATGATAGCAGAATATATAAATAAATATCATATTTTCGGATATGAATAAATAATTAATTTTTTGGTGTAAAATTAATTGTTTATTAAAAAATACTCATATATATGAAATTATATGATATTAAGAAAGGATTCAAATAAAAATATATTTAACGTTTCTCTAGGATTTTCTCCGATAATGATAAAAATTGCGACTGTAGTGCTATTAGAAAGTTTCAAGTAAACTCACCTATTGGTCTGAGCATGCCAGCCAAGAACGCTGACGCAAGGAGTCACAAAGACGATTTGTCGCGAATGTTCTTCGATCAGTACGATAGTATCAATGCTTATTCCAAGATAGCAATCGGTGTTTTGATTGCTATCTTCAAGTATGACCTGCCAACAAATCGCACCGCGTTGAGATGCATCACAAGATAATCTTGGTCTAACATTTGTCTTCTTTTTACTGCTGAAGGACAGCATCGCTGTTAAAAATAAAATTAAAAAAAGAAGAATAAAAGGAACAATTCTATCTAATAAAAGTAGTTATTAAATATTTACATTTATTATCATATCATAAATGATATACAATATAAATATCTATAACAAAAATATTTGAATATAACATAAAACTTACAAAACTTTTGACCAGTGTCGACTACCGTCGCAGAAGAATAATTAGTTGCCAAATCTTTCAAATATTCCTGTCTCGTTCTCGTCGCCATTGTGGCAAACTTTTCTGATCTACAAAAGGACAAACGTTTTTAATTCGAGTTATTTAAATAAGGTCGGAAACATTAGTTACTTCCAATAAATTCTTATATTACCTGTGTGCTGCATTCTCGGCATTAATTACTTTCGCAAGAATGAAATCCGCAAAAGCTTTCCCCTTTGTAAATGTCGCTCCTGGTGGAACAGGTGGTCCAAAAATAGGTACTTCTTTGCTTCTGGAAACAGCTACGCTATACTGCGTATTGTCCGTGCAAGGATTAATGGCTTTTACGACTATAAACACGTGCTGGAATTGTGAACGTATTCTTCGGGGGCTGAACGGTAGAGCTCCCGGTTCCTGAGAACAACGTTCAAAGAATTAGAAACAGGAACTAGATCTAGAAAAATACAATGAGTAAGAGAAAACAAGACAAGAAAGAACGGAAGAAAAAAGAGATAGTAAATTATCGTACATAAATATCTCTGTATATTAAGAAGTTATTAAATAAAATCTGAAAAATATTTGTACATTATAACCGATTTGACAGAAATATTAATTAAAGTAGATGTAAAACAGTGGATTCAAAGATTACCAATTAGAACAATTATATGAAACATATCATTACATTATGTAATCTCTAATTATCACTTTCTATCGATCTTTCATCGACGTATTTGATATGTGTTGACAAGCGACCATGAATCTTGATATTTTCCAATTTCGGTCTTTCACGGTAACATATATATCATAATAACTTTATTTTATATACTTTCTAATTATTTTCGTAAAACAAAAAGATATAATTCTTGTAAGTTTTATATTTTATTCGTATTTGCAGACCAGACATTGATTATTTACTCTGTGGTTTATATATTTAAACTCGGATATATAATATATTTCGTCACTATTGTTGATTTAGGATCTCTCTTTCTTTCTCTTTTATTTCTTATTCTTACCTGAAAGACTATTGTCACTATGTCGTTCCCAATATGTCTCTTCCTTAACAGCTGCTGCCGGTTATTCGGTGTGAAGGGTAACATCGTCGACACGTGAAACGTAACTTCCGCTCCCCGATGAGTAGCAGCTACTGCATGAGTACCCGTTGAGTCTGTTCTAGTATCCAAACCAGCTTTGTAACCTTCGAATCCTCGCAGTCTTATTCTTTGGCCTATCATTATACATTAACAATATTATATATTTAATATGAATAAATTTATAATATAATTAATATGGAGAGTTTTAATCTTCAAATACATATAATAACAAAATTACCACATATATGTACAACGTAAATATAGTTTTTCTATAAATATTATATATATATTACCGTTTATACAGATTACTGTATAAAATCCGTTAATTTATGAAATAAGTATTGTTATAGAAAGAAAAGCAGACATTAAAGATTAAATTTCAATTTCATTTTTTAACTACTCGCCACTCGTGAATTCATATTTTACCTAGTTATTTCCTAATACAACTAGTTTAAGTGTATAGTAAAAATCTTTTTCTATGCTTTCCCTAAAACGTTCAGTTATTTCATGTAAGATCTATAACTTTTTTATGAATTTTCTGATATAAACATTAATACTACAATATGGATTTTTCATTGTTTCAATGTTAACATTTATTTAATAATTAGTACAATTCTTTTTTTGTAAATATATAAAAAATGTGTTTTTATTACAGCTTAAAACAAGTAAGATGTTCTATTAAAGAGATCTCCTTTAAAGAACTCCTCTTTAAGGAATTATCATTCGATCGTTCGTTTTAGTTTCGATAAATTCTTGGAAATCCAGCGAGACGACACCTGCGCTAGAGTAACTTTTTGCATCGTTTGAGTTTCGAACACGAAATCGACTTTTTCTCCCTACGATAGTGCCGCTTAGTCGTTGAGGACTTTTCCAAGAATTTATGTGGGGCGTCGATAGTCCCCCATTTATTATCTTTTTATTTTTAAACCTCATCGACATTTTGTTAAAGAAGAATTTACAAATTTTGAGATATAAAAATTTATCATTATTTTTTGCTCGTTTATGCAATCAAAAAAATGATAAGATAATAAAACAGTCAACGGCATAGCTATTTTGGATTACTAGTTCCCGGTAACATGGATGGGTGACTCCTGTCCGGAAAAACAAGAGACAAAAACCATGTACTCGTTGAGTCCAGAAAAGCGGTAAATGTTAGAAGGTATTCGCAGAGAAGTGACTCGAATTCATAAAAGGGAGAGTAAGAAGACAACAAACATATCAAAATCGGACAAAATAATCAAATGTAATAGATTATTCTTCAATAAATTTTCGTTTAATAAATAATCGGTTTATTAAAACTAAACAAAGAAGAGGAAATATATTATGCTCTTACCGATTGTATCGAGAAATTCGAGAAATGCTGGTCCAGCATGCTGATTATTGTACATCTCTTCCTCCGTCCTTTGACCTGATCTACAGTAAAGCACGCCGACCTTGTACCTGCTAGAAAGACCCTGTTCATCCAACCTTGCAACAGCTTCTTCGGCGGCAGCGGTTCCAAGTCTGAGACAGCCTAATTGTACTTCCGGTGCGACTAACTCCAAAAGTTCTCTCGTTGGTAATCTACCTTGGAGCCTTATACCTAATGCTTCTTCAGGCACCGAACCACGTAAGGTTAATAGTTCTGACGTTCTTACGATTATTCGATATTGATTAACGTCTTTACGGATACTAATAGCCACTGGACCTAATTGTTCATCCATACCAAACCAATTTTGATGTTCTCGACCTATAAATTTGTAGAAAAACAAGAAATACATTAATTATATAACATATTGACAAGAAAATAAATAAAACATATATTATAAACAAAAATATATTATGTGTGTTGTGTTAAAAATATACATGTTAAGCTTCTATAATGTCTTGTAAAATCATATACTTGCATATATATATTTTGTAGGTTTTATTTTATTTTTTCACTACAAAATTAATTTTTACTTCATATAAACAAGTTTATAACGTTTTTAAAAGTATAAGCTGCAATTATGTGTGAGAATAAAAATAATATTGATATGTTTTTGTAAATACAAAATAAAATTGCATTAAAGAAATAAAAAATAATTTCTGTATACAAAGGCATTCATTATCATTAATTATATTAATAAGAATTATATTTCAAGCGATTAATCATTGAATTAATTACCTAAGAAGTATTTTCGATAGTAATGAGCACCCTCATCGACGCTTTCGATTGGAAGTGGCCGTTTTTGTACTGGACACGTGTGTTTCCATAATGTTTCACTTGGTAAAGGTTCCAAAACCGAAACACCATAGGATAACGCTGGCCTGTGAACTCCATTAACGTGTGGGCAACGCGTAAGGCCAACTTCACGTTCGCCTTCACCTCCAATCTCATTCCGGAAGAAAGGACACGATTCCAAAAGGTCGTTGCCTGTTAACCCAACAGATTTTATTGATTATTATCTATTGTTAACTGTTATCGATACCCTAATAATAAGATTTGTTCCAGTTATTGAGTTGTATTATTAGTAAGAGATTCGATTTTTTTTTCTTTTTTTTTAAGTTTCTACGATCGTATACACGAATAGAATTAATAAAATAAAAGAATTAATATTTTTGATTAATAACTTTTACTTCGTAATAAAATAGGTAAACATCTAACAACTTTTAAAATTTTTATTTCTGTTATATTGATTATTAATATTATAATCTCCTAAAAGGATTTTTATTAAATTTAAATAAATTATTAAAGTTATGTATTCAATCATTTAAAATTGCTAAAATGTTACAGTAAAACTGAGATATATGTAATATACATAATGGATCCAAATTTTTGTAAAAATTACATAATATATGAGATATTTGATTGGGTCTAGACTTTTGGATCACTTGATATTATTTATAAATTTGAAATAATTTAACTAAGCTACACTTTACAGCGAATAAATATCATTGATCAGCATACATATATGTATTTCTTATTATGACAGTTGATTAAGCAAAAAAATAAATGATTTAAATTTATTTTATAATATAAATAATCGTATAATATAAAGTAAATAATAAAATCAAAATTCTTTTTTTTTTTATTTTTTAACTTATCGTTAGTCCAGTGTCATAATTATTGACATACATATAAAATATATAGATTCGTATAAAAAGAAAAGAAATCTTTTCTCTTACCTTTCCCATCTCCAGCATCTTCTTCAGGAGTCTCGTCTGGAGTAGAAGCTCGTAAAGCACTAGCAGCCGAAGCACCGGTTGCCGTGTTTCTTCTTCTCGCTAAAAGTATACCTCGTAGCTTAGCAGCGTAACCGAGATTAGCCGTGAGCGATTGGCAATCGTAATGAGCAAATGCTCGCCTACGATGTCGCTCCTCGACATCAGCCGATACGACTGGACTACCACAAGTTTCTTCCATAGCACGAGGTGATTTACCACCCCAAAATCTGTTCAACTTTAATCGTAATTTCGGACTTGAACCACCACCAGTTGGTCCACAGACCTCGTCAGTGTCCTGCGCCGACTGAGTATCTTGAACACGTCTCAGATAATCCACGTTTATTGGACTTCTTTGATCCGTCGGTCGAAAATCTTGTAGCATCGCAAGAATATTATCATTGACTGTGACTGTTTGGGCAGCTACTACGTCGATGCTACCTGTTCATAATAATCATACATGTACATTTCATTTAATAACCAATATATTTCTACTATTTTTCTTCATAAATTTACATCAAATGTGTCATATACAAGACGTTCAAAAACCAAACTTAACTTTTTATATTTAAAATACATTTTTTTAATAGTTAGTGCTTAATATCATTAAACGAGAACAAGTTTTATGATCCCGTTTAATAATAAAGTTTTCATTATAAAAAAAAAAGAGAAAAAAATTAATTTCTAATATCTTGGAATTCAGTTGTTCAGATACTTTTTACATATGAACTATGTTTTTTGTGAGAGGCAATAAAATAGATGAACAAAAAAAAATAGTAGAAAAATAAGAAGCAGTTAAAACTCACCGTGAGATCCATATTCTCGTCTGAGGGGTGTCTCCGGGACCCGAGAGGCGGGATCAGGACTGTGAGGTAGTTCTAAACTTGAGTTGGATCTGTGAAGGGTTAGTCCACGACCCACGCGGCTCACCGGCCCTCCACTGCCGCCGCTATTTATCGGCAGGCTCGCGATCATTTCGTCATTCTATAAATAAAAATAAAATTAATTTCATTAATTAATTATTTGTCTTTTTTTTTTTATAATTTTACATGAATAGATATAAATACATATAAATGCAATAAAACCTAGATTAACTAACGTGATTGGGGGACAAACGATACGGATAAATCAAGGTCTCCACTGTATATCTCGACTTTACTCGAATATTTTAACAAATATAAGATAACGGGTAAACGAAACTTCGATAACAAAGAGCTCGGTTAATTGAGACACCGGATAAACCTGAACCGGTTAATCGAAATCCTATTGTATTTATGGCAGTGAACTGAAAAAATTGATTTTATGATTTTATTATATAGTATAATTATTTATATTTATTATGTTAATAAGAAAAATTTAAGAAATTATTTATTATTTATGTGATTTGATGTGAACGTATATTTGGATATATATTCGATGTCGAATAAAATTATATGTAAATATAAATGCGCATATGAAATATATACAGTTTTAATTCATGTCATATTCATATTGCATGTAAAATCATTTATCATTAATGTTTATATATGTGCTTTGATTATTCATTAATTCCTGCTTAATGAAATACAAAATGCTCCTATTGACGATATCAATAATTTATACTCTTTCATTCGTAATAATTGTTAATAAAGTTTCCACTTTCTACATTATATACGAAATAATGTAGAAAAAATATTCTATTATTTGCATAAGTAATTGATTATTAATATCAAGATAAGAATTTTTATTATTATTTCTTTGATTCATTTTCAAAGGTAACAATGATCGAACAATTAGAACTAGAACTTATAACTAAAAGCAAAATTAAGTGTCTTTAAATAAGCACAAAGCAGAACGGCTTATTAGTAGAACTCTTCTTCTTTTCTTTCTGAGTACGTCTACGTGTGTCACTCGATACGTCTCAAGGGTAACACGTACGTGAGTTTTTCATTCATAGGATAAAATTCTGTGTTGTTGCAAAAAATCATTTTTTCCGGGGTTTCTTATTAAGTTTGTTAAGTGTTATATATCGCTTATTGAAAAAAAAAAAACGAAAACCTAAATATTATATTATTTTATATAAAATTACTCTAGATATATACAGTGACTCCTAAAAATATTCAAATACTATAGTATGACCGACACTTTATGACATCATATTTCTTTTTTTTATAAAGTAATCACTCTGAGTATTGTTTTTAGTAGTAAATTAATTATTAATTAATTATTCTTTTCCTTCCAATCGAACGATAAATGCTGTTCTTTATAAATTTTTCACGATTAACACTTCACTGCTACAAGGTTAATTTTGTTTCTTTAAGAGATTCCTTACGATTATGTTAAAACTTAATTACAACAGATCAAATACGATCCTATAAAACGGTATGTAGACTTTAAATTATTATAAGAAACGCAATTACAAAATTATACGTAACTTTTACGATCGAATGAGTCGAATAGGATGAATCATGTTTGTTTTATTGATTCACACTCTCGATGATCTAATAGCGATGTGTAGATCATACGTAGATAAAAATCAATAGTTCGATCTAACGTATTTTACGATATTTTTTAAAACAAGAAAATGAAACATATGTGTCAGCAATCTAACAAGAAAGTAATCGAAATAAAAAATATTGACTAGTCGGATATATCTCTTATTTTGTGTTACATTGATCTATATTATAGTATTATAAATTATTATAAACAGAAAAATAAAATAAAATGCAATATATTAATAAACGAAAAAAGAAAAAAAAAAGAATTTGAAGTAATCAAAATGAAATGTTAATAATACCATATACCATATATGATTTAAAATGAAATATATCATAAACTATCAGCCACACATTGATGACCTCTTTTTCAAATATTTAACATATTAAGGATCAATAAAGATATTTAAGTTGGTCACCTTTTTTTTTATCCCGAAAGAAAAAAATAATTTCGACAAAATACAAGATCCATGTGTAGGTATTCGAGATGGCGCCGTCTGGAACTCCGTTTCCAAGAGAAACGTTAATTAGCTTCGTTTCAGTGCCGCAACGAGAAGAACGGTTATTGTTGTCTTCTTTTATGCGAAATGACCGGTGGCTTGTTCTCTCTCTCTCTCTCTCTCTCTTTATTTGTTGTATGGTTGTAGCGAACACACACGGATATACACATACATACACTTTTATTGTGCACCTGCTGTTTCCATTTCTCTCTCTTTTTCTCGACACATACAAAATGTTTGACCATTCGGTTTAAACCCCATACCGTTGGCCGCTTCGCCAAATGCGTCCACTGAATGGGAAACGGCCATTGTTAACTTCGAACCGGTATCCCGGGCCAGACACGCGTAATTAGTACGGCAATGCTGACGAATCAACAGTGCGTCGATTTGAAACGAGACACGTATGCCAATCCTCATGCTTAACAGTCCTGACACCGTATTTATAACACATTAACAATAAGACGAATATATATTTTTCTCTTCTTATTTATACTTAATATTTGAATTTAATTACAAATTATGTGAATATTTTTCTCATCTTTAATTGTGAGTTTATAATTGAAAGAACAGATAAATTTAATTAAACTAATATGAGAAACATAGCACGAATATTATTTATATAAAATTCAGTTAAATAAGTTTCTAAACCAGAATTATATCTTATCATGATAATTGTTAATTATTAAAATTCTAACAGAATCAATAAAAATAATTCATAAGAAAAGAGAACAAAACTTATTCAAATATTATTATTATTATTATTATTATTATTATTATGAAATAGCGTTAGGAACCCGAAAGTTCATTGTCGCCAATATTTTACCCAATCCTGAGCAAGATCCCCCTAATACCCCAGAAAATTAATTCAGATCATGTCCCATAACACATTACAAATCAATTCTAATCATTCAAATTCTAAGAATGGACACTTATCGATTTTAAAAGCAATAAGATCGAACTTCCTGTGTTTGGCATGATTGACTCTAAAATTTTCAACAAAATAAATTAGAAATAATTTCTATAGACTTTTAATATGCAATTCGGATTCTTTGCAATAAGACGCGTGCACTTAATTATTTTCGGCGTAGTTAGTTTTTTTTTTTTTTTGGAAATAAGCTGCGTAACAAAGCACTAATTAAAATATATGAAATAATCATAATTACTCGTTGTCTAAACCATTAATTGTTATAACAATCGTTAATATTTCTAAAAATATGATTCTAATAATTTGTATTAAATTGAATGTATTAATTTCGAAATCTTCTTAATCGCAAATAATTAAGTTTCTAATGAAATTTATGAAACTAATTTATAAAAAAAACAAATAGCAAAGCACTAATCAAAATATATGAAATAATCATAATTAATCGTTCTCTAAACCATTAATTGTTATAACAATCGTTAATATTTCTAAAAATATGATTCTAATAATTTGTATTAAATTGAATGTATTAATTTTAAAATCTTCTTAATCGCAAGTAATTAAGTTTCTAATGAAATTTATGAAACTAATTTATAAAAAAAAAAACTAAAAGAATCGAAAGAACAAAATAGAAAGTCGAATGACGTCGTTTAACATACTCCAAGCGAATTCCAGTAATGGACAATAATGGACTTCGATCGATTCGAAATACGACGAGATCGAATGGGACCGTTTTGTTTCGTCGAGAGGATCAGTCAACGTAAAATTGCACCCTCTATAACGTCGTTCTGGTATTCTCGAAGAGGCGTACCAACCAACCAGTAAACGCGACGATGACGAAGAGGATGATCATGTATCGTCGTTGAATCGAACGACCGTTGGTGGAACGGCGAACTCGAAGAGGGATTGGGCCCTCGAAGGTATTTGGCACGAATGACCGTACCCAGAGCGCTCGTCGAGAAGCCTGTTGCACATTCCCTGCATTCCAGGCGTCATTTCGCTACAGACTGCGCTCGTTGCAACATGACCCTTCAACGGAAGCTCGCCCAAAGCTAACGCCGATGCCCTCTGATCTGACCCTTGCTTATGAACCCTTCGACCTTTAACCGTGATTATCATCGACTTCAATAGAATTTATCGGCTAGGTTTATTGTAGTACCTGGTGTTCAAATTTATGCTTGGGAACCGTTTATATAAAATTCAATTAAATGTATCCAATTGTGTGTTGAATTATTTTTAATATGATAATATGTTGTTGTTGTTGTTGTTTTTTTTTTAATGTTACGATAAAATTTATTATAATACAATTAAAAGTTATATTTATATTTTGGTAAACCTTTTTTTCGGTTGGAAAAAATATTTTTATATCATCTAAAGAGTACAAAATTATTTGCGCTAAAGTGTATTGTTAAAGAATACTTTTTTAATATTCTCTACAATTAATTAATCAAAATAATAGAATATATTCGAAGAAATAATCAATTATTAAAAATAATGAAATTAATATTGGAATTTCTAAGACGTACCTACTTTTGTTTCGTTCTAAAATGACATAAAAGAAAAAAAAATATTAGAAACATTTTGAGTGAGTTTTTCAATTGAACAAAACAAAAAATAAGATATTGTCGCTAATAGTTTTTTAATTTCTGAACCAATTTTTTCTAAAAATAAAATTTCATGTAAGAATTTGTTTCTGGTATTATCATGAGTAGATACCAGAATACGTAAAAGCAAGAAAAAGATTCACAAGATTCAAATCTAACGCGTGTATGCACAAATACGTGGGTGAGAAAATGTTTCGTAAACATATACAGGGCCAAGTAGCGATGACCTGCATAATGCGGGTCTCGATTTCAAGGTGACGTGTAGTCAGTTGCACGTGTTTTATGAGGAAACCAACGCTCTTAAAGATCCTTTCGATTGCTTTGATGTGAGATGTAGAATGTTGGTGATTTTTCACAGAATAAAGAGAGAAAGAGAGAGAGAGAAGTTCCATCAATTCTGAAAAAAATCTTTTAACAATTTATTGACAAAATAAATATCATTGCATTTTCCTATTTATTATCATTCTTTATTTTCAACTAATTTTACTCATCGTCGAAAAAAAGCTATTCTTAAATTCTTATGACTTGTAATACTCAATAAAGTAAACAGAAAATTTTAACCAATATGGATTTCAATAGCTTTAATATAATCGATTACCGTTTGTAATCGAAATTGTTTTATATTTAAAATAAGTTTGTAGTAAAAGAGAAAGATAATAGAAGGTATTTAAAGATAAATAAATGAACATTTGACAGGTGTTTAAAGCTAATTATTCTGTAATCAAAGCAATTTCATATCTAATCGTATAGGAAGAAAAATATAATAAGCTATAAATAATATTTAAAATATAAAACAAAGTATGTACTCTCGACGTGTGAATTTAAAATCGGTGACTCTGTAATCTAAATGAATCGGAAATAAGTTCATATATCAAGAGCAAGATAATTAAATACAAATAATAATTGTTGACTCTAATAAGCTTTTCTAATAAGGTCTAAATGCGACGATGAATTTTCATAACCGAGAGATCGTTGATATTAATTGATTTATGATGCAGTAATATACGTTTTAAATTGCGTATATCGGGAACGAGGCAATGCAAATCGATGCTAATTATATTCTTTCAGATTGATGCTGCAATGGGAACTCTTCCCACGACAGCTTCATTCATGCATAACCGTTCACGATATACATATTATGTGTTCCACATATCAAAAGTATCTCTTTGTTTGAAGGATTTTTCATGTAATTAAGAACATAACTAATCGATCTCTATCACTGATCTTAATTAACATTATCATAGTTGGTATATAAGTCAATGAAAGTTTCTCCAAGTTTACGCAAACTGGAAACAATAACAATATTTAAACAAATATTACATTTTTACCTGTAATTATAAAAAATGGACTAATGAGAGTTAAACAAATTGTACAAATATTTAATTTTATAATTTATTTTGATATGTGTGTGTGTGTGTGTGAAAATTATTTAGATTATAAAATAAAATATTACACATAACCTCAATTTGATTTGACACGTTTTCATAATTATCGGCCCGTATAGTTTATATTGAAAATGTTTGTAATAATTACATGTATTTCTGTTTTTTTTTCTTTTTTAACAAATTTTACATATTTAAAAAATATGTAATTTAATTTTAATTTTTTTAATTAAATTACTATCTAAAATCTAAATTTAATTATAGATTTTCTAAATGTTTCTATCCGAGAAGTTTGATAAAAAAGGAATAAAAATCCAAAACGATTGTATAATTATAAGAACAAAAAGGTTGTTCTAAGTAAGTATAAAATTTCAAAAGCAATGACACGTAGAATCAGCATCTCGTTTTGCCATGACAAACGAAGACGAAGACGAAGACGACGACTCTAGCATAAGAACGCGTTTGTAAGGTGATAATGAAGAAACTTAAGAACCGATCCCACGGTCAAACTCGCGTTGACTCATCGACCATGATCTCCCAAGGCCGTTCGTGGCGCAAACCTGAGAGTCGTTTTACTTCGCCGGAAGGAAACGAGTTGAAACCTTGTAAACATTCGCTCCTCTATATATTGGTTCCGTAATCTTTTCAATAATCCCACTAATGAGATTCCAAAACGATCGAGTACATATAAACGTATTTAAGTGTATATGCATATATATTAAAATATATATGTATTTTTAAATCTATGTAGATGATTATTGTGTGTGTGTGTATGCGTTTGTATATAAATAAGATAGAGGAAGTGTCGGGACGACATTTCGATCTTCGAGTTGCGCAACCAACAAGAAGAATTATGAGAATCACCATCCTGGATATTATGACTGGACACATTGAGTACTATCGAGATTGGCGTTTATGCGTTTTGTGACCGTCATCGTCTTTCTTCGCCATTTCTCACGCGGTGTGTTCCTCCTATAAGCATGGACAATCTCACTGGACAAGAATAAGATCCTTCTCACGGTTATACTAGTATAATAATTTTCAAATCATGCAGGCTATTGCTAGATATATATTGTAGAAATAAATGAACTTTAAGTTCAATTGTTACTTGCATACTTCATTTAAGGCGTATATAAGGGTCCTTTTAAAAGAACGTTTGTAAGATGATAATAATAATTAACGATGAGTAAGATCTACAAGAATATGTAACCGTGTCATTTTACAGAAAATAAATAAACATGTGAAAATTTTTAAATAAATTTATAACGAATAAAATTGTTTTTTTTTTTTAATTAATAGAGGAATATACAATCACAATTCTTGGCGATAATAATTTTTGCTGACATGATAGATTGATATGAGTAACTAATAAATTTTACAGTTAAAAAAAAAAACTGGTGTGTGTACTTATGCACGCACGTAAGAAGTTATACTTCTTTGTCGTACCAAAACGAATATAACCTCAATAACCTCAAAAATAACTTCAAAAAAAAAAACTTCAAAGAAAAAAAATAACTTAAAAAAAAATAGTTTTCTTATATCGAGTTGAGAACAATATCGTACGATATCGTAGTAAAAGTATATATAGTCATCAAAGTTTTATCCTCTTTCTATAGTTATCAGCTTAGGAAGATCGACGGTCCCTACAGTAGCAGAAGAAGTATATATTCTATGGTCTTTCGTTACGAGCGACAGCTTGAACGGGACGAGAATATCGAGGTAGCCGTTGGGGACGAAGAGGAACGAGTCTGAAATCCGGTCAGCCGTACATTTACTATCGCCACCGGAAGTCAGGCGTGTCGGAGAATCCAGTGGTTGCTTCTCGTTTCTGTATCTTCTCGAATCTTCTCTCGAATACCTTTACTATACACATCATTCTTATTCTTTTCCGATTGTTAGTTAGCACTGATAACACTTTGTAATTAACCCGTTAACCTGGAAATAAACATTTGTTCAACTCGTTTCACACAATGGGGAATTTATTTTTCATAGTTATAAATAATATCATCATTCTATGACGAGAAAAATGTCGTAGTGTCCATTGCAATAGTAATTCGTGTTTGACGAAATATTTCGTCATACCTAGTTAATAGGTTAAGTATGCTTATATAAAAAGTGATATAATAACACAACACAAACTTATTAATATATTAATAATTCAAACAATAATCTTTGAATATATTCGATGATTAAAAATTGTGAATATCATTTGAATTATATTATTGGAACTTTAAACATAACAGGTTTCTATAGAATTTATTAATTATGAAGGTAATAAATTCGACGCGATTAGAAATGATAAATTCGATTAAAATGAAGTCATTGAAATTTAAAATAGATACACGATATGTTATAATCAAGAATTTATTCATTTATTATAGATGTAAACAATTCGATGATTAGATATTATAAATTATATATATAGATTCGAATAGAACCATTGAAATTTAAATAGAGATACACAATATTTTAATATAAAAACCATTAAATGACTTTGAAATTCGAGACACTTACGTTAGAGAAATTTGATGTTAGATTTAAATAAAATGAATATAATTCAATATAAAATATATGTTATTATATATAAAAACTTATTTAATTATGGGTTTAAAAGGAGCGCATTGAAGTATTAAAAGTAATTTTGCGAGTGAAATAAAGAAGAAGAAGAAGAAAAAAGAATATAATAAAAAGAACGCTTTTGCCGAAGAAGTTCAAGTTCGTTCAGAAAAACGCATAAACTTTGGGATATCACGCGTAAGTATCCAGACTCAAAGGAAGAACCGTTTAAAGAGCTGTGTGTAAAAGGTTGGAAAGGTAGCGTTGTACGTAAGTACTTACACTGACGACGATGTGACGATGTCACGCGTGAAAAGTACTCGGAGAAAAGATAGCGGACCACCGTACGACTACCGAGAAGCTTTCAATGCACCGATAACTTTGCTCATTGGGAAGAGAATTCCCGTACGATTTGAGAGAGTCGTCTGCGTGGTCATAAGGTGGGTGGCCGTCGTTACTGATCGTGTTGACTGCTACTTCTTCTTTTCTTTTTTTCTCTTTCAATGGATCCAGTTTGAGAACTGAGAGCTACTTAAAACGGAATCCCTCGAAAGCATGGATAGCAACAACTTCCACGAGAGGTGGGATAATCCGAATGTAATGTGTCGAGGCTTACGCTTTAGTTATAAAAAAAAAAAAAATAAAATAAAGAAGATAAGAGTATTTTAAAGATTCCGCTTTTATCGACGACGAACGCTCGTTTACTAAGAGAGTATTGGGTCGTTTCAAAAGTTTCTTATTTTTCCTAATAAGTTTTACATACGTAATATATTTTATATTATGTTATTTTACTGAATATATATTCCGAGATCGATTATACCTTTATCTCTAGGATGGATCGTATATATTAAACTCATTGTCAGTGAAATAACATAAAATCAAAAATATTATCCATATAAAACATGCTAATAAGAAAAAAATAAGAAACTTTCGAGACGATCTAATATTTAATCTTTTCTTCTTTTTTATTTTTTTCTTCTAAATATACTTTTATTTACTCTTATAATCCTATACTTTGTTTTTTTATGAAGTATTCGAAATTCTATGTTTCTTCGATTACCATTCCATGAAATTTTCTATCGCTTTTGTTGACTGACCCTGTACAATAATAATTCGTTTTGTGTCAAGATATTTGAACATGCGTCTCTGTGATAATGATTACGTCCATGTACGGAAAGCGTACATTAGAATCACGTACGAATAGTGGACGTGCGAGGAACTTCGAATGTGCATCGCGCGTGAAATGCATGAGTTAGCCGACGTGTTAATATTCAAGATATAGGATATTTCTACGAGCTGGAATGGAAGAGATCGATCATTCAAATAACGATTTTATCTTCTTTCGAGAAGATAAAAAGAATTTGACAAAGGGGAGATTATTTCCTCAAGTTTTCTTCCCCAGCCCCCTCTCCCTAATAGAAATCAACCAGAACATTTATTTTCTTCAAAAATAAAATCTTTTTTCATCATCTTAGGAAGGATTATTTTGTTAAATTTATTTAACATTAATATTAATTAATTAAGTTATAAAACAAATTTTTAATAGAAAATTAATACAATATATCTATCAAAATTTGTAAATAACATATCATTAATTTAATATAATAATAATAATAATTTCTCTCTCATAAGATAATATAATTAATAAATCTAGAAAACACCACTCGTCTGATAAAGTTCTTTCTATCTTGGTATTATAAATCGATAATTTGTAAATTTTGATGTTTTTAATAACTCTAGTTTCACAAATCTAGGTTAAGCAAACTAATATTTTACATTGAAACTATTTAACCGTAATAAATTATAAATATTTCTCTAAATGCAATAATATACTATTTAATAAATCATAAATTTAATTAATGTAAAATATAAACAAAGACTTTAAATGACAAGAATGAAAAATATGATAGAATTTCAAGATCTATAAAATCGTTATGATTTCTTAAAGAAAGTGAAGAGACATTGATTTTGTTGTCCTTCTTTAGCTATAGATCAATTCTCTCTCATTCTTGAGGATCAACTAGCGTATCGTTGAAGAATCGAAACTCGCTCGTAGATGTTAGACTTGCAGTACGGCTTTTCCGTGCGTAGAACATGACTGTGGGAATGTTCAGGTTGCGTGCAACCGCAAAACCATCGACGTTGCTTCGCATACGAACGCATTCTACGTCGTCGATGAATAGAATGAGAGTGAGAGAGAGCTAGCGGGAGAGAGTGGGGTAGAAAGAGAAAGAGAGGCACGCTTATACGATTACAGGAGGAGTATGTTCGAACAGGTGAATTTTGTATCGTTCGGACGACCATGAGTTACACTCGGATATCTGCTTCGATAGGTTTCACGGATGGTCTATTCTTGAATTCATACTTTGTAAATATATATATATACTAGTTTTTACAATACATATGACCTTTGAACAGAATTAAAACAATACCGGTTTTTCTATCTTTTATCATTTTTTCATTCATCCGCAGTCGTCTAGGAGCTTCAGTTGAAAATATCAAAAGATTTTCTTGATATTTGTGCTCGCAAAATAAAAAAGAAAAAAAAACCTTTTTTTCCTCGTCATAACGATTCATTTTTTTTCCTTCTATTTTTTATCCGCATTATTTTTGATAATGCATTAAGTGGTTTAGAAAAATTGTAAATTCGAAAACAAAAAGAGATTATTACCGAATTTCTATTATACAAAAAATACATTTGTTTTCAGTAGAAATTATTATAATATCTCTCGCAAATGTTGAAATAACTTTCTTAACAAATTGTTAACTTTTAATAATAAGTTAATTCCTTGTTATTTTATAAAATAGAAAATGTACTATTCGACGTAGAAAGTATCGGTTAACAAGAAAACGTAACATACTTTTAAGTAGTTCGGCCTTTTCCGTTAAAGTGTTCCACTATCCTAGAAAAGGGTTTGCAAAACCTTAACGGGCCTTGTCCGTTGTATCCGAGGAATGAGTTACAAACGTCGATCGTTCCTTATCCCTCGATTTCTCAAAGCCACGCGAGGTAGAACGAAGAACGAGCCGGTAGAACGCACGCCGATCATCATCCGAACTAGTTATGTAAATGCCTTTGCATTCTTCGCGCGATCTACGAGCAAATCGGCGACGAGTTGCCTTTTCGCATGAAACGTAAAAAAAAAAAAAAAAAAAAGAAACGATATTGAGTTAGAGAAAGAGACCAACGGATATGGAGAAACAGAGACAGTTAAACGAATAGAGAAAATATCAGGGAAAAATACGAATAGTGTGAAAAAGAAACAGGTAAATAAATACAATATGAGAAATAGACAAACAGATGCAATAGATAAAGACATAGAAATAGAGAAATAGATAGAGAAAGAGAGAAATATTAATAAATACAAAAATAAAGGCAGACTAATGAATAGAGAAAATAAAAAAGAAAGAGAAAGAAAGAAAGAAAGAAAGAGAGAGAGAAAATAAAATGTATGTTTCACGAGTAAAAAGTTCGGAATAGAAAATAACCGAAAAGACTACTAGTAAAATAAGATAAAAGAAAGAAATATATAAAAAGTATAATAATAATAAATATGTGACGTAAAATGGTGTTCTTTCCATGTTGTAGATTCTTTCAGAAATTTCCTTCTACCTCCCACGCTTTTTTCCCCTTTCTTCCGTGCCGTTCGTTCATTTTTTTTTTTTTGAGAACGAGGGTGGCAGAGACGATCGCACCTCGCTTCCAATTAGCGGCCATTTTCTCACGATAAAATGTACCATCGAGGTCTCTTCTTTTAATTTCTTCCTTTCGTTTCTCCTTCTCTTTCTTTCTCTCTCTCTTTCTCTTTCTCTCTCTCTCTTTCTCTTTCTTTCTTTTTATCTTTTTTACTTCGTTTTATGCGTGCTATGCAAACTCACCTTTTCTTTTCCTTCCGCGAGTGTTCTTTACAAACGTTTATCTTTATCTTTTTAAAGCACCGTACACGTTTCTCGCGTAAAACTTATCGAAGGAACGAGAATATGATCCGAAATAGAATATTACTTTTGCGGTGTATTAAATATCTGATAATAATTATATTGGATTACTAAGAAATTTCGTTCTAATTGATAAATATATATTCGATTTTTATACAAATTAGAAATATAAAAATCGGCATGAATTTTTCGGGCGATCAGTATACTAATAACAATAACAATAATAATAATGATAATTAGTAATGAATAATTAGTAATATAATATATACTAGTAATAATAATTAGTAATGAATAATTAGTAATATAATATATAATAATTAGTAATATATAATTAGTAATCCATTTAATCGTTTAATTTTTTCTTTTTTTAATTCTGATATAGAATTCTCGTGAAATTGTATTGTCGAACGCTGGCGCGTTACAATACCGGGAAAGAAAAAATTATTTTGCAATTATTTCTAATTCGTTTATAATGGAATAGAACAAACGTATACAGAACATATTCTTGGAAGAAAAAAAAAATGATAAATTTTCTTATGTCAAAGATATTAAAAATGAAAATAAATGATAAATTCTCGATTCATTTTCACATGCATTGAAGTGAAAGAAGAAGAAAAAGAAGAAGAAGAAGAAGAAGAAGAAGGAGAAGAAGAAAGAGAATAAATATAACTAATTAGTCTCATTAGAAGTGAGAAAAGGAAGCGAACAAGGCACTTTTCTATGATCGCTTCGAGCTTGAAGTCGTACACCGTAGCCACGTAAAGACATTGCATATGGAATATTTCTTTTGATTCCTTTTACGATCATGCTTACGCCTTTGTGGAAGGAAAATATACAATGTTGTAATTAACGTTTTCGTTATAGAATATGTTCGTCTCTTTTTCTATTTTATTTTTTTTCTATTATTCTGTTATTGTTAGTATTTATCTATGAGTTATGTTCAACAGTCCGAATAGATGCGTCGAGTTTACGTAAGCATTATTAAACCAAACCGGAAAACATTAATTCGTTCATTAAGTGTATATATTTGCAAAGGTTTAATAGAAAAAAAAAAAACGTGAAGATGAATATCTTTTGATATCGTTAGTATAGTATTGTACGTTAAATCGTTATTTATCTAGAAGCCTCATTTGTATGTATTAAATTCAGTATTAGATGTATATTTGTTTGAACTATTCTAAAATATAATTTTGTGTTCGTATTTGTTATTTTTATTTTTAATTATTATCAGTTATTTAATGTATCTTTTCGAATAAAGGATAATTCTCATTTCTTAATTTATTAAATCTTAATATATATATATATATATTATTAATTTTTAATTATTGAATGAATTTCAATCTACGAATATGAATTTTCCTTTTAATTACTTTTGATTATAATTTACTTAAATAAGGATATCCATTTTTGTGTCGATTAGGATTATAAAATCGTGAGAACGAATAACTCGTTAATTATTGCGTATAAAGTGTATTTGCAAAACGGCCGGAATTTCGTCAATTATGAAAACGTGCGAGTGATTAATGACGAAGTAATAATTCTTAGTGATCGCGTACTTATGTTATACGTGTACTTATTCGATGATAATTCTTTTCGTTATGATGAACGCAATTAAATGTGTATTCTTTTATAACTCAACATATCTTGACAGAACAATTCAATTCTTTGCTTAGTTCGAAATTGCGATGATATTTATGCAATCGTGTTCGTGAATTCGTTCGAAACGATGAAGTTTCAATGAATTCGTTAATTTATTTGAGAATATACACATATATGTATAAGGTTATACGAAAAGTTTCTTGTATGATCTTTAATACAAATTTTTCAAAACAAAAAAGAGAGATTAAACGTATATATGTAGACGTTGAATTAGAATAAATAAACTAATGTAAAATATAAATATTAAATACACAGGTGAGCGTTGATTATTTGCATGTCAGTGACCCAAATGACCATTTATTCGAATTATTAATAAGTCATGTATGTATATACTGTAATTATGTATTTAATAATGTTTAGACATGCGTCCTAGATGTTTTTATTCTATATTACAACAAATTAGAGGGAGTATTCTCCCCTTCTTAATAAAACTCTAACAATAAAATGCATAACAATAGATCACTAAACAAATTATCACAGAATTTTTGAAAAATATTTTAAATAACGTTAGTAAAAACTGACCAGATAGGATATGTTTTCTCGATGAATGAATGTACAGAAAAAAATTAAAAAAAAAATATATATCGAGATCAATTTTTGAAAATCTGACTTTAATCTTGTATATTGATTTTTCATATTAGAATAATATTAAATTTAATTATAAGATTAATGAAGAAGGATCATTGAAGAATACGGTCTTTACGTATACCGCAAGAACAGCTGCTCGCCATGGTGTAGAATAACTGGAATAACCAGAATAAGTTTCGCATCACGGAATGGCATGTTTCAGGCGAAACGACGGAATAAGAAAGTATATATCGGGGGCGCGTAATACTAACGTAAGTGCGTACAAAGAAACAAGTTGAGGAGGAAATGAAATAGACAAAGAAATGAAAAAAAAAAACCTTAATTCTTTCTCTCTCTCTGTTACTCATTTCATTCTTCATACGTTGTATTTACGAGTTAATTATAGGCAGCACCATTCACCATAGTGCTCAGGTCCAAGCATTTTCGCAAGTATTCGCCCTATCGTGAACCCAGAGAAATGGCAGGTGCGAGTTGTTTCTTATTTCCTCTCTATAGTTGCAAATAGACGCGAACTGCCGGTATTGGCACATGACTGATGTCTATGTACAAGAGTAAAAGTTTAACTCAGGAAGTTAGAATTATCGATTCGAACACACTAATTTATACATTTTATTAACTTTCTACGAGCTCTTTCTCGAACATACGCGTATGATTTTCGTGAAAGAAATAATATAAAAATAACAAATATACACCCAGCATCTACTCTAGAAAATAAACATGATAAATAAATAAATAAAAATTGTAAAAAGAAAAAAATATCAAAGAGTGTAGAGAAATTTCACTTACAGGTATAGCAGGGTAAGATAAGAAAATCGTTTTCGAAAGTTTTCGTCAATTTTCAAGATATATAATAAAAGAAAGGAAAAAAAAATAAAAAAACAAATATTGCTAAGTACAGCATCTGTCTATGTAGAAAGCGTCACGAAAACGGATAACGCGAGTCGTTATGACAAATGCAGTACGAGACCGTATACCTTTCGTTTATCGGCAAAGTGCATTTCGGAGTCGTATCCTACTCGTAACGATAAATATTCAGCTTGTCCTTCTAACGCTCGAGTAAGACAATTAATCGTTACGTTGCTTCGCGGTGTTCGTCTTCTCCTCTTACCATTCCTTGATATCGCTTTGCCTGCAATGGCTACGGAACGAAAGAGATAAAAATAAAAGAGAAAGAGAGAACAAAAAAAAACCATAATATTTCTAGGATACCAAGACGTGAACTAATCCCTTACATCGACGCTCCTACGTCCGAGTAATCGGATGCTGGATCGGTCCGAACGTTAAACCAAGATTAACGATGCAAATTCGTAATCGTAATTAATCGAACTAAACTTTCTTAAAAAGAACTTTTCAAGAAATTCATACAACGTTGATTTATAAAGAGAACAGAATTTTCAAACGTATTTCATTCAAATAAGACGATTACAAGAAAATGAATTCATTAAATGGAAATGAAATTCATGAAATTTTAATTACAGAGGATCCTGAATTTTGTAGAGGAATATTAAAATAAGTTTCATTGTTACGACTGTAAAAGATTTAAATAATCAATATTAATATATATACACAAACGTTATTTAACAATTATTATAAAATATGTTTTAATGTGCATTATATTTTGTTCTTTATTGATAAAAATTATAATACTACATTTTGAAGTCTCCTTTTTTTCTAATTTTACTTTGTTTTATTAGATTCATTAATGAATTTACTACTTTTAAAGAAAAACAAGAATGAAAATTTCTTATACCAACTAACGTCAAAATATAAAAAATAAAAATAAAATAATAAGAAATATAACATAAGAAATATCTAAAGTTGCACAATTTGATAACTGTTTCCTACAAATCTACATATACATAATAAACGAGTTTCCACGTATTCAGTTTGCTAAAGGACATATGCTAAATGTTCTGGTCGGTTACTCTCAAAGGAGGTCTCATTCTTTTAGTGGGTCCCACACGTTTGACAATCTCACCCTTATTTCTCCCCTCAATCCTTTCTATTCTACGCTTTTCTCTGAATGTGAACACGTTAAGCAAAGAGAAATGGAAAAAGAAAGTAGAGTGGCCATATACACGCAAATATGTAAATACACATTTATACAAACGACTTATATGCGTCTGTCTGTGTGTGTGTGTGTATATATATGCATACGTGTATAGCAAGTATGGTGACCACATGTGGATAATGTGGATCCTTCGAACGACTCGTAAATTCACGTATAAGAGGGATCAGTAGTAAGAAAGAGTAAGAATAAGAGATAAAGGGAGAAGAACAATGCATTTCACGCGGTGCGATGAACGAAATATCGGCGCCATGGTATTACCGAGTGTATCAAACAACGATAAATTCTATCGGCAATATTATTACAGGCGATAACCGTCGCCGCGGTAGCCAAGCTTGTCGTCCAGCCACCAATTTATCGTTCCTCCTTGATACGTTGCGATACTTTATTACTCTACTCGCCTGGTTATTTCGCGTCCTTGCGGGTGCATCTTTGGAATGCAACCTCGTACGACTTGTTGTTATGATACATGACTCTTTTTCTTCTTCCCTTTCATTCTCTGCCTCTTTTTTTTCTTTACATTCTTCTCTACTTTTTTTTTCAACATCCCTTAATCTCCGTATCTTTTCTCTTTGTACAATGGACGTATAAATTTCTCCCAACGCAACGTGTAATGTCACATTTTGTACAACAGTCCGATGATCATTTTGAAACGATTTTATAATTTTCTTCATGGGGAAATACAAATTTAATAAAGAATTGGTAAATAACATTTTCTTTCGAATAAAAATTATGTTGTGTTTTCTATGTGTTCGAGGGTGGATCGATTAGTTTTGAGATTAATATCTTTTCCAAAAGTTTTCAAACTATGTCGAAAAATAAAAGCGAGTTTCATCTATACGAAATTATTTCTATGCCAAGCTCAAGACTGTTCAACCTATCCACGTATATTAAAAAATACTTCTTAATAGTTACGTTTCTCTAATAAAAACAATAAAAATGAAAAAAAAGCATATTATTTATAATCAGTTTTACTATACAATTATATTAACATTTTGAATTTAAAAAAAAAAAGATAAAAGTATAATAGTATCTGTTCTCATTCCTTTGAAGTAGAGTACATTAACAACAGTAGTCTACTTGATAATATAATACTCGTGATTCGTATGAACGATAAATGCAAAATCAGCAGACATACTTATTTAAATACGTACATATATAATATATCGAGTGGCGGTTTAATAGAAAAAAAAAAGAAAAAATGAAAAAATGAAAAAAATAAGAATAAAAAAACGGGAAGAGAAATTCAAACGTGACTTTCGCGCATTCTTCGCGGTGTTCTGTAACGCTTCAGGAATGTATTCTCTCAATTTGGGACAATCGAGTTGGAATGCGGGGGCTTCGTCTGGCGGTTCTGGGACTCTGAAGAAGAAACGAAGCTCTTACGATGGGGCTAGTACGAAGAAATAAGAAAGAGGGAGAGTGAGAGCGAGAGAGAAAGAGTGAATGAATGTTAGAAAGATAAAGATAGCGTAAGTATTGCTTCCTTCTAAATCGTGACTCATACGAGAAATATACCAACTCTAAAGACGAGCCCAACAACCACACAAGATGGATAATAAACATTTTATTTTTATTACTTTTCACTCTATTTCATCCTGAGCATACACTAACAGTCATCGTTGTATAATTAAAGTTATTATTATATTGTTATTGTCATAATAGTCGTTATTAATTATTATAACTCAAATAGTGGCCCAATGAAACTACAACGATTTTATAATATTTACTTTTTGCTTATTCATAATTTTCTTATTTCTTTTTCTATCGTACAAATAAAATTAACTCAATAACTATATATAATAATAACAAAATAACTCAAACAATGGCCCAACCGAAACTACGTGTATTTTATAATATCTACCTTTTGTTTTCTTATTTCTTTTTCTATTATACAAACAAAATTCTAAAGAAAGAAAAACTCGTTGCTTTTGGAAATCGATCGATCTTCCCATTCGAATATAATATTATATAACTTTATATAATTTTATATAGAATATATTTGTATACATAATTCATTGTATATAAAACATTGAAATATATGTTATTCTTTTTCTTTAATATTGTTTTCTTTTTTTTTTCTGAGCGGAGATCGTTGGAAGGCGTCGATATTTCTTTCCTTATGTAACAAGTCGCAAGGAACCATTCTCGAGATCGCATTCCATACTGCCACCCTCGCAAGATCGTAGCATCGAAGAAGGAGAAAGAGGGGAAAGAAAGAGAGAACGGAGGCCACGTTTTCATTAACCTTCTCTTGATCGGAAGCTTGGCCAGTTTGGCGTGGAACGCGACTTCTCGTGACTCATCGCCGGAGCGCTCGAGGGAATTTCGATGGATTTTTATTATGATGTTTTACCGAACGAGTAGAAGAAGATCGAGTAACTCAGGATGGGGATAAAGGTAATATATACTATATGGCGATACGATTAGATCAATATGGGGTTTTTATAAGTACTTAAAATGATTCAAATCCTGTTGACGAATGCGTAAGCTATTTTTTGTCTCTTCAATGTATGTTTAATTGTAAATATAAAAATTGACGAAATTTCTTTCAAATTTTTACAATTTTTACTTTCTTCAATTTAAATATTGAATTAAAGTATTAATCATTATTATTGTTATTATTATTATTATTATTATTATTGTTGTTGTTGCTGTTGTTGTTATTATTATTATTATTATTATTATTATTATTATTATTATTATTATTTTATTATTATTATTAATATTATTATTATTATTATATCATAATCCACTTACTTAAAGATAGTATTGGAAAGCAATGTAAATAGATTGTAAAGATTTTTGTTAAACGATTGTAAATGAAACGTGTCCCCCAAACCCATAAAAAGAAAAAGTAATAAAGACACATAATTCATTAACTTATATAATTTTTTTTGTTTAATCGAAATATTAATCTATTTTATTTAATCTTAATTAGTTCGTTTATAGTAGTTCTCTCAATATTAGATGATTAATAAATCGCGTTGCTAGTATTGACTATTTTATAATTAGAGATGAATTGATTCGAATTCTTATACGCTAATTAACTCGAGAGGTTAAACTCTTTCGAATAGATTTAATCGTTTTGAATATTTAATGTAAATATAGAAAGCATATTATGTATGAGGTTATTCAATTCATGTTTACATTTATTACTATTTATATAAACATACAAACGCTACGAAAGTATTTGAAATTCGTATAAATAAATGTATATGTAAATAAAATGTTTAATATCAATGTTTCAAAAGGATATCCTCCTATCGATACGTACAATTTTATTCTTTTTATTTTTTTTTATTTTTAGAATTTTTTATACGAAACTTGAAATATTAGAAAATAATACAATTAAAAAATGAAACAATTTGTTCAATTAACTCTTTCGATATTAACGAAGACAATATAGGCCCTGCTTTGAATTTTCGCGGTATAATAGTGAATATTATTTAAACAATTTTTTTAAGAATTTGATTACCACAAAACACGTTAAATTAGAATTACTTTCAAACAATAAGTAACATTACACAATAAAATTTAACTGTATAATTATTCAGTAATGTAACAATTTATTCGCGACTCGAGTGTCCGTCCGTACAGCGAAAACACAATGACGAAAAGTTTTATCGAAAAAAAAAAAAACTAATAACAATAATATGAATACCTGGTAATTCTTCAACGATTCCATGGCAGGTTCTTCATAAATAAATGTGATTTCTTCGTATATATTTTCAGACGAATTGGAATTTTCTTTTGTCTTCTTCTTTGGCGAAGGCGTTAAACAATTACTCGAGTTCAGAACAACGCGTACTATTTTACTGATGAACGACATAAGGAAATGATTAGACATGTGTTCCGTATTTGTTAGATAAACGATCTGTACTACACTACACTACACTACACAACACTATGTACGTACGATGTCGGTAGTCGAAGGTGAACTGTGTGATCGCAAAAGCGAAATAAGAAGACTGAAGTAGAATAAGAGAGAAAAGTACGAGTTAATTCGAACGTACAAAGACGTGTTTTGACGTGTCTGAACTTGTACGGGTGATAGATTGTATTGCGCGTGTAACTATATATATATATACTTACATATCATATAACATTATATATATGTATATGTTTCCCCTTCATGAAAGGGAGAGAGATCTTCAGGTTTTTTGATATTTTCGCTAACTTCATTCAATTCAAAAAGAAATTCAAACGGTTGAATTAACAAGATTTTGAACTTTTCTTTATATATATATATATAAGTTAAATAATTATTATTGATAATGTTAAAATTAAATATTATTTATTACAATAATTAAATATTTATATTTTTAAAAATGTTACATGATAAATCATTTTTATTTCGAGATCTTGATTCGTATCATTAAATATAATTTGATTTTAAGAACAAAAACAAGTATTATAAAATGACTTAGAATTAATTATTAAGATCTAACAATTATCCTAATTATTAATAAAGTTCAAATATCTATTTATTAATGCAGTATTGAAAAAACAAACGGTACATTTTTGTATTATATAAATTCGATATAATTTATTGGAATAAAAAGTGAGATTTCTCCAGCTTTCTGAAAGTCATCGATCTCGTTTCAAGGGAATCATTTCGATATAATTGACTTACTTTCAATAAGCAACTCGCAAAGGAGGCTCGATCGAAAGAAATAATCGTAGGAACGAGGGAAGCAATCAATCACGATTTCTCTGCGATCAATCCAGAAAAGAATCAGAAAAAAATTAGATATAGAAAAGATTCCTTATCATCGTGTTTCTATCTTCTTTTAGCATACTCGTTCTACATTGTTAACCTTCGTAGTAGTAACTTGGCTCATAAATTCTATGGCAGCCTTTTACGCGAAAGTATTTGCACGATGCGTGCTGCGTATCTTCAACGAGTCGATGTAACGAGATAGATTGAAACAAAACAATGAAGATCTTCCTAAAGTAACGAGACTTTTTTCTTCTTTAGATGAAATTTTACGAGCGTGAGTACGAAATAATTGTAGTTAACTATATACTTAAGTACGTATGCATGTATGCTTGTATGTATATGTGTTAAGTGCACGTATGCATGTATTAGGTTTAAAAAAAAGAAATAAAAAGAGAGAAAGAGAGAGAGAGAGGAAAAGAAGAGAAAAAAGATAGATAAAATATCTATGGGAAATGGAAATTGTGAAATCGTTATGGCATACCGAAGATGTACGATTTCCTTTCGTTTACAAAGCGATCTCCTTTCCCATTCTTTTTATGGAAGGTCACTATTTCTTCTAGAATATATGTAAGTATGTACTACATAGTTATCTATGTCGTACAGTGTGTATGTACTTTCTTTTATTTTATCTTACGTTAGATATTTAATGCTAACCCGACCTCAAGATTATTTTAAAGGTAACTTGGATCAGGAATCACTGTAGTATATTATATAGAAAATATTTATATACTTATTTTATACGTGAGATTATTTTTCTTTTATGTAGCTTTCCTTCTTTTTAAACGTGTAATTCACATGTATCTGCACGTTCAATCGCAATCCTCGACGACAGGGTATCCTCCCTTCTCATATCCCCTTCACTGTTTTTTTTTTTTAACTGAAACTACGCGATGCTGTTTAAACAATGTATTAATAAGTTTTGTAATGATAAAAAAAAATAAATGAATAGTCTTGTTCAATATATTGGTATTTGAAAATTTTGATAATGATGATGATAATAATAGTAATCAATTATATTAGTAACAATACATGATTATGATATATTAGGTCGTCCTAATAGTTTTTTATTTGAAATATTTTTTAAGTGAAATACAATAAAATAAAAAATATTATGCGTGTGTAAAAGTTATTAACATTTTACTGACCGCTAGCGTTTCAACAGCATACGCATATCCGACCGGCCATTCAGTCGCAGATTCTACTAACAGATTCTAATAACAAATTACTGTTCATATAATAATAATAACTGTTCATAATTTTGTTCAGTAAGCGTCGGCGACAAAAAGCAGTCGGTAAAGTATTAAGAAAAGTGAGAAACTTTCTGGACGACCTAATGCGATAAAATAATGGAATATAAATATTGAAAAAAAAAAAAAAATGATTAATCATTAAATATTGTTTGAATAATATAAAAAATAATAAATAGTTTAAATCGTTCGTAACTCTCGATGGTGATTATCCACGTTCCTTTCATTGGATTTTCTTATTTGCACGAGACGTTTCTCAAGTATCTTGCCGAGATGTAAGAAATGCAATTTGCGGAACGCTGCTCGAACCTTTCCACGCTGCGTAAGAAAAACTTCGTTGGTCGTTAAAGAATAAAGGCAGAGCTCGTTCTGGATTAACGAAGAATGTTATCCTCCTTTCGCGAGTTTTTCTTTTTCATCTAGTCATCCGGATTTCTAATTCTATTTAAACGATTGAGGCCTTGACAGGTCGTAGAATCGATGAGATTTGGATAATTTATTATTATTTTTTTCTTTAATTTCCGTATAGGGTAAAACAATTAAACGAATAAAACGTCTCGATTGTTTATATTAAGAAAAAAAACTTAGACGAATTATTTCTCAAAAATTATTTTTAAAAAAATATTTTCTAATTTTATTATTTGACGAATAATTATTGTAAACAAACAGAAAAGAAAAATGTTTAAAATAAAATAAGAACGTGTCTGATTTTGAAAAGTGATATAGAAGAAGGGAGATTGATACAGAAAGCTTTTTTTCGATCGTTACGATGATATCGATAAAATTGATCTACTTTTTCTTCGATGACAGTGAAGTCATTCATGCTAAGACGAGAGATAAATCGTAGATAAGAAATCTGATAATTTATTTGCGACTATCGCAGAATGATGCGTCTACATTTGAGCCAGATAGAGAAAAAAAAAGAGTAAAAGAGAGAGATAATGATTAATGTGTAATAGTGTGATAACAGAAAACAACAAAAAAATATAAAAAATAGATCAAGTGTATTTTTTCAAGCGAGAAAAGTACGTCGAAAAATAATACGAACGTTCACGATTAATCTTTCGATCAAAACAAAATATAATTAACGTTTGCTCCGAGTTATCTAAGCTTAATCACGTTTAGTTTAATCATTCATTAACATCAAATTCATAAGTAAATATTTATTGCGAAATCTATTAATCGAATGGATATGGATGGTAGCATTCACGTACATCCTTTTTAAATTCTCTAAACTCAATGTTAATGACTATGCAACAACGCGTTGGAAATTCAAATAACGTTATCATCCTATCTCCATTTTACTTGAAACAGGAAACGAATTCCTAGAACAGGCCACGAACTCAATTAGCTCAACGATAAGTTATGAATCTATTGTATTCCTAAATTAAAAATACAAAATGTGAGAATCTCTTGAATCATTTTAGAACTCGTAATGATATCAGAATTATTTAAAGTTCAATGAACAAAAATTATTTTTAATATTTTTTATAACACATCACAAGAAATTTATTCTAGAATAATATAATAAAACGAGAATAATTAGATAAAGAGAACTATTATCATTTTAATCTTTCATTCTATTCCAAGGAATCTTATTTTTACAATTTCATTTATCATCGACTTCAAAATCTTTTTATCAATTTTCTATTATTTTATTCTTATCTGTGAGAATTACGGACGTTTTAACAGCAACGATCGTACATGTATGAATACATATATACGTATGTGTCACATCTTCGCACTGAAAAGCTTTATCCCTTCTCCCATCACGTGGAATGAAGTGAAAGAGAAAATACGATGGCCATCGTCGATAAATATTTGAGAAAGAAAGAAGTTTTCCCATGGTGGAAGGAAGGCGTTCAAGTTCGAGGGTGCGTTCCCGTCAGCCGTAAAGATTTTGTCGTCGTATGTGTTTACTTAACTAATTCATAATATTTGAAACGACAAACTGTCGACTAAACGAACGACATTACCTTTCTTTTTTTAACAAAAACAAATTGACACCTTAATTGGAAATTAATGTCTATTAATTTATTTCCCTTTAAAAATAACAAACGAAATAAAAGAAAAAACAAATAATATATATATTTTTTTCAGAATTTTCTCGAAGAGACGATTGTCTCCGATAAATTTTGGACAAAAATAATTAAAAATGGGGACGCTGCAGTAATTTTCTCGGAAGCCATCTGCACGAAACGCGCGTAACTGCCAGCCAATGGATTACCATAACTGTGCATCGAAAGAAAAAGAAAACAAATATTTAGCTTATTCGTGAATAGTATCGCTATTATAATATAACGTACGGATTTTTTTTTCGATTATTGGGGAATTTATGCTGAGCTGAAGAAAAAAAAGTATATTTTTCATGGAAATTTGACGGGTAAGAGTTTCCATTACGTAAGATTAACGTACAAGGTCAGTAATAGTCTTTTTCAACGTCCTAGTTCTTAAAAAGAAAAGAAAGGGAAGGGGGAATAGAATATCCAGGAAACGGGTAAGGAGATGAAAAGTTGTACGCTCGGTAACGTAGAACGAGAATGAACGCGTCACTTGAGTTACGAATTTAATTAAAGATGTGCAAGAGAAAGAGACGGTAGGGCGAGAATAGAAGGAGAAGGGGGGGGAGAGAGAACTTTTAGTGTTCTAACTTTATTCTCTTGATATCCATGAGAATTTCTTCGAAGTTATAATTGAAGTGAAGAAGCTTGGTTGCTCATTTTAGAAGACAAAAATATTCTTTAACGTTTCAATTTAATTATTCCGTTTAGTAATGTCTTTTGTCAACGATTACGTTATCACGATGAAGGAGAAGAAGAAAAAAAAAAGATAGAGGTATCGATGATCATCAGACAATTAATAACATTTTCAAGAAATAAATTCGAAGAGAAGAAATAATATAATATAAAGGGGAACTCTTTTGAATGTACATGCTATATAAATCTTTTTGTTTAGTATTCACAGATAAGAGTCACTTTGTCGGTATATACTACACGCTATGATAAAGATTTTGTATCTTACTCTTCTCGTGAAGTGCAACAGACAGACTGGTCAGATAAGGACCAATGAATATATTATATTCTATCCTGCGTGTATATACGATTTTAAGTTTACTATAATTTACTATAATGAAACTGAAAATGGAATTTGTAAAGCGTTTTACTTTGCGTAAATTTTTCAACACCAACAAAATACAAAGTTTTAAATGAAATATTCGATATTATCATTATATCATAAAAGTATGTCTTATTTTATAAAAAGAGTACATCTAAATATTTCTCTCGGATTAATTAATATGGAAAAATGTTATAAAACAATGTTGCATTGTTCGAGAGAAAAAGATAATTTAGTTATATGAAAATATTAATACGATAAAAGGATTTATATTTTGTATCAATAATTTTCTTTTCTTTTGCACTATTTTTTATTCAAAATAATCTCGAAAATAAAAAAAGGAATATTCTTCTATCTCCAAAAAAAGAAATTAACTTTGAGAACATAAAATGTTCATTTATCATTGTTATTACTTCTTTCGAACTTTGCAATTTTCTTCTGTATAATTTATTCAGATTAATTATTGTGTTTTGTTTTAAAGAAACATCCTGTATATAGTCCAAGTAATGTTGTAAGTATCAACAACATCTTATACACATTTTAATCATGTGAGTTAACAGTAACTAATATATATATATGCATATGCATATATTATATTTATATACTATACATAGATAATATATATATATATAGAACTTGGTCTGTGAAATGTAGCACGATGTACGACATCTACGGATAAGAGCATAATTTCCTATAGTTATTCTCTTTCTCTCTCTAAATTCGTTATGGCCTCTTTATTGCGATAACGGTACACACCTTCTCGGTCGTACGCGTATGCGGTAGCCTGCAGCAAAGATCGTTTATGTTTCCAGGTAAAGCATCTTATACAAGTAATAGTGTGCTCGAGTCCATGGAAACGAAGAAGAACTCGAAAGTTGCTGATTTATGAAACGAGTGAAACAAGAGGATTCTACGTCGATTCGTTTTACTTCAACTACACGGTCACTAAACTCACTTAACTATACTCTTTTAAATAATAAAATTCGGTAAAAGCGTTGAAATGCGTTCGTGCTTGTGTTCGTGCTAATGAAAATGAGCCGAAGCAGAAACACGTGGAATACCACAAACCAACGGGTAAAAATTTAGCTCTTCGTGTTCTTTCCTCTGCTCGCACATAATCACGCTAATTGCATTAGATATTATTATTATCATTATTATTATAAAACTTACATTTTGACCTATGATTAATTATAGGAAACATAAATATACTTTTTTATATTGTATATAAAATATTAATTCAATTAGATATCAAATCATTATTTAATATTATTCGTAAATCGATTAAGTATCTACTATCTTTTAACAAAATATTAATATATTTAATCTTTTAATGGATAAAGAGTTAATAAATTAACTGTAACATAATGTGCTGACCTAAATATATATATTTTGCAATAAAAATTCGAATAATGTTTAGTTAACTTCTTTTTTCTTTTTTACATACATACTTTCTTCTTTTTGTTTACAATTAAAAATCAATTCTACTTGTTAATCGTAATATGGCATTGGTGCTGCAAGATAGAAATAGGATGTATGTGAAAGGAAAAAAGAAATGAAATGAAATTATTACAAAACGTTGTATGTAATATATCAATTATCAGAGTCAAGTCGATAATACTCGTTTATTTAGTTAGTTTGAACATGGTTTTGTTTGACTTTCAATATGGACATGTAAGATAGATAGATAGAGAAAGAGAGAGAGAGAGGGAAAGAGGGAATAGTAGTGCGGCATGTTCATTCAATGCTGAACGTAGGAGTTTCTAGACGAGAGTTAGACTAAACAAAGGAGTTAGGTCAGATTTTAACACGACCATAAGCGAACATTACAGATGCCTATTCCACTCGCTTTGAGTGAGTATGAGACCGGTTCGAGGGTTAGAATAGAGAGCTTGATATCTTTTATACCTTTCCTTCTTTTTTTATTTTATTTAAGCGTGTAATACGCAACCATAGTGTAATAGTTTCCAGATACGAGGTTTCATGCTATACACGACTTGCCCTTCGATGCCACTTTTGCACATATATACACACACACGTATCATGACTTACGTATACGTATATATATATATAAAGTAAAAGACGTATTCTTAACTAGTGTCTAGAAACCGCCATAACGTGTATTAAATGCAACCGGCTTTCGTAATATCTTCGTACCCGAGGCCCGATATTATACCGTGGATCCTAATGGAAAAGTCCTTGTCCCATGAAATATCGTCTACCTTTTTCTACTTTTTCTTTCACATTATTTTTTTGTTGTTTTTTCTTCTTTTCTTTTTATTTTTCTTTTTTTTTTTTTAAATAATCTTTTTTCAATTTCTTTTCATCATACGTCGTAAGACGAGTTTACATTCGCTTCGTTTGATTTTCAACGAAAAGTTCTTTTTCTTTACTTTCTGCAATCATCTCATCGTTTTCTTTTCCCCTCCTATATTCATGGTATGTCGTAAGTCAGGATGAAAGTATTAAAATGCTTCGAGTTATCGCTTACGAGTGTGCTAACGTCTAACGATTCACGACTTGGACTACGAATAAGAACATAATAATATTGAGTGACACTATAGACTGATGTCTGTGTGTATTTATATGTATGTGTGTATGCACGTATATATGACAAACAATAAATGAATATTTTTATTTTTTTTTATTTTTCTTAATGTTGTCTTCATGTTAAATATAATATACGTAAGAATTTTTTTTGTCAACAAGGTATCAATTAAAATGGCTCGAGAGAAAAAGTTGCAGTAATATAATTATTTCTACCAGTTTATTCTAAATAACGTTTTAAACATTTAAAACTTAATGCTTTAACAGAAGAAAATTTAATTCGTTCATTATCGTGTGTAACATACGTGGGTTTTTTTTTTTGGTGACAGTCAAAACTTTTAAATTCATCCTCGTATATACGGTGTTGTTGAGCGGCCATTTTAATTTAATATAACCTATAAAACAAATAATTTATCTATAGCCCAGTATTACGTATACGTGATAATTATACATACGTATAGAATATAATTTGTGTTGATTTATTATTTAGAGAGTATACATAATATTTATACAAATTAATATTTTTGACATATTGCGTAAACCTACAAGCTTTAATTTAACTAGACCATGAAAACGATTACGTTCAAGAGCAAAAAAACGTTAAATGAACGAAATGAGGGAAAAGAAGATAAATAATGGGGGAGGAAAAAAAAAGTAAGGGGGTGATAAACGAGCACCGTGGTTAAGAAAGTTTCGCACGATAAATCTCTTCTTGCATTTCCAGAGAGTTAGCTTGGACGATTCGGTAAGGACCCTTCGTCGCTTTTATGATCCTACAAATCTTTCTTTTTTCCCGTTCGTTTCTTTGTTTTCTCTGTTCTTCGGTCATTGGTGTTTCTACTCCCTTTTAGAAACTTCTAGTACATAAGTACTTACATGACGTGAGAAGATACTTTCATAAATTGGCATGAAAAAAAAAAGGGACGAGTGAGTAGTAGCAAACTTCGATCCTTGTAATTCTGAACGAGGAGGGTTGCTTTTCTCTGTAATACTTAAAAGATTTATGCTGCACGCGTCACTTCAATCGGTGATTCTTAATTAAAAGCTTTTCAATTAAATTCGGACCGACAGATGTGGGATCGGAATACGAAACGGATTGTTAGCATACTCGTTAATGAATGAATCGTTAAGTGAAGAGGTGCTTCAACTATTCGTAAAAAAAGGACAAATAAAAGAAAATAATAAGCGAATGAAATATTATTTCCTTTTATATACAAATTAAAAAAGAAAAATAATATTTTATATAATGAACATAATTTAATTATACTATGTCATTTATATAAAATTTTTTTTTCTTTTTTTCACGTTTTTATATTCGCATTATTTGTAATGATTTTTTATAAGCATTCTATAAATATTTTCATGTTTTATTTAATTGATAATAAATATATTACGTGCTTTAAACCAACGTTCTCCTTTTTTCTCTTCTTCAAATATCAATTAACTGTTTCATCTGCATTTACTCTTTCCATAATTTTTTTTTTTTTGTAAGAGAAATAATGAGAGAATGTATGCCAATCAAATATAAATACGTAACACGATGGCCCGGTGTAGGATAATTGAACATATGTGTAAATATCTCTCTTTCTTTCTATATCTCCCTATTTCAACCCTTTCGATTTCATTTAAAGCTGTTAAGTTTCTTTGTTCATACGAGTGGTTGACTTTGTCAAGTAGGCCGACCGTTTTCCTATTGTTTTCCATGAGGTCGGCCGGTAGAGGAGGGTCGTGATCGTTTTATGAATCATTATAGGTAGACGATTATGATGATGACGAGTTTTACCGCTTGTCGAAACTCTCTTATAAACCCTTTCGTTGTACCAATGGAGAGTTTGGTTGCTCGTGTAATTAAACGATTAGAGAAAATGTGAAACGTTACGAAAGAATGTTGAGAGTTAGGTAATCTTGGTCTGCGTTACGCTTCGCTTGCACGCTTTCAATGGCTCTTAAGTGTTCTTTGTTGTCCTATTGTCTAAGAAATCTAGAAGGAATTGGATATTTTTATGATTTTATGTTGGCGGTTGTTTGGCGCGTTACATAAAAGTAAAGGAAATAAGGTATTTTAAAATAAATTTTATTACGAAAGGATGTTAGAGTAAAGAATGAAATTCGTTTGATGTTAAGAATGAGAAACAAAAAATAGTGAAAGTTATCTAATTGTAAGACACGTGTAATTAAAAACTTTACAGTGATATACACAGTGTTTCAGTTTGCATTAAACTTATTGTTTTAGTTCCTCCAAAAATAAAAATTTAGTGGGATGAGGTTAAGTGATTTAGGCGGCCAAGCTATTGTTTATAAAAGAATACGTTGAATCGCTCCAAAATAATAAACAGCATACGTATCATCTTTGAGCATTACATTTAGACAGTTTTACAATTTATTTTTGAATAAAGCTTTAAATGATCGATGTTTATATTACATTTTTTTCTTATTTTTGTGCGTAAAAATGCTTAAAAAGCTTGTAGCAGCTTTTTTGTTAATAACTTGTATACATACAATATTTTTTATTTTACGTTTCGTTACATAATGATATACTTTTAGAACGACTAAATATATGTTTACAATACGTGATTTATATAAAGAAATAAAATTTATAATCAAATACGTACTTCTACATATAAGAAAATCATATAATCAAGATTCCATTCTTTCTGCGTTCCCGATTAAGGTCACTTTTCCAATCAGTGAGAAATTTCCAATCGTTCATCTTCGTCTAAACGCATAAAGATTAGTGGCAACGTGTAAGTTGAAAATAACTGTAAACAACAACCGCAAAGATCAGGGTCGTAGTTAACTGGCTCCCTCACGAAGGACGTTTTTACGTTCACAAAGTAGGTGTTCTGTTCTTTGGTAAAGAGAGATCGTGGTTGGTTGAAGAAGTCGAAGAAGAAGAAGAAGAAGAAGAAGAAGAAAAGGAGAATAAGAAGAAAAAGAAAAAGGAGGTGGAAGATGGGGAGAGTGAGGATGAAGCTCGTAAAACGGAGATGTAACGTGACTGACGCCTTTGTGCGTTCCGTTGTGTTTCCTTCGGACAGGCCGACACACCGTGTATCCCGGAGTGCAGCGTACGGTGCAATGCGTATGCTCGTACATACGTCATGCTCGCGTTTATTTCGAGAGAGAGAAGATCGAGAGGCTGGACCCATGCCGTGGCTTATCTTTAAGCTTCCCTCACAATTGTATATCTTGATTTTCAAATCTTTTCATATAAAACATTTGTGCGGTTAATTATGACACTGAATTTTACAATAAAATAATTGATATGTGTTGGATGTTAATCATTTATTTTATATATTACAATTGTATATTTTAATTAAAATAAATTATAAAATCAATATTACGTGTCTCAATTTTTCGATCTAGTTTATATTAATTATTATTATCGACACATTTATTTCAGTTACTTAAACTGTTACATTTTAATAAAGTTAGAAATTCATTTAATTAAAATAGTATTAATAAAGATAAAAATTATGGTTATTAGAAATTCTTTTCATATAACGAGCAATTATAAGAATGGTCTATAAAATATTGTTAGGTGATTAAGTAAATTATCTATGTAAATTGGATATAATAATTATTTCCTCGTTTACGTGTGTTGAACAAAAAAAAGGAAGCTTCCTCGCAAATAAGTCGATGATTCACGCTCAACTTCTCCGATTAATTCCACGATTATTATTTCTTTTTTTTCAAAATAGAAGTATTATTATATTTAATATTACGCAATATTTTATACAAAGATGTTGTGTGTATGTGCATAAGGAAAAGAGAAAGGGGGAGAGAGAGAGAGAGAGAGAAATAAATTCGTACGCAAAGAAGATACTCGCCAGATCGAATTTGAAATGCAGAAGTTCTTGAAACGTTCTCGATTCAAGGCGAATGATTACGTATGGATAGAGATGACACGATAACGATGAAATAATTTTTCGATTTAAATGCCCCGTATCATCGCTCTAACGAGTGTTTTTTTATTCTCGAAACAATTTCACACATTGATATGTAATTTATTGATTTATACATAAATATATTAGATCGTTTGAAAAATTTCAAATTGTTTTTTTAGTAAGTTTTACATGTATAATATTTTGTATTTTAGGATTACACAAACTATATTATTTTTTACAATATTAATTGAATATGTTCAGAGCAGAATGAATTAGTCTAACTCAAATATAAACAACAAAACAAAACAAAATATTGTGCACGTAAAATTGATTAAAATGAAAAGCAAGAAATTGATGAGAGACGATCTAATTATACAAAAACTATGTAGGTTTCCTTTGAGCATAATAAAGATGTTATCTTTCGACGGCTTTCAACTTGTATAATAATATTGATCGATATATCGAGAGGAAAGTTATTAACTATCGGTAAAGTTGGAAGGACGCGGGGGTAGAATACGTAAATTTTTGTTAGACGATGTTTCTGGAAAGCAAGATAACGCACGAGTTGTAGTTATTAGTCGTGGTCTCTGTGAAGTTAGCTTTAAGTTCGCCGTAAGTATACGCCGGTGTAAGTCGAATATGCACTTTTTAACGGTCAAACTGTAAATACGCTTCCGTGCAAGAGAACGGATACGCTTGGTAGTCCTCGTTATTTGCAAAAGCTCGTCGAAATATTACCAACGTTTCGAACAGAACAGAACTACGCTCGTAAAAAGGCAATCGTTTTCTAAGATCTATGCCGACTAGAAATGAAGAAAGAAAGAAAGAAAGAAAGAAAGAAAGAAAGAAAGAATATTTCTTTTTCTTCTTTTCTTGTTTCTTTATTTCTTTCTTTCTTTCTTTAACTCTTTTAAAGTAAAAGGAAGTTCGAGGAATCGTTGAAATGCTAATTTGTAATGCGAAATATTCTTCTTAAATTTAGATCTACCTGTGACGTCTTATCTTCGACCTCCCAAATGCTTTCCCCTTGCACGCAGATGTTCATGTTGCGGAAGAGAGAAAGAGAAAGAAAAAACATGAACGTGTACGCGAACGAGAACGAGAACTAACTTACATTAGAAACGTTCCGGAATTTCCATCGTTTTTGGTCTTTGACACAACGGGTCTCTTTCATTTCGTAAATCTTACAAAGATATCCTATCTCACCGGTTAGGCTCTTTACGAATAACTAAAAGTCCTCATCTGTTGATTCGTTTTGAGTTTCTTTTCTACGAATGTGTAGCACCCATTCGTTTCTCGCTTTTTCGAGCGAGCGTATATGTATTTACATAGTTGTAGATAAAAAAAAGATATGTAATGGGTACATAGAAAAATGGAGAAAGAGAGAGAAAGAAAGTTCCCCAGCTATACACGCATTTTTATATATTTAAAATTACTTTTTATAAATATTATTACAAAATATAATTGTTTTATTAAAATATATTATGTATAAATAATTATATGTGTATTATCAAAATGATAAATATATGTAAATATATATGTGTTAAAAAAAATTGTATTTAAAAATAAAATGTATGTAATACTTTTTGAAAATTATTATTTATTTAGAAATAGCGAATTTTTAATTAAAACTAATATGAACATGTGGGTATGGGATTTGGGAGGGGAAAGTAAAGAGAAAGAAAAAGAAGTTATTTTTCCAATAAGATAAAATATATGATTAAAATTGAAAGTTCTATTACTTTAGAAAATATAATCTCTAGAAAATAAACGTTAAAATCAGATCTTTTTTTAAAAAAAACTCGGCTTCTAGAGGATGGTAATTCGATCGTTTACTGCAAGCAGGGACAACCCTTGTTCACGAAGGAGCTCCGTTCTGCATCTACCATTCTGTCGAAATGCCGCAAAAAACTCAACTCGGTTATCGTGCCAAACACCTGCCGTTCAATGTTTTTGTGGACACCGAAGCCTAGACCTGATTGCCAATATCTACTCTCAACTATATTTATTCATATACGATATAAACTTTTTTCCAAAATTTATTAAAATCACATCGATATTTTCTTATGCCTTTCAAATAAAATCTCGCTCTAATAACCCTACATTTATTGAAAATGATTTTTCTTTTCTCTCTTATAAAAGTTTACAAAATATTCTTTTACGTATAAAATAAAAAGAAAAATATATTGACCTATTCGAATGTTATATAAATCGACGTGCTCAATCATATCATTTTATTTTCTATGAAAACAAAAGTTAAATGAATATGCGAATAGAAAATAAAGATATACAAATTTTTGAACAAACAAACACATGAGTAATGCACTTTAATGAGCAGCCTCGTATTCCTTACGGCTTCGTCGATGCGTATATCCGCGAAATATCGAGAATAAATTCCAAAATGGCTGAACAAGAGTGATCATTTTGCGTCTAAAAGGATTCATTTATGTTTGGCTTTACCCAAATAAATAAATAAATAAATAAATAAATGAATAAATATACATAATTATATGGAAGAGGGAAAAGTGATTTAAAGATGACAATGAAAAAGGAGATTTGTGGTTAATGTAAAAAGTATAGTTTCATGCAAGTGAGAAAGGGACGAAGAAAATACAGAAAAAGAAAGACAGAGAGAGAGAGAGAGAGAAAGAATCGTTATGCAACGTAGCTGTTTCTATTTCTCGGTAAATCATTAGCATACTGTTCTGTTTTCACTTAGGGCGTGTCTCTAACGACGAGCGTGCAATGAAAAAGAGAAGGATAGATGAATTGATAGAAAAAGAAAGAGAAAAAGAGAGAGAAAGGGAGAGAGGGAGGAAAATAGAGAGAGAGAGAGAGAGAGCTGGATGTTGAGTCGCTCAAGTGTATCGAAGAAAGACATTAGAAATAGAGAAACCAATGGATAGATAAATAGAAGAAGAAGAAGAAGAAGAAGAAGAAAGAGATAGGAGTTTGAGCTCGTCACTACTGTTTCTATACACTTCTCAAGCCCCAAGTGCACGCACGTTCTCCTAGCAAGACAAGAAACTGAACGGAACGACGTGCATTTAGCACAAACGACGATGAGGTTTGCCATGATAGCTGATCTAAGTAAGTACGTATATGCAACTCTGCAACAAAGATTGCTTTCGAATTGCAAAGTAATGTTGGGACGACACGCTCCCTGACAACCCTGAAACAATCTTTCTCGATATTACGCATATTGTTCGCTTATATATTCTCGATAAGTTCAAAGAAGTTCAAAGAATTGTATATACGTGGGTGGTTTGAAAAGTCTTCAGCTTAAAATAGAAATCATTTCTTTTCGGTCAAACTCACTCTCTTATTTCTTGACTTACATTAATCTCGAAACTTGTAGAAAAGAACAAGAACTTTTCAATCAAACTTTGTATAATTTTTACATCTTTGAAGATAAGAATATCATTTCGAAGGCTGTCGATATTAATTTACTCTCGTTGACAATTAATTTTTTTTAATGATTATTATTATTATTATCACTTGACGATCTATAATATATATATCATCTTTTTTATCTTTTTCTTTTTTAATGAATTAACATTGAAATTAGTTTACTCATAGATTGGTAAATACATTTTTACGAAAACAGATGACTCAGGAAAAACAATTTTCTTTTTATATATTAAGTGTTTCATTAAACCAAACTTTTCAATTCTATAAAATGTGAACGCGATGATAGTAATATTAACAAAAAAGTAATAAGAAATTATCTTATTTGTAAGATTAATTACATTTACATTACAAGCCAGTAATAATAAGTCGACTGTCCTTTGATAGTCGTAGTAATTAAATTTTATTCCTTTTTATAGTACGCTCTTCCTTACGATTATTAAATTTAAATGAATAAAAATTATCTAAGATAATTAAAAAGAATAATTATTATTAATAATTCGATTTTTAAAATCAAGTTTGTAATACTTATTTATCAATGAGGTAAAAAATGAAAATACCACAATCATCATTATTCCGATCGATTAATTTCTTTGCTAACGAAATACGATACATTAGAGCATTGACCCCTCTTCCTCCTTCTACTTCACCTCCAGCTCCTCCTTCACGATGGAAATCGAGAATCGTGAGGAGTACTTGGCATCCGTCCACGAGTACGAGAGGTCGATGCACACGCTCCCTTTTCTACACCTTTTTCTTTTTCTCCAGTGGAAATACATCGTGCCTTTGGATTTATGCGTTAGAGACCCCGACGCGCGTATAATGCGCACCAAGAGAATTTCCCTTTAATGCCTACCGATAGCTAGCTAGCTACCCTCCTTCCTCCTTATGATAATTTCTCTTTACAAGTCGGTATTCATCGTAGGCGTGCAGGCGCCACGATTTTCTCTTTACCGTCGAACTATGTCTTATAACCTAACGTGAATTATAAACGAATTTTTATATTCGAGTTCACTCGATCGACATTGTAAAAATATAAATATATTTATGCATACTCATTTTTGAAAAACACATATTTATTTTATTTATTTAATAATATTTTATTGACCCTAGAGCCTAGGCTCCCTAAAGGCCATTAATTACAGTATAGTACAATGTAATGTATAGATAAAACAAAACGAAAATTAAAATTATGTAATTATTATTAAACTTATCATTATATTAGTAGTAACGCACAGTAAGTAGATAAATGTAAAAAGAAAATAGTAAATAATAAATAAAAGTATAATAGTTCTATAATAGTAGTATAGTAGTATTGGTTCAAAGCAATAAACATATAGTTTTAAAAAAAAAAAAAAAAATTTTAATTAAATTAAATCGTAAATCACAAAACACGCTGAATATCTCTATCAATAAAGTAGGTATAACATCTTAATCTGAATTCTTTATATATTCCATTCTTCATATATTCCATTTATATGTATATAATTATAATTTATAAATAATAAATACACCTAAATATCGAGATAAATAATTTGGAATAAATAAGATACGTAAGTGAGTTGAAAAGTTTTGAATCTTACCTTAGAAACCATTTTTTTCGACTTAGCTCATTTTTATTAAAAAACAAATTTTAAACCTTTTTTTTTTTTATTGAGCGTGGGCAAGAGAGAAAAATTCTCAAAATTAAAAATAAAATTAAAAGTTGTATTCTCTGCTCGCGCTCGGAACTATTTCACTAAATGTTTTAATTTATCAAAGTTTTTTTTACGAATTTAAAAAAGAAGTTCTTTTGTAAAGAGAAAGGGGTCATTTAAAAAAGTGGCCTACTTTGTACGAAATGCCTCTAGCATGCAAATATATTTTTTATAATTTAATTGGTTTTTTATCTTGTCCAGAAAATAAAAATTTCATAATAAAAATTTCAGTTGCTGATGAAGTACCAATGAAAGGGACGAAACGTACAACTAGATCAAAATAACGTTCAAAAATAATTTCTAACCAGTCCAAATTTCCTAAGATACCTATTTTAATTGTTTATAATATATATAATAAATAATCTATTAAATATACATATGAATTATAAATTATAACAAAGAAATTCATGGATTGTCAATAAAAATGTATAAGAAATAATGAAATTGAAGCAAACTAATATATAAAAAATATATAATATCTAATAAAAGTATCTTTTTTTTTGCTAGGAAGAAATTAAAAACTTTCGGAGACATGAAATGCCAAGTCTCTTTCACTGAACTATAATCAATGTAACCTAAAATCTTATCGCTTATCTCTCATATCAACACTCGAAAATAAAACTCTCTTGGATTATACATATACATATACATATATATACATATATATTTTTTTTTCTTTCCCTGACTGGTATCATTATCGCGACGTGTGTTTTTGATCGATCCGTCTTTGGATACGTAGGTTTTATCTACGACGAATATTTACGGGCAAATAGAGTAATTTAAAAGACGTCGATAATAATAAACGTTGGTCACCGTAATATTATGTTTCGCTTTGAGCCGAGCAATTAGGCGAGATTTTTTCGAGAGAGCGAGACCGTAAATCGCGAATTCTCATCGCTGCTATTTCAAACGTTATTACGCTCTTCTCTGCATCGTTTCCGCGACTAACTCGTCTCTAATACATATATATATACTTATTAATATATATATGAGTGTATATGTGTGTATATTTCTTTTTTCTAATCCTATCTTCTCTCTTAAAGAAACAGGAGACTGGTTTAGTCCGTGTGCCGGTGACAGGAAACGGATGAGATTAAATGCAGAAGTAAATAAACGTTGAATTATCCTGTCTTATGTTTTCTATCTCTTTCTTTTAATCTCTATCTCTTTTTCAAAAATTATCTTTGTTCTGAATTTTTACATAACTAACGGTCATTTTTGTTTTTGTTTGTAAATTAGGTTTTATAAGCGAGATTAAAAGTCTAAAATAAATGAATAATTACTCTGTTCTTTTATTTCTATTCTCTTTTCCAATAATTACCTTCCTTTTCAATTTTCATATATTTAAATTTTGACTCTATAGTGTTTTTTTTTATTTAATAAATACGATTAAATGTGAGAGTAAATAAACGACAAATTATCTTTTTTTATTAACTATTTTAGATTTGAATCTATACATATCAAAATTTGTATTATCGCTCGTTAATATTTTTAGTTTTTTTTTTTTAATTTATAGAAATGAAATTTAAGTAATTGAATATTTACATATATAAGTATATATGAATTTTGATTAATCAAACGAATGTTATTTTGTTTTGTTCTACTTAAGATTGGGTAAGATACCAAAGAAGGGAAAAGGCAAATGCATGAAAAGCAGAAATCTTATCGCTCGTCCGAATCCAATGGACCATTGGCACGTTCAAAAGGAATAAACAGGAAATTAGATGAATGTAGGACGCGTGCATATTATTCCTTGTAAGTTGCGGGCATTCGTAATTTACGATTATACAATACGTTATACGTAACAACTTATGGATAATATAACATGTTATACGAAAGTTCAAAGTCCGAGGATTTTCAGACAAGAAAGAAAAGAAAAAAAGAGAGGAGAGAGAGAGAGAGTGATTCTATGACGATAATTATCTACTTTTGTGATGTCATACATATCTTTTTTATATTCTTACAATTAACCGATCGTTCATAAAATTGCTTCAATTAGATCTTGTAGTTTCTTGCTAAAGATTAGAAATAGAAAAAAAGTACTGGAAAAAAATGTTAGGATAAAAATCAGAATGACTAGAAACTTAGGAAATACAAATTTGTCAAATAAGCCGCAGCGAATTGATTTTCAATTCATCGAAGATTTTAAGTTCTCGTCATATATTTATATGTATATATATGTGTGCATGTATATATCGTAGGTATATAGTTGTATGTAGTTTGTATGTAGTTTCTTCGACAGAGTTGTTCGAAGCCAACGAAAGCACGAGCAACGTTGCATGAACCGATCCACGAAGCGTATCGGAACGTACTCGGCTTCATGCAAGTTTTCTTGTTCGAAATTGAAGGGTTTCCTATCGAAAGCTTAGGGGCCCCTTTACGTTGGCTTGATTATAAGAGAAAATGAATGCGTCGGGAAAAATAGAAATAATTACGATGCCTCGGCACGTTCATGAATGATACTACTGATTGTGAGAGAAAAATAATGAGGATAAATAAGAAAAAATAAATACCTAGAAAGAAAGAAAGACAGTGGAAAAAAGAAAAAGAAGAACAAATAGAAAGAAAATAGAATAAGAGAGAGAGAGAGAAAGAGAGAGAAGCTCGGAGATGCATTTGAATACAATGCAACACGAGGGACTCGCTTGTTTCTTCTTATTCCCACATGCACACTAGAAAAAGAAAAAAAGATAAAAAGATAGAAAGGAGAAGGGAAATAGATAGACTCTCTCGAATGGATAGATATTATAGAATAAGCAAAAAGAGAGAGAGAGAGAGAGAGGGGGAGAGAGGGTCGAGGTTAACGCCAACACGAAGGGATCCCTCTCAACGACGAATATTCCGTGCGAATATTTCTTCGCAAATCGCGTGAATTTCCCTATGGATAGTGACTACGACGACGAAGCATCGATACTGTGAGTTATGTCGCTAGAGTGATATATAACTCGGAATGCAGTTTTATTCGTGAATACAGGAGTGTAACTCCGATGTTCAGGATCCCCCAATTTGATATAAATAAAGATTTGTTTTTAATGCTTTTATACATTTTTACATTTTTACATCATTATATTATTTTTGTTTTTATTATTGTACAAAAGAAATGTACTTCTTTCGTTCCTATTTATTTAGAATTATTGATATTGTACCAATACGAGTATGATTTGGTATTGTATTGGATAAAAGAGTTGTGAACTTTTTAGTTGAGTCGATTGTAAGACGGTGTTTCAAACTAAAAATTCAATACGCTTGTTAGAAACCTGTTCGCACGATGAAGTTCTAAACGTTCGAACGAAATTAAATTCGCATTACTTCTAATTGCGTTTGGATTCCGCGATCGGTGGTCAGAACTTCGAGAAATAACGTGAGAAATAGGAGGAAAAAAAATAGATAGAAATCGAAAGGATATTACCGTCAATATGATACATCGTTGCGAGTGTTCCACATTTCAAAATAAATATCGTTTCTTGACGCGTATACGTGACGTTAAAATAAGAAGCAGATAAGTGCAATGATTGGATTGAAAGTTGTTGAAACACGACGAAGTACAATACTTTACTATGTATTTTCCTTGGTATTATAATGATCTTATATTAAATGTAAAAGTATAGAGTATCTCGATATTTATGGTACTAGACTAACCTTAAAATAATGAAAAATATTGATTTTATAATAATCTTGCTATTTTACTCTCCCTTTTACGAATTCGAGTCACTTTTCTATTAAACACCTTTTAACACTATTCAATACGCATTCGTATATAAATGTAATGATGATTCAAAAACAATATAAAAATATTGAATATAGAATGGCGTTTTTCTATAATCGAATTGGTTCTGTAAATTCGTTTTTCTAAAATCCAGATTGGAATTCCTGAACAGATTTTTTTTTACCATAATTAGGAGTATTTTTCTTTTCTTTGTTCAGCGTCATCCATGTGGTGAAAGAACCGATTCGTCCTTTAACTTCAGAGACCTGATACGAAAAATAGATAGGCAGTTTAGCCTCGTCGCGAGAGTAAAACATCCTTTGTGTCCCTCGAACACGAGAGATGTTGATGTACAGCCCTGAACACCGGAAGTTCTCCTTCTCCTCTCGACTGCCCTTCCTTGCACGATCCGATGAGTTACCTTCGACTTAATCGCCGATGTTGAGTTATTCTCGAGAATCTTGTTTTTATATAAACGATAGTAAACAAAAAATTTTCTAACACTCGACGATAGTAGCACACAAAAATATGTCCATAATTCTTGTTTTTATATTATATTTACATAAAAAAAAATATTTTCTATAATATTTTTAATATAATAATAATTTTATGTCAATTTTATATATAAGTATCACGTGTATCGATAATTATGACAGTGGACTAATGTAAGTAAAAAAAAAAACTTTTGTAAAAGGAAAACAAGAAAAACATGATTTCGTGATTTATTTTACATTAAAATTATAGATATAAAATAAATCATAAAATTAATTTTTTTTCCATTATTAGACTTACTAGAAACTTATTAGAATTACTAGCACATATATTATCGGTTAAAATTATTTTACCATTTTACAACAAAATTTGATTTTTAACGAGTGCCTTATATAATTTTAAAAAATATTTGTATAATAAATTAATTGTTCGTTCGAAAAATTTATAATCAATCTGTCAATCAAATACTAAATGAATCAAATACTAAAACAAGAGATAGTTATTTCGATGAAGATAATATAAGATTTCAATTTTTTTTATAAGGATTCTGTAAATTGTTATCATTTTGTCGTGAGATTCCTAATAAAATTGATTTATTTTTGTAATTTCGTCACGAAAAGAAACGACTGACAATTTATTTCTTTTTTATTTACTCTGAAAATTCTGGAAGTTTATACATGAAAAAATAATTCAAACCAGTAGTGAAATTAACTTACATCCAAATGTTTAAAAATATAATTGTATTATAACGAATGATAGACATGTATTAGAAAATTGTATGTCTGAATAACAATTTAAAATTGCGTTTATTACTATTACCTTATTTCTGTATAACGATTTGTTCGACACAAGACTATCAATGACTATCAAAACACAATTAGAAGATTCGCTCAGTTTACTAATCGAACAAAATTAAAGGATAACAGGTAAGAAGAAAATCAGAAGATTTTTTCCCACGGTTAGAAGGATCGTAATCGACGTAGCGTTTTAATGGATCAAACCTCGAAGGTTTCGTTTAGTCCTTCTTTTCCTTTGCCGTCATTAACCTTTCTTCTTTTTTATCTTTTTATTTGAATTCAACACGAGAGAATTCGTAGATGCGCAGAAAATACGACTTCTTCCTTCCATTTCGTTCTGATCACCGATCTGTGATTCCTCTTCCCTTTCAAGTACTTTCCGAATCTTTACTCTTGTCCTGAGTTCTCTTCTTCTCCTTCCTCGAGGCTATTGTCTTTGAGAATTTCAACGCTTCTTTAACCGGCGAAATCTAAAAAAGTGATCTCACCCTGCTTTCTTCTTCTTTTTAAAACAGATAAGCACCTTCCATATATATCCAAGTAAAGTTAGTGAACACTTTCGAAAATCTGCTGCACGTAAAATTTGATGTTACTTAAATCTGCTTTAAAAAAATAAATATATCCCTAATAATATATAATAAACGTAATCATAGAACAGAAATCTTATTTACTAAACAAAAACTATTCAAATTACCGTGTGATTTGCCATTCCTATATACACGTAAACTTGGGATAATTAAATAACTTCAAGCATAAGAAAATTTGAATTTATATATATGACGCAAAGAAAATCATTAAATTTTATGATCGTATTTAATGTTGCAGAGATTGTAAAAAGAAAGTAAATATATCGCCAAGGAAGAGAACAAGTTAGTGAAAATGCATTAGGAAAAACTGAGAGCCGATTATCGTTAAAAAAAAATTAAAGAAAATGATTCATGCGCGTTCCACTCGCAAGGCACTAACTTCTTTTTCTACTACTTTGGTCTTTTATAGTTTTTTTTTTTATATTTCTATCGGATTCGAGCGATCTTCATGAGCAAAGCTGGAACGACGAAAGGATCGACGTAACGATTCGTGTCCGGTCGACGCCGCAATAAAGGGAACACATGCATACACATATATTATACACGCAAAAAGCACATAGAAACATAGTTACATATATATATGTAATTTACAAAGAAATGCACACCCACGCGTGAATACAATTTTTATCGAGGAAAGTTGTTTCTGTGACTTCCTGCGAAAAACACCCAAGTAAATCAAAAATATCCCTTAGGAACGAAATGTATTTTTCCCGATTTAAAAAGAAAAGAAAAAAAAAAGGATTATTCGTTCGATTTGCTCGAATAAATTCTTCGCTCGACATTTGTCGTGTTTATTTCGTGATCGAAAGAACACGCGCGCACACGTGCTTTTGTTTTTATTTTCTTATCTTCTTTGATCCCTTCTTTTGTATCGTTTCTGTTAACAAAATTATTTAAACGAAACGTATATAAATAGTATGAATATATTTTTTATATATATATAATTTATTATTTTATATTAAATATAAAAATTAACTTTATTAATTTTTTGGAAATATAATTTGTATTTGCAATGGGTAAACATTAATACTTAGATATGAAAAATAATATTTAACGAATAATTGTAAAATAAAAATCTAATAAAAATCAAGAAGATATATATATATATATATAAATTAAACGTTACATGACTTTGTAGAGAATTAAACATGAATTTAAAGTCACCCAACTGACGAAAATTGGCGATTAATAATAGCACGTAGGAGAAACAAGCTTCCGTGCGAGCAACACCGTGAAAAATCGTGATCCTACTGCGTAATGATTACGAGCGATTCATGATGGTCTCATTAAAAGGATAAAACGCTTGATGTAGAAAAAAGAAAGATCGCAGAAAAGATCCTTGATTAATCGCTTGCATTCAGGATGCAAAAGAAAATCACATGAAGAAATAATCATCCGTTCGAGAACATCTGTCGAAGAAGCGATTTAAAAATTTATCCCATTTAAGCAAGTCAAATTACGATTAATGTTTTTCATTATTTCCTCTATATGTTATACATGAATTTTTTTTCTTATAAAATATATACATATATATCCAACAGTGATTACATTGACCATTTCTAATATCATCTAACTCACAAAATAAAGGTTTAATTATCCAATGATTAATAATAATGCTAAATATATTTCACATTATACAATAATGTTATTTATACAATAATTATAAATAATTATAATAAATTATGCAATAATTTTATTACATAAATTAAAATAAGAATAAAAATGACGGATAATAAAATAAAAATGACGGAAATATACGATTTATTATCTATTTGACGATTTATAAACAAATTAATCGTAATCAATGATCGCAAGATTTAATAAAAGGAACGTTGACGATAATTAAATAGATGGTTCAGTTTAGTGAATATTAGAGCTGGATTAGTGGTGAGAATCTTGTGATATTAAAGAAGTTCATGTTTACGGGCATTTATAGGTAAAGCTTTCACTGCCGATTGTCGGTAAGCTATATAATAGGAGAAAGAGAGAAGGAGAGAGAAAGAGAGAGAGAGAGAGAAAGAGGGCGATATACATAAATAGATAACATTCGAGTCACGACAAATCCTTCGCTTCAGCCTCGACCGACGATGTATAGCATGATGCAACTTTGCATTTGCATCGAGCCCTGTAACTTCTTGATTCAGAAATAATGTAAATTCATGTAAACGAAAAAGAAAATTAAAAGAAAAATTAATTTATCTACCAAACTGTCACATTGACTCGATTTATTTATTATATTTACGTTATACCACGATCATAAAATTCGCTGCATACAAATCATAGATACTTGCTATAGTCGCAAAAATTATATTTCTTTTTTTCTTTGTTTACCAAACTTCTCTCATAAGTTTTAAAATTTTATGCTACCAGAGGTTATGGTTGAATTTACTGTTATAATGTCGTTCATAAAGTAGCATGAATATGTAGACTCATCGTAGTTGCCTCTAAAACATGCAAATATATATATATATATGTGTGAATACGACACATACACACACACATACTTATATCTACACATATTTATATGCATGCGTGTCGATGCAAAGACGTGAGCCAATGTTACTCAACTTATTAATTTATACTGACGAACGTAACGACGTGTGAGAATGAAAGAAAGGTGTATATGTCTTTCTCTCTTTCTCTCTTTCTTGATAATAGACATAAAAAAGCTATAATTTCAATTCGCTAAGAATAAACCTATGGAAGATTTCACATCTAAAGTTTATCGATCTTCGTTTCGTAGGTAAGCGAAATCCTTTCTCCCAACGATGATACACACACGTCGGCTTACGTCATGTTCGTTTCAATGACCCTAACAGAAAAGGTTTGTGACTAATTGTAAGTATACTTCATATGCGTGTACGTATGCGTTCGTATGCAATTCAAAGGAGAAAAACAAATTACCGTTCTAAGCTAGAATGAATTACTTTCAATCGATCCTAAAATAAATTGTGAATGAACGTATATCTTTAAATGTACATCATCATTTAGTTCCTTTCTTTCTGTATTTATTTTTATTCTTTATCTCGTTATTCGATCATAATGTACTTTGCAACAGATACTTTTATCTTCGTGCTACGATAAAACATCGTTACTCCAAAGCCATCAGATTTAAATGTTATGAATTTAATATCTCGAAATATCGAATTAATTGCTTCACCTAATATTTGTTCGTCGCATCCAATGATCGATTTCTCATACGATAGTATAAAATATATAAACGATGTGAATTAAGATAAAAACGGGAATTTGTGTCGTCGATGACAAATTATTCGTCGAATTACTGTCGAATTGATCACGAACGTTTAAAACAAATGAAACAAATTATCGTTTTTAATCGATCACGTGGAATGGTATAAAATAAAGTAAAGAAAAATAAAATTAATAAAAAAAATCTCAAATATATGAATATGCTATGATAGATAATGCGAGAAAATGAAATAAAATTGAATTTTGATTGTATAAATGTTTATCAATAATTGCGAGTTGATCGTTGAAAATAAGTTATACTCCGTAAAGGTATTCGAAAAGCCCTTGCTCCAGCTCATGGATCATGGAGAACAGCTGAAACGAATGAGTATATGTATACCGAACGAGACTAGCTCGAGGGCGTTTAAGAGTACAGGAAAATGCAGCTGCATCACATCGGTGCTTGAAAAGAGTAGCCAAATTATAACAAAGCCGAGCACAGTCCGATACAAGAGCATTCAAATCCTCGATATTTCATTCCATCTACAGAATGAAGCTTAAGATTTGTTAAATCAATATTTGGAATGAATTTGAATGTTTTCCGTTACGATTATGTCTATTAAACAAAGTTTTTTCAATCATACAAAAAATATTAAAGAAGTATTCATAAAAAGTGTTGAAGAAAAAATTAAAAAAAAAAAAAATTCTACAGAAAAGAACTTTTTAGAAGAGAGATTATGATAATAGGCGAATCGAGTATTTAAGTAAATCATATAAAATAACAATTATTAAAATACTTGTAAAATATATTAAACAAATGCATACTTTATGGCCTTGAATATCATCGAAAAATATTACAAATCTACAATCCACACATTTATTTCTAAATAATTTTGATTAAAAAAAATAATTAAGTTTCAATGAATGAACACAGAATAAATTTATTCGACGTTTTAATAAATTTAGTTTTATCGGAGAAAGATACAAAAAAAAAAAAAAAACGATGAATAAAACAAAAGGATTTAAAAAGAAAAAGTATAATCGAGTGATCTTTTATTGAAAATCTTTTGATAGGGAAAATCTTCATAGTACTCGTGTTTCTCGTCGAAGTCTCCGAGTTCATGTGAGCCTATCGAATAAAGCCGCGACCCGCGAAGCGACATACTGAAATAGAAAGGCCGAGGAAGAAGGTATGTATGCACATAAGAGAGAAAGAGAAAGACAGAGAAAGAGAGAGAAAGAGAGAAAGAAGTACGCGTTGACCCAGAAAATCAAATCGGGTTGTACATAGGAAACCGTGCAAATCCATATCGCTCCTACGACTTCTCTATGTAATCACAACTGTAATTCAGCTATTGGGATCATCGGTACATTTAACAATGAGATTTTATCATGAGTACCTACTTATGTATGTTCTCGAACAAAGATAAATACATTTGCGATGCAAATTCGATGTAACTTTTCTACTTTGGACCCCAACATTCAACCCTGAGAACTTTCTTAATTACGTGCTTGGGTTGAAAAGTTTTTAATCTAACATAGAAACAACCCTTTTTCGATCAAATTCATTTTTATTTTTCTACATAGTCTCAAAACTTGTTAACTCATTCTCCTATATTATTCGATAATTGTAATTTTTACACATATTTTTAATATATTATGTTTTATTTTGCAAATATAAATAATTGTAATATAGAATAAATCATGAAATCAATTTTGCCAATTTTTTTATCTATATTAGTCCACTCTCTCTCACAATTCCCGGTACAATTAATTACATTCTTCATTAATCTTATTTTAAAAAGCTAATCTGCTTATGACGATTAAATATGTTTGATACTCTATGAAACTATTCTAAATAAGATCTGAATTTATAATCATCATCCTAAAGGAATGTCGTTTATCAAATAACGATTAACAGAAAAGTTAAACAAGATCTACACAGTAGGAGATCGATGACTAATCTATCGATGAAAGTGATTCTACCTGATGAGAAATGCGTCATTTGGAAGGATCATCGATAACATGTTTGACTTTATTTGTGACTTATTGGGATAAAAATTTTCTTTGATATCCATATATACGTGTATCCGTAAAAGCTCGGAAGCCGTTAATGTGCACATTAACGTGCTAATCTGCTGAATAACTGATTGCTGCACTTTAGTGGTAATATATACATAAATAAAATCTGATATACATATGTACATTCACGTATCACGTATTCACAATGACGTCATATTTCTAACAATTTTCTAAATATCTATGAAACTCGATCATACGTGGATAATGCTAAGAAATATTTCAAACAAAAATTAAATAATACAGGTTAAAATTATATTCAATGTTACATAATGTGATGTTAGTTAACTTTTTTGTTAGTGGACGCACAGAGGACACGAAAGTCTCACACACACACACACATACAACTGTATGTTTTTTTTATATGAATATTGTGATTTTGATCTCATTAATCGATGTAGTTCGAAATTCTTCATAAAAAATATTAAATATCGAAAGATATATTTAAATTAAAATATTATTGTATAAGAAATGATCACTCGTTTACTACAATGTTAGATAATATACATATATATATATATACATAATATACATTGATGGTTGATTTTAATGATCCTTTCTATATACAGATATACATATATTTCATACGTAAACTGTATGTAATATTCCAAGATGTAAATCGAATCTATTTTAAAAAAAGAAAATTCGTGAAGCTCTACAAAGATACGATCGCAACGAGTCGTCGAACGGGAAGATGTAAAAGAAGAACGCGTATTTGAGAGAGGTGGGGATTCGGACATGAAGTTAAAACGATGAATCGATGTGGTGTACGGTGAGTTTCAAGAACGACGATGCTGAGAGGGGGAAGGGGGAAGTTGAGGTGCCGTTACTTCGAAGAGTCACTCGGGGCAAGCCTAACCCAACGGAGAGAAACGAAAGGTGCAAGAGGAAAAGGAGGAAGAGAGAGAGAGAGGGAAAGAGGAACCTTTTTACCGTGTGCCTCTCATTATTCCCCTTTCCATGGAGGGCGAACACCCGAATGCCAGTGACCCAATACTACTTTGTCCTATGTAAAATTATCAACTTAGACATTTGTTTCTTTTTTTCCATGATTCATATTTTTTAATGTCTAGTATTTATATTATTATTTGCTAGAAATAAATATATATTTTCATCATTTTTATATACGTTAATAACGATTAATGTAATATACAAAATGATTAAATGCGTGTCGTTTTTTGTTCACTATTATTCAATATATATTATTCATTTTTATAAAATCAATCAAAATTAGTTTGAAAATCTTACAAATGAAAATTTTGATAGACGTGATACATTGATGATCTATTTAGAAGTTATAAAATTTGTGTATAATTTGATTATCGATCGAAAACAAATAATTGTGCAAAAGAAAAGAGTCGTTATTGTCGTTATATTATAGTTTTTTTTTTTTGTTTTTGTTTAAATGCGGTATTAGAGGTAGTTCTCTTGCGTAAGTTGTTATAATTTTTACGCGACTTACGAACGATTTTCTTTACAAAACGATTCACATTAACGTATGACCGTTAATCAACTCGAAACTCGACTACACTTGGATCCTTAACGATTCTTAATGAATTCGAGCACGGAGTGAATTGCGAGCATCGCCGCTTTTCATCGGAGATTTAACTAGAACGATAACGAGAGAAATCTTGATACATGTTCGCGTATAGAATATCCAATTACAAGTGGAGCAATAGATTAATAAAATATAAAAATAGAAAAGAAAAATGTGTTAGTTATTATAGATATATATCGTTCATCGTTGCGTAAAGATCCTCGAAACTTGATTTTCTTAAAAACCTTTCAGTTGAATGATAAAACGTTTGGAACGATTAGAGAGCATTAGAAAAGCATGTTGCTATAGCCGAGTAAGTTAATAACACAGGCGCGTGTGTGTGTATGTGTGTAGCATGTGTATTTTATGGTCCGACTATTTTACTCTATTTTTAGTAAATATATAGTGTTCGTATTATTTTTTAGTATACTTAAAGTGGAAAAAAAGAAAATCGGATATTTTAAATTGAACATTTGAAACTTGCGTTTAATTTAGATATAATTACCAATTGGTGATAAATTATTAATCATATATAATAATAGTGATTCTAATCAAATCTTAATTATTTTTTATATTATACCGAATGGATTATTTAGTACATAAATAAAATAATATAATAATAAATTCGATGTGTAATATACCTGTGTGAAATACTTAATACAAATTTCAAACCATGATAATGATTAATAATGAACATTAGAAAGATAAAGTTAATTTGTATTTAGTAACTAATTCATTATTGCATTAAGAATAGTTTATTAGTAGATATCTTATAATTATTTAATAATTAAATAAACCCCAATGTGCAAGTGAATTTTTCATTCTTTTTTTCTCTTAACTTCTCCGTCTTTTTCGTACACGAAATACCCATTCGTACGGCTCAGGGCAAACCATCAAAAATAGGTATACCACACGCAAAGCCAGTGAAGATGAACAGCTGCGTGTTGAAGCGGCGCGTGTCGTGGATATAAAGATTAACTACTACCATTCTATCTGTTACTACTACAACTACTGTTACTTCGAATAAAACGTTAGAACTGCTCGACGCTGCAAAATCTAACAATAAAGGAAAATGTTTTGTATGAATGACAAACTTCTAGACGAAATTTTGACGATTTAAAAGATGAAAACTCAACAAAATCATTTTCTATGATTTCGAACCCGTGTTCTTTTTTTTTATCAATGTTTAATAAAAATTTTAGATATTTGTATGTAATAGGAAATTATCTTTGTAATTATATTAATATACGATATTTTCAAAAGTTTTTTTTGTTAAATTTCATATATATTCTTATCATTACAATATTGAAAAAAGTTTCTATAAATATCAGTATGAAAACACTTTGCTTTTAAGTAACAATTCGATTTGAATTTTTGTTTCAAAATGGTGAGTATTTTCAAATGAAAAAATTGTATACACGATACGCGTAATACCATGAGAATAATTCACACTCTGCAAAAATAATTTGAATAGTGCTAGACATTATTTGTGATATGTTTTACTTTGATGAAATTTATTTTTTTTCTAACGATAAGAAATAAGCTGTAATTTTGGAAGAAACTCTTTTGAGAATTGTACAAATTTTTGTCAATTTGTCTTAGATCAGTTTTGAAAATGGATCCATATATTTCTGTTTTTGTGGGTTCAATAAAAGAGACAGATTTTAAAAATGTATTATTTTAAAAATAAAAATGTATTTATTACCAAATATTAGGTATTTTGAGAGAAAATGGTGCTAGAGTCCGACCTGGTTCTCAAAGCTTCATATATACTCATCAATAATATAAATAATATTTCACATATATTTCAATAAATTCAATGAAGATAATATCTAATAATCCCCCCAACCCTAAAAACACATACTGTAAATCTTGTATTTTGAGCGTAAAGAAAAAAAAAACAATAGAATGAACGGATCATACAAAGATATATACGGTATGATAATTTCCCGTATGCCAGGTGACGTTGGCATCTCGATGCGTTTTGCTCGCTTGATAACTTTACTCGCGTTTAAACGCTCGCGCGAGTATGCTTCGGTGAATGTTTTACAGTTAGCTGTGCGTCCTTTTGTAACAGTATATTCCGTTGGCTTCCGAAAGAAAAATAAGGACAAAAGAGGAGGAGGAGGAGGAGGAAGAGGTAGAGTAGGAGGAAAAGAATAAAAAGGAAGATAGAAAGAAATAAAGAAGGATGAAGAAAAGGATAAAATAAGCGTGTAGCTTATCGCGAAAGAAGAAGAAGAAAAATAAGAAGGAGAGACGTAATAGTAATAGTAAAGTCGCTTTTCGTGGGAAAAAGAGATCGTGAGAAGAAAGAGGAGTAGTTCGGCGCATAGATCTTGGATGCTCGTTATATTCGCCTCGTGCATCCTTATGAGACGTTTTCTACTTTCTCTTCCTTCTCTCTCTTTCTTTCCTCGTATCTTCTCTCCTTTTTTTTATATTTTTTCCCTCGCTCTAAAAGAGTATCTTCTTCGTATTTGTCTTAAGAACTTCGGTCTCCTCCTAGCTGTGAAAATTCTTATTTTAGAATACTTTATTCTGAACAAGGATTATATGACTGAACTAGATTTATCGAAAAAATAAAATGTATCATAAGTGAAAATGGAATATATATATATATGACTTTTAAATCACTTTCATTATCATTAACTCAAATAACGTAATATGGTCTCCTTATACTAAATCTCATAGTTATGACATTGAAAAAGATCAGCACGAATTTCTAAGACTTGCAGCTGCACATAGTTTCCAACCTATGTCATTCACATGTTATGACTATGATGATATTCTCAAGTATATGAATATGTTTACGCTGAGTAATAGGAGGATGATATCTGATGTACTGTTTGCTTGCAAAATTTTTAGTGGTTTTATCAACTGTTCTGATATCATTCGACTTTTTTCTCTTTATGTTCCTTCTAGAAATCTCAGGAACCATGACCTATTATATATTTAAGCTCGTCATACTTTCTATGGTTACCATAACTGCATTAACAGAATGTCCCAATCTGTTAACTGTTTCCATCGAAATATAGATCTGTTTAATCAGTCTATAAAACTATAAAATTTATCTAAATTCATTGTAAACATCGTTATTTATTATTTATTATTATTTTTGTTTATTTCTTTATTTATTATTTTTACTTTACTACTTTTGTAAAAATCTTTTATACCAATGGATTCATCCCGTAAACAAATAAATAAACAAATATTATAATATTACTTTAAAGTTCAATTAAACGTTAATGAAGGATCTGAGAAATACAGTAGGACTACGAATAATCAAGGTCTTCGTTATTTTGTATCTTATGGTTTTTAACAAATCTTCAGGTTGACAGATTGTTATTATTTTTTCTTATTATTAAACATTCAAATCGAGTCGAGATGCACAATAGGCTGATTGATCAAAATCCTACTGTACTCATAATTAAAAAATAATTGTGTATCATTTTATAAGAAGAACCTAAATATAATAAAACATTTCTAAAGTTAACCAAATATTTTCTACAAAATGTTACTGATTAAAAAATCATTTTTTAATAGATCGTACAAAAAGCTGTACATTTATTAAATGTTATCATTTTTAAGCTCGAAATATACCTAAACAATAAAAACACTCTTAAACTAAGTTGCATAATTGAAAGATAAAAGAAATAAAAATATAGTAAAAAATGACGTTGACTAACAAGATGCAATTTTTCTTGAAAAAGGGTGAAAAGATAGATAGACAAAGAAAGAAAGAGAGAGAAGGAGGGTGGTACCGAACACTCCGACTTTCTCTGTCGCGCCGCAGGATTAAAATATGCACCCCGAAGCGTTTTTCACGCTCCCGCAGTTTCGCGCGAAGGAAACTCTTTTCCATTCATTCCGGGACCCTTCTACGTTGCCTTCGATGCTTTCCTGCGAAGGGGGATATCGCGGTATATGCCCAGGAATGCGTTCATATCTCATGCGTTCCTCTTTGTGTTCCTGCCATTCACTCATAAACAATACAGCGAAGAACGATGAATACCGAATGGTCTACCGTCTACTCTGCTTCGTACTGTCATACTGGACTACCGAAGTGCCATGATCCTTTTCCTTAAAAAAACGCCATTTCTTTCGTAGAAGAATTTTTTAAGAAAGATTTTCTCTTATCTCACGTTACACACTTTTTGATTCATATTTAAACTACGTTAATAGATTTGAAATAAAGAAATAATGCACTATCAACAACACGTGTCACACAAATATATATTAATTATATTAATAAATATTGAAATATATATATAATGAAAATTATTTGTTAATTGGATTGTTCTTGAATTCATTCATTGTTATATAGAAATATGTATGATATTTAATAAAACAGATTAACATATAAAAAAGGAAGACCATGTCTCAAGAGGACGACCCGCATAGATCCTTTGAACCGAACGGGATCGGGTTTGCGATCACGGCACGACGATAAAGTTGGGAAGAGTTCAAAATAAAGGGACTACCCTCCGGATGGTCCCCGACGAACCACCCAGAGGTCAATCGCCGCATCCGGCTCTAATTAATTGCGTTCGGCTGCGTTTAAAGAACCTGTATCCTGCCTTACGCGGCCGCTGCACGATAACTTCTAATAATTCGATGATGCGGGAAAGGGTTATCGTTGCAGGAAATTGTCTAGCCGGTAACGTCCTTATTTATTCATCGCAAAGAATAATTATCGATAAATTATTGATACTATTGTTCTTTTTATTTTTTTTTTAAATAATAATAACAAATTATTATATCAAAATACAATCGAATTAAAATAAATATTTATCTAAATGAAATCTTTCGTTATTAATTAATTGTTATATTATATGAAAAAAATTATGATAAAATATTTGGATCGAATTTATTTACATTCATAATATTTTATTATTCCGTCATATTATTATACTCGTAAAAGTCGATTATAAAGTAAATTAAACGCCATTGAACAATCATTCCAGATTCATTGTAATATATTTTTCACGCAGTACTAGTCTCACTAATGTTCACCATTACGATAAATTCACTGTATCATAATATCTCGAAGGATATTAATAATGGCGAATACTGTGAAACTACATGACGTTACGGAGTACCGCGTTCTGTGCATTCAATTTTTCTTTCTTAAAAATAGTGACTAGCGTGGATGACTTGTACGAGACGCTAATCGAACCGTATCGAGTTAGCAAATAAGTAATGTGAAATTGTATCGTCGTTTAGATTTATTGGAGCATACCTCGCACAACTGATACACCATTTGTCCTCGAAAGCAGACAAATTGCTTGAATATCTTTTCAATCGTACATTAAATTCAAATTATACTCCTATGGTTTTTCTTATTACATCATTTTGCAATAAAAGTAATTATTAGTTCATATTCGAAAGTTAATATTTGCCAAATTAAAGTTATACTATACAGAATGGTTCAAATAAAGTGTTACAAATTTTTTGTTCACAATCGAACGAGAATACCTGATAAGGATATCATATTTTGAAAGTGACTTAATAGGAAGAGGAATGGAAAAGGTGAGTGTCCTGTATATTTTTTAAATGAAAGATAATATTAATTCTTAATAAAAAAAAAAAGTTAAGTTACTATTATTCAGTTTTACGAAAGCTATCTGAATACCAAAAGTTGAATATCATCTTTCATATAAAAAGAAATATAAATATTTTTAAAATCCTCTCTAAAGATCGGCTCAACAAAATCTGCTATATGCTAAAGGATCAGCCCCCCACCTTACATTATTTTATTCTTATAAAAATAAAATTGATATGTTCTTTAGTTTTGGAGAAAACAGCTTTTAATACATATAATATAAAAAAAAATTAAATTATAAAATCGAAATATTATATGAAATATTATAAAATATTATAAAACATATTTGTTATAATATATATTAAATATCTATAAAATATTTTCAAGTGTTTGTTAAAGTGTATTAGAATTCTTAGTAGTAAGACTATTAAAAATACTTAAGAATGTTCTATAGAAAAAATGTTATCTAAAATATAAAGAAGGTTCTCAAGAAGGTTCTCTCTTTCGATGGTCTTCGTAAAAGTTCCCAAGTGAAAGAGACGTGACCTCGAGATATTAGGAGCCATCATCGGAGTTTCATACTCCCTTTTAATTCCACCATCCCTTACATCTTTACATACATATATTCAAGTGATAAGTGGATTTTTTTTCTTTTCTTTTTTTAATATTCTACCCGATGCTAAACGAAAAGCTCGTTGAAGGGTAAAAGAAAAAAAAGGGTCGAGAGGATTGGAGGATGAGCTCGGCTTCCAGACAAATCCATCTCGAGACGAAAGAAGAAAAAGAACATAAAGAAGAACAAGAAGAAGAGAAAAGTGAAGTAAAGGGTAAAGGAAGGGTACAAATGAAAGACGGTTCCTGTTCGATTCGCTGTTGTCGATTTTTTTTTTTTTTTATCAACAAAACGAAACTCGCCAAGTTTTCTCACTTAATTCTCTTTTCTTTTTCCGGTGTCACAAAGTGAAAACATCGTAGTAGACCAAGAAACCTAACGCTTCGTCGAACACGAAGACGAACGTTTATCATCGAACAGAAGAAGTCAATGCACTTACACTGCGAGTTACACACCGGCCGGAGTATAACGATCATCTTGAGTGCATCTTTAGGCTGGTGCAACGCATGCACACGTGCCACTGACAATGAAACGTTCCTTTATTCTTCTTATTTCTTTTATTGTCTTCTGTGCATACATGTTTATAATATTATATATGTCCTTTTTTTTACGTTCTTATGAACTTTCTATGAACACTGTTCGATACTTTCTTTCGAGTTAAACGAAATTTTTTCTTTCTATTTCGATTGTGTTACTTCAATTTCTTTCATTTTTGAAGTTATACTTTTTTTGACGCGTTGGGGAAAATGTAATGGGGGAGTGATTTTGTTCCGAGCGTCTGGGAAAACGACACCATGAAGTTTGTCAGTATTTACGACGCGCGGCAAAGCGATTTCAAGTATACGGCATGAAGTTGTCTTCCTTTCTTCTTCCCCTTTTTTTCTCAAGCGGGTCACCCATCCAAATACTAATCGTACTCAGCGCTGCTTTACTTAAATGATCGAGCGAAAATTAATGCTGTAACCGCGCCATGGCTGTTGACGCGTGAAGTAATTCGATATATCGCTCTTATATTTAGTGTGGACTGATATCTATATTTTGACATTTTCTTTTTCTTTTTTTTATTCTTTCTTATATATATATAATAATAATAATCATTTTTTTTTTAAGTTACATATTTTTTTTCTTTGAAGTTTTTTTTGAAGTTATTTTTGAGGTTATTGAGGTTATATTTTGATACAGCAAAGAAGTATAACTTCTTACGTGCGTACATAAGTACACACACCAGTTTTTTTTTTTGAAGTTATTTTTTTCTTTGAAGTTTTTTTTTGAAGTTATTTTTGAGGTTATTGAGGTTATATTCGTTTTGGTACGGCAAAGAAGTATAACTTCTCACGTGCGTACATAAGTACACACACCAGTTTTTTTGTTTTTATAGTATCACTTTTTAAAAATGAAAAGCACTGAATCTTGTTATGTATTATTATTCGAACTCGATATTACCTATTTTCTTGAAACCTACTTTCTCTCCGATAGTAATGTTATAATTAGGTCACTTTCCAGTAATACACGAAGGTTTATTTTTCTATTCAATGATCTATGCATAATCTACACGTAACACGCTGTCTAATCATCGAATATCTTAATAGAAGCTTTTTTTTACATAATGTATATATGAAATGCTAACGTACGGAGTATTGCGCGTGAAGTATGAAATTAATCATACATAAATATTTAATTCATCGAAAAAAAGTTTTGTTCATGTTTATAGCATAAAATTTAATGATATTTATAAAACTTGACTTTTCTTTTGTAAATTATTTCTTAAAAACAAAATAAAATCAAAATGGAAGAAATTATTTGTTTGATCTGATAAAACATATAGTGATTTTAATTTTGTTAAAGATCTTGCATTAATAAATAGAGAAATAATAAATAGAAATATTTAAATCGAAAGTATAGCTATACGAAATTCCATGAAAAAAAGAGGTCACAGCCCTATCTCAAATACGAATAAACTTAATATATTATCTTACATACACAATACAATACAATCCTGGCACCGGATCCGTTCAGGTATGCGCTTGCAGCTGTCCTCGGATTCCGAGGAAGGCAAGCAAGAGCGCATCGGTATTTTAGAATAGAAGCTCGTTTTAAACAGTCAAGAGAACTTCCTTTTTATTTTTTCCTATTTAAAATATTTTCTACGACAGAAAAAAGAAAAAATAATTCGCATAGCTCATATCGTAATTTTTGTATATTTTTTATCGTATATTCTCAAAATAAAATTGTCCTTGATTTGTTCTTTAAAGCAATAAATATTGAGAAATTTGAAATATATATTCAAGACTGTATTTATGAAACTTATATGTACGTCTTTACACGATTCAATTAAATTTTAATAAATAAAATGTCTTAGAACAATTCCAGTATTGTACCTATAAATAATGAATTATGTATCAATTTATTAAGTTTCTATTTAAATTATAATATTAATATCCCAACTTTATATATACATATATGTGTGTATTTTAAATCTTATATAAAATATCTTGTCTAATTTGAAACTAACAATAAGAAAGAAATTATTAACTCATTCGTATAAACATTCTATAGAAAAAAAATTCTGTCTTGGTTATTTCTATTCAGAATCGAACAAAATAATGATAATTACAAAGGACAAATTAAAATAAGACAATCTTATATAAGAAAAAATGAATAAGAATCACAACATACTACTTCATAAAAAACAAGAAAAATGACAAATCATCTCTAACAAAATACAAAAATATATATCTATTTATCTGAAGCAAAAGTAAAAAGAAAAAAAGAAGAAATAGAAACGAAAAGAAATCGGCAAGGAAAAACATTATTTGTAATATTTATACAGGATGCATTCAAGAAACACATTAAGGGAGTAGTCATTTCGATAGAACCATCGAGTGAACGGAAGTAGGCGTAATAACGAACTACCATTGGTTATACGTGACCGGAATACAATAACTTCTACTCATATATACATATATAGGTTGTACGAGTACAAAAGTATAGGAATATATATATAGAAGTATAAGTTATTTCTTTTTCTCTACCATATAACGACCGTTGGACGACCGCTCCGTTTCGGACCGCTAAGAATTCCTCAGCGAATCATCTTCCGAGTGGGAGTGGTCGACTCTTTTGTAGAATTTTACTGACATGAGAGACAGAAGAGAACAACACGTGTGTACCTGCTCGCACATGTATAAACACATATAACACATATAACACATAGGACACAGGAACAGATACTTCCTGTCGCGAACGGCTTCGTTCTTCCGGTCTGATCGTAAATAGTCACATATGCGTATATTTAAGTATGTACACGTGTGTATGTGTGTGTGTGAGTGTGTTTCTGTCATTATTTCGCAACGTCTCGGAATAACAAATAGCAATCGAAGAATCAAGGACGTCTACACGATTACTTCTAGGTCAAGATCGTCACTGAATTTTTTCCAATTGTATTTTTTTCATTATCCGGAGAGTACGTACATATTTTTTAATGTACGTCAATTTTTCTCAAAATCGACACGAACTTTTCGAACATCTTAATAATAAGATGGGTGAGTTGATAAGTTTTGAGCCTAACATTGAAATTCACTATTATTTAAAAAAAAATAATAAAAGTTTTTCTGTTGAGGTTAAAAACTTTTCAATCCATTCTCATAAGTGCTGGATTGTTTGAAAAGTTCGTGCTGATTTTGAACAAAAAATGTATGTATATTATAAATATAAATCGAATATATGCATTTTTAAAAATTAGCATGACATTTTCCTGAGGTGCAATTCGATATTTCTTTTATATATATTCCTAATTGAAAGAGAATACGAAAAAAGAAAATCGAATTAATTAAAACGTAACATAACATAATAATCGTTTTACCGTTCGATAAGATAATATTATTTTCAAAAGAAAGATACGAAGCGATGCGATTGATAAGAAGAACTGGCAATTATTATCACGTGTCTTCAACAACATAATTCGAATTGATAATAAGATGAATAAATGGTTAAATAATAGAGAAAGACGAATTAAGATTTATTACCTATGGATAGATCGAATGAATGAACAATAATGAATGAGCGACATGCGATGAATTTACGATTAAATGCGTATCGATTAATATTTAAAAGTGAATTTTTTAAGATATAATTTCAACGATGCTTATATAGGTATTAGATAATTCGTAAATTATAAATATCGATAAGTATATCAAATTGATTCATACTTGTTGGAAGTTAGATAAAAAAGAAAAAAGACGAAGAAAATTCACGCGAGCGTTAGAATATTCTTTTAATGAAAATTATTGATAAGTACATATAAATTCGATTCATAATTCTTATTTCCTGTTTTTAATACAATAAGAAAACGATTCATTGAGTCATTATTTATTAAGAGGGTGGGTTGAAAAGTTTTTCGAACAAATTTTTTCCTTTCACTTTTAAATTATTTTTAAATTTCAATTCACCCACATAGAGTACCCATTGAAATTTATAGAAAAAAAAATACACTATAAAATAGAGCACAAAAAAGCTACAAATATATATTTTATAAATCTATTCGTATAATATTTGTAATAAAGTAAAAAAAAAAAAAGAAACAAAAACAATCATAAGTAAACCAGTACAAAGTAAAACAAGCAAAGAGAAAAAAAAAGGGAGATATAAAGATGAGTTCGCGGAAGTCATGGTTGTTTCTGTTTAATTTTTTAAGTCGCCCACGAGAGCCGCGACTTGATTATTCTTTCACAGGGTCTCTTTCATACACGCACACACGACACACGTAACATTCGAATACACAGCATACACTCTCGCCCACACACGATCTTCATCGGTTACGCGTGTGCTTACTCTCACGAAATAGCCTGCCAGTCTTATTCATTCGACAGATCACTTACGAACTCTCACTCATGGAAAATTTCGTCAAATTTTTAATTCATTCGCGTTTTTTAAGGAGCGAGTTAAACGGATGATTGTGATTTATCATCAACCCACGTAAATTTGAAAAAAAAAAGAAAGAAAAAGAAAAAAAAATAAAACCCACGCAAGAACGATATCGAAAAATACAATTAATGGAGAAATCAAGAGGATAACCTTCGGATGATGATGAGTTTACATTGATTTATTTTATAATGATTTTGGAATTATTTGAAAAATATCGTTAGTCGGCGTTAGCTTGCAATGGTGGAAAATACACGCTTGAAATAATCCGGTCATTGTCCCTATCGATGGCACATGACACCGTGCGTATGTACAAATTACCGGCAATAACGACCCCATACTTTATTCTCGCGCTTGTTAAAGTTACGCCGATCAACAAGGATGCTCACTTTTGATCTGTCTGACTCTGAACAGTGTTCTACAAAATTTTGAAACACAGTTAATAAAATAAAATAAAATAAAATAAAGTAGCCGTTTTATGGGTTGAGTTTAAACAAAAATAATTACAATTTTCTCTCGAATTATTGACTTAACATTTTGTAGAATCAACATTATTTTTATTAATCAATTTTTTGTAAAAACAATTTAAGCTATCAGTTTACTCGTTGAATTATTAACCTATGGTCTCGCAAAACCGACAGAATTTGTATTAAAATAAAACGTTTAAAAAAGAATGTAAAAATATATTCTGTACATTTTGACGATAATTTTATCAAACGAGTCAATTCATATTAAAAGGAAATCTCGTAAACTGTGAAAAGTATTTTCGATTGTCGCGTCAAACGATGCAAAAGGTCAAACCAGAGAATCCTTTTATTCTCGTCGTCCTCGAAAGGCTCATGGAAAGTTCAGATATACATATAGCAAAGATTTTAACGAGACCTTAACGAGGTTCACTGTGCAGCAATCGTCATGTCCGATCGTCCGTGCGTGATTATGCAACGCAGGAAGGGTCTTCGACCACTCTACACGTCCCACGTGTCGGTCAACAACGAGAAACCTAACAAAGATTCTTCCACATACTGATACCGTCCAATTAAAATTTTACACGTCCTTCCATTTCTTAACTCAAATTTTCTTATTCGATAATCTTTTTTTTTTCAAAAAGAAAAAATAATATATATATAGTATATTTTTCAATATATAACTTCATCGTACGAAACTATTGTATTTGACTTTTTTAACTAACAATAAAATACTAGCTCTGAAAATATTACATAATCGTTTTGTAACACAAATATATTCGGTTAATGTATCGTTTGCAATTACCTTCGTCATTTACCGTGAATATTTATCGATGCTACCGGTTAGCATTCCGTACATCGTTTCGTTTCGTTTCGCAAGGACGTTCCTTTGCTAAAACATGACACCGAGTCATTCATAAGAAACGTTATCGCGTATGCTGTTGGTTTTAGCTAAAATGCAATATTTCTCTGATATATCTCGTTAATATTGGGACTAAGATAATAGTATTTTAAAGATGGAACACCTACACAGAGAAATAATGAATTTTTAAAAAATGTCGATATTTGTATAACTTCAATATTCGTGGGAAAAAGCATACTTTCACGCACACACACATACAAAAGTTTTGAGAATTATTGAAGTAAGATAAACTTCTGACAGGCTAGTGTGCAACGTTCGAACGTTTCCGGCAAATTTAGATAAGACTCGTATCCTGTTTATATTTTAACCATCGTCTTTGCTCTTTTAAAATATATCTATTCTCATTGGTCGTTCAATAATTTCGGAAATATTACCAACTGAAAGAATTAGAAAAATGTAATATAAAAAAATACTGCAATACTTATGCATTCTAAAAATATAATAATTTTATCTAAACAAAAATATCGTAAAATATAATAATTCTAATTAAACGTACATGAAAGATCAAATAAAACCATTTGTTTTAATATGAAGAAAAACCGATTTAATTATCCCTTTAAATTCGAAATGCATTCAGCATTCGTTTTGACACGAACATTTATTCCGACAACTGGGAATTTCGGAGCAGCTGTCATGAGCATTTATTTTCAATAAATTATTGTATAAATGATAAATTTTAGTGTTTTATATTTTCAATTGATATAAAAAAAAAAAAGTTATCATACATTTTTCTTAATACATTACATATATATATTATTATCGAATTAATGAATGGAAATATGTGAAAATAATTCCCAAGTGCAAAAATGGTTAATGTCAACGATTATATAAATAAAAGTGAATAAAAATGTTACATACGTTTTCCGGCTGTGACGATCGTCTCTGTCGCGGCACACAGAAGAGCGGCACGCCGCTTTCCCTCTTCCTCTCCAATATAGCGACTTCTCGTTTTCCTTGCACAAAAACACTAGGACGATCACCTTTCTTAATAATTTTTCCTGTTTTTCTTATTCTTCTTTTTTCTTTTTTTAATCACACAGTTAGATATCAAACGTTAGAACAAAAGAACTCACGCAGATTCACCAAATCGGTCAATGTATATATCAAAGTAATATCTTAAGAATTATCTTGAAACCAAATGTTCTGTTCTTACTTTACTACCGAAGGAAGGACGAAGAAAAATCGTCAAACTTGGAAAACGTGACTTCTGCTGGTTGGAACGTTCGACGCTAGGATATCGACGACGCATCGATTCCTCGCAACTCGATCCCTTCGCTTCTTTTCTCCCTTCCCTTCCTTTCTCTCCCTTACGGCCCTTCCTTCTTCTTTTTCTTCTTCGTTCGTTCACGATGGTATGGTGTGTGCTGCCTTCTTTCGATACGAGAGTGCGCGCGCGAGCACACACAGATAGAAAGAGAGATACAGAACAGTGACACAGGTAAAGAAATAAAGTGTAAGAGAGAAAGAGAGAGAGAGACAGAGGGACAGAGAAAGAGAGAAAGAAGGAGAACACTGAAGAAATGTAGCTTTGTTTACCTCCTCTTCTTTTTTCTCAATGAACTCTCCTCTTCGCGTAAAGAACAGTGACACGTTGCGAATAAAAAGAGATAAAGAGAGAGAGTGAGGAAACAAAATAAAGGATTTCACGAGGAGTCATACATTCGTTATTCGTATAGAAACACAATGCGTGTATCCGTGGGACGACGACGACAACGACGACGACGACGACGACGACGACGACGACGACGAGGTAGAGGGTTCGTCAACCCGGACGTGACCACTCGACTCACTCGTAGCAGATCGAGGACTTTCGGTAACGGTTATCCCGATTTCCGATCTGATCCGGCTCGTTCCTTTTAAGAAAAAGATGATGAAATAATAATTAATGGAAACACTGTTATAATTCGATGCTGCGTTATACGTCTTATATGTTGAGTACAAATCTAATTAACGCGGAAACTTATATTTTACGAGAGAACGAATTTTCTTATGAGGAAAAACGAGAGTAAACAGAAACAATGCTAACAGGTTGCGCTCCGCAGAACGACTGAGGCGCCCCACCGCTCACTCGCTTTCGGAGCCTCTCCCCACTTCAATTCACTACTTGCTATCCCCACCACTACGGCCAAAGAACGCGTGCCGACGTGCTAGTCTTACTCCGGATCGATGCGATCGAAGGATTGATATCAATGAGATATCCTATGTCTATAGTTTGTTTCTTTTTTTTTGTGTGTGTTTATGGTTTTTTATTTGAACGAACGAATGCATTAGTTAAAATACTTTTTTTATAGAAGAGTTTCAAATTTTTTTGTATATATTTTTATACGCATGTATTATTTATATTTATGATTCATCTAATTTATTAATGATACACATTATTTTAATTTCAACTTATCCACAACGTAAATAAAATATTATAATTACATTCATTAATTATGATTGCTATAGAAATAATGTAACATATCGATTTTTAATTATTTTCTTTATACGATTTATCTTTTCTGTTCTGACTTTATTAATATCTATATTATTATTATTCATTATGTATGTATTGTTTATTATTTATTGATATTTCAAAAATATGAAAAATCCAAATTATCACACAAAATTCATCTTTCGTATAAATATTTTAATTTTAGCATGACTTTTTAAATGATATTCTATAAAATACTATAAATTTAAATGATTTTCAATAGAATAATATAATTACAACAATTTATCATAAAATTTATTACAAATAACGTAAGATGTTAAAATCTTTAATAAATGATTTATTTTGTTAGAACTTTATATAGTTATTCGAAATATTATATCAACTAATAAAGATAAGTATTAAAAAGGAAATTATTACCATAATTCTATTATCAAAATTTAATACATACCACATCCATTTGATACTAAATCTATAGAAATTTTATAAATATTAAAGTTACATTTTGTACAATTGAATACAGTTAATGATCAATTTGATATTGGTTTAAATAATAAATCAAAAATAATATTTTTATTTATAATTTTCATAAAATAAAATGAAAAAATATCTGTAATACTAATTGCAGTATTTGATCTCAAAAACGTGACCGATCGTGATATGTTCAGTGTTAAAGACGTTATCTATCGAAAAACGCAACTTTACATTTCCAACGTATTTCTTTCAATTTGAGATCTTTCAAAATAAGTTGTTTAACATGCGTGTCTTTTCTGTTATAGAATAATTTTTGTATAAAATTTATTATGTACTCCTTCATTTAAAAATGATGATCATCAAACAATCAAATTTTATATTATTTCAACATAATTCCTTACGTCTTATCGATATCCTTTCATCTGGGAACTTTAAGAATAAGTTTTTTGATGCGTATGTCTTTCTTGATATAGAGAGATGCGGGCTTGTAGAGTTCATTCTGTAGAAAACTACGCGTGTGGCACGAGTTCGAGGCGGGTAAGAGATACGATCTGCTTTGCTCTCCTGCAGCACGAGGTCCCGCATTACTTGTGTATCTCGATTTCAAACCTCCTGTCCTACATGTCACGCAACTAACCACGCTAATTAGTCCATTATCATTGTCATGTCGGTAACGGCGACTCATCGTATCTCTTTATATAATAAGTACCGTTCTTAGCACGTTCGCGAGTAAGTACGCCTTTCGTGACCCAACTCACTTCGACAAAAAACATCTCATTATTGTACATTCGTAATCGTCATATTAATATTTTTTATTATTTTTTTTTAAAACAACAGACATAATGTCTGTTAAAAAGTTTTAATATAATTTCAATTAAATATTAAGACAAATTTCTGACTATCAATATAAACGTATACATTACCTAAACAAATTGTTATTATTTTATTGGTAATATAAGTCAAGAAACATCTTTTACAGAGATGAGGGTACATTATTTACAAATCATATCTATTTTTTTTTAAAAAGTGAGAAAATACCTGCTATAAAGTGCAAATACATTTTCATAGAAATGTTTAGAAAAATTAATAACTCTTCATTTTTATGTTTTTTTACAATTTAAAATTTTGTTAAATAGTGTTTTTTATTTTTTAATTAAACAAATTGTTTACAACACGTGAAGAGTATATTCATTATAAATAAAAATATATTCGTAGAGTAAAAAAATAACTATCATATACAGTTTTTAAATGCATCTTTCAAGTACATTTGATTATGGTCATTACCATACTTTGTTTATAACGCATATGAGTATAATCTTAAATGCATTAGGGTTTATAAATGATCTCTTCAATTATTAGTTGTTATTCTGTAATGTAAGTTCCATCTTTCTTTTCCTTATTATTCTATTTTAATGCTAATGAAATGTCTGTGCTTTTGAAACTTATTTCCTTTCTCTTTAATTTCTTCGACATTTCCGGTAATTCCTTTCTATGTTTTCTTACCGTTCCACATGCGTTAGTTCTTTTATTATGAAACACATTGAATAAGACTCGTGAATCAGTTATCGATGTATAATATTTCACATTTTTCAAATACAAAACTGCAATAACATTATAATAATTTTTGTTTCTATTCCTAATACTGTAAATGATGCTTCCAAATTTATTTAGAAGCTCTTGTATAAACAATTAGAATATTGCACAAATTGGTAATTGTATAAAACGAATATTTTTTTGTTTCTTCAAATCTACTTTGTTTAAATGGTACGTACTGTTTTATTAAACAATAATTGTGATTAATTAATATTACATTTGAAGATGTTAGTTATTTTCAGTGTTTTTGAGATTAAACGTTTTTACGTATTAAATCTTAAACAAAAAGAATTGGAAAGTATTATAGAGTAGTAAATTCGAGGGTGGGTTGAAAAATGTTGAGCCCATTTTTTTCTAAGTCTTAAAATTATGTTGAAAAATAACGGAGTTTGACAGAAAAAACATTGCTTCTATGTCAGGCTCAAAACTTTTCAACCCACCTACGTAAATCATTTATCGTCTATTACGATCTGTCCAAAAAAATATTCTTTATTATACTTCTTTTAATATTTAAATTATTGTCTTTTAATGCAATAATAAAGTGAAAATTTTTTGTTTAGCTTTTTAGACTTTAGTTAAATAAACAAATTATCTAAAGATATATTTTGATATGATTTATATTATTACAATCTTATAATAAATTATTCTCATCTTCATTATCATTTTTTATATAAACATCTATTATAAATTAAAGAGATTTTCTTTTGTTTTCTTATTTTATAAAACTTTTCATTCGTTTTAGAAGCTTCCTTAAAAATATATGAAAATATATTAAAACTATTGCAAAATTATATAAAAAGATTAGTTCGTCTCGGATGTAAATTTGTTACTTACATAAGATTGTATAATATTTATCGCGAGCAAATTTCCTGAACGTATATCCTATACGCACCCATAACGTACGAAAGGGTTAAATGAAACCTTTGAGTTTAATTCGGAAAGGTGAATACCAGTAGTTCATTCAAAAGAGATAAGAAACACGCGAAGATATTGTTTAGCGACACCATTTCAATTGCTATGGCACACCCACATGGTCAAAGCCGGCTAAAGTAAAACAGCAGCATGTACTGACCACCTTTAATTTCACTAAAACGCAAAGTGAGTAATAAACTGGTCTAGACGTATGTTCTGGCTTATAGTATTACTATTTACCATGCGTGGGTGTCCAGTGTGGGTGTGTCAGTGGACACGACAAAATACTAGACATATGGATGGACATAAGCCTACCTGCTACCTTTTTATTAAAACTTTTGAATTTAGAAACAATTCGTACAAACGAGTCAAAATAATGTTAAAATACCTATTCTAATAAGTCTTAAAATTAAAAAAAATCCCATCGAAACTTTGAAACATCATATTTAATTATGATAACTAATATTTTATTAGCGAAAAAGAATGAAATCCGTTTTTTAAGATCACATGACATTAGAAATAATGATACCAATCTAATCGGATGATCGTGTTGGCAAGCATTGCGAGGGTTTCATCATTGCATTCTTACACGAAAAATTAACCACATTGGCCTCATATAAGCTAATTAAATTAGGAAACGAATATATATTAGACGAGGGAGATAGATATTTTCTCACATACATACATATGCTCTTATAAATTTGGGTCGAGTGATCACACATTACATATTCACCAATTTGTAAAGAATTCTTTTGAAATTATATGTCATATATTTTATTATTATAATTTATGTATCAAATGTTTTCAATAAGGAATACTACCCTCATCATTTATGTCTTGAATCATATCGTCTTCTCGGCCATCATCGGGAAAGAATAAAGGTTCAGGATCATCTTCTATTTGTTCCTTCATTATATTAAAAATAGGTATAGGTTTTCTTTTGCGAATGGCTCTTTCGATCTTTTGAGCCATCCTAATTTCTAGAGGACTGCTAATGAAATTGACTATTTTACAATTTTGATGACTGCCTATCCTTCCGACTCTTCCACATCTAAAAATACAGGAAATTAATTACATACTGTCTGCATTCGTTATATTGAACTAAACAAGCCTTACCGGTGAATATAATCAGCAGTATCCATTGGAAATTCATAATTCAATATGTGTCGGACCATGACAGTATCCAATCCTCTAGATCCCACGTTCGTAGTTGATAATACATTAACTTTTCCATTTTTGAATTCTTGGTATTTTCCTTGTTTTAATTCCAAAGGCATGTTACCATTTAAACAAATGTTATCGATACCACAATCATTTAAGAACATATTAATAAAATCGCAAGTAGCGATATTATTACTAAATATTATTACTGGTTCCTTAGATTTAACTTTTGGTTTTATAAACTTTAATAGCTGGTACGGTTTTTGACTAGGACCCAATCTCATAAATGTCTGAGGTACGGAAATACGATGCAATTGTTCTGTAACTATTTTAACCAGAGAATCGACCTAAAATTTGAATATATCATTATATTACGCAAACTCTACTTATACATTTTTTTTTTACAGATTATTTCTATATATTTATTCATATCACCTACATTTACTATGCTTCCTAAGACTTCAGAGATTCTTTGAGGCATTGTGGCAGAAGCTAATGTCAATTGAGCATTTTTAGGCATTCCGTTTTCATCTATTATTGGTTCACTAGCAATCTATATTACGATATAAACAGATTATTATGATCTCGTCTGCAAGATTGTATATGGAATACGTATAATTTATACACACCTGCAGCCTATTCATGAATACATTAAGTTTTTCTTCAAATGTTTCATGAAATAATGCATCTGCTTCATCCAGAACAATATGTTTGACACAATCTAATTTATAAATTCTGAAAGTGGTCAATTTACTGAAAACTCCAAAACTTGCTACAACGAGATCGACATCGTCCATAGGTAACCTTGATACCATTCTTTTTGTTTTACCACCTACTAAGATTTTGGTTGAAATATCAAGACTATTTGACAACTTTTTAGCTTCTTCCTGTATTATAAATAAATATATATTTATATTCATTTATATATATTCATATTAACTAACATTTTTATCTTATAATAGAGAGAATTATATGAAAAAAAACAAACCCCTATCTGAATAGCTAATTCTCGACTTGGTGTAACGATTAATCCTAATGGAGAATTAAGTGGTCTTTTTAACATCGGTTTCCAATTTAAAATTTGTTCTATTAAAGGAATAAGATATGCCATTGTTTTGCCACATCCAGTTTCAGCAGCTATTATAGTATTTTGACCACTCAGAATTTTTGGTATAGCACATTCCTGAATTTTCAACGGCGTTGTATGCCCTATTTCCTGTAATTTCTTGTATAACCAAGGATTTAAATTGAATTCCTCAAAAGTAGACTTTTTAATATCTTCATCTAATGTTAAAGTTTTTTCCTAAAAAGATTAACATTTGTTAAGCGTGTCTTTTAGGTATGATATTATATGGAAATACTTAAACTAATGATACAAACTGGATAAATACAAAAATGATCTCCTTTGGAATCTGAACGATTCCATCCTTTGCTGTTTAACGGTATTGCTTCGTATTTTGAATAAGTATCACCTTGGTAGAAATTAAACATCGGGCGTTTGCAAAGGATTATTGGTGTTTTTGATTTCCTTTCTTCGGCAGTAAGTGCTTCCCGTTTTTTAACTTCATGTTTCTTAAAACGTTTGGCACCAACTCTTTTCTAAATCCAATAAAAATATATTATTATTTCTATAAATAAAAAATATAGAAAAGAAATAAGAATAACCTAAAAGAAACATAACCTAAAAAAACATAACCTATTCGAAAATCATGCTAATATTAAAGTTTACTAACCCCATACTTTCGTAAATTTACAATTGACACACTTATGTTCTTATAACATAAATTACAATATCTAAAAAGCATTTTAAAATGCTGTTATTTTTACAATCTTATTTTACTAGAAAAGATTCTAGTATTCGTCACATTCCATACAAAATGTTTATAAATGAGGAACCATATATATCTTGAATCAATTATCATTAGTATCCCCATTTTCGTAAGATTTAAAAAAATAGCGCCTTTACCTAATGTCGGTAATATCACTTTTCTTTCAAAACAAAGAGTACAGAAGTACATAAAAGCTCACAGTCCCCTTTTGTATCTACCCAGTTTCATTTTAGTTACTACCGGGACCACTAGTAGGAGATAGTATGTACTTAACGTGATGACGGTACAATACTATCAAAGAACAGTACAATGCTATCAAAGAGCGGTACAATATTATCAAAGAATACAGTATTCTATCAATTATCACCCACTAGTGGTCCCGGTAGTAACTAAAATGAAACTGGGTAGATAAAAAAGGGGACTCTTGAACTTCTATGTACTTCGTATTTTTTGTTATGATAATAAATAAGTCCATATTGTAGTTACCGTGATTACTGTAACGATCGATAATACAGATTTTTATTTTAACAACTGAAAAAGTAACTTCCGAATATCTTTTATTACTCTAAATAAAATTGAAAGAGATGATACAATATAAAAAAAAAAAGAGCGAACAATATAATACAAATTATTTACATATATATGATTGATCGTTTTTTTCTATTTAAAATAAATATTGAAATAACATATTTCTTAAGAAGAAGAGAAAAAAGAAAAAAAGAAAAGTCTAAAATTTTAAGTTCAACAGGACAATCGATAGATTTCGATTAGTGTCTATAACAGCAGGTAAGAGGACGAGCAAGGTAGGGTGTCACACTTTCGTTCTCCCCAGGTTCGATTGTTGTTGGTGCCAGCAGGTTTTCTAGTCGTCAACGGCAATAGACGGCGGCGTTCGACCCAGGAAAGGCGAAAGTGCGAGTAAGAAGAAGGCGAAGACGAAGAAGAAGAAAAACCGTCGAAAGTCAGTCAGAAGACGAAGGAGAATGTTTGTCTTTTGTCGAGGTCGGAACGATCGCTGTGAGCGATAGTCTTTGCGAATAAACGCGTGGAGGATGGCTGATCGCGAGGAGGACGAGGAAGAAGAGGGGGAGGAGCGGGAAGGGGAGGAAGAGGAGAAGGAGGAGAACAAGATGGTGTTGAGGAGGAGGCACGAGAGGATGAAGGAGAGGAAGGAGAAAAAGGAGCCGAAGGAGACCGACGAGTTTACTACCGACGAGAATCTCAGGATATTCGAGACTCTTTGCATCTCGTCTCCTCACAAGGTCTACCCATCTCACAACACGATTCACAACACTATCGCACTCATCTTGAATATTGTGAAGCGCACCTTGCTCTTTCTATTTTTTTCTTTTTGATATTCTCTCACGTGTATATATGTGCCGGTAATGGCGACAGTTTACTCAGTCAGAAATTTGAAAAAAAAAATAATTGATTTGTTTGATATTATAATTATTTATATTAGAAAATAAATCATACAATCAATTTTTTTCCACTTTTTGACATAGTCCACAGTCATAATTAACGGTACAATTATAGTTAAATAAATATATATTTATGCACCGGGCACGTATATTTTATTTTTCTCCTCTCTTTTAAGATATCACTAAATAAAATGATTATTTGCCATTAATTTTAACGTAGAATTATGAATTAGGTATATTTGAAAAATTATCGATTTTTTGTCACGATAAAAATTTACACCCTTTTAAACGAATAATGCACGAATAATGCACATAGAAAAAATCGATCAAATCTATCGAAGAAGAGGGTTAAGTTTACGTTCATCGAGTGCTAAGTTTCGTTACTGAGCTCTTGAAAATCGTTGTTTGATCGAAAGCTTCGTTTTCCCTACGTCTTCTCATAGAAGCGTCAGCCTGTTAAAACCCTTTGGAATTTCATCGTGGATCGGATTTACGAGTGGCTCGTTTAATTGATGCGTCCAATCGTAATTTCGTAATTTCGTCACGCGTAAGCGTCGTTATCGTAGCCCTCGAAACATTGCCCTCTCTTTTTACCCCTACACTGATCCTCTTTCTCTTTCTCTTTTTTCCCTTTCTCTTTCTCTCTTTCTCTGTCTCTTTATCTATCTCTGTCTATCGCTGTCTCTATTTCTCTTATTCGCTTCAGTGTGACGTATACGAGGTACACCAGTGAAACGCAAATGTATTGAGTTGCATGCGAACAAGGGTTGCGTTGCCATAGCGTTACACAGAATCGATTTTAGCAGTTCCACTAAAGGTCCGTGTGTACGCGCCTTTTCGATCCTCCGCGTTCTCGCATGCCACCATTAAGGAAGCCTTAATTTATTTATTTCTCTTCGAGAACTTTTTAATTTTCCTTCAAAATTATCTACCTCTCCTTCACATTTTTACTATTTTCTATACTCAAATTAATCTTTTTACTCGTTAACTCTTAAATTGTATCGCTAGAACAACGCGATGACGACTATACTCGTTAAATACAGAAAATTATTATCAATCGATAAGCTAGAGACATAATAAAAAGAAAATGACTGATCCCTGAAGGATCTGTTAGAAATGAAAAATTTAAGTGATGGTTCTTTATTACAACACTTATGTTAAGCACGTTTCTTAAAATAAGTAAAACTTGTATCTTTCTATTTTTTTAAAAAAAATTTTGTTTCTTTTTATTATTGTTTTAAAATATTTTAAAATATCTATTTATATTTATTTCTATTTATAAATATCATTAATTTTTAACAGCAAATTTAATACAAATGATAGTTACGAGATACGTGACGAGTATAATCGTTATTTACAGTTAAGAGGATAACGAATAATAACCAATTTTAATTTCGTTTTCTATGTTGATTCGTTACGAGTTCGAGATAAATGAATCGAAATTTTTGCATTCAAATTCGCTTAATGTTAACTAACTATGAGCCACGCGAAAAAATATTTATTTAATGAATACAATTTTTAAATAAATTACATAAAGGATTTTTTTTTAATTTTTAGGAAATAAATACGTATATGTATATATATATATACACGTATTAATTTGTATATATTTATAGATTCACGCGTGTTGATGATAAATAGATCGAATTTGATACAGAAACGTTCATTGAAACGTAATTGCTGAAACATTATATTGATGACTAACAGATATTATCTATATTGGCATGTAATAATAACCGATAGTTATCGTGAATAATGTCACGGACTCATTCGTGCCATTATTTTCCTAATCATTTTCGAATTTGTATAAATATCCACGCAACCCGAGCTGAAAGTAATATCTCTAAAATTTATAAAAATATTCAAGTAAGTTTCTTGTACCTTTTTTTTTTGTTCTCGACAAAAGAAAATGTATATCATTATTCATTTCTAATTGTCAAAATAAAATGCTATAAAATAGGAGGATAGATTGAATGGTTTTAAGTCTTGACAAAAATTAATTTTTTTTTTAAATAAAAGTAAGTTCGACTGAAAAAAATTGTTTCTATGTCAGGCTCAAAACTTTTCAATCAATCCACGTATATTATACGTATTGTATAAACAAGAAACTGATGATTACTTTATTTTTTAACATTGTTTTGACAATGATTATATTTGTTAACTTTTATTTAATGAAATCAAATATTTTGTACAAGGTGTTTTAAAAGTTAGCTGACAAATTTTAAATAGCATATGAAAGATTTAAAATAGACTAACTTGTTATAAAGAATTTTAATTTTGATAACTTACTAATGAAATATGTTTCACTTATAAAAGATATTTTTTTAAAAAGAATATGAATTTCCATTCGAAAAATATCTTATATATAGTAGAGCATCGATTACTAGAATGAATCGAACGAGACCAGCATATTAGCAATTCTGATAAGGTATTAAACATCGATCACAAAACAATTTTAAACCATTCGGAGAAGGCTGGATACGAAATATGAAAAAAGAAAAACTTGTTTTACTTTTGCATTAAAATACGAAGAAACTTTTTACTTAACCCAGTATATACTAAAATATATGAGTATACCATAATATATAAAAATAAGAAGCCAAAAAGTATAAATAATTAACTTTTAATTAAAATAAGAGAGATATAACTATATATACTTTATTATTTTTTCTTTTCACCTAACTTAGAGTCGTTTATTTAATGATTTCCTCTAGTTAGCTTGTAAATCACACACACACACATACACATACATCGGTAGAGAGATATATGAGAATATATTTTCGGTTGTGTACGTCTCATAGTTGATATCAGGACGTATTTAGTGTCAGGTCGCGGTGGCTCCTTGTGCGAAGTACGGAATGAGAATCACGTAAACCTTCGTTATCCTTGGCAGACAAGGATATACCTTATCTATTCGCGAATACTCTTTCCATTCGTCATATAAAACAAGAACGACGAATTTTCGTAGACATTGGGACGAATTGTTCGTGCTCAACTAGTCGGCAACCTTTCGAGAATGAAAACGACGACGATGATCGTCCGTTCAGTTCAAAGTTTGTCAAGAAAACGTGAATTCGATTATTGATTAAAACGTACAACTAATCGAAAGTAAATAAATGAAAAATATCTCTTATACATTTTTATTTTCCAACAAATAATGAATTGCCATTAAAAACAATTGAACAAAATTCATTGTTATTTTTTTACTTTAATTGTAAGATGTGTTTTATTCAACAAATTAAATTTATATATTAGAAAAGAAATAGAATTTATATGAAATTATCTTCGTAGATGGATTTCAATAAATAATTAGTTTTGTTCTTTATATATATTTATTTGTAAGATGTGTGATATAATAATTAAATAGTTTTAATCAATATAAGGTTGTAAGAGATATTTACTTTTTTTTAAGAAAGTTAAAACATGATCAGTGAAACGAATAGGGTATTCATGAAAATTTATCGTTAAATATTTTTCTAAAATAATCAAATAAAAAATATACACAATAGATGTATTAATATGTTAGACAATTAATCTTCTTGGATAAGTTGCAAATTCAAAGAAATGATTGTTAACGCGTAAGCATTAGCATTTAAGAAAGATGAAACGCAATTACCGTTCCTTCCAGCGTATGTATTAGACGAGAAAATATCTTTTCAACTGTGGTTAACGGTGTGAGGATAAGATAATCCACGTGGTAGAAACAGTGATTTTCACTCGGCGTTTATGAAGGAGGAGTATGAGGAGAAGGAGAGGGAGATAAAGAAGAATGTGGCAGTCTTCCTCCAAGTAAACTAATTTTTTACTCTTAACGACCAACTTCCCAGATGTAGTAATAAATCATTTTAACTAAATCCACTATGGTAGGAGGGAGTCACGATTTATGAATTTGTTCAGTATCTTTTTTCTTTCCCTTTCTCTTATTATTTTTACCTTTATTTAAAAAACAAAAACTTCTTTTTGGAAATTATGAGTATAATACTCTAAACCGAGAAATTGTGTGTTTGTATTAGTTTTTTATTAATTAAAGAAATTCAAATGCGAATATATTTTCTAAGAATAAATTCAATTGTAAGAGAAATTTATTAAAGATCCTCAAATGATTCTATGTCATGTAAAAAGTTAATTTTATTCAGTATGATGATATCTCTTGTATGAATTTTACACTTATACTTATCGAACACAATTTTTAGTTTCTAGAGTTGCAAACTAGGTTAAAATGCACGCGTACTCCAGAAATTTTTAAATTTATGTTTCTCGAAAGAAATGAACACATTTTATTCTACATTTTTGATTTGTTAGTTTTTTATGTAGAAACACTACTCTGCTCGCTTTTACAATCATTTTACAGGATATCCTGTATATTATTTTACAGATATCAAACATTATTTGATATTTCGCTTTGTTTAAAAAAAAAATTTCTCTGGTCAGTATATACGGTTTTTTTTAACCCTGTACATTTATTTTAATTTTAAATCTAACTTAGATATAACACTTTACTTTTTGTAATTTTCTTATTCACTTTTCTTTGTCCGTTTGGATTTTTAAAAGTCGTCGGAGAAAGCAGAAATATAAGAGAGAAAAAAAGAATAAAAAGGAGGAAGCTGTAAGGATCTTTTCTTTGGTTACAGTTGGACACAGGAGATGCGATGACTCACGACTTGACGACGACGTTGAGGAGCGAACTGGCAGCTCTCGAATACAAACGAGATAGGTTGATGTTCGAGGTAAAACGATTTCCGTGCTGTTCCGACGGCTAAATCGGCTGGATTATTAATTCAACGGCTTTTCCTTCTTAGCTGCAGGAGATGAAGAACACCGTCAGATCAAGAGACCAAAGGGTCGGAGAACTTCAGGTGGAAGCTGATCAGTTGAGGGAACAAGCTGCCAGACAGAATTCTATCATTTCCAGTCTAAGAAACGCATAAAGGCGAGAAATTTGTTTTCTTTTTAATAAATATAATTTATATATTTATATAATTTATAAAAAATGCATGATTTTTTAAAAAAATGTCTCCATAGATATAATATTCATTAATTTAAATAAAATATTTAGATAATTTTTGCATATGTAAAAATCCGATTTTATTTGAATTATAATTCTTATGTAAGTTATAACTCTTACGTAATATTATTATGATTTTACATAGATAATAAAAAAGTTGGTCTAACATGAATATTCATACCTAGATAAGATATAATAAAAATATAATTATTATTTTTGTAAGTAGTACTTGGTTAGACCTTTTAAATTTTATAATGTTTTTAAGATGATCGGGCATATTTTTATAATACCAATTTTGTTATTAATTATGTAAAATTATACTTCTCTTATATAATAAAATTTATATCTATTTACAAGTTTAATAATCCTATAAAATATGTTTCTTTGTACTAAAATTAGAAAACGTTGCATTACAAGCATATATCAATTGTTTATTATTGACAGTGGTAGTAAAAATACTTTTGTAACTCATTGCATATACATACTTTAGAAATATTTGTTATATTTATATATATGTATAAATTAATTCACAGGAATTGGAAGAGCGTGAGAAAAATCTTTACGCGTCTCAAGGAAGAAACGAAATTTCGATACAAGGATTACAACGAGATGTCAAGTATCACGAAGAAAAGGTCAGAGAATATGAGAAGAAAATTCGACAAATTGAGCATAATTTATCCGAGGAGATACAATTAAAAGAAAGAGCGAGATTAAATCTTCAGGTATTCCTTTTTATGTAAATTTATATTTATTAAATAGAAAATATTTGTTAAAATTAAACGTAAAAATTGATATATTTTTATGAGAAATTAGTTCCTTATGCATTTATCATTCTCATTAAAATATTCGAAACTTTTGATATAAAATGAAAATGAAATTTTCCTGCTTTATTGAAAAATAAATTATTCGGTTTACTGAATACTGTTGGAAAATTAACGGAATTCAATTAAATCGAATTCACATTAAAAGGATTTTGTACGGCGTCTGGCACACGCATTGAACGTCGAGTACAGTGAAACGGTTCACCATAGCCCGGAAGTGGTTATCCACAAGGCGGAAGAATTAGTGCAAGAAGTAAATCGGTTGCGGAACAGGAGTAATACAATCGAGACGCAACTTAGCGGTATCGAGAATGATTTTCGAAATTGTAAAGACGCGCTAAATCGTCTTACCACTGAAAAAGAACAACTTCAGAGGCAAATGTCTACACAACTGGTTGATTTGGAACGCTTACGGCAGGTATAGTTACAAGTGAACGTATATACAAAGAATAAAGTTTATTTTCAGGATGATACTTTATATTGAACATATTTCTCCAATAGATTCATAATTAATAGCGATATTTGTAGTTAAGTATAAAATGTAAAGAAATGTGAAATTTGAGTATTTATTTCTAAAATGTAAAACTTATCATAATAAAAGTATCGTTTTTGTTTCTTGTCCCTAAAATCGAGGATGTTATGGGTAAATAAGTTCAATTAAAAGTTTTACAAGTTAAATAAACGTGTTTTGGCCAATTCGTAAAAAAGAAGTGTGGTTAAAGGACATTTATTTAAGAATACAATTAACTAATACGATATTTTATAATTAGAATTTGTATAGTTATATCATTTTATATAGTTATTGAGTTGATTCGTAAATAAATGTCATATATAATAATTGCATTAATTTCTAATTTACAATGAATTTGATTCGTTAATCAATATTTGAAAATTATTGAAAATATATCATTATCAATACTCTAAAACAGAGAATGATAAATAAACTAAACAAAATCTGCTAGTTATGTTAAGAAATATATCACGTTTATCAGGAAAAAGAATGTTTAGAAATGCAGCATAGAGTAGCCGAAAGAGAGATGAATGATCTGAGAGATAAATTGGTGAATGCGAACAGAAATATAACAAGTGCTACGGGAAACATATCTAATCAGGAAGCACTGATCTGCCAATTACGAGGTAAACTTTAAGCGAATGCTTGTTTCATTAGAAATAAATACGATTGATTTGTTGTTATTTCTTCACAGACGATTTGAAGAATCGCGAAGAAAAAGAGCAACGCCTGCAGACAGAACTGAGACACTTACTGGAATCTTTAGCAATTCTTTTGAGTACACCGAGTAGATTTGTGGAATCTCATGAAAATGCGATAAAGGATAGGATTAGAGAGATCCTTGACGAGAGCAAAGATCAAGCACTGGTATTTCGCTTCTATTCGTGATACATTATTTAGATACTTTAGAAAAGATTGTTAAACGATTTAGACATCCAGATTATATTCGATTGGTATCAATATTGAACTGCTCGGAAAGTTATGAATATGAAAATTTATAAAAATATAAAAATATTTGTTTAAATAGTCGACGATCTAACCACGTGTTGGATTATTAGTTTTCGTTAGATCATTAAAGTCAAACAACGTGGGTACGATTAGTAAAGTGGATTGGTAATCCATCCGAAATAAACAGAAACCATATGTTGTTGACTTCAGGGAGACGGTAAAGAGACACGACCTTTTTGGTAATATTGGATAGGTGTGAGAAGGTGTTAGTAGAAAAGTAATTCGAACCTGTAAAAGGGAGAGTAAAAGGATACGATATATTTTGTTGAAATAAACATATTATCTTGATAAAAATAAATATACACTTTCAGGGGCAATCCCTATGTTTTTCTTCGGGGGAAATTTTATAAAATTGAAATTATTTAATATTTAGAAAATTCAAAGTCTACGAGAGAAGGTGAACGCTGCCACGGAATCTGCCAATCGTCAAAGCGAAATGCTCGAGACGAGTATGATGAAGATGCGACATTTAGAAGAGGAACGATCTAGTCTCGAGACGAAGATACACAAACTAGAGACTGAGTTAACCAGCTGTGAACTTTCCAAAGAATCTTTACGTAGGGACAAACAAACGGTGATCTTACAAATATATTTTTTATTTTAAATGTATAAAAGAACAAAGAAAGCTATATGTTTGCTGAAATTGAACGCATGTTTTAGTTCATGACGTTTCTCGATCGATTGGGGAAAGCCATGCAGATCGAGGAAATTTCGGAAGACGTCGGAATCGAATTACAAACCGAATCTTTACTCGTACGAGCCGAACAACTTGCCAGATTAGAAACGGACAAATTAGTCGATAAGGTGAAGGACACGATCGATAGATAAATTTATATTTTTTTTGTTTTTACCGATCTTTAAAATGTCTTTCTTCTTCTTTTTTTCTTTTATTTCAAATCCTATGAAAATTCTACCGTTCGTGTACTTCAGTACATGTACTCCAGCTACACGATATTACCAAGGATTCGTCGTGAGAGATCCTTTCACGAGCTTCCCTCCCCGAAAGACGTAAGCCCAAGCTCCAAACCAGTCGAGAAAAACCTTCCCATTTAGCGCTTTATCGTGCTTCTCATTTCGAATTCGGTTCCTTTTGACTTCTCTTTTTTGTACTATTCCACGCTTGAACGAAAAATTCTTCGGCTTTTTCGTGAAACTCACGTAAACGTCCAACTCGATCCGATTTTGCTCGCTTCGTATATAAATAGTTCATTAGTTTCTTTCAAGGATAATTCCATTACCTTTTTTATACTTTTTCATTTTAGATATCAGCACGAGATCTTTTCTTTTTCTTCTTTTGTCTTTTTAATATATACTTTTTTATACAATATGTTTCACGATAAATTGTTAATAAAATTTCCTAAAAAAATAGATCATACATTTTATATTCTTTCTATTCTTGGTTAAAATAATTTGATTTCTTTTGCAATTCCATCGTAGTATTATGTAAATTATTGTCATTTGTAATTAGAAGATTCATTTATTAACAATTAGAAAGAATTTTGTTTCCAAAGATGTTCGCATCTTCGAGCATATATGTACTTTTTATTTTATGTCGCTTAGACGTCTGTGGTCTATCAATTGCAACGACGTGTGAGAACCCTTAGGGAGCAACTGCAGAGGCGAGATCTTCACTTGGATCTTCTGCGAAGAAAATTGTCTTTGCAAGAGGACAGTGTGAGAATAAAAACATTGTTACAAAGCGAGAGAGACGAAGCGAATCTTCGGTGAATGTTGCATCGAATAAGATTAATTATAATAATAAAAAGCAAGAAAAATATTATCATTATTTTGATTTTTTAGCGCGAAAAAATTAACTAAACAGGTGGAACGAACGCAATCACAACTGTCGGAAGAAAAATCACGAAATCGAGAACTGAGTGCTCAATTAACCGAAGCGGCTGATTACAAGGTTTTATACATTTTAATAATAAAAATATAAACAAATAATAAACAAATAAAAAGAATTGTACCATTTTGGTATAAAATATATATATATTATTTTTTTTATTATTTATATAATAATAAGAACAAATTAATATAAAATAATTTCAACGACTGTGTTTCATAATTTTTTAAATATATTTTTCACTGTATATATGCTATATTTAATTCACTTTGATTTCTTTTATTGCAATTCAATCTTTCACGATGTTAGCTACTTTAAAATCGAAATACACAAATTTTACGTTTCCATGATACAGATAGCGGCATTGGAAAGGAGTAGGAAAATAGAGGAGCTCCAGAAACGTCTCGTAGAAAGCGAGATGTTGAGAACGCGTTACAGTAGAAAGCTGTCTATGTTGAAAGAGCAAATGAGAACGACATCTGAAACGGCTGATCAAGAAAGATCTATCAACGATCATTCTCTACAACTTCTTAGAGACGAATTGGCGCAGGTGAAGCAAAATCTCGCCGAAGTTACTAGAAGGGAATCTCAGGTAAATACATCACGTAAATACATGCACACACACAAATTCAACGGAATCAATGATCCTTAATTTTCGATTAATTTTTTTATTAATATTTATTTATTTAATTTTTATTTTTGAAGCATTGTCGAATTTCACAGTCTAAAATAATCAAATTACAAAAGATATGACATGAGAGAAAAATAATACATCAAATAAATGATAAATTATAGTTATTTTACGAAGAAAGTTTGAATTCCCATATTTACGAGTCTCGAAATACTTTCGATATGTATACAGAATATTTATATATTTTATAGTTTAATTTTTATTATACAAATAATATTTATAAATATTTATTTTCTAGAAATTCTTACCGTAAGATTCTTGCCAAATAAGATATTACGTATTCGGCACGCAAAGTCGAATTCACGCAATCTTGATTTATAGTGATTCCTCTATAAACCTACTTGCATTCGACCCCTGTAAGAGAGTTCGGACGCGGTACGCTTGGCGATCCGTATTTTCGAATTTGATATGCCTGTTAAAATGCAGAACCCTTTGACTCTGTCATTTCACTCCGTCCGTAAAATTAGAACTGAAACGAGAGCGTGAAAGCATCTTCTTCATTTATCAAAATCAATCTCCGGAGAATATACGGGACACTTACAAAATATCCGTCACTTCTCGTGACAGATCACGTTATTAAAGAAGAAAATATTCTTTTTCTTCTCGTGACTCATTTTTCATGTTATTTTTTTTTTTTTTCAATAGGCATACAAAGATTACTCCAATGTAAGAGAAATCTAAAAAAAAAAAAGAAAAAGACAGGGAGGGGGGGAGCACTCTTTTCCGAATAAAAATAAGATATAGAATGAAGAAAAGGGGAAATAGAATAACACGTATCGCGACGTAACATCTTATTCATTTTTATTGATATAATTGACAATCAACCTAAATCATTTTATCTGATAAAGATGATCTATGGAGGTATACATATATTGAATATATGCACAGTAGTCCTTTTGGTGTTTTCGAAAGGCAAGAATCTCGCGTATGATCTAGAGTTAGTAACGTTGTTCCTCGAGTCAGAGGGCAAACGGACTCGTTAATTCATTGAAGCAATCTCACCGACAACACGCAGATGACATCCATTCGTATTATTGCTACTCGTTCTCTCTCTCGTAGGAACTGCATAAACCTGCTCCTCGCGATAAGGCAAAACTTTATCTCTTTCTTTCTCCTAACGAATACGACATCGTTGTTCGTCGATTATTCATTCGAATCACGTTCACGTTCACCGAGGTATATAATTTGAAACGACTCGCGAAACCGTCTTTTACCTTTCTTTGAGCTGGCACGTGCCACCCACTAGTCGACCCGTTACGAATTCAAATTTTTCGAATGGTATTTACAAAATAATACATTTTTTGGATGTTTTTTTTTCTTCTTATTTTACATGTAGAAGGAATAAATTTCAATCTAACTTTTATAGCATAATAATCGCTTATAGAAGAACTTTCACCTGCGTATAAATATAATCGAAAATTTAATGTGTTTAAATTTTGTCTTATATATCTAGATACTTTCGTTTATATGATTAACCAACGTAACTCGAAATAACTTGGCAAAGTAACGAAGCGCAGAGAAGGATGCTCTGTGATCATTCGAACGAATCGGACCCTTGTAATTTTATCGAAACCTTTTTTTTCTTGCTTTCTCGTAAACGACCAAAAGTGTCAGGTCGTAAGCGTTGACTCTCACCCAGAAACATCGAATCGATTTTCGATATGTCCTTCATTATTTTTGATTATCTCAACTGATTTGAACGTAAAGCAATTTTTGACGATCTAACTTGTAATGGCGAGCGTGTTAATGTAGTAGTGGTAGTAGAGTAGTAGTATGCATAGATTTATCTATCTATCTATCTATATATCTATACAACTTGCAAATCGTTCATATCCTATTTCAGTTGCAGAGCTTCCGTGTCTCCGTAGCGAAATTATTGTCGGAGCCAATCTGCACTCCGGATTACGAGATCATTACGCGACTGCAGAAAATGGTTGCAGCCCATCGCGACTTCACCATGCTCTCCCGTAGATACGATGAACCGTTGGAAGCGAGTCCCTCAAGGTGCACAAGGTAATCCTTGTTAAATATTAACGAGAAAGGGAATAACTTTGAAAGCAAACGTGTTTTAGCCGTTCTAAGCAGGAAAATATGGAAACCATTTTGTGAGCATTTAAAGTTGAAAAATATTCTATAGAAAATAAATTCTCAGATTATCTCTTTTCTTGTATGTTTCTCCTCGTTTATGCCTCGTTAATTTTTACTCGAGATAAGAAACTTTAACGATCATGTTTTTATATCCTTCTAACTAAGATATTTTACATTGATAAATCATTTAACGATTTAAATATTATTCGTTATTTGTATTTAAATTAAAGTGAATTAGGTCAATTCTATTTTTTATTATTCTATTATATCTATCGATAATTATAAGAACAACCTAAGTTATATATATACGTATAAGTATATATTTATATATTTTTTAAATTTATTCCTACGTCACTTTCATTAATAATGGCATATGCGAGAAGATTTATCAGATTTCGAATCTTATATTCTTTAATTTAAATAATTTCATTCGGAATTTTTTTAATAATTCGAATAAAATGTAAATAAAACATATAGAAAAATTGAATTTATTATTTAATTTTTTGTTAAATTAAACTTATTGTTAGAGAAAAGAAGTATGTATGATATATAAAAGTATATTAAAGTATTGAGATTAATAAAAAAAAATGTTAACAGCATTCATCCGATCCATTCGGTGCATCCACCGAGATCACCCGGTTCTCGGTGTACCCGTTACGAAGACAGCGGATTTGCAGATCCACCAGATTTGCACGATATCGAGGAGGATTTTAACAAGAGACCAGTAAGGAGCAGCCTACTTCCGTGACATCGGCCAAGATTCAACGTTTGAACGGTTGTCTGCTTGAATCAATGACGACAGCATCTGATTGTCGATCTCCGCTTCTTATTAGATTTATATACGAATGAAACGATGCGTAAAGCGAACCGTTTACTTCGTTTAAACGGACGACTTCTACAGTCGTTTTCCTGGAACTTCAAAAAAGACTCTTCTTGTTTACGAATACAACATACAGGATATTATCCTATCACGTTCATTCAAATGATTCATTTTTTCCTGATAAGAAATAATTTTCCAATGTGTAGGAGATAGGGTAAGTTCTAACTCAAAGTTTCAATTTACAAATATAAAATGAAACATTTTAACTAATAAAAATAATCGAACATTCGTATTGTATATTTGGACTGGCATCTCTCAATCTAGAATAATTATTTATTATTCTTTAGAAATAACTTTGTATAATGTAACTTTTTATACGATGAATCATTTCCATTTGTATCAAAATTCTAAAGTGGCATTTTTTAATCATACAACTTTCCTCACAATTATTAATACAAAATAGTGTTAAAAAATACACAAATATGTGTAACGAAAAAAATGTGTCATTCGATAGGAATATTGTACCCGTTTGAATGCGTGTTCTTATGACTTATATAGGTCGAAAATTAAATGATCGTAGATAAGTATCGCTTTTCAGTTCAACAAACTCAGAAGTTCAAACATTGACCGTGATTGAAATCGTTTAACGATCTATAACGATCATTTGATATTCGATTATTCTTTTTTCTTTTTTAATATTTTTTCTGTTACAATGATTGTTTTGCTAGTACGTGTAATCACCGATCAACTTGTATAATTAATTTGAAATGTAACTTTTATAAAATTGTATACCTTAAGCATTGCTACGATTCAGATCTGTTCGATTCCACATTAAAGATGAAATAAAAGAATAAATTGTGAAACTGGTTTTCGAGCTACTTACACATCGTATCATTCTCAACTGTTTTGCGAATTTTCGATTAATATCTCTTTTTAATACCGGATTAAATATAATCACTCTCACTTCGAAGAACTTGTTCGCAAAAGAGGAACACGTTCAGATTATCGAAAATTAACAAAATCATCGACATCATAAATTTCGAAGAGTCATTTATATTTCAACGTTACTTTCTATTACATATCTGTAAATAAAAGAAACAAAATTCAAACAATGACAACGAAATAAAGATAATAAAATTTTGTATCAACTATCTCTCCAATCTATTTATGCTCAAGAAAACATTATTCTTCAAAAAAAAAAGTTATAAATGTAAATAATATAAAAACGAATAGAAAGGTCTCTTGCAAAAAGTGTGCGTCATTATTTTTACTCACTTATCCTATAAACGTTATGGTGTGTATAATTTTTTAAATTATGTGTTACATTACAATTACACATTCAAATCTATCCTGAGAACATAATTATTATAGAAGACTTATTAATTTATTTTTAAACGATCAGTTAAACTCGATCACGATCGGCCGAGTTCCCCTATTTAAATAACACGCGAGGCAGCCCACATTTTTTTTCAAGTTGCTTCTCGTACAGCCGATAATTCGAAGCTTCACTTCCGCCGACACGGTTCCAATTTCCATGCGTGGTCCTACGCTGTGAATAGGCAACCATAAGTGGTTGCAAGTTGATATGAATGTAACGGTACATAATCGAATATCGTAATTACTCTTCAAAGATAGCCTTGCTAAAACTCAGATCGTTCTCTCTCTCTCTCTCTCTCTCTCTCTCTCTCTCTCTCCCTCTCCCTGGTATATATATATATACCTAGTTCACTTGATTGCTCATTCTTTTGTAAAATGAGATAATGTTACGGTCTTTATTGCATCCTTATTATTCATCATCGTTAAGGACACCGTTCGAAGGTGTTTTTAAGGTCTCCTTTTTTAGATACATATAAAAAAAGAAGAACCCATATATTAAACAAAATAATAATAGATAATAAATAGTAATACATTCAGAATTAGCCAACTTTTTATTTAGACACAAAAAATGTAAACAATTATTTTGACTGGAATAAAAAATTGATCATTCAATGCCAAAAAAGTCTCATGTTATTTAGATGGGAAACTTACCTCGTTGGCGAAGATTAAAATTGAGATAAAGATTTGAAACTTGAAGGATATTTTGTTTTATTGCCTCTGAGAGAATAAAAATTCAAAAATACCTAAAATAAGAACCACTCAAATGTATCTACATGTATGCGTCTCGTATAAATATATCACTGTGACTGACGAGCCCATATACAAACACAATTTATATTCCTAATAAAAATATGTTGATAAAAGATTAATCATTTTATTAATCTTGTTCATATGTCTAGAATTTGGCATATTGGAGTGCTATAAGTACTCCAGGCAGAAATAGTCACTGACAATTTCCAAGGACTATCACAACTGATTCGGTTTCGCGGAATATTTAATTTCGAATAGTCTTGTCTGCAATAGATTAAAGTAATGTGGTTATAAAAATGATACTACTTGTGATACCTTGTTTTGTTAATGGTAAATAATAGAAATGTTTTTTTGATCCGAAAGAAAACATAAATCTAAGAACAACAAAGTTAATGGAGATTAGAGAAAACACTTCTCGATTATATGGGCGATCTTTGGAGACACGTAAATTTGACTAGGCGTTTCTTACATCACACACAGGTATCGTAGCGTAAGACAGGCTTCGTAGTAAGTATGTAGGCGGTAGTTGTATCGCTATGGAGTGGAACAACCACATTCCAGAATGTAGACGGCGGAGTGAGTAAGAGGATGCGAATCGCAGAAGGGTAGACATGAAAGAGAGAAGCCGAGAAGGTGGGACAAAGGGAGAAGAGGAATGGAAGAATTCAGGTTCGTGAATACCTTCAGGGATTCGAACCTTCCTGCCATAGACGTTCAACGTGTGCGTTTCGAATACTCCGACGTTCACGAAACATCTATTCTTTCTGATTCACTTTCAAACATCATTGTAGGATCAAATCTTTAATGTTTTAAGGTTGCTTGTACGATAAAGATAACTTTAATTAAATTGAGACTACCTTAATGAATTTTAACGAATAATAGATTTCACGAAGATCTCGATTATTTTCCTTTTCGTGTAAGATGGAAATCATTCTCTTTAATTTATAAGGATTTATATATCTATATTTTAGTAAATATAGATATCGACGATCCAATATCGACTTCTAAATATGTTGGTAATTGTAAAAGGATGAGTAATTGTTGTCGAATAATTGAAAAAATTCATTTTATGACTTATTTTATATAACAATTATTGATATTATAAAATGAATCGTAAAATAATTTTTATTCCATTTTTTTTATTTATTTAATTCAGTGTCATTATTTATGGCACAAATTTTATTTTATTTTTTGATCACTGAATAAATTGTTTACTCTTAATGTTAAGTTTAAATTATTATGTCAAATTTCGAGTTTTAAAATTTTTGTTAATAAGAATAAAAGAAAATGAATTATTTATTATTAAAATGTTTTTGTATTTATATTGGATCATATTTGATCGCGTTCTTATTTTTCTTTCTTTCTATTAGACCGTGTTAGATTAAAATTTTAAAATAAAAGTACAAATTTTTGTTCTAAGAACAACCTTGAAAGAGGAACATTTTCAAGTCCCTCACTTACGAAAAGTAAATAAAGAAACGAGTTAAGTTTAATGCGATTCTGGGAAGTATTCGACCGAACGACGAAGTTGCGCTTCGCCTACGTAAGCGCCTATCAGAGGACACTCGTGAATGGTTGATCTCGTTATTGTACAAGCAGACATTCGCGTGTGCGACTTTCGAGATCTGGGTTAGTACATATCTAAACTCTGAACTTAAGAGTACTTATTTATGCCAAAGTGGTGAGTTAAAGATAGATTATTTTTGTGTCACGAACTAGATTGTTAGATGTGATACAATTTACTCGTAAATTGATGTATAAATCTCATAGAATTAGCTATCCTATCATTTTCCTATTGTAAAGAAAAATGTAGGGAAAATGAAAAAAGTTCTCTACAATTAAAATATTTCTTTACAAAATATAAAATAGAAAATAAATATAATATCGTGAACAAAATTTTAATCGTCTTAAGTTATTAAAATATCGCGCAAGGCTTCTTATTTTCAATCCCACAAGAGGATGCTTGAAAATACGAAGCCAATCGAGGGACGAACATCTGGTGACTTTGTGAGCCGTGTCGAAACCTTTCAATATAGCTAATTGTAAGTTCAGATATTTGATCTGAAAATATAACAAACTGACTAATAGGTAAAATTTTCAAATTATCTTTTATGAGATCTCACGAATAATTTGACCTTTCTCCAAATGGAATTAATCGAATTTTGATAAATGAACACCTATCTAAGTTCAACGGACATTTAGTAGGAAATCTTAGAACATCTGTTCACGTGAAAACATTTCCTCGATGCGCGCTAAACGCTTTTAACGTCGACCAACCAAGCGAGACCGATTGACGACAACGTTTCCTGGATTCTTCTATGAGATTTCCTTCTAATTAGCTTCGCTCCTTCCTTGTGTCGCATTATTACGTTGGAATACTTTTAATAAGTACTTATAAAGCCGACGGATCGCAACTATATAATGATAATACTACAAATGAAAATACTGGTGGGAGGATTAAAGATACAAAACTTCAAAGAAACTGGAAATCAGTTTTGTAGAAATGTGGGATGTTTCATATGAAAGTTCTTTAGAAATCTTTATTTCGTAGAAAATTCCACTAAAATATATGCTAATTAATTTATATATTTTTCAATGTGAATCTGAAACAGAAAAGATTAAGCTCAATCAAATAATACATTTATATTAATCAAATTGAATGCATCCTTACTACACGAGCAAATAAATTGATTTAATTTCCATCTTATAAACCAATTAATTATTCCTATATCCGAATTTTATTTCTAATATATTGTACACGGGACATGTATAATACTAATAAGTTTTTCGTATATTGTTTGTTTAAATGTGGAAACATATTTTTAATGGTATCACACTACAAAATATTATTATTATCACAGCTTAAAATATTATATAGATAAAATATATATGATTTTTTGAAATCATATTCGGATCAGATGCAATCGAGTTAAAAAAAAGTCTATAAACAATGTATTAATATTTTTTCTAGTCAATCGAATAAAAAAAAAACAAATTCTAAATAAATTTTTTCGGTCGTACTAATATATGTCAAACTTTAGTATACGTAAATCAAGTTGAAATAAATTAGTTAATAAGAAGGTTTCACGTTTTTAACTGCACGCAAGAATTCCAGTAGCTTTGATTTTCTAATCTAAATAGTCCTAAATTCTATGGACACTTATTAACAATAAAATATCTCTTTTCAACGATTCATGGAAACGCCTCCATTTACTCTATTGCGCTCGGAGAATTCTAGCTGGAATCTGCTACATGTTTCTAGCCGTCCGGTGCGTACATAATGTAACTCTCGGTGAATTAAGGTCGTACGGAGCAAGAAGTTCACGATCATTGCAAAAAATGTACTACAAATTGTGAGAAGGCTGAAGAAATCGAGCGATCATTGGTAGAAGCTATGAAATTCTTATCGTTTTGTTTGTTAATGTTGAGCGTCACTAATGATGCTCGGTAGGGGTGCCATTTCTAGATCGCTGCTATAACGTTATATTTTTTTCACAAAAGATTATTTTCTAGTACTGTTAGTATAGATGTATATACTATACTATAGATACATTATATTTTACATTTAAAATCTTAGAATATACGATACTTTAATGTTCGATTAATATTTTCATGTTAAAAAATATAAACTAATAAATATAATAAAGCAACATATATAATATATATTAGTAAAACAATAGAGTAAATATATTCAAGTCGTATTCACATTGATATAAATATTAAATTTGTAATATAAAATATTTGAGTTCCAACGGATTATTCATTGAATTTTATATGAACGGGATTAATGAAAAATATTAACTATCGTAAAACATTCACGAATCCATATAGTTCATCGGAGATAGATGGAAAATAAATTTGTCTTTGCCAGTTAAAACTAAAACCCGTTCTATCCTTGAACGTATCTCCGAGACAGCACGAAAATTACATATTCTTTTGCTCGAGAGTCATTTCACGCTTCTTCGTTCAAAAACTCTTTCCCCGAGCTTCGAACTGCAGAAAAGTACACTCATAAATATATGTGTATTCACCGGTGGTACTGGAAAGAGTTAAAATTAGTAACGGTCGAGGGACAGTTAAACGGCTCTTTGCGTTAAGGTATAGTATATCTTTTCGATTCTGTCAAGAGAAAACAACGTTCAAAAGAACATGAATTTCTTTTTGTCAATAAATAACAAATAAAATACTTCCTTGAATAAAAATGACAAACAACAATTCCGTTAATTTTTCACGATCAACACACAGTTGGTTTTACAAACATAAAACGTTCGTAAAATGTATATTCATTGATTTTTACCGGACTATGATCATATGTTATATAAAAGAATGTAATATAACATTTTGTTAACATTATTTATAAAATATTGTTAAAAATTATATAAGAACGTTTTTATATAAATAAAATTGACTTGGTCGATCAGTGTTAATGAAATCGACTTAAAGGAGTGTACTTGAACGTATGTCATTTGAAGAGAGAAACGATACAGTGTCTGCATTAATAGGCATTAAAAAGAGAGGAAGAAGAATAATTATAAGAAGAAGAAGAAGAAGAAGAAGAAGAAGAAGAAGAAGAAGAAGAAGATAAGGAGATAAGAGTGTAATGGGCAAAGAAAGAGAGAGAAAGAAAGCATGAGGGTCAAAAGCAAGATAAAACGAGTGAATGGCAGGCAACTCTGAACACGGGAAAATAAAAGAGAAAGGAGAATAAGAAGAAAAGAGGGAGGTTGTGGTCGAAGTAACGCCGAGGTTTACCATGGAGTCCTTTTACGCGAAGAGAAAAGGTGGGCCTTATGCAGAGGCTGCCTTCGAGCGAGCAAAGAGTCAGGACAGGATTGGATCTTGTTAGCCCTGAACTTGGCCACCAATGTCTTTCCTTCCCTGCAAACTTAAACGTAGTATAAGCTCTACGACGGGTTTGGTCTTACTGCGCTCACGATCTCTTAGTATCGAGCTTTAAATACTCGTAAGAGTTTATGCAATGTTTTCATTTCAATTCCTGATTGAAATGGAAATTAGATGTTATTTTTATCATTAAATTGAAACATGTTTTTATATCTTATAATCTATATAATTAGTAGATATAAATATATATGTGTGCTTACAATTTATATATGTTTCTGTAATTATAATAGTAGACTAATTGTAAGTCAAAAATTGGAAAAAATTCATTTTATGATTTATCTTACAATAATAATAACAGTTATATCAAATAAATTATAAAATTATATTTTTTGATATTTTGATTTATATTAATTCACTGTCATAATTATAAACACGTATATAGCTTTTGTTATGCATATACAATATATTTAAATAGGGTGCCTCCTATGAAGTTTTATAAGTAATTTTACATGTAATCTCCCGAACTGTTCGTTATGCAAACAAGTGTTTTAAGTAGAATGAACTTTATTTAATCTAGATAAAATTTGTAATCATCACTTTTTTGAAAATAATAAATACACGCGAAACGACGTTTCCGGTTGTTTGTTTATTCTTTATTTCGATTTAGTAAAAGATAATCGAAAATTTTAGGAGAAAATTGTTGATGTCGATCGATGAGTACGTCGTAGTGAAAGTCAAAAGAGAAAGAGAAAAAGTAGAGGAAAAAAGAGAGAGAGAGAGAGAGGGACAGACAGACAGAAAGAGAACGCACGTGGAATCTTGTTTTGTAATTTTAATGGCAGATCCGATCTCGTTGGCCCTGAACTTGGCCGTGAGCCTTACTTCGCGTAATCCTTCGACGTAGGCGCGTCACGTTTCGAGTTCTTACTCGATCGTTTGCCACCGGCCGACAGTCCAATCCGTCTCGGTGTGCCTAGAACTATATCGTAAGACTTGACCCATGTTATTTCGACTATAATATTTTTATACCGAGCTGATATTGTAAGATATATCTAATTATTCGTAATTAATTGCACTTAAAATTCTACGATTTATCCTAAATGTCTATCGTATTAACATTAAACGTAAAATAACATTAGGAAATATAGTTTAAACAATTTAATCATAGGATTTATTATATATGTTATCGTGAAAAATCGAAATTAGGGAATGTCAAGAAGTCACATACATACCAAATACGTCCGTAAAAAACCAAATATTTGGGTTTATTCTTATACATTAATATTTTTATTTTATTCTTTTATTCTTATACATTAATATTTCAGACGTACACCAAGCGACAAAATAAATCAATTTAAATCAACAGATTTTAGAATATACCAATTATTGCATGCGATTATATGACACATAACAAAAATTACGTATTAAATAAATTTATTAAAAAAATATAATTTTCTTCAAACCCCAATGAAAAGAAATTTTAAGACCTCGAGGATCATTCGAGACCCTTTTTTATTCCGCGGTCCCATGCGGCCGCTTATGTTAGTCCGCTTACTGCTTAATCCGCCGTTATATCGATGTATGTTAAATAGTAGCGATTTTAAACTTTAAAATAAAGAATACTTACGTATTATTGGGTATTATAGTTCAAAAATGAGTATTATGAAAACAATGTTTTTTTGCAATTATGATCCATAAAATACGAAAAATAAGATAGCTAATATGTTATTTCCTTGAAATCCCGTTTTCTATTCTCATTATCGATTATTAGAATTAATAAATAGCGCGAAGTTGTAATATATGTGTTATTTTTTGTATCATTTATCATTATTATATATTTCATAAATTGATTTATCCATCTCTGCCTTATCGAAGAGATAATACTTTGCGATAAAAAAATTCTTATCAATAATATATCTTATCAATAGAAAAGCTTTGGAATATTTTACTTTCCTGTACAATTGTATTACAATTACAGTAGAGTTAACGCAAATTATTCCTTATCATCAGGATGTTTACGATTGAAAAAAATGACCTCCGACGCGCTTGGTTTCCGGTTTTTTTTTTAATTGAAAAGCACGCAATTCCAGAATCAGTGTCGTTTGTATCTTTTTGATATAACAAGATATATATATATATGCTATCGGAATAGTGGGAAATCAGGCAATGTTAGCAATTCCTCGGCATTGTCCTCAATGCAAAGCGTTTTTCGGCAATGTCGGAAATAAATTCATATCTCTCACATTTCCTAGAAATTCTTGACAATGACAAATGAGAAACCGGTAAAATAAAAAAGCAGATATAAAATATTTCGTTCTAAGCCTGTTTATCTTCCGATACGATAGAGAATAAAAGATACAGATTTTTCGCAGAAATTTCTACGAATATCGGTTTAAACGTAATATAATCTTCTCCTACGATAAGAGTAACAATGGGTGATCCTACATAATAACGCACCAGCAATGACTAAGTTTAATAATTTAATAAGTCACAAAAATTGGCAGGGAATGTAATGTATCCAGACGATGTGTCAACGGGAATTTTGCAATTACCAATGTCGAGCAATTGTTTGGAAAAAACGTCTCCAGACCGGTCGTTTTGCAATGCGACTCGCATGTTAATATTTAATTTAAGTGTTTTAACGTATTTTCATAAAATGGACTACTTCAAACATGCAATTAGTTCGTCTGCTGTCGTTGATCGTGGAATCACTGGCAATGTTTGTCGAAAATCACCTGCCAATAGAATCATCGCACCATCAAACCGGTTTTGGTTGTTTTTTAAATCTTGCATTGTGCGGCCTAATGCCTCCAAAGATTTTTTTGGTGGCATTTTAAACAACCAAATCATTCAAGTTTTCAATTAAAAAACTATTGATTTTGCTACCTTTGTACCGTCAATATATTGCAGCCTTTTAAATTTTTATTTCACGTAAAAACACGTATCTTTTTTTATTTCGTGTAAAAACACGTATTTATGTTGCTAGGCAACGCTTTGCATTTGACCAAATTCACGCGAGGTTCACGAAAAAATGTCCGCTGCACGCGTAAATCCACTCAAATTTTGAAATTTTGTTAGCGATTTTCTTAATTTTTCTTTCCGTAAGAACTTTCTACAAAGTATTAGAAAATTTAAAAAAAAAAAGATAAATGAAATCGATAAAATCGTTCTCATGTTATGGCGTGACCAAGGGTAACAGGGATTCATTTTTAGATACATAGATTACTATGAAAATTGTGATATTGAAAATAGAGATAAATAAATACATTGACGTATGAAAATAGTCGATGTTCATTTTTCATTACAATAACAAAATTAAATTATTTTTGTTCAGTATTTATAATCGATCTTAAAGAAATATTTACTCGTATCGTTATCTTTACTTGATTCTCGGTACAACGATCGAGTATCTAACGAGTACCGTTTACTACATCACTAAATATAATTTCTATCTAATAAGGAAAGACAAAATCAGTAAATTAATATTATAGCTTATCAAATAAAAAGAACAATCGGTTTTTTATTGTCAAAGGTATTTTACAATAAAACTTTCGATAATATTTAATGTTTAATTGAAAAGTAAATAAAGTATCATTGTTCGAGTCAATCAATACAGCATAGAAATAAAATTTATTTATTTTTCCTTATAATAAAAATTAGGTTATAAAATCATTAAGATTGATCTTTTTTGAAATAACAAGTTGAATTTGTGATTCTATACAATTAATATTATAATTTTTCTTTCTCTCTTTCTTACTCGTACATTATTTACAAGCCTTTGTGATAGACAAAGGTTAATTAAAAAATGAAGAAGAATTCTTTGAAACCTCGTTGTGAACATCGCACAATGCATTCTAGGCGGTCCCTCTTCTATCCTTCGAGTTCACGCACGGAATAACCCTCATTAAGGGCACATTTGCGGCTAATGCGAATTAGGAGGATATATTAGTCACGCTGGGAATTGCAGATGCGTGGGAGTGGAATGTTATAAATCGGAGTCCAAGACGAGGAAATTAAGGAAGAGTTCAGTATGTATACTTTTTAAATAATATTTGAAACGTTTTACAATCGTCTATGTGTTTCTTATACTCGGTTATGGTATTTTGCAATAAAATAGTAACATATGAGGAGATATTACATATAACGTGCGAGTATATTAGGGTAATCCTTATATGGGGTCTGAAAAAAATTTCATGTTAGAGCGCGTCAAATCGATTTCAAATAGTGAAAAAAATGCTCTAATTTTTTTTAGCCATATCTATAGAGGTATATATTGTACATATAATTCTTATTTTCAACATCTGTGGAAAATCCAATTCGACACACCTGCGTGACATTGAAACGGACGACTCGTAAAATATGCCATGACCGGTGCCAAGTTGTTAAAGATAAATCTTAAAACAACAATGAGATGAGGCTTTCTCTGTCGTTGCTTTCACCTTTTTGCGGAATTTGTCAAGTAAACTCGTTTTTTTTATAGGTCACGGTAAACTAGGAACGAAAAACGAAATAAAAAATAAATTTTTGTTTTTATTCTACCATATCGATGCACTGTTATATTTTCTCTCTCTACCAGTATTTATTTATTTCATTAGAATAATAAAATACATCTTACACTCATAGGATACATGATAATATAAAATTAAAATTTATAAGGCGAAAAGCACAGCAATTTACGTCGCTCCTCACGAGAAAACTCACGGAGACGAAAAAGCTTTTACGAAAGTTATGGTTGCTATCATATTTTCAAATTTTCTTTTACATCTTTCAACTTCTACATTTTTTTAACAAATATAATACTGGATTTCATCGATTTATTTAATATCCAATATCTGAGTATCAAAAACGTAGAAAATTGCAATAATATTATCGCAATTTTATTTTCTTTTAAAATTATTTAGAATCTCACACAAGCAATCGTCACAACCTTGTAAATTTTCCAGATATGTTGTGCTTGACCGATGATTGCATTGCTATTTTCTTCTGTATTGAAACTATCAACGTAATGATAAGGAATTTTTCAATAGCAGCAAGATTTAAACTAATCTATTGATATCTTATCAATATCAGACTAAAACTTCGCGAGCTGATTGCGTATTTATCAGAACATTGTTAACAAATAAATTATGATTATTATTTAATTTTCAATTTGTACGAATAATGTATAATTGGTTTATTACATTTATTTACTTTAAGATGACAACAGTAAAATAACAGTAAGAAAAATAGAAACAAACCACTTATCAGTGTTTGATAACTATAAAAAATAAAAATTGTTGGAATGCATAAGTGCTTTTGTATTCTTTTGAAAATATTTCTGCACCTTAATTAATAAAGTGTTCGCAAAGTAAATTAACACAACGGTCCGATTATCGCAAAGCGAATGCCAATCAGTTATCGTAACGACAACTTCCGTTGGTTGGAATTGTTTTGTTAGTTAGTTGGATTCATTGCATGATCCAGATTTAGGTTGTCGATAAATCCTTTCCGAAGGTTTGTCACTAATAACAGGTTTCAATGTTAAAGTCATACATTATCTTGACCCGTAGTGCAACAGATTATATTAAATGGTAATTAAATTTACTATAAATTTCATGTTAACGTAAATATTATCCAAGAGAAGTAAATATGAGCTACGAATCTCTGATATAAATATTTTTATTAATTAACATATTATATTTTCTTAAGAAATTATTCTTCTGTTTTTGCATAAGCTGTAACATTAATGTTAACCGCAAATATCTCAATTATTAGTGACATATAGATAAAAAAGAAACTACATTCGTTAATGTTAAGATATTTCAGTTATTCACTTTAAAATATTAAAGCAACTTTTATATTTTTAATAATTTAAATTCACAGTAACGTTTTAGACATAAAATGATAATGCTGTTGATTAATTATTGCATGAAGCATCTATAAAGCGTTAGATTTGTATTGCATTATATTGCATTATATTAGAATCAAGCGTACCAGAATATACTTTTCTAAATGTTCGATGAACGATCATTTTTAATAACGAGCTTAGAATTAACAATTCTAATTACAAGTATTTGTTTTTCTTACAGTGCTTTCTTTTTTTCTTTTCTTACCAATGTTTTTTAACAGTTTTTCAAACAATACGAAATAACGTGCACTACAAGTGGAAGTGCTAATGACATTCACATCAGCAATCCCTCATGATCATTGTTATTATTTGGCTTCATCGTTGAAAGCGAATACATTTACGTACCAACAACGCAATAGTCTCTCATCTTTCTCGCGTATCTTTTTCTCCTTCTTTGGAATAAATTTAAATCAGTATTCGTCTTATATCCTCTCAATGAATCTTTCTCTTTTCGATACTGAAGAAGAAAATTTACGTAAAATCGTTAATATATTTAAATAATAGAATAACCTGAATTTTTTTAATCAATTAATTTTTCTTAAATAATACATAATATTTTTTTTTAAATCGTGACCACAAATCGATTAGATTTATGTTTTCAGTGAATTTTATTATGCAATATTTATCTTCATAATTTATTCCGTCATAGAATAAAAAGTATACGTATATATAATTCCAAGGTAGATTTAATAACTGGACCGTATTAAGAAATTTATACTTTGGCAGATAGGAAATTATTAAAAAAGGAAAATTTTACATTATTTAACAAGTTTTATCATCAAATAGTGCGAGTTTTCTGCAGGATTTCATAGGTGCAAGAATGTAACTACTTTTTTCTATGTGCAAAAAGAATTAAGTTTTAGTCCGGCTCCCTTATTGGATATAATTTGTAAAAATACTTCAATTAAAAGCTGCAATTCCATTCTATTGATAATCATTCTTATAACGAGCGATTTTTAATATAAGCAAGAAGAAAAATAATATCAATCGTATCTTCGATTGTAGATAAGGATCAAAAAGAAGCAGCAGTACGATAGATAACATTCTATATCTTATCGTTATGAGCAAATGAGGATACTTTAACAGAGAAACGGAAAGTATAATGGTAAAGTTTTTCCAAAGAAGTTCTTTTAATCACGACTCACCAAAGATAACGATATCGATTGGTGCTCTTTATCGAGATAAACTGTTATGTAGAGCCAATCGATTGATAGAGAAATGATAAGGATTAATAAAAAATGTTTGTTCTCTCGCAGTTTCGTGTCAGTCAAAGAGAGGTAGTCAAACTTATTACGTGAAAGTCTAGGAAAAGCTCGTTCAACATGTCACTAAGACGATCTTACACTCTAATTGTGTCGTGTCTTTTATTCACGAGTCTTCTTTTTGCGTCGATCGAGTTAGGTAAACGATTGCGTATTCTAATTTCTTTGAATGTTATTTAAGTGATCACAACCTCTTAAAAAAAAAAGAAAACAAATGGCTTCCTATTATGAGATCAAAAATTGAATATTTATTTGAATAAGCTATAATTCTTATTTGTCTGTACCAGGTGAGGGATTAAAGTGTTACATATGTGACGGCCAAAACTCAGATTGTGTAAATAGTCTAGGCAAGAGTGAAGATTGTCCATTAATGACAACTACGACACAGTCGTCAACAAATCCGACGACGAAATCGACGCAGCCGACAACAATTTCGACGACGGAACCGACGCAGCCGTCAACAAATCCGACGACGGAATCGACGCAGCCGTCAACAAATCCGACGACGGAATCGACGCAGCCGTCAACAAATCCGACGACGGAATCGACGCAGCCGTCAACAAATCCGACGACGGAATCGACGCAGCCGTCAACAAATCCGACGACGGAATCGACGCAGTCGTCAACAAAGTCGACGACAACTACGACAACTAACTCATTGAAGCAAGGTCCGGAATTAGATTTTATTGATAATGGTATTGTATATATTCATATATGTATAGATTATACTATATTTTTAATACATTCAAAAACTCTATAACATACAATTATCTAAATTGACAATTAATAATAATTTATAAATTGTTAATTATTATATTTGAAAATTATTAATAATATTATGTATACAAGCAGATTGGCTTAAAGAAGGTGAAAACATAACGTATGAATGCGTCGAGGCACGTCTGACTACACTAAATGGTAAGTAATATATATCATGTAACTTATTTTAAATGTCGAAATAATCATTACGAATTAATATGAATGTTAGTCTTGAGATTTATTGAAACTTTTCTCTCTCTCTCTCTCTCTCTCTCTCTTCATTTTATTATTTAACAATAAATATTTATATATCACTAAATTTCATTCAATATCATATGACATTCAAATGTGAATTTGAATTTATTATATTATAGGTACAACTTTGAAAAATGAAGTATATCGAGGATGTACTCCAAAGAACTTGGTGTCTTGTAGTAGAATTCCAATATCAGACATTCAAGTAAAAAGTTGTGTTATAAGAACTTGTGAAACTGACAATTGCAATTCTTCAAGTATGGAAAAAATGGGAATAATTTCATTACTTTTACCTTTAATCACAGCGTTACTGCGTATAAGATAGATATTCCATTATTAATACTGACATAATAATATGACGTGAATTGTATTTCTATAAAAAGTAGGCAATAAAAACTGATTGAAAAATATTAAAGTTATTATAGTCATATATTTCTGTCAAAAAAATATTTATATGCAATTTAAATCTAAGAAGTTTATTGAAATGAACAATATCTTGATAATGAATGTTAAAATAAATTATACTATTAATTATTGAAAATCTTTTATATATTCCAACTTCAACAAAAAATTTCCAACTGAAATTGAATGACGAAATGGAGATCTGAGATTAATTTAAACCTTTTAACAAAGTGAAAAATTTGTTCTGCACGTTCAAGAACGGAGGACTTATGTGTGGAATCGCGGTACAATGATCACTTAACGAAGGGCGTCATATACCTATCGTTCATGATACAGCAATCACAACGCCATGGATTAAGCACAGAACAATTATACATTATGTATAATTCAATTTGTAAAGGTATATCAACTTAGAAATGTCATGTTCTTCAACTCGTACTAGAAACAAATCCATTAATACATATTTTATCAATAAACTAAATATATAGGATCACACACATTTCAAAAGTTAAAATAAGAAATTAATAAATAAAGTATCTTATCTCTTTATTAATTTGAATATAATCATCGATATGCGTAGGAAAGGAAATTAAGATAAGGACAAAGTAAGCAATAAAATCTTATTATTCTACAATATATCGATACTAATATTGAGATTATAAGAAATACTATAGCTGTATATTCTTGAATACAGTAAGTATGCAATAATAAGGAGAAATGCATTACTTCTCATCATTTTATGCAACCGTTCGATTTCCTTAGTGCGAACGATTTGCAAGATAAACAGAAATTCGCGTACAACTTTCTTGGCAGCTATGCACTTCGTGCGTTCTTCAACGTCCGTCAAAAGTACGACTAACATAAGTTTACGCGGAACCGCGTTACGCTTACGCGGATAATGCTATAGATTTATATAAAACTGGGCCGCGATGCTGTGAGAAATTCTTCGTGCATCTGCCAACGGCAACGGACCAAACCTTACCTCCTTTTCTCCCCCCTTCTCTCTTTCTATTTCATTCCAGTTTGCTTCCGGGTACCACGATCTACCGGGAATTCTCGTACTCTCTTCATCAATTTTCCAAATAAGTATCAGGAATTCGTCACTCGAAATATCTCTGATAAGAAATTTTTCTAACGTTAGATCGGAAATTTTTTCTCCACTTGAAAAAAAAAAAGAGAAAGAAGAAGAAGAAGAGAAGACTTCATGCCGTAAATTTGAAATCGCTTTGCCGCGCATCGTAAATACCGACAAACTTCGTGGTGTCAATTTTTATGTCGCTCGTCAAAATTTCACGCTCTCATCACATTTTCCCAAACGCGCCAAAAGAAGTATAACTTTAAAAATAACCTACGGTGAAATGAAAAGTCATATAAACTAAGCGGATATATAGACAATTCATATCAATCTATCGACTTTAGCATTGATCACAATTATCTCTATCCTCTTTAAAACATTGTAATTCATTTGCAAGTTCGAAACTTTCAGTTGATACAGTTATCTAATTGATTTTCGCGGCTCATCGGCGAACTATTTCAAGCGAGTTATTAATTTTGCTTGGCATGCATCTATCGCCGGTGAACCCGATATAAAAAAAGTTGATATTTTATTATTAATGATGTTCGATGAAGCTCACATTGTTGGTAGATACTTAAGCACAATTTTTTCATATGAAAAACATTATCAATATAACGAAAGTCTCACTTGCTTCTCCCATTTCAACGTTAATATTTTATAATTTAATTATAATCACGTTGTTAAGTTGTATAACAATCGTTTTTTTTACTATTACATAGAAACTATACTTTAAATTCATTTATTTATTTAATTTTTCGTTGCACATACGTGGATCGTAAACTATACAAATATGATACTATACCTTCTATCTATTTCCAAATTTTCGTAAGCCATCCTACGGAGTGATAAACAAAATTCGATTACGACAATCTCGTAAAGTTCCAATATTATGGATGAGAAAGCAACGTTCTCGTAATCTGTAAGGTTAGCTCCATTCGTATCTTCCCTCTGGCATGTCTCTTCTTCGGATTCTTTTTAAATGTCTAGCAAATTCAAAATATTTCGAACGAGTTATAAATAATAATTGATAAAAGTCGGGTCAAGAGGTCAATTTAACTTTTTAAAATTTTTTTTTATCTATGACTATGATGTCATATCTTACAAAAAAGTAGAATAAATAAAATAAAAAATAGTACAAATGTGTAGATATGCGTGAAGGAAAATGGGGAAGATTTCTAATATAATGCTTCGGACACGCATTAGACAAGATTCACGTACAAATTTTCCATATAAATCGTTGGCAAAGAGGCATAGTTAGTTTGTAGCGACATTCTCGTCCACCGAGTGGCAGTTACGACATGTAAAGTGCAAATACGCAGATACACCGACAAAAAGACATATTACCGTCCTTTCTTTCGTTACGCCTGGTAAACAAGAGCTTCCACCGGGATAACTCTTATCCTCTCGTTAGCTCCATTCACGTTTCTTTCATTTCTCTTCTACAAAGGAAGGAAGCAAAGAGGAAAGTAAGGAAGAAAGCAAGAAAGGAAAGAAGGAAGGAAAAAAGGAAAAATAAGAAATAGAAATCAGCTCGATTCGAACTGCGGTCGGTAATGGCTTGCTACTTTTCTATAATAAATCATTCGATCGAGTATTCAACTACGAAAATCTAACGAATTTGTTTTTATATGAAATTATGAAACAAATATTATAAGGTAAAAATAAAAAACGAGAAAATATAATATTTATCAAGATTAATATTGAATACAGCAAAATATCAATACTAGATGATACTCATTATTTACATTCTGAATAGTATACGGATTGAATTATATTTATATTATTTCATTAATTATTTTCAAATTACGAATATATTATACAAACACTATTTACTTTCTCGAAGCTTTGGAATATGCAATATTAAATTTAAAAAATATTGTTTATTATATACGGTATAAATAATTTTGAATATAATTGAAAATCGTATAGAATATCTTCAATGTTTTTTTTTTGATTCGTATGAAAGAAAAAATAAGATATGAAAAAGAATAGTTCTCGAATTTTGTTGTTGAGATGACGTATAGATACATCCCCATGGAGGTTGGATAGTATTCTTCTCGAATTCCCATTGGAGCGTGCGCGTTTTGAATTTCGAAGCGTAACCGAGCGCGGGAGGCTCGGCTAAGCAAGTTAACGTTTCGTGGGGCGCTTCAGTCGATAGTCATCCTTCGTAAGCGACGGGTCGTTTCGTTTCCTTGTCTCACTTTTCCTTCATAATAATCGTCCCTTTTATTTTGTAAACTTCTTTTCATTTAACACATTTTATCAAGGATCTATTTTCTTCAACGACCAACAAAAATCCATCCTTTCAAGTTTTTCGAATCTATCTCGCGTATATGTTTGTGACAGCATTTCATTCAAAATAAGAAAATCAACAACAACGAGATTAATCATCAGTGCCGAGCCTAAGTGTTTCAATTGCAGTTTCGATTATGATGCGCGATCGACGACATTAATTTTTCTTTCTTTGGGTTTCTTTTTTTTTGTTTCTTTTATAATTATACCTGTCACGAGTCAAACGTCCCAGGAATTTTGCAGCAAGATTATGAACGTGAGTACATCAATTATATGATTTTGTTTCCTATTTCGTATTTAGGATATGACGTATGCCTGTGTGATTCATTTAAAAAAAAGATTGTCACGTTTCTCCCATTTTAATTATCCTCATAAGAAATTCCTAATATTTTTTTCAGCAATCGGAAAAATAATAGAATCTAGATTATATTCAACTTTAATTTGTGTTATTACGAAAAAACGTTTTATTTTCAAAGAAATTATATTTCATATTTCGTTAAGTTTTTAACAATATTCTATACAATTTTAATAATAACACATTTTCCAAAGTAAAATTTATTAAAAATTTTATATTTAATTTAATTAATTTATTAAAAATTTTATTTAATTTAATTAATTTTAACTAATAAAATTTATTTAAAAACAATGCATGTATCATTCTATTTATCCATATAAATATTTTCTTCCGATTATTGTTACCAATTAGTATAAATTTTCTGAACAAAAACATTATCATTAATTATAATAATGAAAAATGAGAAGAGATGAGAAATGAATATTAATCGAGTAATATTTATTTGTTTAAAAAAAGAAGAAAGGAAATGAATTTGTAAGAAAAGACAAAACCACAAAACGGAAAAAACGCGTTTCAAAAGCAACCGGATGAGATCATTTCTAAGGTACAATTCTTGCAGGCTTTTAGTAGAAGAAAAAACTTTCCGAGATATAAGACGAGACTCGTTCGTTCATTCGTTCATTTTAAGGAATCTAGCGTGCGTATGTCTCACGACACACTTATACAAATCACATGCCATTTCCTCGGAGGAAAAATATTGTGTGAAATCGTAACAAGACGGACGACTACGTAAAATATAACTAATTAGTTAATAAATCTTATTTTTTTCTTTTATGTTATTTCAAAATTTATATGGAAATTTGCAAGTAAAAAAAAAACTCAAATATAGATACAATTTAATGATAAGTGCATTTAAAATTGATTAACCTTGCCTTTTTTATTGCAATAATTATTTGATTAAAATCTTCTACAAATTATCGCAGATAAACTAAATATATTCTTTGAGATTAGGATGAATGTAAGAAAATCTTAAAACATATAATATATTTATTTAAAATCTCATGAAAACTTTTTGGACTATTTGATTATCAATGAACGCGAGTATTATTTCGAATTAGTTTCTTCGTTGAGGGTATTGGGAGGGTATTGATAATGCAAACTAAATGCCATAATGCCAGACATGAAAAGGACTAGCATTTGAAGATAAAGTTATTTAGAGAGAGAGAGAGAGATAAAGAGTTTCTCTTGAAGGGAAGTTTGAGATGGTCTCCGTTTCCATTATACAATTTATATAAAGGAAAACTTCTTCTGTATCAATTGTACGAAATATTCGCAAGCACATTTGCAAATGAAAGAGGTTCTTATTTCGAATTAGTCTTGCCATTTTGTTGGACCGAGTTATCGAAACTTCGACATTCTCGTTCACTGAAAATCGAAAATTTCTGCTTCATCGAGCTCATGATAAACACTTGAATTTGCATATTCGTTTACTCTTTACTGATGAGAATTACAAAGAGTTCATTTTACCGGTAAATTAACGTCACCCAAGTGTGTCGATATGTAAATACTCGCACGTGTCGCATGCACAACAACAATATATAAAGCGAAGCATTGAAAAGAAAAGGAAAGAGAACGCGTTTAAACTTTCTTCTCTTTCTTTTAGTCATTTTCTTCAAATTCCCTAGACCGAAATAATCACCTTGATTAGAATGTACTTTAAACGATAATTCGTAATACTTACATACAAAAGACTTTCTTGAAATTTTCTTCCTATTTATTTATTTCTTCGTATCTCTCTTTCTTTCTTTTATATATTTTTCTTCTATTTCTCATCACCTGATTTTCTAATTTTTGTTTTTTTTTTTTTCTTTTTCTTTTTCTTTTTATTCCCACACGCGAGAAAACGGATATCCTGGATAAACCGTGCAAACGATCTGAAGAAAGTTTTCCGTGGAAAGTACACTTCCTCGTGCTACGACACTAACGTGCAAAGTGTTCCTTATTCTTAAAGCTTCTCACGTTACGATACTTCTCGCGAGCTTCTTTTGACATTCGTAATTATTATAATGACAATAAAAAAAAAAATTCATTATTATCAAATAATTTTCAAATTGTTGCAATAGTAGTCGCAGATAAAAAGTAAGAAAATTCTTTCCTAATATTTATTTACAATTTTTTCCCGGATCTTTTCCACATTTGCTGTTTCCTTTTTGTTTATCGCAATAACGCAGTAATCATTTCTAACGCTGTACGGTTTCCACGAGAATATTTCGTAACTAAAAGCGATCGACATATTTGTTTTCTTTTTTCTTTTCTATCTGACAGGAGGGAAAAAAAATAGTTCGACGGGTTTAGTCGCATTAAGTATTAAGCCAAGAGTCGTTGAACAATCTGGAACATGATCTGTCATTGCTCGTCGGATTATTACCAAAGCAATTCGTCTCTCGTAATTACTAGTGTTTGGTGAAAAAGTGACGAGGTCAGCCAATCGAAAGAAAGAAATAAAAGTAAGAGGAGAAAGAAATAGAGAACCTAACCGCGGGATACAAAAGAAACATTTATTTTTTTTTCTTTTATACCGAATCCCGATTTCACGATTGTACCACGTACTATCGTAGTATTAAATTGCTTGCACGATTGTTTGAAACACGTAAGTAAGTACGAGCTCATGGCATTCTTCGAGTGATAATTAATTCTCTCGGTCGATTCTCACGAGAGTCAATCGAACCGAATATGGAGACACCTATGCGTTCTTATCTACCGAATTTGTATACAATCAAGTGACCAGTTTCAAATCGTTCGAACGTTTCAAATTTTTATCCACAAACACACCTATTTATAAGTTCATCAATACGAATTTTATCGCTCTTACGACATCAACGTATTTTCGATATAATTTTCGGTAAAAATTCTTTTCTTCGTGTTTTTAATGAAATCATTTATCAGAAATAATCATTTATCACCAATGTTATTGAAAATAATCCATTTTATTTGATTATCAATAATAATAATAATCTACATATATATAAATGAATCCCCGTTTTCCTTGGTCATGCCATCATAATTTGAGAACTTTACCGATTTCATTTATCTTATCTTTCTTAAGTTTTCTAATACTTTGTAGAAGGTTCTTACGGAAAGAAAAATTAAGAAAATCGCTCACAAAATTTCAAAATTTGAGAAAACTTGAGAAAGAAGTGAGTCTGATATATATAAAAAAAGAAAAAAATTGCATTAAAATTTTTAAAAATGATTCACGCTCAATGAAAATTTGCTAGTACTTTTCTATGTTTTTCATTTTATAAAATTGGTAATTCTGTATCTTTCACTATAATTTAAGTTTTTTCAATAGCTAATGATGTAAAAAATAACGTATAAAAATTTCAGCATAACCAGTTTTATAGTGTTTCTTTTTTTTTCTTATGAAAGTTTGAAAAATTGTGTGTTTGAGAAAAACGCATTGATAGTTAATTTGAAATGAACCGAAAACTCATTTATAATTCCAAGACGGAACAAATTATTTATCGAAGAAAGCAAGGAAAAAGAGAAAAAGAACAGAATAAAATTTGCAAACAAACCAATTTAGTTCCGCTCATGCTTGCATGGTGGTGTTGTATATACGTGACACACTAATCCAATTTCCATATGTGCCGCGTGCGTATATAAAACTTATCAGGATCGTGGTTTCGTGTGTCTATTTCTTTTATTCTTTAAAAAAAATACAAAACTTTTAGTACAAACTTATTTTCTATTAGTTAAGAATGTAATAATAATAAGGCACAAAAAATTTCTCGGAAAAACTTTTAATTTTGTGCCGCTTGATTAAAACGATTCTTTAAAACACAAACTTGATGAAACGATGGAAAAATACGGCTCGCGAATAAGAAATATTCCAAGAAAAAAGAAAAAGTTAAGTCTTGAATGATCTTATCTCATTAGACATGAATTCACTTTGATGATGTATATTATCATCATCGTGGATCATAACGCACGTTTCTGATTTCCATACTCGTTTCTATATTAGAGAGTATAACCGTGTAACAAACGCCATTTCAGACAGGAACTGCGCAGATTAACGTTGTAGTCGAGATTTGTCGCGATTTCCTAGGAAACAATTTAGTAAGAAAAACGATGGTACATTTTTTTTTAACGAACGACGAAGATAATGACGGTAATTATTGTCTATTCGTTTGCAAGCTAATAATAAGGAAAAGAATAAATAACGTGATCAAATCCACGCTTCGTCGGAGTTTATTCTTAGATAATTATAAGAAAAAGAAAATACGAATTTTGTTCAGGGATTGTTGTTTGATTTCGTTACGATCGACATGCAATAATAAAATCGATTGAAAATAATCAAGCTTGAAAATTACAATAAAAAGTATTATACGTTATATACGGATACTATATAATAGATACTTTTATTAGTTATATAGTAAGAACGTTGTTCTGTTGATAAAAGATAGGACGTAAGATGGAAATGGACACTTTACAAACAGAGGCGTGACGATCATTCATCTCGACTTTAAGACACAGTGATATCATCTTGCTGATGCGTTGAGCAAACAAGCTTCGCGGAATATACGTCATAGCGTAATACTAATATTGACGAAGCTTATAATACTCCTCTTTGATATTTCCAGATATTTATTAATTGATAAGATTGGAAGACAAATTTTTAACATAAATTGGCTGGTGTAGATATCATTTTTGTATTTTGAAATAATCGATTAGAGTAAAGTAAATATTTGTCATAATAATAATTTTATATATATAAACGTGTTTAAAATACTATAATTTCTAAAATGTCATTTAATATTTAAGAATATTATATCAAATCAAATTTTTATATCGTTAGATATAACTTTGATAGCGTCTTTAATTAACGAAGATTAATGACATTCGGTAGAAGATATTAAAATAACTAGAATTTGGTGACTCGAATTGTTTTAAACGAAACATCGAAGAAATAAGATCTCGAAAGACGTACAATAATAAAATATTATAAGTAAATAAATACGTACATCTCTTGCAATTAGTTATTAAGAAAAAAATATGAAGTATAAATTTTTGTACTTCCATTGAATACTCACAAAGAGTTTTTTAGTTAATAACTGACCAGAATGATGCTTAATTAATGATCTTTAACGTTCAACGATTTCTAATTCACGCCTACGACTTTCTAACAAATCTCACGTACTCGGAAGGATTATACATAGTAACATCATTAGCGTTTAATAGCTATAACGAGATCGTTATTTTACTTTGGTTCGATCGATTAGTTTAATTTTATTATATGAAATATTTTTCGTCGAAGTAGCACGTCATTTCTTTATCTTACAAAAATGAAAAATCTCATATCGTGACACACATTTAGGATAATTCACACATAAATAATAAACACGTATACTGTATATATACAGCTTGTATCTCTCGAAAGAGAAAGCATGCGGGTCGATGGTAAACCACAAATTAGATCAAATCGGTGATAAACGTTAAGCCGAAAATAAGGGAACGTTGCTTTGCCAATTGGTGTCAAGGTATGCGGAAATAATATCTGGGCCATTTCGAAAGTTAGTTGAATATATATATATGTGCCGGTAATTATAATTAAAAATTTGAACAAAGTGAAAAAAAATTAATTTTATAATTATTATTAAGTAAGTATATACTTTATACGATGTAATTTTTATGAAATCAAACGAGTCAAAAATTTTCAATCCTTCATTGGCAAGAATAACAATTACCATACAGCATTTCGTATTTCCTTTTCATTTATATACAAATAGGATCCATTCATGCGAATTCATGATACGTTGATTTGATTCGATTGTGGATTTTAGTAATGAAAACTCTGATTTCGAGGTGTATGTATGCACCCGTTACGAATAAACGAAACGTTTATTATTAAAGAATTTAATTGATTATTGTTTGAGAGAAGGAGGTTTATAAACATCGAAATTTATAGCAAGACGAGAAATATTTATTTAAATTAACGTGAAATTAATATTGCATCGTTAAAATTAATAACACTTTTAGATAGATAGAATAATCTGAATAATATAATTAATATCGTAAAAATAAATAAAGTAGAGTAAGATGCAATAGATATCATCAAATGATAGATAAATGAAGTTCAATTATTGATAATGTATTATGGTTTAATAGTAAAACCAAACCAAACATTTCGAAGCTTTTAAATTGTGATTATTTGATTTAATGAATTCTTTTTATCACAATAGTAAGTGATACGATATTGACAGTGTAATCTAAATTATACAAAAACACCGATACGATATCTTTTTTAAAACTTATGAACCATCATGTTTATCTTGCTTGTTTTCTTTTCTTTTTTTTTTCTTTTCTGAGAAAGGTTCGAGGGATCTGAAGACAAGGTACAGCGTGAGAAAGAACAGTCCTGTCGAATTCAGGTGCCACTATGCAAAAATTGGCCGCAAAGAGATACGAGTAAGAAAGAGAGGCGAAGAAGAAGAAGAAAAAAAATAAATGAGAAAGAAAAAGAGAGGGAAGGAAAAAAGAAAGAACGACCAAGGGCCACGCGAGGCCCTGGGGGCCTCAAGTTCATTGACCCCCCGATACTTTTTCTTCTTCTTCTTCTTCTTCTTCTTCCTCTCTTTCTCCCTCTGTTTCTTTCTTAGTGACTGCTTCTTCCTCCTCATTCTCGTCTCATTTCTCTTCACCCTTCTTCGTGCCCTTTTTCCACTCATTTCTTACCGCTTCAAATACGCCTCTGTCTGAGACGGAAAGAAAAATATTGATCTTTTTGAGATCGCACAAAAAAAAAGTAATTAAAAAAATAGAAAGGTGTATATATAATGTAGAGAAAAAGATACAACTATCGTTAACCAGGATTCAATATAATTAAAAAGAAAGACGTATAAAACGGAATCTTGATCACTGATATAAATGATTTAATAGGCAATATAAAATGGAATGTAGGATAGATATAAATATATAAATGATTGATATCTGATTGAAAATCTACACTAAAAATATCAGATTAATAAGATAATTAAAAAATATATGTGCAGAAAGAAAGATTAAAATAAAGATTAACCAGTTAACAGTGTTACTGGAACAACGTGATGAGGATAGAACAGTTGCTGTAACATTAAATTGAATCATAACGAAAAATAACATTTCATTTCTTGACAATTACTATCAACCGATAAACTAAAAGCATAATAGAGTGAAAACAATTGATTTCTAAAACCTGTTAGTAAAGAGAATAATTCAAATGATCGTTATTTATCGCAATACAATAAGTTACATTTTGTATCTTTCTATTTCTCTGAAAAAAAGTTTTGCTTCGTCAAGAATAGAACTAATACCTTGAGATGATTAATGAAAAACAAGGAAACAAGTAAAGACAAAATTTAATCAGAAATTTGTGTAAATATATTATAAAATACGATATGTGCGCGTGTTTTCTTTCGTTCTTATCCAAAGACATTGTAAAATATTAAAAATTAACAAATAAAGATGTGAAAAAATCGTAGACTTTTAAGATTTGATTGGTCAACTGATGAAACTCTTTCTCGATCGAGGAGACAAAGGAAGATATATATCTCGCCGTTCGATATTGGTGCGCTTCCATTTTCATCCGTGCGAGATTCACGCGGAAATTACGAAGACCACGAGAATATTGCTGTCGAGAGATCGATGTCGTTCCTTTTTCCTTTCTTCTCGAAAGGTCTAAAGCTTTCATACATCGAGGGAGATCAATTGAGTTCGAAGGTTTTTCGATAGAAGGGAACGAGCAACGTTTCACGGGTTAATGCTCTTGTTATAGTGAAAATGGTCGCTCGACAAATATTTAACCCTCGTTTCAAAACGATATCCTCGACTTTTATCTAACACACCTAAATATTCAATCTAACTGGTAATAATGATAGATTATATATTTCTTATTAATGATGTTTAATAATACGAGTTTGTTGTATTATAAATATTTGTTAATTACTGGTACCATGTAAAATGATATAATACTTTATAATGGAAATTCTTATTATAAAGTATCTTTTATTTATTAGATTGAATCATAAATTAAGTGATGGTTTATATAGTAATAAACTATTTATTTATGACGGAAACTTATATTTAACGTATCATTTATTATTGAACGACAATAGAAACTGTTCTTATTAACTAATATTAAACTCAATTGTCAAGGAATTTTATTATAAATATAAAAAATTCTGTATTGAGATTAAGTGGTTCGATAATAAAATTATTCAAAATTCTAAAAATGCAATTAATCGCTTTAGTCTTTGAATGGCTCACTTATGAATCAATTCTGCAATTATACGCGTATACTTGGTTCGTTTAGCATCAGAAATGTCTTCAATTTATAATAAGACGTTTACGCCATAAAATCATGAGCGTCAAAAATAAACTAATAAGAAGATAAACGACGTGGATTAGGCAGAAATTATGAAAAAATTTAATCAAAAATAAATTATAGTTTTCTAACGATGCCGCTAATTATAAACTGGCTTTTCTTCGATGTATACGGAAGAATACGCTTCCGTTTTCCCTACCTCTCCCGAGAAATCGATGAACGAATCGACGGGGTGCGAACCCCGTCCCGGGCTCGACGAGCTGCCTGCGACTTCGATCGTAATTAACTGGGGCTCGATTAAAGCTGGCCATCGATTAAGTCGCACCTCGAATTACACCTCATTCGACTGATATCAAAAATCTCAGAAAAACTTTTTTCCAAATTTCCCCTTTTATTTTTTCTATCTTTTTTAAAATTTCTTTAATCAAATCAATCTCATTAAACGATATTTATCAATGTAAATATTTCCTTTATAATTTTGTTTATAATTTTACATAACTTTCAGTTGAATCCAATTAAATAATATTTTAGAGACACAAACATAAGCGAATTTTGTTTTATTTGTTTGTCAAAGAGGTGAGGTATGATGTAAAAATAACTGTAATATTTTGTTGAAATAAATGGAATATTCTCAATGCTACCAAAAAGGTAGTGTGTCTTTTTACCGTCTATTTGGAGTCAACAGCACACGGTTTTTTTTTTCTTGTATTTTTTCGGACGGATTACCATCCATGTTTTTAACCATACCCACGTTGCTTGACTTTAGTGATCGGCTCGGAACTATTAATCAAACATAGTAGAAGTAGAAACGTGTTTATTTTAAGCACATAACAATATCAAACAATGATAATCCAACGTGGCTAGGCCATTGACACTGATCAGTATCTTATATAAATTCTTTAACGAATCGATTGATGTAAAACAACAAATAAAAGAACATTTATGGAAGAAAATGAAACGAAAGCAAATCATACCTTTACATTACCTCAACCATGGACTGGCCCATTATTCTGGGCATGCGTAGTCTGAAAGAAAAGCACCAGAGCTGGTTTTCCAATAAAACCATTCATTTCTTTGACTATTTATCGTACCGCAAGGCATCTCACTCTCTTTGCTTTCATCAAAATCAAAAAGCATTGACGACGCTCTACCTTTTAACGAATCTCATCCCGTATTTCACTTCATCTGTTTGACTTTGCGTTTGCAGTGATTCCCAGCTGCGTATAAACGATGTTCAACGTTATTGGAATACGTGTCTCGATAGCAGCAGCAGCAGAAGCAGAAGCAGCAGGAGGACGCTAGTAATTATTGGAGACTCCTTTATACGTAGTTCAATCCAGCTAGCGTTCCTCTTTTTGATAGGAAAACCATAAAATATTGGAAAATATATAACGGACTTGAAATATATTGTTCCTCTATTAATCACGTCGTCCAGCTCTTAGGATCTCTTTTGAAGTGAAATTTAATATTTTGACGAGAGAAAATTCTAGTGAAGAACTTTTAAAATGTGCGAAGTTGTTGGTTAGATAATATTATTTTTCTCGCTTAACGTTGTCGGCTGTACTTTTTGCGCGCGTCACATCCGTCTTTCTTATTCGTCTCGTTCGTTTCGAGGTACACTCGTAACTCAGCGAAAAAGAAAGACAAGAGGCGAGGGAACGTAAAAAAGAAGATGAAGAAGAAGAAGAAGAAGAAGAAGAAAAAGAAGTAGAGGAAAACGAGACGCGATGCAGGAGCACCGGACGAGTACCCATTGGTAAAGTATTGTCCATAGAAATTCTCCTTCTCCTTACAGTATACTGAAATTAATTGGCACGAAATTAAACCGGTTCTTCAGTACCTCTTTCTGCGGTCGGATGAAAAGAGATGAATAAAAATCAAACTACGATTCGGAATGCTACGAATCAGAGAATTAATCTGCCAATGTAGACCGCAAAGGGAAAACGATCGAGATATCGATAAGTAATATCGATTGCTACTTATCTTCAAACAGAATTGGAACGTCGAAAGTTCATGACTCCTTTACCATTGGGATGGATATCAAATTTCTTTAATTATCAATGTGACGATTGTAGAAAAATAGTCGTCATCTACGTAAAAATATTAATTCAATTTAAACAAATTATGAGATGATTTGTTTATTTGAACAATCAACTATTATACTCAGCTGTATTATAAAACTTTCGTTGTATTCGACGCAGTATTGTTGAAGAGAAAATATTTTGTATTTGTTACAAAATTTATATTAATTCACGGTAAACAGTGAACAATGTTTCTTTCCAAATATTAATCGACGTTCGTATATAAAAATTTGCATATATGTTAGCATGTTTTAGAAATCTAAAAGAATAAATACGGTACTTTTGATCCTTTCGTTACTGGTTTCTTCGCTATTTTTATTTTCTTCTTCGTTGATAATAGAAAATAACGACGCGATACGTACGAAAGGAAGTTTAGCTCTTATCGCGATGGCCTAGATTTTTTGTTTTTTGTTTTTACTCTTGCAAAGTGAAATTCAAGATTCGAAATTCCCTTCGGAATTTTCTTTTTCTTTCGTTCTCTATCTCTTTCTATTCTCGATCGTGCCTGTGCATCGTTATTGGCTCATTGTACTTGCCTAAACCAAAATATTCTCTCGACTGTTTTTTTTTCAATACTATGCTAAATTCCGTATCATAAATTTGGTCAGAACGAGGCAAAAGACACTTTTTATATCCTGAAAAAATTTTGTCCAATTTTTCTTCTTCGTTTCATTCTTTCCTAAGTTTAACATATTCGTTTCCGGAATACAATGGTGAACGCATTGTTCGTATCAAACAGACCCCAAAGCTCGTCTATTCTTTTTCTTTCTGTTTAAAACGTGTCCGCAACGCTCGACTTCCTACGAATCTTTGAAAACGCTATTTTAACATAAAAAAAATGGTCCGTAATCGGAAATATTCTTCTTGTGAAGCTTTAGCGAATACCCTTTTGTGTTAAAAAGTTAATCAAGTCTGCTCTATTATTAAGATCACACTTCTTATCTTCTTATTCTCGAGAATTTAAATATTCTAATTCATTGAGACAAAATTCGTGTGTTTATGGAATAGATAAATCTTATTTTATTCGTACTATAAATAGTCATTTAGTTATTATACTTGACACGGTATACATAACTTACAGAAAACTAGTTATTTCTTGTTATGCTTTTCTTTTGATAAGGGAAATCATGCGACCGTTTCACTAAAAGCTTCGATGTATCGCATATGTAAAACTTGACGTTTTTATTTTGAATGTCAAGAAAAAAATAGAAAGAGAAAGAGAGAGAGAGAAAGTGAAAGAAAAAGACACTATACAATTTAACACTAAATGTACTACAATTAATCAAATGATAGCTTAAAAATTTTAAATTAAAATTCTACATCCAGTGTTGTTGCTTTTCTTCATTCAATTTTGCGACAATTAAAATTAGAAATATTGCTTTTTTCTTATTAAAAAATGGTATTATTTATTATTGAAGCCAATAATTAATTAATTATTATCTGAATTCAATTGTAAAGAAATATAAATCTTTTCAAATACCGATCATTTGACCGGTTATATATAAAAATAATTTATATCATTTTTATAATATATATCGGTAAGTTTAATGTTGAAAAAATGTTTTCGACAATCGAGAATCCTAATATCCATATGCGCATATGAAAAATTTCATTATTCTAAAGCATAATGGAAAAAAGTCACCATTTAATTTCTTTTCATTCCTAAATGAAATTTTCCGAATACTAAGTCTGATAATAGGATTTTATGAGAAAAATTTCCTGATTCTGCATTCTACGTTCTCCCAGCGGGTTTCCGTTCTATTGTTTTTTTCTTTTTTTTTCTTTTTTTCATAAACTCCATCAGTCGTTTACAAAGTCGTGTGTTTTACTGAAAATTTCAAGCGATTATTTCGTGCTCTAACTAGACATTCCACAACTCGTGCGTGTAACGAAATGAACGTTAAAGGGATATGAAAGGTCTTTTTATCTAAATTATAACAATTAGTACAATCTGCCTTATAACTCACTATACACGTAAAAATACGATATATGAAATGTAATAATATAAAATGTATTACGTTTTATCCAAAGTTAGTTCTTTAGGTATATGATAATTTATCTTTTTTCGTTGAAAATAATCTTAATATTTAAATACTTGACAAATATTATATTTGATATTTGTTAATACTATAAATAAATAAATTCGCGTAAGTATATTAAAAACATAGCTGGCAGGATCTCACGTTAGTTATTAATTATAAATAAAAAGAAACGTTTGCAACAAAACTTTGAATATTCCTTATCGAATATGCTAATGCATGTAAGGCCCACGTTCCATTTAGGTAAAGTGTCATGTGTCAAGACCCTGAAACCTCCTTCGGAACAGGAAGAACCGCCGCAAAGACGAGTTCGAGCAAACTCGAACCTTACGATTTCTGGGACAAGAGGCTACATCGGCAAGTAAATGAAAAAAAAAGAAAAAAAAACGCATTCCTGTACAAGCATAATCCACCCAAAGCAAAAGTAAGCTTTAAAATTGCAAATAAAAAATTGTTGTTCACTTATAAAATAACATTCACATTTATAAATGTATTTTTCAAAAATAATGGAATTGAAATAATTTTGGTTTCGCAAAGATTTTAATGCTTATTATATAAAATATATATTTATTTCTATTAAATTATAATCGTATACTGTTGTAATTTTATTATAATTTTATACCGAATTTATTGAGGTACTCTAAAAATTCGAACTAATTTATTAATATATATATTTTAATTTTATTTCTATTTGAGATAAAATAACAATATTTAATTGAAATATTTGTAAATAAAAATATATATATGTATGTGTATGTGCATACACGTATACATGAGCATCGTATATGACGAAATACATCTAACAAGAATAATTATTGAAATATTATTAATTAGAGCATTGTTAAAAAAGAGGATATCAAACATTATATCTAATGTAAATGAGAATATAAATGATGTAGAAAAATGTATAATACGTGTAATAGGAACACATCTAAACCCTGGTCTGGTCGAAAGCTCGATGTTTCTGTGTAAACACGTACATAACAACATTTGAAAACATACTAAAACAATGATCAATCATGATGTTTCTCTTCTCTAACTAAGCAATAGTAAAGGAACAAATATCTGCAATTGACATTGACCACTTACCGTCAACGCACAAGAGAAATAGATCGTTAGCTGGCTTGAAGCTCGTACGAACTAATGAATCATTAGCGTCCCTATTAGCCAATTAACGTCTTTTAACCCTTGGGGGTCTGTTCCATATCCGGTTGGCCAAAGCAGACGGGAGCAGATGATATGGACTGGCTGCACTTGCGTCATTTATATGCGTGTAACGTTCGTAACGTTAACCAGACTAACGTATAGCTGCTTCATACGATCTCCTAAGATGATTAATTTTCATTCTTTGATGCTATGTTGGTTCTATTAATCAGCAATGTCTACTTTTGTCGTCTTTAAGAAAATATTTCCTTTCGTTACTTCAAGTAGAATGAAAATATCTTTCGCAAAATGAATCAAATTCTATTTCTTTTTCTTCTTCTTCTTCTTCCTCTTCTTTATAGATCATCTTTCACAATTAAAAAATATTATTCTTCTTATGCTTATCTAGTTAGCATATCTAGAGGAATACTTTGCCAAGATTTTTTTTTAATGAATTTGCCTACATCTTTCTTTAATTTGAAAAACTAACGAGACCACATTTGTCAGAAGTCTTGGAATAACGTGGAAAGACATTTTGGATGATCATAATTGTACTCGCTTTGTGACTGTCATAATTTTAAAAGGATACGCATTGGATTATTATTTTTTCCCTGTAGTACTCGATCTTCTTAAAATTCCAATATTCCTCTTACCCACGTAACTTTATATCATTCTTTCGATTACTCGAAAGCTATCATTAATAAAAGAGACCTTCTTTAACTTTGCGTTTCTCGTATCGATTTCGTGCTATGTGTGCACATTTAAGAAAGCTTGTTATTGTTCTCAAAAAGTGATAAGCCGCGTACGTGAAACGTGATCGGCATGCATCATAAATTGCATTTGTAGTAGCCTTGTGCAACGATTACGCATGTAATATTCGACGTGTTAACAAATTCTACACGTACAACGTATGGACAATGAACTATTAAATACAAAATTTTACAACTTTAAGCATATAAAAAAAATAATATTCATAAGTTCCCATTATTCGCTATCTAAACTTTTAACATAGTGAACTGTTTATATAATAATAATATTAATAAATAATTCTTTCTCAAAACTATATATTCTTGTTTACATTTTTATGCACTGATTATTATTTTCCACGATCTTCTGGAGTCTACTATTCGATAGTAATCATCGAGAGAGTTTGAATGAGATTGTAAACGTTGACCTTCTTGAGTGCGACCAGACGACGATAAGGTGACGTCATCGAATAAATTCAATTCGTATTGTCACGATTTACTACAACGATGATGACAACGAACGGGTCAGAAAGACGTTGACACAGAACTTAATTAAATTTTCTTTATACTTTCGTAATTTTTTTTTCTAATTATTATTCCCAGCTGTTTTTTCCTTCTTCTTTTCTATTTACGAGAAGTTTTGACATTAAAAAAAAAAAATTTTGAGTTATTAACTTTGTTCTTTCTACCAACTGATCGTTATCTTCATATCACTCTTTATCTTCACGTGTTTATCCTTCTTCTTCGTATCCAGTATTTTTTTCCTGTTTTCAACGAGTTTATTGTTCCACGTGTATTCGTATCTAATATTTGTGATGAAATCACCGAACGGAAAATTCTTCAGTCATGAAGATTGTATTAACCTATAATTTTAAGAGAAAACAATTCTTTTTCAAACCTGACACATCTTAAGATGCGATACAAATTTTCTCTCATCGATTTGTAACGTGGAACTGCAAAATTGAGAGAAAGCGTTTTGATTTACAAGATGGAACTAATATAAACTTGACAGAAAATGCTTTGATTTAATTATTGAAATATTTGACATAATGTATCGTAAAATATGACTGAACATTACCATAATGTTCCCAAAAATAACGGAAATTCAATAATAATATTCCGCAGCAAGGGAGTATGACAAATAATAATAATTCCCCGTGTAAAATGAATTCCAATCGAATTGGATATAATTTCTATTATTCAATGCTGACTAAAATACCAATCGATGAAGCAGAAAGAATATGAATATTCTAGTTACGTTCTCACGCGTTAGCTTATTCATTGACAAAACCACTCTCGATCGAGTCAGCGCATATCTCGTTTGTATTTCTCGTATATGCATTGCGAGAAAGACATTACGTATACGAACACGTGTCGTTATGTCGCATAACATCTAATGCATATATGTGTATGTACATGTAAATTGTATGCAATACGTATATACTCATTCGATGGATGGATTAGATTAATCGACTTCAATGTTGGTCCCTCGGAAGGTAAGACGTGACATCAGAATTTCTGAGAACTAAACTCTTCGTTTGTGTTCACATTTTGCATTTACGACGCACTTGGAATATTTATACGCGAAGAGATAATAATGCTTGTATTTCTGTGTGTGTGTGTGTGTATAGGTTTGATGTACACTACACGTATGCGGTTGTTATTCCTCGACTAAAGATTTTCCCGCGCTTCGAAGGCCAACAAGATAAAGATAACTTAGAATAATGGCGGTCAAAAGTTATGAAGGACGACAAAAAACACGCTGAGATTATAAAATTGCGGATATTATAGCGGTGAGAAATTGTTCTTATGACGAGGACAACGACTAACGGAATGGCTGTTGAGCCACGTTTTAAAACGTGCTTAGCCAACTATTCGATTTCTACGATGACTCTGTCAACTCCCTTTGTCGTTCGACTATAACGAGATCCGATGACTAAGAGGCCTCAAAGACGGAAGCAAATCATCAGCTCTGAATTGATATCGTGCACATCCTTAAAAATCTACGCTCTTATCTCTTCCAGTCGATTTCTCTCTCACGCGTTACGTCAGATTTATTCAAACATTGATTCCTTTCTTTATTTCCACAACGTTCAGAGAATACTCAAATTTTGTTTCTTTTACTGCATCACATGTATATATGAGCCACTTATATACCATATCGATTAATTCCATAAAACAAATAGTAGACAAAATTGATAAAGTAATAATATTGTCGTATCATTTATTATTAAATGGCTATACAAATTATTACTAATTTAATAATATTAAATCTATATATAATTATTAAGGAAATTTATTATAAATTTAAAAAGAAAAATATTGGCCGAGTATCTTGATAATAAAATTTTAAAAAATGCTAATAATGGAGTGAGTTAACTGCTTTGACCTGTAAATGGCTCATATGTCAAAATAATTAATCTATTAATATTTATCCAACATATGTATATGTAAGGAAGAGTCACTAAAATCGTAAAACTTAAAATATTTTACGTAATATATTATTTTCATTGTAAATGGAACGTTTTATACTATATATTTTTATTATTATATTGAATATTATATATAATGTATATATCTCTCATTCTTCATTAATTTCATATATATTCATTGTTAAATATTACTTATTTATACTCGACAATAAAAACAAAATTGTTAAGCTACAATTTAAGTAAGCAATATGCATTTCTCTCACATTACTATCTTCTATATATTAATTTTATATACAAGCAACGTATTATGATTCTGTGACAAAAATAATCTGTTAAAAGATGTGAATTGAAATATTTTAACGCTGTGAGAAAAAAGATCTGAGAAACGTGACGTACTATTCGATCGACTTATTATCATCGATTATACAAAAGAATAAAAAAGAAAACGAGAATAACTCAAAAGTTACGGAATACAATGAACACAAAAATTTCTGTCTCGCGGCTATATTTGATCGAAATATTAGGAGACTGAATTTACGACTTTGTAGTAAGAAGTTTCTTTGTAAAAAAACTTTCCCAAAGGCACGTACGAGTTCGTTTAAGTTCCCTTTTTTTTCTCTCCCGAATAACTTTACAATAGAAATGGTCTTTGTCATTATTAAACTTATTTGTATTATTGTCGGAAAATCTGTTCGTCTAGATCAACCGACACTTTCCATCAAAAAACTTTTTCAGATTTATTCTCTGATTCATTCAATCTGAAACATTCAATAAACTTTTTTCAATGAGATAACACGGACAAAGAATGGTATCATTAGATGGAAGAAGTTATTTATTAAAACATAATTCGCATAGTTTTCTTGTACCTGTAGAAATTAATATTTTCTACAGTTCTGGGTTCTCTGTAAAATGCGTTAAAAGATAGACCACGTGCTAACTTATTCAAAAATACAAATATACATACACACAAAGAATCATAATATCCTCTGAAGCATAGAAAGTACACCCTCGTAAAATGGTTCCATTTGCGAGATTGAGCTCGTCTAGTACGTACTGGTGAGAAAATCGGTGCACTATAAGATCCTTCTTTAGGAGTAATAAATACTTGAATACATTGCTTCGAAAGTTTACGAGATACACATATACGTACGCACTAACTAGATTCGTAGATAATATTATCTTCAAAGTAACGAGCACGAAATATAGCATGAAATATATCCTCTACTATTGAAAATAAGAATGAACAAATTATGTAGAGCTGGAATGAGAATTCACGAAGAGAAAATTAAAATCTACCTTGAATTTCTAGCGAATTTTGTGGGCCTATATTATCCTTCAAACGCATCCATCCAGCTACGTTACTTTCCCGCGTGGATTTAATGCTTCCTGAATTTTATTCCGGATGTAATATACCTAAGATTAATCTTGGACGACGCAACTATACATTTTCATAGTACAAAATGAAAGAGGCTAAAACCGAGACGGTGTATATATATATATATATATATATATATATATATTATAAATATATGTGAATATATTCATAAATATATGCATAATATTCGTAAACACATACGTACAATATATTGTATTATATTATCACGTATTTTCGTATATCTCATATTTACGAGTATACATATGAATGTATGATAGGTTTATGTATGTACATATGTATATGCTCCCATATCATATAATAACCGATACTCTCATAATCAAACATTATAATTTCAATTAGAAATTTTGTCAAATAGTCCAGCCCTAATTAGTAACAAATCGTCAAAGCAGAGATTCTCCCATGATTACGCAGTTGATGTTTAATCGATCGATTAATACACCACTGGCAGTTTACTTAAGTTTTCGTACGATTGTACGTTCTAGTTTTCGTGCAATATAATCCGCGTAATTAGTGGTAATTAGTAATAGCTTAATTGTATTTTAAATCTTACTCGTATTTAGCTATGTTATTATCACTTGACTTCTACATTTCAATTTTTTATACCGAATAAAACGATAAAATCGGTATGAAAAGCTACATAGAATAATAAGGATAATGAGCTCGGATAATGAACGTATAAAACAAAAGAAACGTACGCAATCGTATGCTCTTTGATGCATTATAATGACCGACCTTATACATTTCGTTCAGTCAAACGTTAATAAAAAAATCATAAGTATTACTCTTTGTAAATTTAAATAACGAACCCGGAAAAATGTGAAAGGAATTGAAATTCTTATGGCTACACTACTGTCACCTTATGCATAAATTATCAATTATATTTTATTTATTTTTAATTATACAACCTACATTAATATAGATATTTGAATCATTTTCAACTTATTATACTTGCTAATGAATAATTTCGAATGTTTAAATGAGTTAATATATAAAGATATAAATAAAATTGAGAACTCGATATTTCACACACTCAAACATGAATTAGTTCATTATATTTCAATAGTCATTATCTTAGTGTTTGTATAAGTCAAGGACCCTGTTGACACTCGTAAAGAAACTTTTTCATTTTCAAGAACCGTACTTCGTTTAAGAGACCACTCACGGAATGAATTCAGTGCTTTTCGTTGCAATTTAATAAAGTTAACTTTTATATCAATCTAACAAACGAATAAAAAGTTACGGTTTTCGTACATTTTTCAATGTCTATATGAATATAAATTTTATCTATATTTGTATTTTTTTTTTTTTATGGATTCACGGCATTCTCCAGCAGAGTTTGTTATTTTCCTACATTGAGCATACGCTATATGAATGACTCATGGCCTTGCCGCCATTTCACGCGTATAACTCTACGTCTAATAACACCGTCGTAACTTCTGACTCATGTTCAAATTATACGGGGCTATTGCGTCCTATTACTCGCAATAAATACCTGTAGATATATATGTTGTATGTTAACGACGACTCAAATATATATATATACATGCATATATGCATGGATTATTGGAAATTAGATAACTTCAATAATCTAACGACGATATGAAAGTGATCGTCAAACGGATTATGCAAATGTAACCTAATCGGACGGTGTCATAAATATTTCCACATTTTCGGTTCACTCGATATATTTAACGTAATAATTTCACCTTGAATTTAATATTTCTATTAATAATTTATATTAACGTTGTGATAAAAAAATACGAGTAATGTCTTTTAAACTCAAAACTTAAATTTAGATAAATACGTACTCTACAAATAAAGACGATTTGATATATTATTTCTAATAAAACTGCGTATATATTTATTATATATATAAATTTTTTTACACGTTACCCTTAGGCTTATTTAAAACGATTGTATAAAAAGTAAATTTGAGTTAACGAGTATTGTCATAATTCACAATCAAAATTAATCTTTAACGATTTTCCGATGATTGTTTAATTAATAATAATAAAAAATTGTTTTTTCCAAATTTTTGTAATACAAAATTTATCGAGTCGTGGCATCAAGAACGATCTCGAATATCCGCAACAGCTTTTGTTTCGATATCGAACGAATATAGGAATTACTTCGGTGATTTCGACAGCTGTCACGATGACACGTATTCCATCGTAACTTTGCCACCATTGAATCTCTACACGAAGTACGATGCCACTCTCCGAAGCTTCACCGGTCGTGTTCATACCCAAGAACAATTACGTTAATACCTCTCACGTTTCTATGTAGCACGTGATACTATGTCTGCTTGTAAATCGATGCTCTAATAAAGTTTGTAAACATTGCTTTCACGGTGTATGCACTTCGCGTGATACTTTGAAAATATTTTTCAAGTTTGAATTTCTATACCTGATGAGATATCTCACATGCATCACGTGATATAACTTTGAACTCTAATATTACTTATGAAGAATAAGACTGTACGCATTAATAATTAAAATAAACTTCGATAAATTTGATATGAGAATCGACTTCTATGCTTAACGTCTTTGAAATTTATATTTAACAATAATAAAATAAATAATTATGTCCAATATGTAATCAAGAAAATAAATTTCGAAATGATCATAATATTATACGTTTCTATCCAATAAGTCGCGTGGTAATAATAATTTAAAATGAGATTTTTCAATTACAAAGCACAAGCAAATAAAATTTTATTTGATTTTTTTGATATTTATGTTTAATAATAACAAAATAATTAAAAATTGTTTTAAATACGTAATCGTATCATTATTAAATTATTCGTCCCTTTTCGGTAAACTACTTAATATTCTTTGGCAGTAATTATTTTTATATAATTATGATTTCGCCAAAACTAATAAAATTGTATTTTTCACATTTTCAAAAATAATGTTTTGCTATAATAATATATGCAAACACCCATATATAGTAAGTGTCCCTTAAAATCAAACATCGTCACGTTTACTAAATTTTTACTTAAAAACTATTAATATAATGTGTCCAGAATAAAAAACAAATTAAGAACAAATACATTAACCAGGTATTCTTCCTGTTTTTACATTTATACTAAGATACTTATATGATTTAAGGTACGGACGTTTTCTATACATTATTTTTGTATTTGTTTAATTTACTTGATATAAAATAAAGCTCTTAAATTAAACTTATTAAAATATACTAATGTATTTATTTCAAAATTCTTTTTATCCTGAACACATTATATTAATAATTTTCAAGCAAAAATCGTGAAAGTGTAACGATGTACGATTTTTAGGGACACTCATTGTATTGCATAAATGATCAAAGAAATAAATCCTTAAGAATTAAGCAATAATGAGCAATTGTGAATTTAGCTATTTGTGCAGATTCGAGACCTCTCGTCGAAGAAAGTTGAAGTCGATTGAATTCGTGACATTTCACGATTGGTAGTTGGCCGCGCATCTAAACGAATCGCAGCATCTTTTAAATTTATGCATCCAGCAAAAGGGACGCATGCCTATTTAAAAGGTGTGCTAGGAACGAGTTTCATATTTTACAGCGCGTCCACGCTTAATTTACAATTACAAGCTGGGTAGTCCGGATTACTGCGTTACATATCAGTGCAATATATATAAATGTTGCGTTTCGCTTTGTTCTTCTTCGTCTGTACGCAGATTTCACTTAACGATTTATAATACTCGTTTAATTTGCACGTTGATAAGGGAGGTCTGTTATTTATTTCTTATTACTGTAGAGAAAAATAATTTATCGTTAATGGAAAACAGGAACTGAAGAGAGACAATATTCACGAGTTCGGATTAACGCGTTAGCTGAAGCACGATATTCCCTTTTGTTTCTTTGATTAATGCTCGCCTGCTACTTCACCCGTCAAATCAGAAGGAAGATCTTTAACAGGGAAAGCGACAACCATTGTCTGTTATATTACAGAGGGCAAATAAATTTCACGCGCTATTCTTTACGATGCTAAATCGGCCAATCGATATGAAATAGAGGATTTAAACAATTTGCCGGTATCGCTAATCAAATTTTAATATTTTATATTTCACGTTAAAATCGTATCATTGGTCTATTCGCTTTATATTTGCAAATTAAAATATTCGCACTTTTTTTTTCATAACGAATTTAACTATGTAACATGTTGAATAAGTTTGATATTATTGATGACAATTACTTTTATAGATTTCATATTAAATATTTCTAAGTAAGATGTCTTTTGTGAATGCGTTTTTTTAGCGACATTTATAAAAATAAAAGTATACTTTCTAATAGTAATAAAGTCTTATTTGAAAATAATGATAATGAATTCTCTTCTATCTTCCATGCATAAAAAAAGTAAAATGTTATAAATTTTATTGGATTCATGTAATTATCTTTATGAAATTAGTTCAGCAATAAATGTATTAATGTATAATTTTTATGAATATATAAGATTATATTATCTATTAATTTGTATCGTACATTAAATGGAAAATTATCATAATTTATATAAAAGTAGTGATAAAGAAAAAATTATTTAAAATACCTTATATTAAGTATTAATCAACGTTTAACATTAATATATTGGAATTCTGCAGTCGCAGAATATTTAAAATTTAAAATATAAAAATCATAAGCAATTATTCGCTCGAGTTAAAAAAAAGTATCATAAAATGATTTTATCTCTATCGTTAGATACGTATAAACATTTCTATCGAGCTCGATTATTCTACATAACACAATGAAAATAGATCTCAAGCGTTAATAAGATCTTCCGGCTGTAGGAACTGGATTATACACGACTTCTCAGGCTTTTCTATGTTTCGAAATGATTTCTAACGTGCGAGGGAACAAGTTGTTTTATTTAAAAGCGATTCATAGTTATACGTATGAATATATCTATGTATGTGTACTCTATGTAGGTACATAGAAACGACCTGGATCGCAAGGAAGTACAGACGAGTTGGTTAGCGGGTAGATCCGATATACGACTTGCACATAACTCTGGTCTAGCGTTATAACCGCTTTCTGTGCGTTCTGTTTCCTATTCACGAGGTACACCGCGTTAGTTTCCCCTGCGGTTTTCATCTATTCCTATATAAATGTATAAATGTATATATATACATATAGTCTTATAGCCATAGATATTTAGAACGAGATAAAAAAAAAAATTGATTTTCATACTATCCGAAACATTTATAAGATCAACGTTAAATTGGTAACAATTAACACTTATTAAATTTTGACAGCTGTCGTTATCAAAGCTACGTAATTTTTTTTTTCTATTTTTTTTTCTTTTTTTCTTCTTAACAAACTTCTCATAGCTTTTCTTTGTAAACTTTTCAAAACTGAACATATAAAATACAATGATACTTAACGTGAAAAATGGTACGTTCTCAGACAGTGAGAAAACGTTGCATAAAACTCGACTCTCGTGACACAATGTTCGCATTGAGAATGTTTACATTTCGCGCGGCACATTTCGGTCTTCCGTGATGAAACTTCTCGAGATTGCAAAGGTAGGTGATATTTTCGCAGAAAAATACGAGATATAGTTTAACAGATAAAATTTGCTATACAAATCTTTAGGAATTACTATGTAATCGTTGTTAATTAAAACGTTACATATTTAATCTCTTGCACCGTGCAGATTTATGTAACTTTTATATTAACGAGTTAGTGTGTTTTTTCTTTTTTTTTTTTTTGAAATAGTTACAATCTTATCCGCGACTTTTATGAATTTTGTAAACTGATATTGTACGGCGTAATGATTCGAGACGAAAATTGCTGTAAAAGACTGACGAACGAGATAACGAAAGCTTTCCGCATCGCATCACGTTTCTGCAATCTTTTTGATTACCCTTAAAGGAATAGAAAGAGAGAGAGAGAGAGAGAGACAATGATTTCCCTTCAACGTCGATCCCTAAGGAAAGACTCGTTAAAATTCTATCTTGGTGATCATCTTGGTCGATTAAGAGAACCGAACTACGAGGGGATAATTTAATCGACCGCAAAATCGTGGTTCGCAACTTGATACTCATCCTATGAACATTTTGCGGTAAAAGAAAAGGTATTGAAATCGATAACGAATCCATGAGAGATCACGTTTTACTCCTCCAAACTTATCGATAAGATATTATTTGCAAGAAAAACGAATAAATACGATTACCTACATTTCATCCATTCAAAATTTCGTTATTTAACCGTTCAATTGTTAACCCAATTGCATCCGTAAGCGTAATATTCCACACACGAAAATTTATACTTGTCACCTAGCGTGGAATAATTTTCGCGCGTTTAGTGAGCAGTACGTGTAATTATGCGGAAATGGTAATAAACTACCAGGAAATTTGAACTCTTTAACTCATTCAATGCCAACTACGAGATGTAGGAATTTTATTGGATGGTACACGTTAACTGCGAGAAATCTCGTAGATATTTTATTTTTTTTATATATAAAACTTAATATTATATATATATAATAATATTAATATAATACTAATAAAAATATTTATATCTATTATAATATTTAATTTAATGATTTCGTATATATTGATAATAATAATATACTATACGAGATTTTTGAAAAAGTATTTTCAAAGTAAAAAGAAAAAAAAAAGATTTTTATATTATTATAATTATTTATTTTATATAATTTTTTTTATATAATTATATATTTTATATAATTATAATATTATAATACTAATAAAAATATTTATATCTATTATAATATTTAACTTAATGATTTCGTATATATTGATAATAATAATATACTATACGATTTGAAAAAGTATTTTCAATGTAAAAAGAAAAAAATAAGATTTTTATATTATTATACATTCGACAAAAATGTTAATGTAATTATTTCAAAATAATTCACTCGCATCGTATATCATCGTATATGTCTATAAACGACATATTTCAAACTAAATTCATGGCAAAAGAGAAACGATAATTTCGAATCAACGATACCTACGCCTGCTGCTTCGACATGATTCATGAATGATCAAAGATCTACGAGAGAGAAAGAGAGGCATGCGAGTCGACAACGACGACGACATCGAGAAAGTGAATTCTCTTCGGACTCTCTCGGTTCACATTTCCGAGAGTATCGTCCTCTCGATTTCTCCAGCGAACAACCGTTCACGAAGATGACGTCATTTCTCTCATTACGACCATTCAAGAGCCTGTAATAATTACACTTACTACTAGTATTCTACTCCTTCCCTTTGAAAAAGAAGACTCATCGCTTTGAAACTTTTGTCAAGCGTACAAACACGTTGTCTCTACACTTCGTCGTTCATTTTGTCAATAATAAACCAGCCTAAATGAATCAAACGTACTTCTTTAATAATGACGGGTTCGTTGTCTTCTTACACGTTATTTTTGACGACATTTAATTGGTCGAACAATTATCCTCAATCTCCTTGTATCTCTTTATCTCTCTCTCTCTCTTTATTTCTCTCTTTTTTCTCGTTTTGCTTATTTCTCGAATGAGAATAATTTGTTACGCCAACGTACGAAACCAAGCTAAATAACTACCTTTCTGCTCTATCGAATATTCCTTGACACCGTTTGCTAAAACGGTTTATATCGAGACTACGTTACGATTAACGACACGTTCGTGAACTTTGAAGATAAGCAACAGGATAAACAGGTTAACACGGTATTTACTCGTTTTACCAAGCCTTGTAAGTATTTGACCGGTCATGAGAAATATTAAAAATGATTTCAATAGGTTTGACATTGACCTAAAAAGTGATAATGCTTTAAATTTTACGAATAATAAGACTATCTACATTGGACGAATTTCTTATTTGATATAATTTTTTATGAGTTAATATTGGAAACATTAGTTTGATATTTAGAACACTTACTGTAATATTAGATTTTCAAGATTTTTTCAAAGATGAATTTAACTGCTATAAGTCTTTTTAAAATATAGTATATATAATATATTTATAATATAACTACACTCAGAGTACTAGTATTATTTTTTAATAATAACAAAATAAAAATATTAACAAATAATCAATCCAATTTACTTATATATTTTTACTAAAGTTAAGATAATTTATAAACAATAAATAGATAAAAATATTTAACGTACAATAATTAATAATTGAATTAATTGATTTAAATCTCATATTAAGTAAACAATAATAGATTTTATTACCTTCTACAAATGTCATGAATCTATTATATTTGCATTTTATATATGTATTTGATTGTACATTCTTTTCTACACGTTAGAGTAACGTATACGTACAATAAATCCAAGGAGTACTCATACCCATCGCACTATCAATTTAAAACAATCAATATTTTCTTGTTATATAATATTTTTAAATTCTTATAAACAAAAACATATTTTAGAATTATTAAACTTCTAAAATGATATAAATTTTATTGTAAAAAAGCATTTTATTTTAAGAGAAGTACAATTTGACATAACAGACGAGAAAATTACTCTTGCAAGATATGCTCAATTGTCTCAAAAGCATTATAAGAGGTAAAAAAGGACCAACCAAGTACTACTTATAAAAAAAGATGATTTTATTTTTAGTATATCTTATATAATTATACATATACCTTCGTGAAACTAATTTTTCATCATTTAAGTAAAATTATATTTTTCAAACAATAAAATGTTTTTCTGCAATAAAATCTATATTAATTTTAAAGTTTAATAATCTTAAAAAAAATAGGTTGATTAATATTATTAATATTAATGAAATTATATTTCTGAAACAATAAAATATTTTTCTGCAATAAAATCTACATTAATTTTAAAGTTTAATAATCTTAAAATAGGTTGATTAATATTATTAATATTAATGAAGTTATATTTCTGAAACAATAAAATATTTTTCTGCAATAAAATCTATATCAATTTGAAAATTTAATAATCCTAAATGTATAAGAATTTGGAAATTTCTTATTACAAACAATTATCAATTATTTAGCATTTACAATGAAAGGGAATACGAATACTCTTTTGACTGACTGTATATGATAATAATTCATATATAATTCAACCCATATACAATATGATAAGCCAAATGTATGAAAACAAAAGTATCTAATACAAATTTCAAAATAATATTATAATGTACAATTAGATTCAGCAATTCAGAAAAATATTGATGAATAATAATTTAAGAAAGCAATATTTGGCAATTTTTTGCAACATATCTTACCAATCGATTTCACTTCTGCGTGAGAGAAAACTTTCTTCAAGCGGAAGACGTCACGGAACGTCTACTTCGAAATCATTATCGTCCCACGAAAAAGCTTATGTACGTTTTCCTTATATACGCGGGTCTCTCAAGGTCATAGGCCGCTTAACAACCTGGAACCTCGGAGTTTCCTGCATCGTCACGCGTACTATTCTTCTCTCGGCGGTCGTTGCACCGGAGAACGGTAATCCTTGGGATAAGTGCAACGACGATGGAGCACCACGTGCGTGCTTCGACAAACGTTTGACTTATAAATGTATATGCGTGTGATAGTTTGTGTGTGTGTTTGTATATTTTGTGTATGCACTACCAGCTGCGTAACGTTCCCAAGATATAATGTATACCCCGTGTAATAGCGTAAACACGGTACTAACGTGGAATAGACAATGCAACATTGGAAAGGGTCTGAGATACAAAGAGAAAAAGAAAGGAAAATATAAAATAAGAAAAAGAGAAAGATTGAGAGGAAGGGCCAGCAAGGATCGTGTTGTGTCGATAGATTGCGTCTCGTTCGCATTCGTGTTTATTGTCCTATCACGAAATACGACGTGCCTTGAGAATGGAGAGAAACTATGAGAGGAAGGAAGAGGTGAAAGAGTAACTTCAGAAGATATAGAAAGTAGAAACAGCAGGTAAAGAAAAAGAGAGTGAGATAGATAGAGAAAGATTCCATCGGAAGGGTGTCGAGATCAAAGGAGTATATACCTTTGCCTTTAGCGACAACGAATTTATTGATAATACAACGCACACTTTGTGCGTGTTATTCTTCCCAAGTAATACTTATCGAAGATCAAAGATTTGATTATTTTCTTTTAAAGGAATTATAAGAGCTGCATTATTAATAAACCATCTATTTGATCTACCGAGAAATTTTTTAAATTATTTTTCTATGACTATGAACAAGAGATCTCAAATTCGTCATTTTTACGTGTCTCAAAGTTTATTAATATTACATTTATATAACTGTTATGTTTATATATATATAAATAAATACATACCAGGACGTGTATTATTAAGTCTCCAAGTCACGTAAGATTCCTCTGAAATTTTGTTTATTATTAATACCTAATTCTTATTTCCTAGAAAACTTAATGATTTTTTGTTGTTGAACAAAAACTCCTATGGATGAATATTAAAAATGAATTTAAATTATAAATTTAATGTTATTTTAATGTTTAGATATACTCATCTATCAAGACAAGATAAAAAACATTTAAAAACCAACTTTTGTAATGACACATTTATTTTAAGAAAAGTATATAAAGCCGATCGTTTTTGTCCAACGAATACGATGCTAAATTCTACTTGGCTAATCACACGCAAAAAAATGTTCAACGACGTCGTAACGAGGCAACTTGTTTCCTGTCTAAAGAAAACGAAACACAGGTGAAAAAAAAATACAAGAAAATACGTTTAGGATTCTTGCTCATTCTCATACTCGTACATTTACGATTACCACAGTGTCACGCAGGGTTATATCAGTGACATGTTTGCTACATTCCAACGAAGGATGGCTTTTCGAGCCATTAATTTAGCGAGTATGTTCTACTCGACAGACAACGTTTCCTAATCGCACTAAAATGCATCCTGCTAGTGTGATAGCACTATCTTCAAATGCAGCTGCATACGTGATTCTAGTGTCCTATTTCTATGTTTATTATTAATATTAACAATTAATCGACTTCTTTTCGGAGGCGTTTTTTCATCGTTTTCAAAGGTTTTTTCCTTGTAGTCACTTTTTACGACAAACAAAAATTACTGTGGGACTATTCTGTTCTTATCCTAATCACATAAAAAGAGTTTATTACTATTATTATTATTATTTTATAACAGATAATAATTATTATCAAACCCATAATTAACATTGAAAGAAAATTTGCAGTTTAATTATATATTTTGTTTTTAAGATAAGAACTTCATTGCGCTTCTTACATATAATATTTATAGGTTAGGTGTTCGTGTATTATATTATTAACAGAAAAATAGATGTTGTATTAGCTCATAAATTATTACTAGACAGATAGTCGTAAAAAAAAGTATTAAAATAAAAATGCAGAAAAATCATTACACGGAAATCCGTTTTATTCTTTTTTATTTTACAAATCATAATATGTCTCGCTGTCTCTTACATAGAAATTTCCTGCTCACAGATAGAAAAAAATTCTTGAACTATTTAAAAGCTTCCTACTTTACTAACTCAAATATCATACAGGAGCATCCACAAATCTGTAATTTGTCTAGCTACTCAAGTATGACGATGTCGCTGGCTCATTTATCGTGTATCGCAAAACGTTATCGATTACGGTTTTCCGCTATATACACTCAATGTGATTATACGTACCATTTACAATGCATAGAAACGTACATATGTGTATTCGTTAGGAAGCTCGTTATGAACCGAACAATAAATAGAGCGTATCTGATTTTATCGATTCCATCAACGAATATTATAATACGAAAATCTGAACATATTGCAATAAGCATTTATTTATATAGGTATGTAAAATATCTTTAGATATTAATATAACTAAATATAAGAAATTATAACTATTTTGTCATGCTCAATTAAAATCATAACAACTAAGAACGTTTTAATATTAATGATATTAATAAATAACAAATTAAGAATTTAATAATTATATCGATTATCTTAAATTAGAAAAAAATTCTATTATAAATAAAAGTCTATAGATATTAATTTTGTATAATGTAAAACTTTATAGTAATTATTATAGTAGTAATTATTGCAATAATAATAAACAGTAGGCATTTATTTGAAATTGCTATAATGAAAGTAATTATTTCTCAATTGCCAATAATTATTATAATACCAAATATATTATCTACAATGTAAATAGTCAATTAGAACAGTTTAGATTAATAATTATTAATAGTTTGATAAGTATTGTGTAAAATATTTGAAATTATAGAGAGTTTTTAATTATATTTCTTTTGTAGTAGTTATATTTTTATTCGACTTTTTCTACAGGTAAGATATTTTCATTTAAATATTGAAATAAATAATGGAAGATAAAAATTAGAAAGAAAAAGCATGAAAAGGGGGACAGACGTTGGTCCAGACCCCCGGAGACTGCTGCGGAATCGATACGATCTGATGACCTATTTATCATTCGGTGAGGTTCACTTTCACAATATACCCTTCGTTTAGTTTTCATAGGGTCTTTAATTGACTCTCTTTACCTTTTTCACCCACCTGCGTCACTTTTTCATTCTTCTCCTCATCTTCTTGTTTGTTACATCCAGCCATATTATTTTTCATAAAATGTTTGGATGTAATACGTATGCGTATAGTGGTTGAATCTGGGTTACGTAAGGGATTTTTCAGGGGATATTCGGATATTTTTAAACGAACTAGAAAATAAAAATTGATAGGGACTATCAAAACAAACAAAATTACAAATGAAGTGGAAAATAGAAAATAATAAATGGTACTTTTTATTTTCAAATATATGTTTTTGAATGCATACAATTTTCAATCGATTTTTTCATCGATATTTAGGCTTCAAATTAGAAAAAAAGAAAGTAAAATAATTTGAAAAAGAATGTAGAGTATTTTGGAATTTAATAATCATTATTCTGAAATTAATAAACTACCGAAATAAAAATTTCCTCTAAATTGAAAATGCATTTTATCAAAGCTACATTTTATATTGAATGTTTACTATATTAAAAACACATATTTATTTATATTATATCATATAATTTAAAAAATACAAATAATGAAAGTATATACGATTTGTTTTACTATTTTATATTATTGGCAAATTTAATTGACTTCCAAACTGGTAATTCGGGCCATCAATATAAAAAACAATTGGCAAACAAATATAATAAACAACTATGTGTTCATGTTATCAAAATAAATAAAAATATTTAATTTTAGAAATAAATTTTTTCTGTGTGAAATCAAATTCTTTCTGTATACGAAATTTTACTAAAACCGGTCAAGCCGTTATTGAGTTATAAGCGAACAAAGAGCAGACAGATAATAATTTAAAAAATATCAAATGTGAGATGAGTGGTGAAAAAAATAGATATTCATCCCTTAATTATGAAAATAGAATTACATGTACTCTCAGAGTCTACAGATTTATTCATTAATATAGATAGAATGTAGATACGAATTATTATATATTATTAATCTTAAATCAATACTTTGTTAATTTATATTTATTTAATTGAATTTTTTTATATTAATATTTAAATTTTGTTGTTCACTGTCGTTCATAATACATTGATAATCTTCAATTTAGCGATTTATCACGCTTCGGAAAATACTATTGGATTCCTCCTACCATTAAACGATACAAAATGCGAACAATATACTTCCGGGTATAGGTTTCAGATCATACCTCTCATATTTCAATTCCTATCGTTATATCGAAGCGATATAATAGTAAATCCTTTGGTAAAAGATCTATACTAAAAGATCATTTCGAACACATGCGGGTTTATTATGACACCAAAAGAGTATCTACCCTCATCGATTTCATTTTTCAAAAGACAATACATCCGGTCGGGGAAGATGCCCACACACACACATATATATACACACCCATATTATCGAAACTTTTTTATCCGCTCGTACTTTTACGATTAAACAGAAAGTTTGATACGTTTTAAAAAAATAACAGAGATAAAAATAGGATACATTCATAGTTTTTACGAGGAGCTATTGCAAACTTTTGAGACTGTCGAAAAATAGAAGTGAATATGACCAAAAAAAACATTTCTTCTATGTTAGGTTCAAAACTTTTCAAAATATTAAAGATTAAAAAACGTGATAGATAAGAAATATTTAGAGGAGTGATTATTAGTGTGTGAGTGAATGAAAAGAATGAAGGAATAAAATGTTGTTAGGAAATCGTAAATCAAATCTTATTCGTGGTTGTGCAACTAAAAAAAGACATTATTATTTGTTGTATTTATATTTCCGTATATAAATATTTAAATTAAATAATTGTTTATTTTTTCCAAATATATTGTCCGTGTATAAAATCTTCAATTATTTATCTTTTATTAAAAAAACACATTTCAAATAAACTTGAAAGCATATTCAACATTTGCCTCTTTTTATAGAAATAAATCATTATAACGATCATGTTAAAAGTAACTTCCTAGAACGATCATCGGATAAAAGTGAAATCAGCGTATTACAGGTGACGCGTGCTCTTGGATGCAAAGATGAAAGTTCAGAGTCGCCGGAGAGATTTATGCATCAGTTATCATCATTATCATCGATAAACAAGAAAACGATTAGAGATCGTTTGCTTCTCTCTAACTCTTCGTTGAATATCGTTTTAATTTATTAGAAGAAGCTTATAATAAATGGATAATCCTTATATCTAATAATATCTAATAAATATCGTAGACCCGATGTTTACGATAATTAACAAAGTTCGATCGGTTAATCGAAAAAAGATGAGAATTGGAGCGAGAATATTTGAAGAGTGCAACGATGGTGTTTACACACTTTGGTTAGGTTATATCGAAACTCTGATTCATCTTCCCCTTTATTTAAACACAGTGGCGTTAAATTACAAGCGGACATCTATTAATTGATCATGTAGGTATTTACGTAGGTGATTTTATAATAAGCAGTGAGATGAAATTAAGGCCATCGGAAGGTAGACTTTTCTCGTTCAGGTTAAGTAGGTCGTTGTCGGTACGCCATTGACTGATTAGTTCTTTTACGAACTTGCTACTATCTCTTGCGTCACAGCATCGAAGTCGACGACCTAGTTTTTTCCACCACCGAGGTCAATTAACAGGGAAAAGAAAGAAAAAAGAAGAGAAAAATCAATAGGATTCAAACAGTTTCTCTTTCTTTTCTTCTCCCGAAATTTTCTTATCGCACGTTTTTCTTATTTTACATGGAAATAATTACAATGAAATCTTTTTATCGAAGATTTTCATAACAAAAGATATTTATATCTGTTAACGAAGTCCTTGACATTGACCAAGAAATTGTATTTTATTATCAGTCAGATTAAATTATTTCTTCGCTTATTATTTTGATTACTTATAATACATATATAATTATCATACTTATAAGTATTCAAGTATTTTCTTTGTAACTCTTTCTTCTTGAATCGTAAAGTTCAAACTCGTATAACATTTAAGGATAAAATCGAAGAGAAATGAGTCGATACAAATACTGCTGAGATATTTATAGAAGAATTTAAACTTCAGGCGAGGGACCTTCGTGAAATCGATAAGCTTTCATATATAACATAAACGCTAAAGATGAGCAATTCTTTCTCTATCAGACAAAAGTTCCCTCGCTTTTAGACGAAATCGAGCGTAATATTTTCTAAGGCTTACCTATCTATTCGATTCCTATGTCATACTGACGGAAAGAGAGAAGATAAGAGCATGATAAATGGAGTTGAGAGTCGGTGTGGCCATTGAAACGCATTTGAACGCGGAGAAAAAGCCGACCCGCTCATATATCCAACTCGAAACTCTAACTATTCGCCTCCGTTTAAATAGGATTTAACGTTCGACCGATAACGTATGTTCAAAGTCCATTCACTATTTGATTTGCGATATTTAGCTGAATATAATTCATCGGACATATTCGATCTAAAGGACTCGGACACCAAATAAGTGGAAAATCGGTGAAATTCACAAAAAAATTCTCAAAAATATTTCTACATGTTATATATCAGAAATATTATTTTTGTAAACTATAAAAAGTATATTATTTCATATTTAATTTTTATCTTTTTCTTTTTCTTTTCATTTCTTTTTTACGAATTATATATTGTATTTCTTGTAATGCTGAAAGGCATCAATAATCCATTACTACATTAAAATTTATTCTGATATCTATCCGAAAATATATACAATTTAATAAATAATGCAATCGATGTTTAATAAAAAAAAAAGTAATACAATCTAATATTATTGTGTCTCCTTTGTTTTTAGGGCAAAATGAATGGACCAGTGTATGCGTCCTCCTGTCCTGCACTACAATCGAATCTTTCTCTACATAGTTCATCATACTATAGCGAATACAGTGGCACGACCAGAAGACGACTGTCTTCGACTGGCGAGGCCGATACTTCCGCTACTTCGAGCTACGAAGGAAGCGACAGCTCCGAAAACAGCGACGAATCACGATTAGATCCGGTCAGCCAAATGGAACGCGAACAATTGGAGACTTTCTTTCGTGGACTTAAATCACAGGTATCATATAAAACACAATGCATATATGTGCCCGTAATTATGAAAGTGGTTTAAGTCATATATTTCTTGTTTCGAGATATTTAAAGGATTACATTTGAACATTAAATAAATTCTATATAATATTTTCATATAATTTTTATTTTTACATATATAATATATACAAATTTTCTGAACAAATGATAAAAATCAAATATAAAATCTAATAAATAAATTATGAAAAATTTGTTAAACTAATCATAAAAACTCGTATTCATTAACATACATATGTTCCCATAATTATGAAAGTGTTCCTAAGTCATATATAGATATTTAAAAAGAATAACATTTGAACATTCAATAAATTCTATATAATATTGAAATAACAAACACTATCTAACGGTTCATTTTTGACAATATCGTGAAAATTACATTGAATTAATTTAGTTTAAAATAATGTGGTGTGAAATAACTATTAAACTTATTTTTTTTTAATTTTGACTTAGACCACTTTCAGAATTATAAGCACATATATGCTGTTCAAAATATGTGGACATAATTTCAGTGGTGGTTTCATATAATTATGTACACGATATTATCTTGTTTCCAAATTATAGCCATTTTCTTATTATAATATTATCAATGTAAATCATCGCGGAAATGTATTAGCAAATTTTCATACCTAGTCTTATCAACGACAAAATGTAATGAACTGATTAAAAATAATGTTTATACAGCAGACAAGAAGGTCGTACATGAATTAAGAAGCTTGCTTGTAAATTGTGAAGCATGTATTAGGTTAAAAGACAACTGAAAGATAAATATAGCTAAAATTTGGAAACAAGGTATTCATGCGGGAAACTGAAATAAAAACTTTTTGCAATTGACATGAGATAGTTACACTTGATGTTATGATAAAATGAATTAGGGATGCAGTTGCAGAAATTAATAAAAATTGACATGAAATTTGTCATATCATAAACAGTAGACTATAATAATGTTATACTTGTATTTGAATAGGCGGTCAATATTTTGAACAGTACATTTCGATATTTTTACGATTTTGTGTAACTTTCAAAATAAATTATGTTCTGCTTGAAACATTTGTTTTGAAATAACGAATATTTTATAAGTTAATTGCGCGTTTAACACTTTACATGGTACACATTGTATATATAAAATATTTCAACATATTAACATTACTTTATCTTTATCCTTGAATTTACAGGTATTCGTATGCGAATCACTAGCAAACTTGTATCTTGGTAGCGCCTCGCAAACAGAAAGGTGGGAACTTCGATTCACTGGAATACCGGTCGTCGTCCTCGATCTTGGAGAGACACGATCAAGATCCAAAAGACGAATCCAGATTTTGCTAGCCGAGCGAGGCACTTGCTTCACATTATGGCGAGAAACTATCGATAATCTTTCATCGTATAAGGTATGCTTACTCTTCTTTTTCATTTCTAATTTGAAAGATACTACATATAATATAAGATAACATGATATTTACATTATTTCGAAATCTAATATACCTGAAAATGCATGAAATTGTTAATTAAAATTAACAAAATTAAATAATCTGAGAAGTTATATGTTTAATCATATTAAGAATAATAAAATCTTTTTAACGAGAGTTAATGTTACTTTCTTATTTAATAGATTAAAAATAAAATGAAAAGAAAAAAAATATAATACATTACAATTTGATATAGGTATCCGGACCAGCATTTCACACGATGTGTCTCTCATCGGACCACACACGTTTGGCTGGACTGAGTTTTGACAATCCGAAAGCAGCAAACGATTTGTGGCAGCACATAGAACGACTGGTCTCGTGTCCAGAGAACATAAGTCTTTCTGTGCCAGGTAAAAAGAAAAAGAAGGTGCCTCAAAAGAAGGTCGTCCTACCAGCGAAGAGCAATATAAGCCAGCCGTGCCAATTCCAGCACGTGACGAGCGTCGATGCTGCCGATCGATCGCGATATTTTTCCCTTCAAACGTTGGTGCCAGCCTTGAGCGAGCTAGAGAACTCCCTCGAGGCAAGTTTCTGAGTCACGGACAGCCTCGCAAAATCCTCGTAGTTTCTCTTCACCTCTTCACCTTATCGAATCGAATCTTCTTCCTTTTTTTCTTTTCTCTCTCCTTTTTTATCTTTCCTTTCTTTTCACCAAGAGAAAAGAAACTTTGTCGAGTTGAGAAAAGGGAGAAAGAAAGAGAGAGTTTCGTTTCAAAATGACGAGCATTGTGTTTGATTAAAAAAAAAAGAATAATTTATTAAAGAGAAATAATCGATCATAGAAATCGATCTACTTTCATTTAAACAAAAGCTATGTTTACTTTCTTTCGATTATTTTACACGAACTCTTCGATATTTCATCTACTTCATGACACGGATTTTTTTTGGTTATCGTCGATGTTGAATATTGAATAAATGGAAGATTCAAATTCATTTAAGTTTTTGGGTGGATCATTTATTTTCGTTACCCAATATAGATGAAATATCAGGTTATTTTTGAATTCTTTCAACAGCTAAACGTTGTCTTCCATCAATTTGCAATATGAAGATTCAAATTGGATTTTTTGTTACGAGAGTTATATTGTTTCATTTCGAAGCGTACTGCTCGTTAAATATGAGTAACTACGATGACATTGCTTATAACTTGAAAGAAGTGCTCGAAATTTACATTTAATTATTTTACGTTGAATAATGAAAAACGAGCGTTTCAAACTAAAGAAGATATGCGAGGCGTGACAGAAAATGATAAAATATAATAAGCGAAAAAATTTCAAAAAGTAGCATTAAAAACTTCGTCGTTTCGTTTCTGTATATTCATTATTATACAATATTGTATATTATGTCATAACGATGAATGTTACTTTGACAAAATGTTAAAATGAGAATTTTAACGTTTGAAAAACCTTTGAAAATAAGAATTAAAATCATAAAGTTTCGATGTTTTCTTTCTTATTAACGAATTTAAATAAACACCTCAAGGTTGTTATACGACGATACAATCACTATATAAACGTGATCGTTGAAATATCTGATCTTAGATATATCTATAATAATAAATTTTAAATCTAATAGACGTTCTATGATAAAATTCGTTTATTCATCAATCATCATTACAATGTTATTACATTATACGCGATATATGTGTGCGTAAGTTTAAAAACTCGTGTAATGTGTATGTAGATATACTTCTCATAACTTTCCCTCTTAAGATATTATACTGTTTATAGAAATTGTAAAATTTCTCTCTGCGTTTGTTAACGTGATCTGCGTTTACGATTTTAGCCAATCATTAGAAGATTTCCAAGTAAAAATATTTCTCGTGATTTGTAACTTGCTTTTTTGAAACAGTCGATAAAGTTGATTGCTATCCTTCCGTATTGTAAAGCTTTCAATAATTAGAAAATTTGAAAAAAAAAATAAAAACTTGTCGGAAAATCAATGTCTCGATAAAAATTTGAAAATTAAATCGTCATACTTTTGAATATTATAATATGTCTACGATCTACGATGTAAAACAACGTTTAATAAAATAATACAGTTTCCGATATTATCGATGCATGTAACGAGTGACAATCTTTATGATCCGAAGTAGCAAATTTTTCTTCTATCTTGATGTTACATTTTATCGGCTTAAAAAACAAGTAATGTTTTACTCCAAAATATAAGTGAAAAGTATTTATCTTTGAAAATTATTCAAAAAATAATTATCGATATGTATTATCTTACCGATAATAAAGGGTAACGGCTAACATTACAAAATATTTCGTATGCAGATTGCTAATTAACAGCGATTGCAATAAGACTGGTCTTACCATCCACATAAAAATATTCTACAGTTAATAAACGTGGATCAAAGGACATTTATTTGTCGAGCTATCATTATAGATAATAGAAGTATCACTTATTCTAATATCATTTTACTTTTTGAAATATGTATATGTTAAGAACAAATCTGTTTTAATTTTTAAGAATATATAAGTATTTCATTTTACTTATTATCTCTCGCCAATCAAATTAATTATACTTAAGATTAATTAGATTTAACGATGCGTTGTAATCTCAATGGAATTTACACTGCGATTCTGTCAAATTCAGTATGATGTTTTTTGTACGAGCATAATCGTAATCAATTGATTAACGAATTTATAAGTTACGTAAATTCTAGAAAGATTTTAACGTTTTTATGTAAACTATCTTCGAAACATTAATTAATGTTAATTTCTTTATCCACGACTGTGATATAAATATATTTGTATCGTTACGTTTCATAATATGTATCAGCATTAATCATTGCAAATTAAGCAAAATCATAAATATCGTTATCTATGTAACAATTGTGGTAATAAATAGTATCTTAAATCTTAGATCAATTTCATTAATGGATCATACTATAGAAAATAAAGAAAAATTATACGATCCTGAAATTTCCTTTCTTATTTCCCTAACGCTATAATATATAATTAATATTATTATATATAATAATATTAATTATATATAAAATAAAATAATAAAATATAAAATTCTATAGCTAAAATATAAAATTCTATATTATCGATAGAAATTAGTTCCGTACGCATGTCAACAGATGGCGCACTATTGAGTTTTTATTACGAAACAATTTCTAATTTAATAAGTAAACCATATATTTTGAAAGTGTCCTAAGTCCATTTTACTACTTTTTTGTTGTTGACCGTAATAATATCTACAATTGGAAATTAACTCTCATAAAAAAAAATGACACGGTAAAAACAAAAAATGGACTTAGGTCACTATCAAAATAAACGACTCAAATAATCGAGAATAAAATTGTTATCGTAATCACGCTTAATTGAAGATTAAATAAATTTCAAATTATACATGAGAGTTAATAAACATATCACATTATTTTTAGTTTCAAAAGTAAGTATGTGCTTTCTATTCATAATACAAATTAAATTAATATGTTTGATTTTAAATCCAATAATGTTTAGTTTATAATTAAAATTCACACTATATTGTAATCTCGAACAATGAAAAGAGGAAAATTATAACGATTATGAATTATTGTCTGGATGTCTAGTTTTTATCTAATATAAATGTATTCATAATGATCGCATTATTATTATCGTTACTTTTGCAGTAATTAATGGGGGTTCAGTAAATTTATAAATTGACGGTCTCATTAGTTCGAACTTTGAGAAAACTCTGTTAATTTCTAATTACATGAAATATATTCTATGCATTTTATCAGCATGAGAATATTCCATTGACGGAACCATTCAATTCAAATCATTTCCAAGTGTGTTAACACCATCAATAGATTCAATGTTTGTATTGTAATTTGTGATAAACTGTTGCCATTTCTCATACGTACAATAAAATTAATGACCGCGTATCGTAGGTCATCGTGAACAAAACGGAGATAGGAGAAGATTGTTTCTTAAATATTCCAAAGTCTCAAAAAATCCATCGTTTCCCCATTTTAACAACAAAGGAAATTCACTATGCACACGTCTTAAAAAATCTTGTCGTGTACAGCGGGTTTCTAATTATCCATACGATATTGTAACTAACACAAAAAATAATAAAGCAAAATAATATTAATATCTTTAAATTACAGTTTTTTTTTACGCGAAATTGATCTGACCGCAATTCTTTAATTATTATTTCATTAGTTCATTAATCATATTTAGAGAAACAGGACAAAGAACATCGTGGTAATTAACAACGTTTGCAGTCAATTATTAAATAATGGACAGTAGAATCTCAAGTATTTTTCTAATCAACGGAGCAAAAAACAAAGCAGTTTTTTTTTTATAACTATAATAAATTTAAATTTAAATTTAAATTCTGTATTATTAAATTTGTAATAACAGTGATAAATTTAATATAATGTTCAAATATTTTATGAAAATCCTATATGTCTATCGTATCTGTTTACCCTAGACTTCTTACTATAACGATTAACATGAAACATTCAATAAATTAATTACATTCAATTCAATTTATGAAACATATATATGAAAATTAGTATACATCTTCTCGGAACACGTGTATCGTCCTCCAAAGTAGATGCCTAAAGATTTTTTAAGAAGGATGTTTCTTAATTGAGGTCAATGAGATCACACTTTTTTAATTATTTTCTTCTACGACTTTATAAGTAATTCTGATGAAATACTTGTTTACGAAAAAAATGATAGGTGTTTATTTTATATTCAAAATTTTCAAAATTTGGTATTTAAATACTTTTTCGTTTAGTTTAATTACTTAAAAAATACGAATAAATAGAGAAAAATGATACAAAATCAAAATATAAACGTCTCATTAAATATTTATATTTTCATATTACAAGAATATTATTTCATTCCAAAAATCTATATATTCACCTTATATATAAATAACAATTAGATTAATAATTATAAATTTCTAATAAATACAAAGCTACTTTTCGAAATAATCTTAACAACAATAAATGATTATTAAGCATCTTATCCTATACAAGGTTTAAACTATCACTAACGATGTATCAAAAATTCCTGTAAAAGAATTTTAAGTCAACAAATCGCACGTTAGTAAAAATAAAAAAAAAGAAGTATTAATATATAAAAATAAAATAAATGAAAGGTAAAAAAAAGAAACTATTTAAGTTAAAAAATTTTTTCGAAATCGTTAGACGATATTCACATATATATAATACATAAATGAGAGCTTGAAGATACACGTCCAAACATTCATACACCCATTCCTGCATACATGCACACGTGTACACAAACACACACACATTTACACATATACACACATAAATAACTCTCATAAAGAGATCCCGTTTTCTTGGATGTCGCGACGCCAAGATGGACTCCATCGGTTGCGACGCCTCGTCGTGTTCTCCGTCGAGGCGCTTTGGTGCAGCTTCAATGCTTCCCTCCATCCTCTTCGCCTTTTCATAAGCATCCTACAACCTCTACCACATCACCACCACCACCACCTTCTCTATCTCCACTTCTTGATACTCTCTGGCGCCCGCGGATGGTGAACGCACGTTAGTATAAGCAAAGCAACGTAAAACACACAGAAGAGTCGTCGTTAAAAAGCCTTCTCGTTTGTCAGTTTCGAACAAGCTAGCAGCGCGAGTTAACGCATCAATTCGCTCATCCGTCTAATAGCGTTACTCTTTTCAAAATATTAACATAACTATATTCGGGTCCACTTCTTTTTCCTCTTCTTCTTCTTCTTCTTCTTTCTTGTTTTCTTACATTCTTTCGTATCATTAGTTTTATTTTTTTTTTTTTCATTTTCGATCAAATTTAATACATTCTTATTTTTTTTTCTTTTAATTCTTATTTTTATACTTATTTTTTTCTTATTTCTTTCTTTTTTTTTTTTTAAATAAAATAAATTTTATGAAAGACAATAAGTGTACTGGTTAATAATATACACTTTCGTGAAATTCTACACTTTCTCTCCTTACTTTTTCCGAGTAAAGTGACTTTCGTCCGCATTTAGACGCTTTATCGTTCACCAAACTCTCTTCGTACATTGTCGCGTTTATATATCTTCTTCGCTTATGTTCACCCGACATTTAACAAACGATGAATTTAAGAATCTTAATTGACAGCATGTAAACTTTCTTTTCGTGAAATAAGATCGATCATAAAGATAAACAGTATTTCGATTCTAAGCTTCGGTTCAATAGGGATCACTTTGTTGTACGAAAATCGATCGAGTGTCTATCGTTAAAATTTATTAATGTAAGTGATTTTTGTTTGAATAATAAAAGAAAAAACATTTCGAAAATAAAAACTACTTGTGGCCACGTTGATCTTCAAGCAAACGATCAGGTAACGTTATATATCGAATTATAATATTTTATGTTCCTTTTAATCTTATCAATTTCAATGGAACTCTATAAAGTTATAACAGGTAATTAAAATCGTTTTTTATCCACGTCAATTCTTAATAAGTCATGCATGTGTAATAAATTCGAGTATTTGAAGTTGATAACAAGTGCTTAATTACATTCATTTTAAAGTAAATTCAATAATATTTAAACTTTGATAATAAGAACAAAATGAACATTTTTATAACGGTCGTTGATGGATCGATTGATTGAAAATACTTAATATTGTTTTACTTCAATGTATATGCGTACACACATACATACGTAGATACTTACACTGAAGTCACAGAAAAGGCTCAATGTAAGCATTACTAGAAAAACAGTCGTTACTACTTTTTTCGTTGGCTGTACAAGAGGTTGCACGACCGGAGCAATATACGTTTAAAGAATGAATAATTGTAGAATGAGTCAGAGCATTCTAAAAAGTATAATTGGTTCAATCGTTTTCTCCTAACTTCTTTTTCAGATTTTCGTATTTCACGATCTTATCCAGGTCGTGGTTTCCTCGATATTACATTATCTAAATTAATCCTTTGTTTATATTAAGCAACACGTCTTTCAACGAAAGACAAGATAAAACAAGATAATTTTATAATCGAATTAGTTATCAAACGATAAAAATAGTTAACACAAATACATCGATGAAAACGAAAGCAACTACTATTACGAAAAATGCTTTCTATCTATCTAGGCTATCTATCATGCGTAGAATCTTGATTTTCTGAAATTCGATACGTGATAATTTGTGTGAATGAATTAACAACGGATGCCACATTTGTTTTCCGTCATTATTCGAGTTACATCTCATGAAATTTAAACTAGATGTTTTATATATGTTTATGTACATAAATATGTATAATTTTTTGTTATGACAGATTTTATTGCTTTTTGTTTTAAGTTTTTCTCTCTCTCTCTCTTTCTCCTTTCGTTTCTTTGATTTTCTTATTCGCAGCATATTTATACAATAAAATTTTCCATTTAGCGAATGATTTCATAAAATAAAGAAGTCAGAGTAAACTTGACAAACGGCGTTAACACCCTCTATTGAGATCGTTACGATATTTAAACAGTTCACGAAATTCTATTCGTTGTAGCCAAATGCAGTTATGGATGAAGTTCAATGCTGGGGTTTTCGGATTCTTTCGCGAAACCTGTTCTCTCTCTCTCTCTCTCTCTTCCATTCTTTCTCTCTCAAAATTTCGTTTAGCACATGTTGCCAATGTCGAGTAGTTCGTCTCGACAATTCTACGATTATGTTTATTTAAAGATCTCGCTTGTAATCTGTTAACTTCTCTCGTGATAAAAGAATAAATCAATTTTATTTTTATCACTTACATTGAATCTACGCCCGTAACACTTTTTATCCATGGTTACTTTATTATTTAAAATTATATTTACTAACGTAATGGGTTATATACGTTCAAACAATTACAGTTGTCCTTAAAGTAGCCATTTATTTCAAAAAATAAGAGAAACTATAAGAAATATAATATATGAAATATATGCGTAATATGATATTATTATAGATAAAAACAATATATGTGTTTGATTGTAAAATAATTTCTAATTTTTTTGCGATTAATTTTGGAGTAAAATTTCTTGCAAAACAGTCTAAAGAAGTTTAATTCTGTAGACCGAGCTGTCCAAGATCAAAACAACAATAAGAAACAATTAGAAAGTTATAAATATATGGATAGTACATAAAAATGAAGATTAAGTTATGCCAATACTCGTACGGATTAATACTCTGAACTTTGTTCTTTGTTTATTTATTATATTTTATATTCATACTATAATAAAAAAGAAGTATAACTTCAAAAATGTGTTCGCGGTAAATAAGATAAGATGCGTAAAGTTCATTTGCTAAAATATGATAAAATGCTTTGCCAGAAATATTTTACTTTTCGACTACAAATTACAAAAAGAACATTACACATATCAACTTATTGATTTATCTAAAGCTTTCTATCTCGTTGAGTAATAATTTTTATTTTTAATCAAAATAAATTTCATATATTCAAATTTATTTTTATATTTGAAGAAGTTAAATTTTTTGAACTTTATTAATAATCTAGTCATCGAGTGAAATGCTAAAGTTCACTAATTGATATGAAAATCTTACATAATTTTTAAAGATATAAAAAACATTTGGTTTTTTACAAGGAATTTGAACATTTTTATTGAAACGAATCGTATACTTATTACGTTCGACATGTTTGCCTAATTCACTGTGATTACAATTGTATACACGTGTTTTATCGTGTTCCTTTTTTTTCACTACAGCAAACCCACTAATCTGCGACAGATTAAACTTTATTTATTCATTTGTTCTTTTTAGAAATATGGAAATTTATCTGTTATATGTTTTTTCGATGTGTGTTATTGAAGAGCTCATGATAAAAAATTCCGCTTTTTAAACAATTTCTAAAAAACAAATAAAAAAGTAATTAGAAATTTATCACTGAATTCTGAAAAACGTGATAGCAGTGAACAATAAATGAAGTACAAATACAAATATATTTTATAATAAATTAAATTATTGTAAATAATAGTTATAAGTAAAAGGTGGATTAACTCTTATATTGAATCAACATAACAAATATATTATTTTATAAACTTAATCTTATCATTTTGCATAACTATTGATTTAACTCATAATTCTGTTGCAATAAATTCTATTTTATTATGCTTTTAAATTATTAGTATATAAATTTTATACGTATTAATAAATCAGCATATTTTTAAATAATATTTTTCAGAAATTCTACTTATAACTTATTTATAAATTATTTTATAAAAAATATTACTATAAAGAATAAAACAAAACAAAATTAATTAATCGAATTAACGATTATTTAATTTACGATACTTTCCAAAATTTCAAAACGCGTGTTCGTTCGTTTCGATTTCTACATTATAATATCTATTTATCAAATATTCATATTCGCTATCCAAACCAACATATAATAGCGAAGGTGGTCGATTTGAACCACGTAATGGACACGCGCTTGAGATCACTTTACGCATCGCACTAAGCGTTGCGTCGGAGTGCGAAGATATTCTTTCGAATAGATAAATGTATTAACGAGTATATTTGAACCACTCTTATATACAATATGTGTGTGCGTAGACGTTATTATTCATGGTGTATACGATAGATCAAGCACGAGGCAAGTCGATGCAAAACTTAGCTTTAATTCGAGTCGGTCAAGATGCAAGGACGTAACTTTATAGTTTCATTCTCATGAACGAGAGATTCTAATCACATATTACGTTATTATTTAATATCTCTGTTTCTATTTAATCCTATCTTTCTCTATCCGTTCACATTTGATTGCCGCATAACAATGCATTTAATTGACAAAGCGTATATTTTGACGAACTTAATTGCGTCTTGATCAATTACGAGTTGTTAGTATTTTCTCAATTGATCCCACTTTGACTGACAAAGAAGATAACTTTCTTTAATTAAAATGTAGTTACAATTCTTAAGATCAAATTCTTTCGAAATATTGTCTCTTTTATTATTTTCTATTTTTTTTTCTTTTCTTTTCTTTTTTTATTTCTAAATTATACAAATGTATATAATATATTCATCGAGAGAAAATGTTAAAATGTTTCGATAAATTTTTTTAACGAGTCATGATTTACATTTATAATCTTATCTTAATAGACTCGTTAAGAGAACAATAGTTTCTCGCTAAATGTGATATGTTATTTTAATCTTAAATCAAAGTAATTGTATGTGTTACTTTATAAAACATTTTACTAAATTTATTCACTACTACTGATATATTACTCTCTAATGCGTAAATATTTATTTTAACTTTACATCGACAGAATGGGTACTTTTTAAGCATGAATAACTATTTTAATTATCAATTGAAATTGTAAGTAAAATAAAAAAAATTATTAAATAATATTCTGAAGACCCTGAAGAGTACTAATAAATTTATTACAATTTTTTAAATAACAATAATATTGAAAAAACCCACCTACTATGCTGACAAAGGATTAATAAAATTTTATATATATATCTACTTTTATCCCACGAAGTGCTAAAAATATCTACATTTTCTCGAATAAACGGTAAGTAAGATTGAGGCGCCTACCTCGGAAAAGATAGGACATTAAAGTTGTCTGCAAAAATTCACAGGGGTATAAAGGGGAGCCTTGATTGTAGCTTAACGCCAATCTTGCGCAGATTCCACGCTAGTTGTTAGTCATAATTAGCCCTCAGCGGGCGTGATAACTATAATCAAGAGGTAATAACTGATGGAACACCTTCTTTCTTTGAGAATTGTTAAGCGTTGCCATTCGCTGTTACCTGCAGATAACTGCAATTGCAAGATTGTCTCTAGCTCTTTTTCTCACGTTTTCTCCTTGTCCCTTTTTTGCTCTCTCTCTATCTCTCTTTTTCACTGCTAACCAACGCTTTCGAATAGGTCGTTAACTTCGAGCACGTATGAATGAAGCGTTCGTTGTCAGCTCCAAAGTCCTTCGTGACACGTTACATGTAACTCTCTTGTATATCGTGTAAAACAAGAAAATCTTTGACTTGTTAAATTAACTGAGAAAGTATAATTATTTTTCAATAAACAAGAGACGTTTCATCGGATAACGTGAATGCATAAACGGGTATAAAAACAACAGTAAACATCAAATGCTAATGACTCGACGTCAGAATTGATTTTTCTTCCTACAGAAATAAATAAGGAAAAACAAATATGCGAGTTATAAGATAAACATTGATTCAAAGGTTAATGCGACGTTCCGAAGAAAAATATTGTTCATTTTTTTAACACTCCTTCGATGTTGAGCAGGGAACCGTTAAACTCGTCGGTATCGTTATATTGCTTTCGAAAAACTCGTTCATACACGATATATGTAAATATATATGCTTGTGATATTATATACCTGCTTATATAACAAAAATGGTCCTGGTTTCGTATAGGATAAAAAATAAGATGAATATTATACGAATAGGTAGGGCCCCTAATAAAAAATTCAATATTCAAATAGAATGAATAAATAAAACTTAATGAAGTAATAAAGTTAAATATATCTCTGAACCTTATACTATTGACAACCAATGTGATTTCATATATTGTACACGGAATAATTTAGTTATTTTCTATCCGAACCGATTTAAATATCAATATAGATCAACGATCATTCAAATTTCTCGTTCTTCCTTATGTTACAGATATCAAATTATCGTGAAAAATTGGACGTAATCTTTACGCGCTAACCAGTGAAATATCAACGAAACCAAACAGTGATATGAAGAATACGCAAACTAACGGATATGGTATGAATTATTCGCTTTTTTTTTTCTTTTTAGTCCTTTTTTTTCTTTCTTCTTCTTTTCTTATCTCCAACATTCGGACAGATCGGCGTAAAAAATAAAAAAAAATATAAAAAAATGAAATAAAACAAATATCAAAGAGAAAATACGATTGTATATATCGAATGAGTGGAAAGAAAATTTACGACGTTATTATCAGCAAAGTTCGATTAATCGAGACGAGTAGGAATGAGCGACCGCAAAATATACATCGATTCCAAGAAAATCGATCTCGAATCGAGGAGGAGACATGCGCAACAAGAAAGGCTTGTGTCGAACAACATAATGCTTACATGCATATGTATGTACGCAGCTACGCACGTACGTGTGTGTGTGGTCGACCTTTTACGTCTCCTAAGAAGGAAAACGAAATATGTGCACTGTGCTTAAGATGCGAAGGTTGAATATCTCGAGGTTAACGTGCGTGTTATAGTTCGCATACACCTTATTCACCTTTTTATTATTATTTTTTCTTTTTCTTTTTTCTTTTTTTTTCATAATTTTCTTCTTGTCTTTTCTATTTTTTTCATAGCGACGAACTCGTTGTTTATCGACCTAGTCTTCAGGAATCGTATTAATCGCGAATGTTTCTTTCCTCTTGAATAATGATCATCAGGAGATCCCGGTCTAGAACTTGAACGATATTTACAAATAATATCGCTGGAAATTGATCGCCGAAGGAAATCGGGTTTTCCATGATTTATTTTCAATAATTCTTCTAAATTTCTGATGCAATTTCATTTGAACTTGCTATCATACAAATTATAATTTATCGATATAATCGTTGTTTTTTTTTTATTATTATTATTATTATTAATGTTACTTGGCATAAACGGTATAAGCTAAATGCGTAGAAACTTCTGGAATTGGTTAATTTGTTTCCTTTTTTTATGTATTAGTTTCATATATAACATTTTTTATGCTCGTAGTAGATATACAATGCAACGTAATGGAAAACACAGAAAATTATACTGTTAGTATTGAGTAATGGCTACGGATAGCCTACTTTTCCTTAAACATGTGTTGATAAATTTATTCGATCGATTTACTACGCTTCAAGTCTTTTTTCTAAAAATAAAGGAAAAAAAATAATTATACAAAGCAGAATATAGTAAAATAATTAATAAAATGCAATATTTCGTAAAATTTGGTCGATTGCAGCGATTCTTCTACTTTGTATTCATTTGATATAATATAAGACTTATTATGTACCTTCGTTAAAACATAATTACGTGAATCGAAAAAGATCTTTTCTCTCGTAATTTAAATAATGCGGCCTTACGTTTTGAGTCACGTGCATTCGCGTTGTGAATGCAAATTCGATCTACAAAGAGGTAGAACATCTGTCTATTCTCGACAATGAGAAACAATACCTTCGGCGAATAAAATCGGAACGACCTTCCGCGAAAATATCTTTTCTTGATTTATATTGTTCATGTAAAACTTGAATTTCAAATGACTGGAATTCCCTCCGTTTTTCTCCAATGATTTCTTGATCTAAATTCCAGTGAACTTGCTTTCGTACTGTGCAAACATACGCGAGTAAAAAGACGTATAAAAGTAAAAACAAAAGTGAGAATAAGTAAAATACTTGTCGACCTTCTATTTTTTATAAAGTAGAACTCAACTTTATTGCTTGTCATAAATTATTTTTCTTTTTGTCATTTTTTTTAATAACCTCCTCTGATAACGCTGTATTTCCCCTTTAGATGGTATTATAACAATAATAATTGTCACCGAGGAATGTTTCACGTTAATAAAAGTTTTATTATCAACTACTAATTACTACTTCCGGCAAGTTTACGCGTCGATCCAGCGACGAATAAAATGTCGTCGGCAAGTTCTTTCGCAAATGATAAATCGTCCACACGTGCTAAAGAGTAGTCGAGTAGATAATAAGCACTCGGTAGATAAACTCGACCAATCCTGAGACTTTCTCATACGCACACCCACTTGTTGCACAAGAAAACGACGCAACTCTGACGTCAACGACACTCCTACTCTCAGTAATACACTCTTCATATGTACATTGCCATATTATACAGATGTATACATGCCTATATATATATGTGCATACGTAGACAGTACAAGTAAGTAAAGTACGATTACGAACGACGAATATTCAATAGTAAGCAAATTAATTCAGATCACTTCACAAATGAAATATCATTAGTTTATCTTATAAAGCACGAATATTTTTCATTGGATTGACCATGCCCGGGACAATGATCTCCATAATGTGTGTGTGTGTGTGTATATATGTGGTCGATATTTCAAACATTAATATCTTGAGGAAAATTTGCTTCATTTAACAACACAGCATTGAGTTAAATATATTTTGTATCAATCTAAAGTTTTCAGATAAATTGAACAATTTCCACATGTTGAAATTTTTTATTTTAAAAGTGATAATATGAAAATTTTTTTATGATAAGAACTATGATAATTTAATAATAGTAGACTGATGGTTAAGTAATTGTATATTTTATTTATCTAGAGTTTTCAAATGATCAAGGTTAGAAGAAAAGAAAAAAATTTTATCATTGTAGACTAATAAAAATAAAAAGAAACTTTAAATAAGCTGGTCTTTATCGTTTCTTTATCATCAAAATTTAAAAAAATATATACACGTACCCTTAATCGTAATATATTACATGGATTACATTTAATTACTAAGATAATATTTTTAATCCGAGTTAAAATTCTTTGCTTCTCTCCAGTCTCGAATGACTTTGTTAATGTGAGATAATAAACGTAAAATTATCAAATTTTACTGAAAAATATCGAAATAATACATATTTATTCAACACAATTTTGGTATATATTGTCTACCTATCCTTATATTTTTATATAGCACATTGTTAAAATTAAGCTCTTAACAATAAAAGATCTGATGATATGTCTATAGGATTAAGATATGTTTGATCAACGTATTGACATTTACATCTGAATTACCGATACGGTTAAAATGAGCAAACATTACATCCCTACAGCGAAGATCGGAAGCTCTTATTGTTTCGATGACTATGCGAAAGTAATGACTGAGCTGAAAACAATGTTCATCTGTTGAACTCTTGGGATTTAACCCGCAATATAAACTTTCAATCATTACCACCACAATGATACTTACATAGGAATGTTTCGCATTGCAAGGACCAGGACTTGCCCGACGTGCTTCCAAATCCCACAATAATCACTTAAATCGCAGATTATACTTTGTGTAACAAGCCACTTCCAATCGACGTTGTTAGTCCTGCTCGGATACATGGCATCAATACTTTCAAAAGATCTAGACAATGCTTTAATCTTTCCACCTGTCGTATACTTTTGTAAAATCTCTATGTCAACAAGATCATAAATACATAAAAGACGTAACTGGAAAAAACCATTAACTGCCAAACAAAATTCCTTGTACGACATACATTATAAATCACGTAATTAAGGAAATATTTATCTAAGAATATTTGATCTATAGATAAACAGAAAAACACTTATCCTACATTTAAATGGTTGACATCGTTAATTGCGTCTTATATGCCTACTTGTTTATATATGTTCAGTCGGTAACCATAAAAACAGAGTTTTCTGCAATCCAAATCGCTATGGACGGAAGACAATGTTGTGTGTTTGATGAGATCAGAAGGGTGTAATCTATTATGAACTGCTAAAACATCGCGAAATTGTTAATACCAAACTCTACCAACATCAAATGATCAATTTAAATCAAGCTTTGCGTGAAAAATGACCAGAATATCAAAAAAGGCAATACAAAGTGATTTTGCTTCATGATAATACACCATCACACATAGCAAAATTGGTCAAGGAAACGATTGAGACGTTTAGTTTGGAAATACTTTCGCATACGGCTTACCACCAGACTTTGTTCCGTCCGATTACTACTTATTTGCATTAATGGGACACGCACTTGCTGTTCAGCGCTTCACTTCTTACGAAAATGTACGAAAATGGCTCTATGATTGGTTTGCCTCAAGATAACAACAGTTTTTTTGACATTCACAAATTGTCAGTCAGGTGGGAAAAATGTACGGTTAGCGATGGACAATACTTCGAATAAAATATTTTTTATCATTTTCATACAATAAACAGGTATTTTCTATACAAAAATTCCGGTTTCATATTTACATACCTGATATTAAGACGGTTCGACTAATATCGCTCGAGGCATGTATGATTTGCATAACGAATATGAAAAATACACTAACATTGCATTAGGATAACTTTGTTCCATTTCTTAATTAATCTTACTAATGTATACGCTTTTGTAGGAAGGTTATATGATAGCTATATCATAATTTTGATTTATTATAACCTCACGAAGAAAAAATATGAAAAATATTTCCCTAATTTTTATCTACACTAATTTAGTTCTGTATTCTATAACTTCCTAAATAACAAAGTTACTATGAAATATAAAAATGATGATGTTAATAATGGTGATAATAATAATAATAATAATAATAATAATAATAATAATAATAATAAAGTATAAAATATCTTAAATACGCCCATTGCAACATTGTAGATGAAAAACATTTTGTATTTTTTTAAATACCGAATTCAAAAGAGGAAACAAATGATTTTCTTTTGTTTTCAGCGGATGTGAACGTTAAACAAGTTCAGAACGGAAAAGATAGAAAAATCGACGAGGACTATGGCGAAGACATTGACGCCGTGCAGCAGGCAATCGGCGATCTCGGAAGATGGCAAATCCTCGTTTGCTTGGCGATCTCGCTCGTTAAGTTTCCAGTTGCTTGGCATCAACTGGCGATCGTCTTCATGGCACCTCATCAAAAATACAATTGCACGGCACCAGCAAAAACGAAATCATTAGATCAATGTATGATCAGCATTAATGAAACAAATGTGGAATGTACAGAATGGGAATACGACAGAAGTATATTTCCAGAGACTGTAATATCGCAGGTATTTTGCAAATTGTCTTACAATTTTTTTCTGTAACATTTTCTATAACTTATTATCGTTTTAGTGGAATTTAGTATGCAGTAGAACGCACTATGCTAATATACAACAATCGATCTTAATGTTCGGTGTACTACTTGGAAATGTCATTTTTGGAAGCCTGGCCGATAGGTACGAAACAAAATGTATACAAATGAAATTAGCTATTCAAGTAATCAAATAAATGATTTCATTTTTTACGTAGGTACGGTAGAAAATTACCTTTGATGGCCTCAGTCATTTTACAACTGACTTCAGGTATCGGCTGTGCTGTAGTTCCATGGTTTCCAGCGTTGTTAGCACTAAAGTTACTCAGTGCCATGGCTACAGGTGGAACAATGGTCACTAGTTATGTCATTTGTAAGTTATCTTAAAACTTTGTTCTATTTTAATACTTTCACTTGATTAGTAAAGAACGATATTTAAAAATCTATCATTTTTCTAGGTATGGAAATAGTCGGTACAAAGTGGCGAGCAGCTATCACTGTACTTTATCAAATTCCTTTTAGCTTAGGCCAAATGTCTTTGGCTGGAATCGCTTATATGTTTCGCCATTGGCAACACCTTCAAATTGCTATTACAGTACCTTCTATTATTCTTTTAAGTTATTGGTGGATCGTGCCTGAATCACCAAGATGGTTACTTGCCATGGGTAGACAAAAGGCAGCTTGTAAAATTTTAGAAAAAGTAGCTATTATCAATAAGATAGACAATAAAGACATTCCAGATACAGTTAGAAGACATTGTCTTCATCAGGTATGTTTATTCAATACAATTGAATTGTAAATTACTATATTATTACTATTATATCTTTAAACGATTTCAAACAATTAACTAATTTTCTCGTGCTATTAGAATTCCAGAAGAACAGCCCAGGATCATAATGCATCTTTCTTAGATTTGTTCCGCACACCTAACATGAGAGTGAAATCATTATCGATCTTTTTTAATTGGATCGTTTGCGGAATGGGTCTTTTTGGAATGTCACAATACATTGGTCAAGTAGGCGGCGATATTTTCATCAACTTTGCCATCTCTGGAGCGATACAAGTACCAGGAAATTTCGTAGCTTGGTGGGCAATGAACAAGTTAGGCAGAAAAGTAACTTTAATTAGCAGCAACGTAATAGCTGGTATTTCTTCTCTCGCCCTCATCATTGTACCACATGGTAAAATCTCATAAAATATATAGAACGTTCCATTGAAATCTATTAATAGAAAAATTGGATTTCTTAATTATTAAAAAAATGTTCATAAATTTTTGAAAATTCAGATAATGATTTTATATTTATGATTTCAATTGATTATTTATTGCAAACAATTAATATTTAAACATATTCTGTAATAACAAAACAAATTTTAATAATTTGTTATTTAAGAATAGATTCTGATGAAATGTATTATCTTTTGACGAAAGTTAACTTAATCTTTGTAACTAATGACCATCTTTTTTCAGATCTCGCATGGCTGAGACTAATCCTCGTTTGTTTCGGTATTGTCGGCATGTCGGTAGCTTTCACTTCGGTTTATCTTTTTTCGGGCGAACTATTTCCGACAGTTGTTAGAAACATGGGTGTTGGTACTAGTAGTATGTGTGCAAGAATAGGTTCTATTGTGGCACCTTTTGTCGTATCTTTGGTATGTTAAAACATAAAAAACAATTATTTAATTGTGTCTGTATTTTTCTTTTTTATACGTATAATAAATAACAATATTATTTACATATATGAAGAATCACGTAGCAGAATGGTTACCACCAATTATTTTTGGATGTTTGCCGATTATGGGAGCTACGCTTTGTCTCTTGTTACCAGAAACAGCAGGATGTACACTTCCGGAAACGCTTCAAGATGGAGAAGATTTTGGCAAGTAAGTAAAACATGTTCGCAGGATGAATAATATAAATTAGAAGTTAATAGAAAACGTACACTTTCATAAAACTTCGTTTTATTTTACAGAAAACCTAAAAAAACGAAGAAAACTATTGTAAAAGACGTAATGGAGCATAATGAAGAAGAAAAATCTATCGTATAAGGACGATCAAAAAACTTCAATTGACAAATCTGTTATCGTACAATTAAATAATATATATTATTATATAAATACTACGGTCATTCCACGTCTTTATTTATTACATCGTGTATATGTACAAATTGGAGGTCAATTACGAAGAATTCGTTCGATTTGCCTCGAAAAAAAGAATCGTTTCAAATTTATAAAAATTCAACGTTAACATTGCAACACTATCATACCTGTAATAGTTTTTAATTCGTATAAAACATTACTGCCAAATAGAAATTTAAAAGAGCAATGTTTTGTACAGTTTGTACGAGAACATGTAAATAGAAATTTCTTTTTTATATAATAATTATCGTTTTCCTTTTTTATTTTTACTTCCACACTTTTTTCTTTCCTTATTTCCTTGATTCATTGACATAATTCAATTTCATTATTGATATTTTTAAAAAGAAACATTTTACAATATAGTATTTTAATCAAAAAATTTGATCTTACTTTTTAATAGCAAATTTAAACGAAAAAAAAAATCACGGTTTTTAATCTACTTATCATTGTTTATGCGTGCAATTTCATCACTCTTCACATGATATATGTAGGTGTACCTATTGAAGGTCATGCATCAAATACGATACTCATGTACAAATGTAAATATTATCTATTCTCGACAACAGGATAATATGATTTAAAATTAATAATCGTTTATAATTTAACTAATATCTTTTTTAAAAATTTTCAAAATCTAATAATGGCTTATTTTATATTTTAAATTGTTTATCGAAAAACGAAAAAAATATTTCAAAAGTAACGAACAAAAATATGTTAACAAATAATATAAAATTATACGAAAATTGTATACAAAATCGTATTAATAATTTCATAATTTAATTCATGCATACACACCTCAATTCTTTTATTCTTGAGGTAACGCATTGATCGATTCGTTCGGAACTTATACATGTTATCATGACAAACACATACAACAACATATACTACACTATGGTTCCTGCTTATATAGGACTGTTCATCGTACTATGCTGCCATTCCACCTTGTACCGTTCTCTGAAAGACCAGTTCTTCTCTGCCAAACGGTAAGTATAGCCCATCTACCAGAATTATATAGTTTTCAATTCACAAAATTTATGCACAAACCTCAACATTTCAAAAAACTATATATCATATTGCTATTTTTGAATCATTTGCGAAAGATTATCTCTTTTTTACGCTATGAATTATTAATAAATAATTTTCGATTGATAATTCAATTAAAAAGATAGAATTGATAAAACGTAAATTCCAAAACGATTTATTTATTCATTTTCGATATTGAAGATTTCGAAAAGGAATAAAAATGTGCACGCTCAATAATGTGTTAATAAATTTCTTTGAACATTTATTTCATTTAATGCAAGATTTATTTTCATTCTTCATTACTTCACATTTTTACGAATTGTCATATAAAAAGTAAAAGAAATGTTGAATCTTTTATATAAATTTTTTATTCTAATACCTTCCATTAAGAAATGATAAAGTTTCAAAATATACAGATAATTAAAAAGCTATAAACTATTTTTTTATTGTCTTGGCCTATTTCAAAATTTAATAGTAATCCTTCTTTCATAACATAGAAGAATTTTTATCAAATATCTAATATTTACGAAAGAATTTTCTAATGTCTATGATAAATATTACATTCTATAAATTTACATAATTAAACATTTATATAATGATAAGATCAATATGAATGAACAGGATTTCAATTTCGATATTACGAACTAAATCTTATGAGAGCATAAATTACAATTTTCTTCGTAAGTTATTTTATTGTTTCATTTTTAAACATCGCATACTACGAACCAATGAAACATGACGTTACAGAAATTAATGTTGTTTACATTTTTAGAAGAGAGAAAGTATAGTGCCTTTCAATTCAAATGTATAACGAGGAAGTAAAACACTTTCACATTCGATATACTGAATGGTTTGATGTACATTAAATAACTGTTACCTTCATATTTTACAAAAGAATTATACAGTGAACTGTAATGAAATTATGTTCAAGATCATTTATAATTTATTCACTAATTACGAATCTAAATCCAATACTAAAAATATTCTAAAGATTTACTATAAGAATATAATTTTTATAAATCATTATCTTTTCTTTTAATCTCTCCAGGTAGAATGTATATTTTATTTTTATTATTACTGGCTGTTGCCAGTGGCAATTCTTTCGATAAACTTTATTCTTGGAAACAAGTTAATTTTAATTTTCCGAATGAAAATATCCGAGAAGCTTACATCAAATCAGGAGATTACATAGAAGAAAATAATTTGCCTCTGGGTCTGGCAGTTACGAAAGATAAAATGATAATTACTATTCCTAGATGGAAAAAAGGTGTATTGTCTAATTTAAATTATGTATGGTTAAATGACACTAGTGGTAAGTTACAAAATAAAAAAGAAATGATATAATAAGAAAAAAATATACGAAAATAATAATAATAATAAAAATAAAAAAATTAATTATTTATAGAATCGCCAATATTAACTCCATATCCTGATTTTGAATCGAACGATATACATTTGCCGGATAGTATAGTAAGCATATTTCGTGCTAGAGTCGATGAATGTAATCGTCTTTGGGCTGTCGATACAGGAATAGACGATATTTATGGTGAATCTAAGGTCATACAACCTGCCAGGATCATAGTGTTCGATCTAAATACAGATAAGGTTAATACAAGTAATTTATTTATTCGTATCAATTTAATATAATGAAATACAAACATAAGAAATTGATCTCTATTATTCAATAATATGATATTATTTTCAAATTAGATCATTCGGAAATATACTTTAAAGGATACTGATCAAAAAGCCAACTCCTTTATAGCTGATCTCGTTGTGGACTCAAAACCTGATGCTTGTGAAGATGCTTATGCTTATCTTACAGATTTTTCAGGCTACGGTTTGGTAGTTTACAGTTGGGCTAAAAATAATTCTTGGAGAATCGAGCACAATTACTTTTACTTCGATCCATTACATGGTGAGGATTTTTGTAATTTAACGATTTGCAATGTCATGTTACTTTAAAATCATACACTTATACATTAATATTTCTAAAATCTTATAGTATTATTTTTTTAGCACTAAATTAATCATCTCGTATTTAAAGATTAATATTTATAAATTATAATTAATATAATATAATTATATTAGTATAAATTATACAAGTATTGTGTAAGTTGTTCACATTATAGGTACAATTCGTTTTTCAAATATCATAAATATTGGATTATCGTATGTTTGCAAACTAAATGTAATATTAAATCATAAGATAAAAAAGAAATAAAGAAAGAAATAATAATCGATTGTATATTTTGTCGCAGGTGATTATAATGTCAGCGGTTATAATTTTCAATGGACCGATGGTCTCTTTGGTCTTGCCTTGACTCCGTTCCAAGTTGACGGATACCGGACTCTTTACTTTCACGCTATGTCCGGAATAACAGAGTTCTACGTGTCAACTGAAGTTTTACAAGATGATACGTTAACCCTATCAAATAATTACCATGCGTTTCACGTTGCTGGAAACAAAGGACCAAAGAGCCAAGGACCTTCGTCGGTCATTGATCAAGAAACTCGAATCGCATATTTCACTCAGGTACAAAAGAATGGAATAAGTTGTTGGGACACTGATGTGAAATTGACTCCAGAGACGTTTAGTAAGTACAATCTAATTTTATCCAATAATTATAACCAAATCTAAAATCTCCGTTATTTTTTATTTTATGAAAAAAATGCTCAAAACAAATTTACATTTTGTTGAGAGACACACATGAAAAGAATTTTTCTTCACGGTTATCTTTTACGAGATATCTGGCTTATTAGGATTTTTTTTAAATAAAACCTTAAAATTCTTTCTTTTTATTTCGAATTAATTCCTGGAGACATTTTGAGTAAAAACTCCATTTGACATAAAACTCCAATACATGTTAAAAGAAAGTTGATGTATTTTGAAACAAAATCTGACGGTTGACGTAACTATAACAAGTCATATCTTTTTTGCTTTAAATTTACCAAAAAATACCAGAGAAAAGATGGATATATTCATTTTTTATCACCAATTATCAATTCAAGCAAAAATATTTTAGAATTCGTCATATATGAATGTCTTTCCAAACTAAAAATAATTGAGATAATTCAGATGATAATAATTATTAGATCATCCGTAATAATAGATAGATATTTACAATTGTTTGCTTAGAAAAAGAGAATATAATATTCACACATTTGTTAGAGAAAATTATGATTACCAGTCGCTAGAATTCATAGCAAGAAAATAAATTATCAATAATGATAATCGCGTAAATAAAATGATTGGAGACATCGGTGCTATGTACGAACTAATTTTTAAATCAAGGAAATTACAATATCCTGTTGCATACAAAATGTACATCCTTGCATAAATTGTATGAATTTATTTATGCTATTTTCATACTTCGTTACGTAAGATCTTTCTCAGAAATCTTAAAAGTATCGATCAACAATGACATTAAATTTATTAATGCTTTTATCCTTAATCGTGTGATATTTATCACTGCATACGTAATAGTAATCATTTTTCCTTTCAGTTCTGATAGGCCAAGATAATGAAACAATGGTTTATCCAAATGATTTAGCCATCGATAATGATTCGAGAAAATTGTACGTGCTATCTGATAATTTACCTAAATTTGAACGCTCTACTTTAAGTAAGACAGAAAGTAATTATTTCATTACTGTAGCTCCTTTGGATGCGATTTCCAAATATTGTAAAGCTTAAATTCTGACGTAATTTTAATTGAGATAGACATAATTTTTAATCCATTTAAAATACATAAAATGCTTAATTATTAAATATTTGTATATAATTTCTAAAATAACAAAACTTTAATATGAATGTAAAATGAAGTTCAACTTTATATTATGTTTTTTATAATTACTTTATATAATTAATTATAACGCGTATAGTTATAATAATTAATTATTCATTTAAAAATGAAATAATTAAGTGAATTTTAATATTTGCATATTTCACATTTTGAATGATCTATTTTGAACAATTTATTTTTTATGAATAATATGTACAATTCTAGACATTGACGTTTCATAATATAATTAAATAAATGTATTATGAATAAAATATTATACTACACAATTTTCTATACTCGTGTGTACCCGCATACATTTTTCTAATATAATCAATTAATTGTAAGAGTCATGTAAAATAAAAGAATTATAAATGAATTTAAGATTATTCACTTATCACATTTAAAACATTTTTCAAGTTATAAATACACATTTTGACTATATAACAAAATTTTTCTCTCGTGGTATATATGACATGTATATATTTACTTACGTGCATATACTCGACTGTGTAGTTTACTAATACTATCGTATATTTTCATTGTTCATAAATTTTTTTTACAATCTACATTTTTTGTTATGACTGTCCATTATCTCGGCATAAAAATGTCAAAAGCATCTTACGCCTTCAAAAATATCGGACACACTTCTAGACCAATTTTAACACATTCATTGTCATGAGAGTCACCAGTGATCGACACTAATTGTAAGTTTGTTTATAGCACCGCTTAGTGTGGCCAAAAAATAAAGATATAATTTAATTTTATTGAAAATTAATATCTGAGGATTGTCAAGGTAGCTGATTACGATTTTAATATTAATTTTGTAAGAAACAAGATGATGAACTGAAATTAGCGGCCTTTTTTATTAAAAATTGATTCAATCTTTTGAAAAATTATTATATTAGGGTTTCCGAGGTCGCTGATTACAAATCTGATATTATTTTTTTGAAAAATATAATAGCGGACTCAAAATCAAAGATATTTTCATTAAAAAAAAAATCTACAAAAATTTTTATTGTTACAAACTTTAATGTTTAAAAATATTGTTTTTATAGAATTATCTATTTATTACCTTATATTATATTTATTTGTAATTACATAAAATAGAGAATAAAATGTAAGATCTTTACAAGTAAATTTGTGCACTATCATACAAAATCTTGGATAAAAGCTAAATTTGGCTAAACTAGATGTTAGTTTTTAGATATTTATTAATTAAAGGTTCAATAAACAATTTAAAACTAATTAGAGCGTGTGAATTGGTGAGAATTTTTATTTAGAACTTTTTCAATAGATATTTGTAATACCCGCATCGGTAAAAAATACGTAACAATATACTCTCCATTAGCAACTACATGTATTATTTATGTAAATTTTTAAAAACATAATACAATAGTACTTAAATATTACTTACTGTCAGACGAAGATTCCATATTTATATATTGAAATCGGATAAATATTAACTGCACTATGCGAGTTGAAAAAAAACCATAACTTTCAGATCGTAGTGAGTCACAAATGCGATGTGTTAGACTCTGACTTTTCAACTGATAATTTATAGGTATACATAAGCACTAACCAATAACAAATGATTGAAAAAATACCTGCGAGATCCACTAAACACAAAACTAATGTAATGAAAAATTATATAACCATTTCCTATATAACCACGTTTTCGGGATTTGGCCAAATTGTGTGTCGTTAGGCTTATAGACGGTCGTAAGATAAATTAATATTACTACTGATGACTTATCGTTACGATAGTAATCTTATTCACATCAATACAAAAGAAATTATAGGTTCAGATATTTGGTTTACACATTCGGTCGAGCAATCAGTAATCCGTAGCTATTATCCATGTAATTATGCCTGAACGCTTCTAAGGTCATATCCTTTTTAGTTAAAAAAAGGCAACGATACCCTTAGGGTGTGAATTGAAAGACTTAAAACAATGTGAAGCTATTAGGTGAAACCAAAATAAGGAAATGATTTATTTTCTATGTTTTGAAAAGGTAAGACATCTGTGCGAGTTGAAACATTTATTCTAGAAACGTTTATTTTCTACAATTTTCCATTGTTTATATATTGTTTTAACTTTATTTTTATTTATATTACTTACCGTTAAAAAATAAAATTACCGTGTCCCAATAGCGGTTCAAACTTTTTTTTACCTAATTGAGTTTTTTCGATGTTTTCAACGTGAAATATATTCTATAATCAGGATCGAATAACTTTCTATAGAAGACATCTTTAAGGGAAAAGATTCGGCTAGCTGTTTTTTTTCGTATGAATCTTCCCTCTAACAGTTAGAGTCTTCCTATTTCTGAACAAAATTTAGCTATACACGCTTTAGTAAAACAAATCGTATGTATATGTTACTGTGAAAAACTGAAATCGACGAATATCAAGATTCAGATGTTCGCTTGTCAATATATATTAAATACGTCAGTGAAAAATCGAAAATATAGATTTATTCTTATACATTAATATATACGGACATACACCAGGCAGGTGACTATGTAAATCTTGATATTTTTCAATTTCGGCCTTCACGGTAATATATATACGTATATACCGGTTTTACGACTGTGGTGATCCTGAAGTTACTATAGAAATAATATCGGACGAAATATAACGAAAAATATACTTTGTTAATTTTTTAACAGAAATATATTAATATGCGTAAAGAATAGTAATTGTTTGTACGGTGTGAAAGCCGGGAAACAAAATAGACCGCGCTTAGCGTATAGCAGAAAACCTCGGTAGTAGGAAACGCTCCCATTGGCTGCTTGTCGAGTATGCTCATGCAGTGTTCTCATTAGTTGCTCGCCGGACGTCAAGTGTAAAGCTCCTTTACACGTTCATGAACGAGCTCCGAGATGCGGGATGCTCTTACACGACTATGTTTACTAGCGCCATCGTGTGAGCATCTTCTATACTAATAATTCTTCTTCCACCTGTTTTTTAAAAAATATTTTAAACTCTCAACTATTCTTTGTATCATTTGCTCATATATATTATTATTAGTTTAATGCATATGTTAATATAATATATGTTTTTTTTATAACGGTGAAAAATTAGACATAATATAAATGTATCTCTAAAGCGAATCTTTAAAAAGCTAAAATAATTTAATTTTTAAATAGACTAATTAAAATAACTATTTTATAATATAAATTATAAATAAATTTCTAGTAAATATGAATGTAATTTTATATGTTGCTCTGTTAACGAGTTACATTACATTAACATCATGTGAAATACTTTCATCGATAGGAATAGTAGGTGTTACTACAACTTTAGGAACTTATTTCTATAATAAATTTCACTGCAGCTATGGTGAATGTTGTGCAGATCAATTTGTCAAGCTTGATGTGACAAGTACGTATGAATCGCATATTACTTATCTTTACAAGTTATAAAAGAAATATTAAGAGAGAATTGTTTTTGATTTTAACCTTTTTATATTTATATTTTTCCTTAGAGCTTGACAAACTTTTGAAAAAAAATTTGTTCGGTCAGCACATTGCTTATAAAACAATATTAAATGCATTATTTGGTTATTCAAATCAGATGGAACAAAGAAAAGCGTTAACATTAAGTTTTCATGGTCCGCCAGGAACTGGTAAGAATTATGTAGCCAAGTTTATCGCAGAATCTTTATACCAAAAAGGGACTGAAAGTAAATTCTTTCATTTTTTTAATGGTAGAACTGATTTTCCATTAAAAAATGAAATTGAAGATTATAAGGTGAATAAAATAATTAATATTAACATTATTGCAACTAAAGAAATAAAAGATATTAAATTTTAATTATAATCTATGAAATATAGATACAATTACAGGAAAAAGTCAAAGCTGCATTAAAAGCTTGCCCAAGATCATTATTTGTTTTTGATGAAGTAGATAAAATGCCAGAAGGAATACTAAATGCTCTTGTACCTTTCTTGGATTATAATACGTTTCCAGTATACAATTTAGAAAATAAAGCAATTTTCATATTTTTATCAAACACCGGTAGTAGACAAATTGTACAAAGATTATTAAATCTTTGGGAAAGTGGTGTAAAGAGGGAAGATACTAAGCTTCAAGATTTTGAAAATTTAATATCCATCGGAGCGTTCAATGAAAGAGGAGGATTTCATCTTAGCGATACTATAGAAACTAGTGTTATTGATCATTATATTCCTTTTCTTCCATTGGAAGAAGATGACGTTAAAAAGTGTGTAATGAGTGTATTTAAGAAAAGAGGAGCTGTACCAACTACAGAAATGATAGACGAAGCTTTATCGCATTTGACATTTGATCCACCGCCTCATAATTTATATTCCAAATCTGGTTGTAAAAGAATAGAACAAAAAGTAACTATATTACTGTATTCTTATGTAAAATAATTGTTTTTTATTATATTTACCTTACAAAGTATTAAGAAAATTTCTTTATTTACAATTTAATACATTCCGTGCTACATGTAGCATAAATGGTACACGAAGGCATATTTATTTGTACCCATTGTCATGAACGTAGTCTAAGTCATATATCTCTTATTTCGAGATATTTAAAGGATCTAAATAAATTCTATATAATATTGAATTTATTTAGTTTAAAATAATGTGGTGTGAAATAATTAGTAAGTGAAAAGTAACTGGCTTGGTTACAGCGATTGGTCATTTGTCCACAAATTTACATTTTTTTCTAAACTTCTCTGCCTAGTATATTTGCTCTGAACTCAAGTAAGATCTATCCAGCTATAGTTATATGCATCTAAATGTGGTATATATTTGGCTTTGCTCAAAAAATTGAATAATTCGATAGAGTCTATATCAGATTAAATGGAGTCGTATCGAAAATTCTTAAGAAATACTACTTCTATAATGAGGACTCTATAGCTAAACGAAATTTAAATGCAGTATCATTTGAAATGTCACAGAGAAGAAAAATCAAATATAAGTAATGATTAATCTCATAGTATTCAGTAGATTTGTTTGGTATTTTTTTTATCTTTGAACATGTCCATACGTCCTATGAGAAAGTGATAAAAAAAACGTACAAAATATAAGTGAAGAATATTAAAACGAGCGAAATTCTGAGTCTGAAAATGAGCAAATTGAAAGTGAAGATGATTTGTTTGACACTAAAGAGTAAAAAATTTTGAATATCTGTAGAGGACAAAAGCATCGAAAATTTTTATTTAATTCCGAAAGTGAAAATGATCAAAATTACTAGAAAATTAAAATGACTTTTGATGGAACTATTTGGCAGCAAATAAAATAAAGTCAAATGATTAGGAAACTAACAGTATTTTAAATTTGCAAGCTTTATCAAATACTTTTTTCACAACAGAAAACAATTCTAACTCTTTAACAACAAACGAGAAAGCAATTTTAGTTTTCCTATATAATTCATAATAATTCAAAGTAAGCAATTGATTGAAAATAAAAAACAATAGAAAACTTCATTACTTTGCTTAGAAATGAGAAAAAACATTTTTGTTTTTTCAATTATTAATAACTAATTAAATATTTAATTATTATAATAATTAAGGTTAACAATTATAGATTTTAAATTAGCAAATAGCTTGCAATTAGATGCACTTATTCATTTTTTTTAACTGTTGAAGTTCTATGCCAACTTTTTTGCGCTGACTTGTGAGCTTCTATATACTTCTGTGTTCTTGCTAAGGATCACAAATTTCCTTATCATTGGTACAACTGATCTGACAGTACATTTGAAGAATATAGAATTTATCATTCGTCAATAAGAAAATGTAATTGTAAAGTCAAAGAATACAGAAGTACATAGAACCTAACAAGTCTCCTTTTTTATCTAAGATTCGTCTTAGTTACTACCGGGACCACCAGTGGGCGATAGTAGGTAGAATATTGTATTCTTTGATAGTATTGTACCGTTCTTTGATAGTATTGTATCGTCATCGCGTTAAGTACTTACTATCGCCCACTAGTGGTCCCGGTAGTAACTAAGATGAATCTCGTTAGATAAAAAAGAGGAATTATGAGCTTCTATGTACTTCTGTATTCTTTGGTATAATAATAAAATAAATCCATTTTTTATCTTTATAAATAAAATTAAATTATCTTAGCTCGGTAATATATGCATATTGAGAAATTTAACAAATTTTTATGATATTTTAAAATTAATCAGAGGTTATACATTATCTTTATTTCATAATATTATTTTCTTTGTTTAAAGATTATCAATGCTTAAGATTTTATTTGCAATAATGTTCTAAAAAATGTTAATTATTTTTTAACAAAATTTTTAATATCTATTTAAATATAATTGTGCAGTGGATCCGCATAGCAGATAAACATTGTATATTATAGTAAAATATATAATTTACCTTAAGATATTTTAAACTAACAAACGAATATTTGAAACCAAATAATATGTTGTGAACGTTCATGAACGTTAAAGAAAATTTTTCCTTATTTTAAATACATCATACTGTGTGAAAAAATATAAAAGTTTAAGATTTGAAAAACAAGAGTATGTTTCTTCAGAAAACGTATAAATTAGTATGACAGAGCCGCTTAAGCACAAACCGTCATAATAATACACAGAAACAAGCGCAAACGAGCGTTTGAGCGGTATAGAATAGTCAGAATTGTCATTAAGCCCCATGGATGATATTCCGTTGGGACCCGTGGGATCACCCGGCTGCGTAACATGCTCCCACATATACACGTATATAAACATACACAACAAAGAATTTTACATTTACGTGTACGTCTATATGTATATGATCTCGGGATTCAGCCGATTTTCCTCCCTACGATTCTTACTTCTACCCCGACAGATCCGATATCATCCGGCGTCATCCCAAGGGCTCTCACTCATCTGCCGACAAAAGAGCATCTGTGCAATCCGATCCGTAATGTTTGGTGCAACCTGTTCACAAATAGCTCACCCAGTGGCATAGCAAGGACCATGAATTCATTATCAGTCTAGTATAAACATATTGCTACTAGCCTGTCAGTCAATGTAAAAGATGCTTTTTGGATACGAGTCATGTTCATCCCTATTATCACCGTTCCATTCACCAATCTGGACCACCCTATCTCTTTCATCGTGATGGTGCTGGACCGAGTCAGAATGTTTCTCGATAAAATCGGTTGTCGATAGGCGTGAATTGAAAACAACTATTGCATGGCATACATTGTAATATATATATCAACCGTATTATTTTTATTATAGATATTCTTTATTATAATCTTTACTTATGCCTCACAAGGATCTTACAGTACATCCAAATGCAGTTTTTCAACCATAACGATAATTTCACCAAATTGGCGTCAACCGTTTATAATGTTCATCTGATGCGAATTTTTGAACAATTGAACATCGACTGGACCACTTTTTTTACTGAATGGTTGCAAGAGCAAAACCGCAGGAACGAATGTCCAAAATTGCCGAATTTATGATTTTACTGTATGTGGTATCGCAATACCGTGTGAATCTGTAAATGTATATAAAATATATTATAAAAGACAATTAAATAACCGATTCGAAAGAAAAACTGATTTGGTGTCGTGTGAAATAGCTGTTACACGTTTCTCTCGTAAGACCGCGTTGTGAGTAAGACGATGTCGTTACTCTGATGGTTATCGATAATAAATGACTTTCTTCGAATATTGGTTTAAGAAATGTTTCATCGTAGAACTATAAACAGAATGAAGTTAGAAAACATTGGAATTACTTTACTATCTCTTTTTCTTGATCGTGATTTTCTTGAATATAGGCTTAAAAAGACATGCTCCGTTATCTTACTAATGTCACAGAGGACACAGAGAAAATGGAGACAGAGTACACGTATAGAATACGTATGTGGTCAATGCTAGCACAGCGGCTGTGTCTATGCAGGACTGTGGTGGCAGGTGACGGCGTGTTGTGAGCTGCATAATGAATAATGCCAAAGCCGAACCACAAGCCGTTCCTGTCCTTCCACTTGGCTGACTGAATGACAGGCAGTCTAGGAAAAACCGCTGATTGGCCGTACATGCTCCTAGCTCTCGTGCCTGTCACATTCTCCGTGTCTACTTTTGTGTGCCTCGATCGAAATTACCTTCCTATATGACCGGAACTAACTTTGAAATCTTTCAAAACTATGCCGAAAATTATAACGATAAAAACTTCATTCTAATAAATTGTAATTTAAGATTTCGGTCATTTTTTCTTATTTCCTTGATCTTTTTCTTTTATTTTTCTCGATTCATTTGGAATCGTTTTCAAAGTTTATCCAACGTTCGAATACCACTTGCCATCTTCTCTGATGTTCTGGCACGGTCGATGTGATGTTGTTACTGCCACGATATAAATTATAATTAGTGGAGCCCGTAATACCCTTTGAATAAATAATCAACGAGCACCGGCAACTACCCGTACGCTCGCCTCCATTTAAGTCAAGGTCTCGCTACTCATTTCTTGTCACACCTTTATGCCCCCGTTAAACATGAATTTATACGATGCTCTTTCTCTCTTTCTCCTACCTCCCTCACTCTTTTTCTTTACGCGAGAGAAAAGTTATTCTGGAAAAAAGAATCACGTTGCCGAGACATTTAATTAAATACTTTTTTATATTTATTTATAATTTTTATTCTTTTTTTTTTACAGTTTAATGCCTAAAAGTAGATCCTTTAGAATTGTCTAAATGCACAACATTGTTCAAATCGAATTCAAGGATTCGATTTAAAAGATTTTTCAATCGTCGCGTTGGATTCCCCTTCGATAAGCCTGGCGTTCTACTCGGGGAATCGAAAACTACTTTAAAGTAATTAGAGGATTGTCAACCCATCCCGAGCCAGTGCCTGTTCCCATTAGGGATGTCCTTCAAGTGGCGGCTCGAGTGGGATGAGATCGGAGAAATCTGCCTGTGGATTCTTTCCTATCAAAAATCGATTTTAACTAATGCAATAACCTTTCGTTAACAAAATTCAATTCAATTAAAAATATTTTTAAATAATTATTAATATTAATTTTATATATATAATTTATTCATTAGCAGGCATTGTAAAATCATTTAAATGCTGGTTAAAAGGCTATAGAATTGAATGAACGGTAAAAGAAAAATTGTCGATCCAGTCTTTAATCTTTTAAAACTATTATGAAAAAGATCACATTAGTATTATCACGGATGAAATTTCATCGCATTAAATTATTTTCTATTTCAGAAACAATAAGAAAAAAAGAATCCGATCAAATGATAGAAATAAATTTTTGTACAATAAATAAATTGATTATACTTTATACATTTTTCTTCATGTTTTGACTGAAATTTCAACGATGATAGTCTTAAAGAGAATAATCAAACACTTTGATGTAAATTTTTTCGATTGTTATATTGAAAGACATGACACTTACGATAATATTAGAAATATTTTTGATTTTTATCGAGGAAAAGAAGAAGATAAAATTTTGGGAAAATTCTCCATTTGAAAATTGTCGCGGAAGCGCCGATTCACTTTCCTAGAACGCTCCTTGCACGCAAATTGGGTTCAACGTGAATACTTAATGCGAAACTGTGGTCGAGCAAAAGTCAAGGTGCAGCGATGGGAGACAGAGAGGAAAAGGTCGTTTGCCGTCCGTCCAAGGTGTCAACTAAGTTAGGACCATCTAACCGAACGACTTCGCACGCTATATCACCGTACCGAAAGCGCTCAAAACGTTTTCCTTTCGGACACTAAAATTCCGAAATTTTCATCTTCGAGTTAAGTTAAGCGAAAACATACGAAATTTCTTTGAAAATTCCTATTCATAACAAAAGTAAAATGTTAGGAAAAATGTTACGATTTGAACATTTCTTTGAGAAAAACTATTTTCAAACGAAGACAATTTTCTTTGTGATATATCCTTTTTCTTCTAGAACTTCCTAGCAAGGCTCTCAGCGTATCGTGGTCACTGCAGTCGCATTAGTTAGGACTAACAACGCTGGCGGACAATCAAAAGCTGATGGGCCATGATTCGCTATGATAATGAACCATGAATATCGCATGAGGCGAGCAAGCTGGGGACGGCGAGTTCTCGTATCGTTCGCTGCCTCTCATGTCGTGGAAGCTCGCTGTACTCGAAGGGATGGGTTAAAGGGAGCCACAACATGGCGGGAAGGGAGAAATCAAGAGAGAGAAAGAAAAGAGAGAGAGAGAGAGAGAGATGAGGACACCGATGCGCGGTAATACCTCTATTGACATTCGTGTTAGAGTCCTTTCTAATGTAGCAGACTAACTAGAAATTGACTATTTTCTCGCACATGTACGACAGAGAAGACGATACTTAAGTCAGTAAAACATTCCCGCAACCTTATCAGTTTTGTTCGTGGACACGGTTAAGATCCTCATAAGCTCCACATACGCGTTCTTTTACCAAGTTCGTTGAATTTCAAATTTCATTGAAATCTACAAAGAGAGAGATATCAACTGATTATCTATTTAAGATAGAACTCGTTAAATATTATTCGAAGGAAAATAAAAGAAGAGAGGGAGAGGTGGGAGAAAATATGCACTTATGTAGAGATAGAAGCAAAGCGATTAATCCTCCAAGTCGAGAAGAAGAGGAAGCCCAGGACTAGAAAGTAAAAACGTAGAAGAAGGAAAGGGTGAAAACTTTAAGGGCGCGTGCGTGAGAATTACCAAGGTATATCTCTGTATACGAAGTTGCAGAGAGAGAGAGATAGAGAGAGAGAGAGAAGGAAAGATAGATATAGAAGAACAAATGGGTTGAAGAGAGACAGAGATAGTCGATGGTAACGGAGAAGGGAGTAAAAAAGTTGGAAGGGAGGAAACGAACGTTGGCTGGTAGGGAGATGGACGAACGATGGTGGAAAAGGAAGGAATATGCGTGCATGCGTGCGTGGGTGGGTGGGTGTGTGAGTGCGTGAGTGCGTGCGTGCGTTCGTGCGGTACGTACGCGCGGAAGCTCACCGTTCGAGCGTTTCAGAGCCGAGCGGAGCCGAATGACTGAACGAGGGTGCGGGCCCGCGTGGCCCGCATTGGTTGCTGAATTATAAATGAATGGAGCGTAAGGGCTGTTGCCTAGCAACCGCATACACCGCGTTAAGACAAAATGGAGAAGCGCGCAGGCAGCATCCGCGCGGCCTTCCTCCAACTTTCTTTCCTCCGTCGGAACAAGTTCTCTCTTTTTCTTTTTCTTCTTCTTTTTCTTTTTCTTCTACTACTTCTTCTTCTTCTTCTTCTTCTTCTTTTTCTTCTTTTTTCAGAGAATCTCGGTTCGACATTTTCTCTCTTTCTCGAACCTTTCCTTTTTCGATCATCTTTCCTCGTCTTCGTCATCGATCGTTTTCCTAAAGGGTTTTAACTTCTTTTCCAAGCTTTTTCTGGGTCATTAATCGTATCTCTTAAAACGAAAATAAATCTTTTCTGATAATATATATATATATATTTGTGAAAATGAGTTGTGTTTTTTTATTAATAGAGATTTTTAAGAGACAAATTCATATTTTTGAATGAAGATAAAATTTGGCAATGTAAGAGGGAAGTGAAGCAAATAGATAAAACAACAGGTAAATCTAACAGAGATAAAGATAAAAGATACCAACGGAAAATAGATAGCTTTTATTGCGAAATTGTTAAAAGAAAAATATTTTCGAAAATTTGTTTTAAGAAAAACTTGTACATTTTTATAAATTCTTTGATAATACTTTTTTATTTCTCGGTGTTATTTTAATGCATTGTCATATCAGCTCTCTCCCTCTCTCTGATTTTTCATGGGCGGTTATTAAGCTGATAAGTAGACGTATCTTTGACGTGAAATGGACGTCCATTAGCAAGCACTGCGTCGATCTGTACAGCTCTCATCCTCTTTCTCCCCTTCTCTATCCCTGAACATTATGTCCCCAGCTCCCTACCTCGTGGTGAGCCACGTACTCTGTTCTTCTTCCCTAGAGCACCATTCCTCGTTCCTCGTTCCTCTTTCTTCCGAATATACTTGAATTGCTTCTTAGGTTGGCCCGTTTTATGTACACGATCGCATCGCAGATCACTTGGAGCTTCCATTTCTTTCTCTCTGTTTCCATCTCTTCTTTTCTTTTTTCTTTTTTTTCTTCTTTCTTCTCCTTCGTTCTTCACCTTGACGTAATACGCGTGAACCTACTGGAAACAAAAATCTTCGCATCCTCTTGAATAATTCTATTACGAATACCATCGGTCGTTTTTGTAGTACGTAAGTCGTTGGTAGAAAGGAATATAACTATAAACTCGAGTCCGAATTAACAGATGATATTTTTTCAAACAAATTAAGTAATGTTTATTTAAACAATTATAAACGATAACACAATAATCGTACTCTAATTATATAAAATATTTACAAATATATACACATAAGTAAGTCTATCGTATAATTTTTGTCGAGTTTATTTGAAAAAATAGAAAAATAATTATATATTTAATAAATATAGAATTGTTTTAGTGTAAATATATTTAGTTTGATTAAATTTATAATTAATCTTAGGATATATGAAAAAGAAAAAAGTAATAATTATGTATTTCTTGTTTACAAATTACACCGACGGCTAGTCTTAAACCGACGATTTACTGACTTAAGTGACACCTGCGTATATTATTTAAACACAAAAAGCTAAATAAGAACCGAGCTTTATCTTCTTCTCTAAACAAACAAGACCGAAGTTGATCATTGAAATATTATTGTTAATTCAACTCAGAAATATTAAAATTCTTATTATATATTGTGCACACATATGCGTACATGTATTATATTATATAATATTTATCATATTTATTTCTATGATTACACTGATGTGTTAGACGAAAAAATAATATTATTATTAATTTATAATTTTTGATTGAAACTTTATTTCACAACGATTATTTCTTTACTTCGAATTAATGTTAAGATTTTTCAACTTTCGACATGTAGCCGATCGAAATCCATTAATAGATTTCACTGCGGATTAGATTCACGATTACACATACGGTTATATTTTACGTCTGTACATCAGCTCCGGAACGTATTTTTCTTTCTCCCAAGGGCATTGCCCTTCCTCCTTTACCTTTGAAACTCGCTTTAAGTCGTATCCGTTTTTCTTTTTGTTCCTTTTTCCCCCTTTTTCCATTCGTAAGACTACTCTCTGGTAATAATCTCATATCTGTTATTTTGCAATTTTGACTTGTGCGGGTCTTTTTAAGAAAAAATATTTCTTACAAATTGTCGAGCATAATATTTACATAACAACAATTTGTACTATATGTAAATCGTATATTGCAATAGGATTTGAACATATTACAATTAAAACATTTTCTAGCTTATAACTAAACGTATCAAAATATATCAATGCATGTAGTTTTAGATGATTCATATAAACTATGTTATTGATTACAATAAAAATTATTAATATCTAATATTTGTTAACAATAATGATAAAAATATACAGCTAATACATAATATAAGACGCGAGATATTTTTTAATCTGTCTCTGCAATGTGTTAAGTTACATAGGAATCTACTTAGGCATTGTGTTTTTAGTTTCAAAGTTATGTCAAATTTTTGTCGAAAGATCGAACCTACCACGTAGATATTTTCTTTTCCTCCCAGGAGCATCGTCCCTTCGTTTGTTTTCCTTCAGAATCTACTTGAACTGTCCTTCCCGTAGAACTTTTTCACCCACTGAAATACATCGCAGATCACCGCTACTTCTGGTGACACGTGTGACAGAGACCTAGAGTCCCGCCACGCTCGAAGCAAGCCGATCATCTCAAATTACAAAGGGTATCGGAAACGGATTTATTTCGACACCCTTTTACGGCCCATTATACTTAATGGTTTATATAAAGCAAAAGAAGGTTGTCTCCACGGCGTATTCTTGACATTTTCTTTGGTCAGAATGTAAAACAATTGTAAATATTTACTACTTTTATTATTAAATTTGGTAAGTATCTACTCATCTAAGAAAAAATGATTTTTCCTTCTCATCGAATATTCCTTTTTTGATCAAAAGGATCTAGTTTGTCCAGGTTCTTTTATCTTTTCATAATTCCTACTTTTTGTTACTATATTAAATCATGAATCTATGATGAAAATTGAGAAAAGAAAAAGAAGATTCTTCGTAAGAAAAGTTTCCTATTTGAAGTAAAGGCAAAATATTTTTATTTGACTATACGCTCTTCCGTAGTAAACTTTTTGAAATTTTCACGAGTAAAATTTGTCATTACTTTAAACACGAGAGAAATCAGAATTGACGTGTTTCGGACATAGAAATCCACCTTCCTTTAATCATTCGAAGTAATTATACGGAAAAATGACGGTTCAACGTTATTCACATCATCAAAAATATCTATTAAAGTATATTTCAACGTACTTACTCTTTCTTGGCATATTTTATTCATTCTTTTCTTCTCTTTCTTCTTTTCCCGATAATTGATAACATAACAAAAATAACGTGTAGGACTTTAAGCGAATAGTTACTTATATATTTTGACCTCTTTTTCTTATACAAAAGAACTTTATAAAGTGAACGATTTTCATTTCAGAAAATGTCCGACCCGTAGTCAGATTAAAAGGGTAATAATCAAATATGGTACGCTTAATTCCCTTGTATCTCCCCATAATTTCATGGAAAATATATTCCACCCCCGATCTAAAGACCCCACCCAGGCTGTTAAATATAATCTGGTACCGCGTTTGTTACTTCTTACTCTTCCATCTCCTCCTCGCAGTATTCAACTTCCCAGTTTCCTGGTAGGCTTTTGTAGGCGCGGAACAAGGGGTTAACCTCCTACATTATTCACACGTTCATTATATATGAATAAATTTTCGAGTAATGCCGAGATAAAGCTGCCAAGTTTTAGGTGCCCGCTTCGCTTGAATATTTAGGAGACACTGTCACGCAGTACCGTTATGCCCCCGTCTTCTTCTTAACTTTCCGAGATTCGTATATAGTCTTCTCTTCGTCGATATGCATTATGGTACTTTGTATTATTTTCTTTAACCCCTTATAACTTTTGAAAGTTTTCTTTTTCTTTCAAATAAATATAAATACATTATATATATTATCAGTAACGTATTGACCACTACGATGATCAATCATGATTATTAATTATCTTCTCAGTGGGGCCATAATTGTCATCGATGAATATCGCTACAAAATGTATAAGTTAATTAGAATATAAGTCGGACAGCATGAAATAAAAAATATTAAATAATGCAGATAACTAGTTAATAGTGAAAAGTAAAATGTCCGTTGTGCAACAATTAATAACTAATTATTATTAATCATTTTTACTTCAGTTACAAATAGAATAATGGAACTCTGAATAAAGAATATTTGTATTAATGTATTTATTATGTACATATAAAGTATTATTTCGAATATTTGCGATCAATTAACTCGTTTTCATTCATTTAAAATTTAACAAATATAATAAGTATTTTTGATAAAAATTAGATCTTTTAATGAATTATATTAAAACACACAAAAGTAGATCTGATCATCGCAATCTTTACAATATGTTGATACTTTTCTTATGTAATTTTTTGTAATTTTCGTATCAAAAATTTAACCTATCAGATTAAAGAATTGTCGAGTGCAATTGAATGCATAAAAGATTCAAATTATTACTCTAAACTTATAACAATGAAATTCTTTCATGGCATTTAATGTTAGGCGTAGAAAGATTTCTTGGCATTAAACGTGGTAAATAATGTATGCAAACTTATATTTATTTTGATTAGATAGCAAAAAATTTATTCTCTGGTAAAAGTTTGAGTAAAATTTTGTAAGTAAAAAAGAAAAAAACAATCCAAATAAAGGTTTAGCATTGCCGGTAAGATAGACAAATATATGTTAAAAATGAAATTTTCCTAGATCTACGAATAGGTGTATGAAGAATATCTACTTACTAAGATTAACGAAAATGAAGATAATCTAATAGTCGATATAGTAACCAATTGGAGATATTTCGATCGATTGCGTTGAAAGTTGTGAGCAATTCGTGAACACTCGGTATTGTTTCGACAAACGTTCGTACGAGGATTCATAGGGTAAATCCGCGGGAAATATTTATCGTACAGCAAATAAACACACGTATATAGGTATCGTATAGAGACAACTCGAAGCGTGAGTCGATACTCGTTACTCTCGACTAATTTAACGTGATAACGGGACAGCAGACGGGTCAATAGGAATTTACAGTGTTTGCCGACGGAAATCAAAGCGGGGCACTTAACTGTGTAGACAGACGACAGGCGAAGGTGGGCTGGGGTGGGGTTAAAAGAGATGGGGAAAGGGTGGAAGAAAGAAAAGAGATGGAACGAGAGTTAAATAGAAAGAGAAACTGAAAGGAAGTCCGTGTGGAGTTAGAAGGCGTTCGTTGAAGAGGGACAAGATAGAGATAGAAAGATAGAAACACGTAGACCACATACATGTATACAGATAAAGTGTGCGGTAAACAGGAAACAGCGTATCTTTTAAGGAAGGAAGGAAGGAATGAAAAAAATCAAGACTCGAAGTCATTCGAACTACTCAGCTGTCTAAAAGTATAGAGAACGATCAAACAGCCAACCAGAAGATCAGAGGATGTCTTTCAATGGCCGACCATAGACCAAACGAACGAGCAAGAGACAAATCGAACATCGAGTGAGGATACCAACGACGATTTAGGTACCTTACTTGTTACTGCCGCTGCTGCTGATGTTGCTCGAATCGAGTCAACGTAGTTTCTTCTTTCTAATGTCACGTTACTACCTAGAAAAAGAACGAGTTAATATTTTAAGAGTATTCACCGACCAGCCCTCTTGGCAATTCTCCGGGTGAACCACTACCGCCTCGATTGACCATTCCAACAAGTTTTATAGACACACGCTATCCTACTGTTTTTTCATCGGTATGTGTATTTAAGTGTGGCTTCAATTCTGACTTCTCCTAAAGTGTACGATCGACCTTTCCATCGGTTAGAATGCAACGTGTCAACGAGATAACTGAACTATAGATAAGAAATTAATTCATTTCTTTTAATATTTTTTCTTTCTACGATTTATTATTATTTTTGAAAATAATATCAAACTTCTCATGTTGAACGACAAGAAGAGAAAGACGTTTGTATAGTTCTCTAGAATACGAATTGTCCTAATCACGTTATCTTGCACAATCCAATTGAAATAATTTAATCGATGATAGATTTGTTAAATGTAGATGAAAGACACCGAATTTTAAATGTCTGTTGATAAAACGGTGCACTTGTCGATCGGTATCAATTCGGAAGAATAGAAAAAGAAAAAAAGATGGAGATGAACAAGGGAAGAAAAAAAAGTGTTAATAAGATGACAGAGCGTGGGGGTTAGGACCGGAACGATTCGAAGTGGTTAGAGAAGAATGGAAGAGGGGTGAGCGTATTTCACGATGGGGCGACCGTACGAGTTTTTGTATTATACGGAGATTATCAACCTGCTCGGCTCCCAATTCAAGCATATATACATAGAAAGGGAAGTATGCTCGTAGACGAGAAAAGAGAAGAGAGAGAGAAAGAGAAAGAGAGCTAGAGAAAACGGGTGGAAAGGCGAGGGTTGAGAAGAGAACGAAAACAAGAGAGAGAGAGAGAGAGAAAAAGGGGGTTTGTCCCAAGTTGGGGGTCGCGAATAGGGCATGCAAGCACGCACACGCTGCATCCCCTTGGGACGAGGCCGCTCTTTATGCTCGATATAATACCGCTCTCAAAACATACACACTTCGCTCGTTCTCTTAACGTGTGTAGCCGACACTCGGGGTGGGGGAGAAAGAGAGAGAAAGAAAGATATAGAAAAGAGAGAAAGAGAGACGACTAGAAGAGGGATAAAGAAGAAAAAGGATAGCTCGATGAGCCGAGAAGGGGTAAGGGGGTGCTACGAGCGAGCATAGCTACGACAATAGCTACGGTTCTACATGTTCAGGGATAGGCGCGTGCACGACCAAGTGTACCTAACTTTGATCCATATGCACGGAGCACGCTCGCGAACGTTTTGCGCATGCGATGAGTTTCTCTTTCTCTTTCTTACGAATATACATATTTGCTCTCTCTCTCTCTCTCTCTCTTTCTCTGTCTTTCTTTTTCTTGTTCATTCTCATATTCATATTTGCTTTTTCTCTCTTTTTCTCCGTCTATCTCTTCCTCTTTATCTCTGTCTTTATCATTTTTTCTATCTTTCTTTTTCTTCCTCGTATTCGTATTTGCTTTTTTCTTTTTTTCTCTCTTTATCACTCCGCCCCCCCTCCCCGCTGCTCCACCATTCGCTCTCTATCTCTCTTTCTCTCTCTTTCTCTCTGTTGTCCTATCTGATTTTGTACGTTTCTCTATCTCTGTCAATTGTTCCTTTACCTTCCTTTCTTCCTTCCTTCCAACTGCTTCATCGGTTCACTTTCTCTCTCATCTTCGACTCCCACGTGACATTTTTCCTTTCTCCCAGTTTCGTCTCTTTCCTACATCCACTTCCCCACTCCCTCATACCCTTCCACACATACCTTCCTCACTATTTCAACCCTCACTACGATCAACCCCATGGCACTCGACTCGTTCCCGCGCACGTCATTGTCCCGCATTGCCACTAATTATAAGGCGATGCCTCCTCGGGTTTCGCGTGTCGTACGCCGTGCATTGTCACCCAACGCTTTTCCTCTCAGCTTTCCCACAAGCGTTCTCCTCGAGTTTTCAACGTTTTATTTCAGCTACTTCGGTGAATCCTTCATTCGCGATAAAAAGTTTGTTCGTTAGAATATCTTATTCAGTAGAAACTTGTCAAATACGTACTGATTACTTTAATAGTAAAATTTACGTTTTATTATTAATAAATTTAAACGTTTTATAGTAGATACTCTAAATATCTCGAGCTACAATTTTCAATATTAAATTGAAAATATATAAATTGTATATGAATGCAGAATTAAAATACATTATCGCGTTTAATATTGTTTTGAACGCAATGTAATACATGTTCAATGACATAGATTTTTATTAGAAAAATTCATTCATTAAAAAGAATTATGATAAAATATTTTTCTGTATTTTATCACATTTTAATATTACTTAATAGCTGGGGTAATCATAATATTTATTTCACGCAGTAATTTCTACACAAAAATAAATCATACGTTAAGAACAAATTTATTCGGAAGATAATATACGGAAAAATATTTTTCAAATGATAGAATTTTGACAACTTTGCCCTATATACCTACTTTCTTGAAGTTTCTTTTTTTTTTTTTGTTAAATACTTTTTAACGTGTTCTCATCAATCTCTTTTGATACTTTGAACTTAGCCATAATATAATATATATATATACACGCAAAAAGAAAACTCCTTTTCGGTCTTATCCTATTACAACGAAGCTCGGCACTTCCTAGCTAAGCCGAAGACAAGACCCTTCATCGCTCCCATTTACTAATCCTCGACATTGGCCAGGAGTTTACAAGGAATATTTAAGTTTCCGCTAAGCCAGGATTAAGGCTAAGGCTAAAGCTAAGGCGAAGACGAAGGCGAAGACGAAAGCACTTTGATTAGCAGAGACAAGCTTTTGTTTTTACCTACCACGACTATTATGAAACACCAGTAAGATCTCTACCATCGTGGCAATTAAGATACAATTTGATTTACTAATACAGAATGTAAATAAAATATTCAATATTTGCAAGATCATTCATTTTTCTTATGTTGAAAATAACATTAGAACAATTTACTTATTCATTTATAACGTCATCGATTTTCTATCGATGACGTTTCGACTGATTAAATGTATGACTTCTGTGGTCTATAATCATACTTGATTCTAACTTACTTTATCTCTCTTTCTCTTTGCTAGCTCTCAATTATCCCGACCGAGATTTATTTCCTTTAATCGAGAATATAAAACGAACGAATACTAGGCAATCGGATTCGATGAAATTCTTGTTTGCGTTAAGCAAGTTCGTAGTTACGATTCGATGGTTGAGAAGCAATCGTACCTAGATATCGACCAAAAGAAACGATCGATCATACTGAACTAGTTCTTATCTAGTAGTCGTCGTCATTCGTTACACTACGTTATTACGCCTTATCATTTCTAGGACGAAAATTGCGATACTTAGGGCCAACATTACAGCTGGTATATACCCTATAACACGATTAATTTCAAAGAAGAAATTGTTTTGGTCTTCCCTCAAGAACGTCTACTTTCATTTTGTTTAATTACACTCGACGCCTTAACTTTTTTTTTCCATGCTATCCGCGCTTGTAAAACTGCAATATTTCGTAATAACTTGTTGGTGTTGGTAGCGTATACGTGTAAAATGAAGTACTCTCAAGTGACGACAAAAAAAAAAGAGAAAAGCGGGAAGAAGTTCGTATTTTTTCAATTAAGACGAGGGAAAAAAGCCAAGGATGGGTGGGTAGCTAGCTCAATGCAAGAACGAGTAAGAAGGAAAGCAAGAAAAAGAGAGAGAGACGGGTCTTTCGACTCCATTAACACGCTCGTAAAAATACAGGATAGAATTAGTAAGAAACAGAGAGACAAAGTGGGAAATAGAAAGAGAAAGAGAGAGAGAAAGAGAAATAGGGTGAAAGAGAAAAAAAAAACGACAGTTAACGTTGCCGCACTAAAATAAATCCTTACCGCTTAAATATGAGATCAAGGATTAACAGGGGCAGGAAGGCGGTAGTCTTTCCCGTTTAACGTTAACTTAACTTAAGTTAAGTACGTAGCAAACCAATAGAGTTACTATTTAGAATTTATTATTTTTCTTTAAATTCCACCCGTGAGATTTCTCATACTCGTCTTCTAATCCCGTATTTTTAACGAACACCACTTTCGCCTTAATTAGATATATAATATATTTCATTGAAGGGAGACTACATTACGTTCACGTTTGAAGCTAAGTTATCAGCACATATAGCGAATATAATACGTCGAAAGCTTTTAAGCGACCATGTATACCTATGCCAATATATATATATATCTAATATCGACACGTATAATATTCACTTATATGTATACATAGATAGACAAAGAGAGAAAAAGAGAAAGAAACTTTCAATCAAGTATCGCAACTAATTTCTGCCAGTTAAGTTATACTATTTATCAAATCGATAATTGCCAACGTCTCTCTTGTATATATCTAAATACATATAGAAATGTATAATACATAAATGTTTTCGCAGAGAGCATAAACCTTTGAACGAAAGGTGGGAAAGCATGGATGAGAATCAACATCGACGGGCTTTATCCTCATAATATCCATCAACTGCGCAGCGATTTTCGGTCAACATCGAAATTCGTGATCGGGTTAGCGAGACAGATAGAAAGAGAGAGAGAGATAGATAGATAGATAGATAGAGAGAGAAAGTACGAGAGATAGAAAGAGACAGAGAGAGGTTCGCGACAGGTCGAATGACAGCAGACGGGTGGAGCTCTAGCCGAGTGTTGGTATCCGTACGGCCAGTTGGATGCTGCGGGGGCGGTTTTCGGGAGGGCTAGAAAGGACGACGCTGGCCGTAGGAGTGGGAGAGGGAGGGTGATTGTGTTCTGTTTCATGTATAATTCACCCCCATCGCTCGGGTCTCGCGTCAGCAACTCCAGTGTGTCGTGCCCGTTATATCTGCCGTTGCAGTGGCTCATAGAATGGAATATCCGACCCCTCACTGTCACGACATCTTCGAGACCCTCGGCCTTCTCGTTTCTTCCCTTCCCTATCTTTACTTTCTCTTTCTTTCCTTTTCTTCCTTTCTCTTTCTTTCTGTCTGTCTGTCTGTCTCTCTCTCTCTCTCTCTCTCTCTCTCTCTCTGTATTTCTCTTTCCACTACTCACGTTCGTTTCTCTCCTTTCTTTGGTCAATTTCGCGTGTCAGGACGCCCTTTGTCCGCGATACACGTATCTCGCGACCGAACAATGTCGCAAAACTCTGGCAATTCTGCGAAAGATGCATTATTTATGGGACGGTCATTGTATCGCAATAACTTCTATGATGAGGGAGTCCATAGCGCTCGGAAGTTCTTGGAAAGTTGCAACTCACGCTTCTTTCCTTTTCTTATTCTTTTCTTATTCTTATTCTTATTCTCTTTCTTCCTCTTCTTTTTCTTCTTCTTATCCTTCTTCATTCTTCTTCTTTTTACCCTCCGATAGTTGCGTCCTTGCGTCAATTCGTTCTCTCTTGCTTTCTTATTTTCTTCCATTTCGATCCCCTTTTGACCTGCAAACTCCGTCGATCGAGCCTCAAGAAAACCACCACCTCCAGAGACGGTCGATCAAAAGTTGAAAAACATTTCCAAGTTATAGGAAAAACTTAAAATCGTTCACGTTGAAAGGACGTACCTAGGAATCCTCGTGACGTAGTATTTTATCGTCTAGAATAACGAGATTCGATTCTACTGGTTAAACGTTTCACGACCAATCGATAATTCCTTCGACGAAGAAGTCTAGCCTACTTTCGATTGAACCACCTATCGCAGTGCTACGTACGACGGTAGTATTATTAACATCGGGGCTATCATTAAAACAATTACGTTTCTACTGTTTCCATCTCCATTCCCGTAATTACCTCCTGACAGTTGCATTTTCAACGTTTGCCAGTATACTACGCTTTCTACTCTCCCAAGCCGACTACGTATCCTCTTCTATTCCCTGTAATCTACCAGCTGTCAGCCGTCTAATATTCACGTTGCTTCTTGCATAGATATATGTAGGTATGTCTCTCGCACTTCGAATTATTCGTCTCATTCTCCTTTCTAAAATGTTTTCACACGCATCAATGACGTTTTGTATATATGTATATAGCTACTCCACCTTCTTCTTCTTCTTCTAAGTACCCTGTCTGGCTCTCCTGACGTTGGTAACCACTACTGTCGAAACATTATGAATTTCTACCAAGTGGAACGATATTCTTTCGTTTTTAATTCCTATCTATTCACTGATGATTTTCAGCGAAGAAACTTGTTTTCTTCAAATAACTTATATCGAATAATTATCTACGTCTATAATCATTAGGATTGATTTTAGTTCTAGTTTGGCTCTTCTAAGAATTTGTCAATTATTCTATTGAACAACTCAGAGTATTTCTAATATATAACGATAGAACCACGTTTTGACTTCCTTTACTTTATTTATTATTGAAATTTGCAGGGTTTTGGATTCCACACACAACTAGATTGACCGCATATAGTATTTAATGATTCATTGTCTGGGTTTGAAGTTTAGAATGCTGTTACTAGATAAAATATCTAAATATATAAAAAGATCTTTTTGAAGTTTCTTTTTTAGCACCAAAATCGAAACGATCAAATACGAATCTTAAAATCAAACTAATCAACGTGATACGTAAACGAACAAATTGGCTACCGATTATCCTCGGGCTATTTTATCGGTAGGGAAACGAGTACACTCGTTTCGTAGTGTAGCGCTAATGTAAACATGATTTGTAACACAAAAGCTACACGAGTTAGGCACGCCTGCCACATGTTCACCGAAAGAGAGAAAGAGAGAGAATGAGTATACGTCGCATAAGAGTGTTCGTGTCGCGCACATTCATGTATTGAACGAGGCTCGTTGCAAACATGAGTCCTTACCAAGAGAGCTGCAGTGGTGCTAACCGGGCTAGCAGTAACGCAGTAGCAGCCAATATGTATACGTACACGAGCAAACAAGCCTTAGGTCTCGATAGTTGTTTACACGAGATGCCAATTAATCAGCAGATACTGTAAGCTCGTTTCGCTCGCGGCACTTTCGGCCTCCTGAGTTTTTCCAATATCGTCCTACAATGTCGAGGAGGGTTCTTTTTTCTTCTTTAACAGGTACTTTGTTGATGGTCCTTGTTTTTCGAGAACTAAGTATGCCACGTGTACCAGCTGGACGTCTCAATTTTCAAGACATTAAGCAGGTATATATATATATCGTTGATAAGGAAACTAAGCTACTTTCGTATACATAGGTATATGTTTTTAGCAGCTCGTAATGGGTCACGTGGAATCCCGAAGCGTGATGAGCCTTCATAAACGTGAGAGTGGCCAAACGATACGATCCAAGTTCGACAAATTTCAGAGAGAACACGTACCACTAACCTAATTAACTCTCCGTGGTAATATACAGTACATAGTAGCAACGACTTTTGTGAAAGTTTAAAGAGACTTATCGCATCACTAGCATATATGATAGATATACGTACATATGTATACACGTATGTGGAAGTATAAAATGTTGGACGTTTTACATGAAAGCCCAGCACGATTTTCTGATTTGGATAAATAATCTTTTTAACAGTGTATTCGTGTCCTTCCTATAAATTTGTAATATCATGCACCGGTTGATAGCCGTGGGACACGCAACCTACTCGAACCTAGATTAGGTTCAATAAAAGAGCATTGCATGATGGTGATATTTCCGCTTAGGAACGTAAAAAATATTGTTTCTTTTTTTTTTTTTTTCTTATAATATTCGAAAGTGCGTGTGAATGGTAACATCACGGTATCACACTTGCCTGAGTACTTCGATGTTTTTGAACTATCAGATTGCTATATGAGAATATCGTATTTGTATTGTCACACACGATGGAATTAATTTACTATATAAAAAAATATAAACTGATGAAAATTTCTGTTAGTGTTACGTCTAGTTTGATTCAACACTACGGGATAAAGAAATACGAAATTATCAATAACATCAAGGTTTACTTTATTATACTATAATATTTATAGTTGAGTAGGTACTTAGAACAAAGTTGGACACAAAGTATGGTAAATGAGTTATGGCACATGATATGTACAATTATGGAGGATTCTTTCCTTCCCCTTGTTTTACATTGCGCGCAATTTGGTGTAGTTAGAAAACGAATATTATAGTACTTATTATTTACTCGGGAGATAGTTTTTTTATTTTTTTTATTTTTTGTTCTTTCTTTTTATCGAGAATGTTCTCTCCACTTCTTTTTTCTTCCTTTCTTTCTTTATCTTTACACATAGTTTAATATTTCGTTTATGATGTCTATCGAATGGTTATTATACGTATGGTTTGGTTGGTTATTCATTGATGAAATAAGACGAGAAAGCTCGAATCAGATGACTGTAAGTTTAGAAAAATATGTCTCCTTGATATGGGACAACACGAACGAGATGTCAAGTTTTCCGTGAATATACGTTATATTAATATTTATGTGGATACATTAGACTAAAGCGAATAGAATTTAACTAGTGAATTAATTATTATATAACAATTTACAAATAGATTTACAATTTTTCAATTATTATTTACAGATTATTGAAAGTGCCTACGAATGTAAGGCAATGCAAGCTCAATCGAATGAAAACAAATATTTAATAAATACAACGTGAAGTAGGCAACTACCATTTCGACAATTGTTTTGCTAATAATTTTATCGTAACTCTTAAGAGCTTCTCCTCTCCAAGTTGCACGCAACATATTTACATATAAATCTCTACAATGTCAGGCAATTAAACTAATATTTTATGATATGTCTTTATTATATTATTATATCGTTTCACAATTATAGTCTTACTCATAAATGGTGTTTCAATGTTACTACGCTGTGTCAATAAGAGACGACTTTAACGATAATTTGAAGAATAAAATCAGAATTATATCTATATATATTTATTTATGTACAATATGTAATATAAATTTGCGAGGAAAGATTTATTTATTCGTCGATGTAATTTCTAAAGTTTTAAATTGCTTTTATAATACTCATTGTCAGAATTTTTATACGCGTTTCGACGTCATTTACATTTTTCTATCATCATACTTCACACACTATATCGAATAATGACAGAAAAGAATGAACGTAATTGTTTTTTCATGAAAATTTTACGTAGAGATAGATCACCTATGAGTAAGACTTTAAGACTTTAACAATTCATTTTGGCTTCTTTTTGTTTAAATTTGTATAAACATTTAAACTAATTACCGATAATAATTATTTATAATAATTAGTAATTCTCGTAATCTTTTTATACAATTTTCATCTCGTACGCTTCAACGTAATACTTTTACGGTTTCTATTTTTTATTTTAGCTTGTTAACAAGCCACCTAAAAAATGATCCTCGATCGCCGTTACGAGAATCATTTCGCAAAATAAAGAAAAGAATATGCGCTTGTATGCACTTTTAATCATTTTTTTTTTCTTCAACGTATCGATAAGACGCAACCCGATCATTCGCATTTCTTCAAAAATAAATTAATTAATCACCGTTTGTTCGCCTAATCGTTTTACAAATAAACGAACCTTTTCTTCTTACCAACAGTTTTTTGTTATGTAGTTTTTCAAAAATTAATGTAAATCATACACAAGAACGTTGAATAATAATATACGAGAGTAATACATATAATACAATAGAATGATTATGCTCGTTCGATGTAACTGTATTCATGGAATGTGCAAAGTTAAATATATATTATATTAATTATCGTTTTCGCTTGAAATTTCTTCACATTTGCTTATCGCTAATCTTGAAATTCATAGGACTTGTTAAAATATATAGTTTGTTTTTCGTTAAGAAACGGCAGAGACAGACGCTGCTTTTTAAAACGTACTTGGCACACAGATTTCTGTTTTTTTTTTTTGTCAGTTTTGTTTATATACGCGGAAGGACCGAGACATAAAAATTTCTCTCAAAGCTCTTTGCGAACAAATAAGAGAAAATTTCAAGAATTTCACGAGCCGCAAATGAAAACTCTTTCTCCTTTAGATAAATTCATCTTTTAAGATAACCATAATTACATGATTCAAACATCCACTCACGTAACATTATTCTTTTCTCGTTTCTTCCATTATTTTTGTTTCTCTTGCAAAATCATTTTCTCATCACCTTTCATATGAAGATATATAAAATATGCGAATATTTATATGAATAATTGCGAGAATTATGAGATCGTTAATATGCGACATTTTTGTCTTTGCGATAGAAAACGGAAAGTGGTTGAAAATTTCGCGTTAATCGTGACATGTTGTCAAGGCTTTTAGGTGTACTTCATAATGATGAGATAATGATGGTAATGATGATAACGATGATAATGATAATGACGATGATAATAAATAGCAATTATAATAATAATAATAATAATAATACTAATAATAAGCCCAGCGTGAAACTAGGGTAAGAACAAAATAGCCCCACAGTAATCTTTACTGGTCATAAAATGCGACCGAAAAAAAAAACCCATAAAAGTGGTAAGAAAGAAATGTCTCCGAATAGAGTGATTAAATAATAATAATAATTATAATTACAATAATAATTATCATTGGAGAAACATATTGCAATATATGACTTGATTACCCTGTTTTTATTATTTATAGAATTATTTCCTCAGTTTTTATAGAGCATCCCCTTCAAATCAAATGAGTATGTGAGAATGTACCGATTACTGCATAAGTTACCCTCTGTTATCCCATTACAACGAACAGATTGTTATTATACAATTTGTGACAGCTAAATCGGATTGTGTCGATCCGATTTGATATTATTATTATAATTGTTATTATTATTATCATCAAATTACAGTAAAGAAACGTGTCTTTTCTATCACTGTACGTAAAAGATCATTTATTTTTAGATCAAATGGAACGTGGACCATATTTTCGTACTTTCCGAATTTCTGCTGCAAGTGAAAAATTCGTCAAGGGTTAATAAAACAGTAATAAAAATAATAAAATATAATTTTATACTTAATATATATATATCAATGGTCGATAATATTTTTGTTCAATTATTAGAATGCCGTCTTTTCGAAATCGTTCGTCATGACAACAAGACGAGCTAACGATTTCGTGGTCCGGAATTGGTGAGAAAACGATCGCTCAATGCTCGAAATGGAAAGCAAATAAATTACCAAACTAGAATTCGGTCCATGCTGTCGAACAAATATCCGCGATATGAGTATAAAGGAAAAGTAGGTCGGACAAATTACGGAGTCCTTTAAGCGTGTATGCACGTTCATGAAAGGATTGGCTAACAAATAATCTCGATTTCGGTTCGGACTATCGATTTGTCATATCGTCGCGAACGAATGCATACGAAAATAACACGTTTAGTTGTAGAGAAGTAAATCAATATCTATATGATATCAATTAATTCGAATCGAAGTATCGTTCGTTAATAAACGAAAGAGAGAAAGACAAATAAAATAATAAGGGAAGGAAGGAAGATAAACAACAAATACAAAAAATAACTATAATCATAATGACGATGATGACGATCATAATAATAATAATAATAATAATAATAATAATAAAGAATCGCGACTAGTTACTATATTGCACTAAAGTTTTTTATCGATTATCTAATCGAAAGTTAATTGGACTATTATCCCTCTAGAAAATACTTATCCTTTTACTTATTTACACGTTTTTTTTAAAAATGATTACCACTTGTCATCCTTTTTTCTCTCTTCCTTTCTCTCTCTCTCTCTCTCTCTCTCTCTCTCTCTCTCACAATCTATCTCTCTTTTTCGTGCACCCTTTCTCTCTCATTCTCCCTCTCTCTTTTTCTATCTTGTGTCTTTGTTCAGCTATTACACAACGACTCGCGTATTAAGTTCTTAATATGATACTTTTTCTCGTGGTATTGCTCGATGCACGAGATAACTTTTAAGCAACAGTCGAGCTGTCCACTGATTGGTCTTATCGCTTGCAATCTTCTTTTCTCTTTTCAAAGTCGTTAGAATGGAGTGTCAACGAGTATCGATCGTTCGTATCGTTTAAAACGTGCCCTTATGCGCCGATTCCGTTGTCGATAGATAGGTGGACAGCGTAATTTACCGAGAAGAGAAAAAATATATATATATATACATATATATTTATTTATATATATATATATATATTTATATATGCATGTATGTATTTATGTATATATTCGTGTATACAGAAAATGGGATCATCTTTATGAAATTCGAATCGGCCGATTCCTCGATTTTCATTTCCTCTGCGATCGTCTGAGACGATTTCGAAAGATTTTCGACGAGACTCTTTTGATGAATTTTGTGTATGGCTACGTACAAATGTATATTCATGTATATGTGTATATGCGTGTAAGTATGTATATATGTAAATAGTATATATGCACATTCTTTTAGAGAATAGGAAGTAAATAGTAAAAAGAGAGAGAGACGATCGTTTTTCCGATGTAAATTATTTACGATTCCTGATTAGACGAAAGGGGGGAAATAATAGAAATCGATCGACTATAATCGATCGATTAGTACTCGTCGATTTTTCCTTCGATCGAACGTCCACGTACGATCGCGGAAAATACGAGGAACTGTTATATGCGTGGTCGCTCTTTCTTGTTATCTCTCATTCTCTTTTTTTTTTTTTTTCTTTTCATATAATTCGACGACTAATGCTACTGTGTATTGCTTTAATATGATATGATACAGTCTTTTCACTGATTGTCCAACATCACTACGTAAAACATATTCTCCTATTTTTGTTTTCTTCCTTTTTATCAATTTGTCTTTCAGACTCGCAGATTCTCTCCCAGTCATTTTTTCTTTCGCACACATTCATTTTCTCTCTCTCACTCTCGAGTACACACAACACACACACACACACACACGCTCTCCTTTTATTTTCTCTCTCTCTCTCTTTTTCTCCCTCTTTCTCTCTCTCTCTCTCTCTCTCTCTCTTACTCTCTTTCTTTCTAGCTTTCTTTCCGTTCACTTCTTTACAACACTTCACTGAGCGTCATTATAGGATTAATATCACTTTTTGTTTACTTCGCCGCTACGTTAACGCGCGACGATTTTATAACAATACATATGTACTTTATATTTTTTTTTTTTTTTATGTTTCGAATTGTACTTTCCGAGACGCGTTTTATTTCCGTTTCCGCTCTTTGTCTTTCTTGATTTTTCGCGATCGATCGATTGATTAATTAATTATTCAAGAGAGGATTCTCTCGCGTGTGTCTATGTTTTTATCGTAAAAAAAAAGAAAAAAAAAAGAAAAAAAAAAAAAAAAACTGAAGCAGTCAGTACGGAAAGATTCGATTCGTTGATGGGGCGACACATTTTGCTCGAGAGAGGAGGCGTATACGATGACGGCGAAAGGGGTAAAACGAGCTCGTAAAACGTTTTATCGTGGGATCGCTTCGTAAAATCGAAGTGTTCGCTGTTCCGGTTGTTATAGAGAACGGAGATTTTTTTTTTCAACAATTTTTATTTACTTTGCCGATTATGAAAGATAGGATGGTAATATCGAAGAAAGAAAATAGAAAAGAAAAATAAATATAAAATGTGAAGAGAGCGTAAAAAACGAAGACAAGAGAAAATCCTCCCTGCTGTTTAAACAAAGCCAAACAAGATCGTTCTTTAATCGACACACCGGAACACGGTTAGGTTCGTTCAATGTCACAACGCGTCGAGAGAGACCGTCTAATGCGGCTTTTCGTAGCCACTTTTCGATATCAGCCTGCGACAGTGTCACTGACGATAGCTGATCATTGTACCAGATGGCCACAGTATCAAGCCGTAAAAATCTCGGGCCGTTTTATCGAGACACATCGAAGAAAAAAGAAGAAGAATAAGAGGAGGAAGGAGGAGAAGGAGATCAGGATAAAGAAAATAGATGACGAAGGTATTTGTATCTGAATCTTCACGGCCAACCCTGAAATTCGGTCAGGGGTTCGGGTTTCGGCTCGAGACTGGGCAACTGGTAGGGTCAGTTCTGCTGTCACAAGCCACCCTCGGGTCAATGCTGAGCCGCAAACTTCATCCTCTTCTGTTTCTGCCGTTGATTACAAAACCAGACCCTGACGACGTTCTTCTTAAGATCGAGCTTCTCCGCGATCGCGGCGATTTTCTCACCGGATGGTCTAGGTTGTACCGCGAAGTATGCTTCTAATGAGCGTTTTTTCCGGCGCGGCAATGCTAGTCCTCTTTCGCTTTTTTTCACCGGCCGGTAAGACCGACGGTGCGTCTGGATCACGTCTTTTATTTTTTGCCTGTGCTTCGGCTTCTTCCAGCCAGGCTTGAAGTATCGGTTTAAGTGCTATCATGTTGTTATGAGAGAGTGTAAGTGACTCGAAGCGACATATCGTCGATTGGGATAGTGCACCCACACCTGGTAACTTCAAATTCGCTAAAGCCTTGCCTACGTCAGCTTGTGTTACGCCCAGTTTGATACGTCTCTGCTTGAAACGTTCCGCGAACGCCTCCAATTCTCGTGGATCCGTATCAGCGTCAGGATGAAGACCGGCTGCTGCTGCCGCCGCCGCTGCTGCTGCCATTGCTGGATGATGATGAGCTGGATGCGGTACGCTTCCACCTCCACCACCGAGGTTACCGTGATGATGGTGATGTCCCATCATCCCATTCATTCCACCGTATACCGAAGGTCCATGTATACCTGCATGATGACCTGGACCACCACCAGCTCCCTCGGACATTGGTGTCAACGTTGTCATCGAGTTTGCTGGGTCCAACATATCCAAGCTTTCCATTCCAGGGTGACTCATCTGCAACAGATAATTTACGTACTTTTAATTCGCGTTACTTCATACTCGATACTACCTAAATACGTTACGGCTCGCGTCGTTATTCTTAGCGGCCTTTCTCTTTTCTTTATTTTTCTATTTTTTCTTTTCTTTTGAGAAAGTTCACTAAGTTCTCCGACGGTTGCCGTTTTTATATAATTTTGTATAAGTTCTATAGGTTGATATAAAAAGGGCTGCTATTCATATTAATTCTAATGTTTTCTAATATATGCAATTAAAGTATATATATTTAATTAATACAATCGCAACACACACACACACACAATATAACTCGACTTTTACTTGTAGATTACCGTTACGCTATTTCTATCTTTTTTCACTCTCCCTCTCTCTCTCTCTCTCTCTCTGTCATCTACATATCTATCTCTCTAGTTATCTATATTATCTATATTTTTTATATTCTGACTCACATACTTCTACTCATTCTCAAACTCATTCTATCTACCGAATTTCTCATACATACAACTCGTTAGACACAAGACATTTATTTCTAACAATAAGATACGTTCGAATTTTCTTCTATTCCTTCAATGTTCTGAAAATAGATGTTCAAGAATGGAAAGTTCTAAAGGGGGCGATCGATTCAAGTACTATCCCAACTCGTTTTCATTTTGACCGTTTAATAAAATCAGTTGAATTAAAAAAGATTTGGCGGGAAATCGAAAGTAATATTAAACTTAATACGTTAAATTTGAGGGAATAATAAGTAGAAACAACGCTCTCTTCTCGATTTATGATTTTATTATTTTACATCCTGATCATTATTTGTTAATTAAAACTTCATGTGAAAAATAATATTAAATTCATTATTTTTAACCTAAAAATTCAAATTAAACCAAATCATTTTTAATACGAAATTAAAAATATATTCCTAAACGAAATAAAAATGATTACGTTGGGTGATACATCTAACATTTTAACTATGAATTTTTTCGAAAAAAATGATGGATATTTGATAGGATAAATAAGTTATGCATTACGATCGGATCTATTCATAGTATAAATGATTAATATTATCGGATTATTTAGACTATTTGCGACTATGTTCACGATTGCTTGTATCATATGGTTGTAGCTTTAAATTTTCAAACTATTAGTAAATAATTAAAGGACCGTGCTTTTGTATACATGTTCCGATTTCTGACGCGTCAAACGATCGTGAAAGTTGTTCCCGTTAGTATCTTAAACATTTTTGCGAGTCTTCGTCTTGAGAGTTATCATCGTTAACGAGATAAATAAATAAAACTCTGGCTAAAGAAAAATGACAGCGATAGTAAAAGGAAGGTCACAGTTAAAATTCGCGCAAACGAATTATCTCAATATCTCCTAATAAAGAAGAAATATCGATATCGTCTCCATATGAAACTTCTGTCAAAATTAACTATCGTCACTAGGAGGTCACGATACAGATGAAAAAAGAAAAAAAATCAGCGTAAAATGCCAAAATAACGTTGTCCAGAGACGACGGGCTTTCGAGGAATCGATTGTTACGAGTCTGCGCGTGTCGATTTACGAGCGTATTATTAGTTGAATGATATCAAAAGCATTTTCTCTTACTAACCGGCAAATTTTTATGTTGGATCATATAAACGATCTAATGTTATTTTTTTTTTTCAATACATGAGACAGAAAAATAGTGAGAAAGATAAATTGTTACGCAATTTTTACTTAAAAGTCATTTTAACAAATTTAACGTGGTGTATATATAGAAGCGTACCTTAAATTATTTACATTTTTATAACTGTATTCATGAAGAAAAACAAAAAAAAAAAGAAAGTAAAGAAAACAAATGCATTTATACGTTTATGTATATAAAAGAAATAAAGAGAGAAGGAGAGAAAAAGAGAGAAGGAGGAAGAAAGAAGAAAGAATAAACAGGTACATGAATAACGAGAGAATGAGAAAGAGTGGAAAGTGTCTTGGAGGGAGAAGAAGAGAAAATGTATACAAGGCAGCTCACACAATTATGCAGCACGTGCCACGAGCGACGTCACAGCGCAGCAAGCGCGACCCCTTACAAATTATTTATGAGCTCCCTTCATATTTTTCACCGCTCTGAGTGGCGCTACCCCCCTTGTGAGTAGCACCTCGCATAAGGCCTTCTTCCTCTTTCTCTTCCTCTTATTTTCCTTCTTCTTCTTCTTCTTCTTCTTAGTTCTGTATCGCTAAGCTTCTTTGCAATTTTGCGCCAATGATTTTTGTTTTTTTTTTCTTTTTTTACATACATTTCGCATAATCAAATGATCCTCGAACCGTATTTTTAACTTTTCCAAATATTTCTTATTCGGTTGTATTTTAAAAACAATACGTTTTTTTTTTTTTAGAATAAAATACTAATCTGTGCCTTTATTAAATTACCTGTTCATCTTTAAAGCTAATATAATTAAATACTATAGTGTAAATTTGATATTAATAATTTCCGGAGAGAATATTTAATAAGAAATTCGTTAATATTATTTAAATAAACCTTTTTTTTATAATTGTACTGGTAACATTTATCATTTAAAACATTGGTGTTTATCAAAACATATTTGATGAATTCCTTTTTTACACAAATTAGATGAAATCTTTTTTTCTTAACAGAGATTAAGAATAGCACTCTCGCGTCACTTGAATCTTTTCCCATCTCATTCAGAAAGCGCAATTACGCTTTTCGGCTTTCTTTGACCGAGTTTCTTTTTTAAATCTCTGATACTCAGAAGGTTAAAATCTGCGTTTTTTTTTTACAACAATGCTCATAGTGATGCGTTCTTATCTTTTTCTGTGTTTTGAAATTCAATGTTCTGTTAATCGCATTGTTCTATCGAATCGAATATCTACAGATCAAATTTCAATTTCATACCTTAACTACTCGACTCCCGTAAATTCTTATATTATCTAATTAAAGTATGTAATTCCGGCTTCTTTCATATTTAAACAGGTCAGTATAATTATTTCAGAGTTTAACCAGTCATTTCACAAATTAACGGATTTCACAAAGTAACGCCAAGATATATACATATCTATGTGAATCGAATCCAAAATGTTTTCAGTTGTTAAGTCGAGATAAATTGGGCAAGAATAAGGTCGGTTCGGTATCGTTGTGTAAACGGTAGCACTCTGCGGCCTACTTTTACCTTCCAGGGATACGAGCGAAGAATAGAAAATTCAAATATCCTGTTCAGATATGAAAAGGATAAAGTACTTTTAATGGATATTCTCGTCCGGTAAGATAAAACGATGAACACGAAATGGGGAGCGAGCGGGATAATTCTATAGCCGGCTTGCTCGTCATAAAAGTTAGCGCAAGTGTGGTGCACTCGCGCGAACACAAGCGAACGACCGAATCGGCTTTGCGAAAAGGTGAACGTGAGACCAGATATAACTCTGTCTTTCTTTCTCTCTCTCTCTCTCTCTCTCTCATTCCCTTTTGTATCTTTTTGCATGTACCAACGGAAAAATTACTTCCATTGAATAAATATTAACAAACACGCATTATTAGTATTAAAAAAAAATACTGTTATTATATTCTTTTTAATATTTTCATATTATTATTATTTCATTGAACGCTTAGTGGCTAATAACCATAATTTAATTAGCGAACGCACCTGCTTCATTCTACCCCTTTTTTTTTCGTCTAAGAAAGGACGAATAAACTTTGCGTGGGAGCTACAAAATTCCTTCTCGAGTTAGTCCTAAAATAAATGCTTTGTTTTTTTTTATATTTGTTGAAATTATTATAGAAAATAGAATTATATTAATTATAATTATAACCGCGCAAACGAAACAAAAATTGGTCAAATAATGTTGCCTAACTTTAAAACAATCCTGTAAATTCTTTGAAAAAATGGAAATATATCGTTTGTCATTAAAAATGAATCGTTTATTCTAGTGATCGTGTGCATCGAAAGATTAATTTATAATGCAGTGTTTATAATTTGTAATTACAGACATATATCTTTTCTCTCAAGGCTTTTCTTACTTTCACCCTCGAAACACTATGACGAGAAGTATCGTGATGAGTGCTCGTTCGCAAACGTCAACTCTCGCGAGAATAGGATGGTACGACAGTGTGCGAGCCGATAGTACTGGTACAGGACGAATTTTCGCAGGGTAGTTGTTAGCCAGGGTTGCGAGAAGTAGTACGATAGGGCCGCCAGAGAGAGTTTGACGGCAAATATAGAGTGGGTAAGGGACCAGGGAGCAACATAGTGAGCGTAGGGCCCTAGAGACTCGCTGCAATATTTCATCATTAGACTGACACGATGCTAGGGTTAGTCGTCTTTCTCTCTCTCTCTTTCTCTCTCTCTCTCTATCTATCTATCTTTTTCTCTTTCTCTTTCTTTTTTTCTCTTTTGGTCTAGGGTTATACGAAACTCGTTACATGCGTCCGTGAACGTAATACGTTGCCAGTTACACCACATTGCCACAGGGATAGCAAGAAGATCGTTGTTATTGAATTCGTCAGCGTCACAAATAAAAACAAAGTTTATGGGTGGCCTGGACCATCTGTAGTAACACAAGAAGGGTGAAAATGAGTAGAAGTCGAAAAACGGAACTACGCCTGGGTACTTAACGATCAACGAGCGTGCTTACAAATGAGGGAAGCGTTTTACTCATTAAATGAATAAAATTACAATTTTTCCATGCAATATCTATTCGCCTGGTTCGTGTGTAATATTATTTTATCAATTCATTTATTTTCTATTAATGATAATAAGATAATAATATTTCTCTTAACCAATGTTTGTTTTTTTATAAGCAATAAAGGAAGTTCTTGTTCAAAAAAAAAAAAAATATCTCTAATAATACGATTTAATAATTTCAAAGTTTAAAAAGAAATTAATGGACAATTGTGGAAGAAAATCAAATAAATATAGGAAAAGAAGCTATTGAAGTGATTCTATATTTTTTTTCTTTCTATCTAATTTGAACCAAGTCAACTTCACGAGTATGTTTTGCCGTAAATCCGTGAATCCGATATATCTAGAAGTTACATGAAATGTATTTTTAACCTTCGCCGTACGAATGCGATCCACGATCCCTAAAGTTTATTGTATCCCGCAGAGAGCATTACAGGTCGTCCCAGAGCCGGGATATTATACAAGGAACGCCCCTACGCGATCATTCCGGGTCGAAGCACATTGGTTAGGGCACCCTCTTACCATCCTATTCGTTTTCTCTCTCTCTCTCTCTCTCTCTCTCTCTCTCTCTCTTTCATACTCTCGTTGAGCCTCAGATTGCGCTTGAATTAGCATAAATACCGCGAAAGGAGCATTCGACAAATTGAAGACCAGAACCTGAATATTGGCGAAGCCACAAATCATACTCTCTCTCTCTCGTTCTCTCTCTCTCTCTCTGGTCTATATACGTACGAGTATTTTAACCAGTAAAATTGCTTCTGCATTACAAACGAAGTCGCTGAACGTGGCATTCATGGCAATAATTAAATCGGACGAAAATTAAAATTTTCACTCATTCGTCTGTCTATTATTTAAGCTCACCAATGAACATACTGCTTAAGTTACATTTTTCAACAGTGCCGATTAATTATAGACCACGATAAATGTCCGAGTCGATTAATTATTCTCCGCGATTTTAACTCACTGTCGGAACTCGTTTCATTTTATTGTTGCATATGCACGAGCATTGGGGACCATAGACGATTCGTTAGTATATATCTACGTGACTTTACTGTTCTCTACATTGCTGGAACCGAGTTTGTCATTAAAGCAATCGTTATATCGATGAATCAAACCAGTACAAACGTCGATGTTAATAAAGTAACGTCATGTTTGCGTTTCGTTTACGATACCCATCAGGTAAACTCAACAGAATTATACATTATGTCTTTTTCATGATACTATCTTCGAAATGATTTTCTATAGTTTCAATAAATCAAAATTGTTTATTGGCATCATCGATTTAAATAATTATAAAAATAAACAATACGAGATCATGTGTAAGGTAATAAACGAGTAATATAAAATAGTGTAAAAGAATGTTACACAATTTTCTTTTAGACACGAATAATACTTGAGTATTATTTTTAAAAATATTGTATAGAATTAGAGTGATAGAATGTGAAATGAAATTAATGAAAATTATTCGGAGATAAATTTTAAAATATTGTTGACCTGTAATTTTCTCTTACTTTTAATGTTTCTTATATTATTTCTATATAACTATGTATTTATATTAAATTATATATATAAATAACAAATTATATTCTAATAAATATATATTAATTTATTAAATTGAATATCAACAAACAAATTATATAAAGATGTATTTCTTTTTACTTGGAAAAAAAAACCAGAAATTATCAATATAAATCAAACATAATATTTTTAAATATATTATACTCTCTCTCGACTGCATTATCAAACAATCTCTCATCTTCAATAATTAATAACAATGAATCATGGAAAATAAATATATTTTAATAGAAAACACTAAATAGATTAATTTTGAATAACTTTCCAAAATGTTAAAGGGTCTTATCCGTAGGGACGAATGTAGTATAGCATAAATGCAAACTCACAAAGAGGTGTGATTGTACCTGATGATGTGGCCGGTTATTTGGATGGGGGGTTGGCATGTGAGCACCGTGATGGTAAACGGAAACCGGATCGTGTTTCAAAGGCATTGGAGTGCCAGCGTTGTGCTTTCCCAAATCCGCGGCTAAAGCCTCCGCCCTCGAAAGTAAGCCGTCTTGCAGACCGCTGTTCAAGCCCCCGAATAAGTCACCCTGAAACAGAAAGCGTGCCGTGCGTGACGGTAATTGAAGATGGGATTTCTTACATACTATCGATGGATAAAGACAAATACCTTTAACTAGATTCTTAAATTAGCCTTAGATATTTATAAATATAAAAAACGGCATGAGATAATTTTAACTTTTGATTTCTGAAAAAATATCAATCTTAAAAAGATTTAGATCTTCAGATTTTTCAAATAAAATTAACGCGAGTATAATATTTTGTATATATATAACCTTCGATTTTTTCAAGATAATAAAAATATATTATACATAATATAATAGAAAATTTTGCTACGTAAAATATTTTCAATGTTACTCGATCGATACATTGATCTTAAATTATTTTAAGTAATGGTATTTCCATGATCATGTCGTATAAATGATTGACGTACATAAATATCGGTACGTGTTACCTGTCAATTTAAGACACGTCATACGTATATACATACATAGCTTTTACCTACAAAATTTTGAATATTCGATCGAAGAAACATTTCTTTTATTTATCACTTGATTACGACGATCAGTTGGATCGATCTATTTCTTAAAATCAATCGTATTCTAAATAATATATTCAAATGTATAAACATTATAAATAAAACGTTAAACGCGATACGCAAATTTGAATAAATATTATCTGCATGTAATCCGTACATATCGTAGGATTTTTCATTCGCTTTTAAAACTATCCTATCGAACAGTATCCAGACAACAGACTGCTAGAGTATTCTGCAGCAGCATGGCCGTACACGATCGATATTCCGAAAATAGTTTCTTCTCCCGAGACTCAAAGTAGTCTACTACGAACTTCTTCAGACTTTCGATTTGGTATAAAATCGTTCCTTGGAATTTTAAAATAACGTCTTACTCTTCATTATCTTTAATTACATTCTAAATATTATCTAATAATATTAACTAAGATTTTGACTAACGAAAATGGAAATGATCGAAAGTCCGTATAAATAAAATAACGAAAATGATGCGCAATCAGTAAAATTATTGTGTACCATCTTGTTAGTTATATTATACATAACAATATTCCAAGACTTCAGTAATAACGCTGCGTGTTCTAATAAGATACGTAGGATTGTTGACACACTTTCGATGTCGTTAACACGTATCTACTAAACGGTAGATTTCTTATTCACTAAAGGAAACGTATTCTCTCTATTCGAAATACAAATTGTACAATATTATCATAACGTTAAAGTGTAACGATATCAATTTAGTAATCGCATTCGCGACAGCACCTACCCCAGAATATTCGCTAATCGAATTCATTCGTCACAAGTTAGCCAGGAGTTGATCTGAAAGATGGACACTTAACCAGACGACCCATGGGATAGTGGACGGGACAGTCAACGGTGTTAGTTATGAAACTGGACGATAGCAATAAGGGTTCCTAGTCCCTTCTATGTATTTCCAAGTAGGACGATTCTAACCCTCCCCAAAAGTCAATTTTCGATGCCAATGAAAATAGCATGAAACGGGAGGTGAGGAAGATTTTACATGTAAACACATTCGAATATATTTTCCTACATGGAAATAAGTATTAAAAGGTTATACGATATTATTATTTTTAGTTAATAATCTGGACGTTTGTTTTTAGTTGTTTTTTTTCTTTTTAATGGTTTAAAAAAAAATCGATGTTTATGATCTTTACCTTCCAAAAGTTATAGATTAAGTTATAGATTAAGCAGCCAGGATTACACGTGTTAACATAGTCGAATTGATTTTTGCAATAAAGTAGTTTTTAAAAATCGTTGAAAAATATTAACTTTAATGAACGTCTTTGAAGGAACAACATGTTGCTATTCATACCTAATACATAATGTCATCATGTTTATTGATTTATGTACTTGTTGCCTGAGATCATTAATTTTGATTGTTTCTTACGAAAGGATAAGACGTAAGAGGGATGCACAGAAGCAGTATCCGACGTGGTATGATGATATACGTTATTTTTCTTCTGAACGTGAAGGGTTTGTTTCACCCATTTCGATAGGGGTTCTCTTAATAACGGTTATAAGTTGGATTCATGGTCGCTTTTTACACAGATACGCTTCTATAACGTAGCAATCGATATTATATGGGACATTTCGCGTCAACTACATCTGTCACTCGTGCCCGCGGAACTCACAAGAATTGTACTTTGTTCGAAAAATATATGGCATTTTCTTTGACCAAGAATATATCAAATTCGAAAACGTTACCTACGTTTAATTATTATTTTTTGCTGTTCAATTAATCCCACGTAACACAAAATGTTTACATTATCAAAAATCAAATAATACAATGTGAAACTATCAAATATTTGCCAGACATTAACTAACCATTAATTTTAAGCGGTGAAATGAAATATAATTTAACAAATACAGATTTATGAATATATGATTACCATCTTACATTTATTCGCTTTTTTTATTTATCGACATAGAAAAACATTAATGACTTTTTTGGTGCAACGGTTCGATAACTCAACACTTCATTTTTAAGAAAAGTCGTATTGTTTTGAATAAAACGATTCATTTAAGTTTTCGAGCACAAAACAATTGTAGAAATTAATGCTTCTGCGAACGTGACTACTGAAATGTATATTATGCGAATCGTTCGTAAAATGGGAAAAATTCATCGATAAAATACCTACCCTGGACAAACAAAAGCGTTTCATTAATAAAAGAAAACTGTTAACGTGAATGTAGTCGGCCGCTCTTTTATCCAAAGAATTATGAAAAGTTTAACGCCATAAAGCGGTATTGCTGATTATTTTTGTATTTTATAACTGCATTGTTTCAAAACTCGTAGTCGCATTATTAAACTTAAATTAGGTACCAACTGACGTGCAGAAAATGAGTCTTCAATGTTAACCTCCCACTCTGTGGAATTTTTTAATAATTTAACACGTCGATGAGGTCAATTCCCATAACGTCGTTTCTATAGAGTTAATTGAAATTACCGATAGACAGAGATTATAATATTCTTGTTTTCCTTTTCCTCCCTCTCTCTCTCTCTCTCAGCCTTCTTTCCCATCCTCTTTTTTGAAAATAATAAAAAATTTAATTTGATAAATTTCTATAGAATATTCATTAGAAAGACAAATATTTCTTTTCTATCTGTAAAATAATATATTGTGTATTTAACAATATTAAAAATAATATAAAATAATATAAATAAAATAATAATAACTTCCCTATTCTCTTAATTAACGTGAAAAGTGAAAGAACACACGCAGGTTCGAAAATAACGAAACAAATCGTATTAAGAATATCTCAAATCGACCTTGAAAATTATTCAAGTAGAAAAGCAATCGTTTAACGATTCTCGAAGACCTCATCAAAGTACGAGTATCGGTAACGAGGTCGAACCACGAAAATTTATACGTGGGAGTTATCAAAATATCGTTAGCACGATATGCTCGGTCGGACGGGGCCAAAGGTGATTCACTGCTCCTATATTCATTACGAGCGGTAACGTCCGCATTGCTCGATCAATGTTTCATGTGAAAACCACCGTCGTACTCTGGCGCTTCGATTATTTATGAACTTCTCGTGTCTTCGTCGGGTACAAGCACCACTACTACCTATATGCCCTGTTCGCTATCTCTAGGTTGCTGAACCGCCACCACTTTTTCTAATCTCGTGACGGCAGCCCCTTTCGCCGTTTCTCTTCCTTTCTCTTTCGATCATCCCTAGATATACTTCGATTCCCTTGTGACACCAACTCCTACAAACGCGAAAAAATGCGATTATTTGAACGGCTCTTACGAATTCTAAGCTTTACACTTGAACGAATATATTTCCTAAACAAAATACAAATTAGTCTTGCATAAATATTATCATTGTTCAATTATATAATAATCATTTATTACTATACTTTATCAAAGATTATTAGAATAATCGTGAGATCAAATCAAAATTTCATTTACCGGAACAAATTGTAAAGATTGATAATCGATCGATGGGAACTTAAGTATAGCTATTTTTTTATGGAATTAGAAAAAGATCTAAGACTTCTCATTTGTTCGACAATCTATTTATCTAATCCGAATTGATATTACTCAGAAACTGACGATAAATGTTAGTCATTTGCGAGATAGACGTTGTGTTTGGAAGAAGAAAAAGTGTCTTTTTTTCGTGTAAAGTGTTAACAGGGCGATAAATCGCGTAGGAGCTTCTATTTCGTAAGTTTGTCTTCTTCTTCTTGTTCGAATGGAAGGAAGACTTGTTTAGGGTCGGCCAAAGCACCTGAGATGATCATACGTTCTCTCGAATTTCAGGAACGATCTTTCCTATCCAGTAAAATGCTATAATGTACAGAACGAGAACGATAGAGAGAGACAGATAAAGAGAAAAATAGAGAAAGAGGGTGAGATAGAGAAAAGGGGCAAAGATACAGATTGCTCTTGTTAAAGGACGTGGTTAACAGCTCGTAGAGTTGTTTAGCAAACTTTCTCTTCTTCCCTTATCGCGTTTCGCTTTTCCACGTCGCCGCGGTTAATAGAGTCATTTTTCTGAGCTGCCTTTACAGGCAGGACCCCAGGCAGCAACTAAATACGTCTTCTGAGTGGAGCCACCGTTAAGGATTAGCCAATTACAATTGAATTACCGCACCCTGTCGGAAGATGGAGCAGGAGTTAATTTATCGATGCCCCTTCTCGCTGATGTGCCCACAAAAGCAATTAAATCGACGATATATACAACTTATTAAATAAATATCGTATCGTAATTATTTTCATCAGTTTTTCCAATCAAAAATTTCAATATTTTATCTTATAAATATTTATAATCATCATTAGCGAATAAAAGCTAATTTGCTATATCATCAAATTATTTTTAATTCAAACTAAGAACAGTTAGGTTGCTATTTTAATTATGATTGATCCATCTCCTTGGAAAATTAATCGTATGTAATTCAAACGCATTTAATTGATGTTGGTTATTGAAATTTGTTTACGCCTACCGATTATCGTATCGTGGAATTATTCGTTTGCCGATCGAACGATCATCAAAGTTGCATTAGAAGCTTCCGCTACGTTGTTATGCGTGGAATGAAAAGAGAAAGAGAGAGAAAGAGAGAGAAAGGAAAAAAGAGAGGCAAAATAGAGAGAGATAGCTTCCATATTTATTTCCTATTTCTTTTATTTTATCCTTTTTCTTTTCCAAATAAGAGAAAAAGGTGACCATCTGCGAATATCATGTAACAGTTGAGTATTCAAGTATATTTACGTCATTAATTACCGATCGAATCGTGGTTACGCCGATCTGAATACGAAGTATACTCGGGACCGACGACTATCGGATATTGCAAATTGGGACGATTACGTTATTTCCGTCCGATAACCTACATCGCGGAGTAGTCTGAGCCATGAATAAATAAATTCTTCCAGAAAATCTGACGTCTGACACGAAAACAAGCAGACTGTTCAAATTATCACTTGCATGGCGGAGTACCTACTGTCTAGAAAGGAATATTATTCCACTCTTCGTTATAACGCGTTCAAAATTTGCTTAAGTTCCCCGTCTACCACCATCTCCGCCTCCGCATTCACCTCCAACTCCTTTTTATCCTCCTTCTCCTCTCTCTCTCTTTCTCTTCCTGAGTAAAAATCCAATTAATGAAAAATTTGGATTAACATCGAACTTGGTATCGAATAATAAAAGCTGTTCTCTGTCTGTCTGTCTGTCTGTCTATCTGTCTACCTATCTCTCTCTATCTCTTTTCGTTTCTCTTCAATCAATACCGTAGCAAAAAGAAATTATAATTTATTTATATCTTCGACGTTTTCTGAAAAAATTGAAAAAGGAAAGAAAAAAAATATAAGATTTTCGAGATGAATATCGAAAAATGACTTTTCCGATTAGACGTCGCAAATGTTATGACAATTAAAAACAAAACGTAATTCTTTAGTCGGAAAAAAGAATACAGCTTGTTAGGAATGCACAATTTTTTCTATGTGTTTTTAACGAAGAAAAAAAAAATAATTAAAAAAGTTAGTCAATGGAATAAATTACGTTCAGGTGCAGGTGTTTACTGTATCGATGGGAAGCATAAATAACACTTTGATATTTTTATGACACTGAAACTATCCTCGTACAACCTCATCGTTTGTCTGAATAATCAATTTTCGGCCATAATCGTAACCACGAGATAGTAAGTTTATGCGTACCTTGCTATCATAACTACTTACGTGGTTTTGTAAGACATAAATATCATTTTGGCATATTATACACGACGACAGAATTATCTGTCTTTCTATTATTTCTTTTGAAATTTCTATTTCTGATCTCAAGTTTCTTGACCAATAATAAATCAAGTATTTAAGAAATCAATCTCACAACTGCTTCTTTCGATTTATCTAAATTTTGTTGCTACTTTTATCACGATAGTTGATATCGTAATTATAATAACGCCAAGATGCTATTTAAAGAACGAATCTCTCACTCCAATCGAAGATTACATTTACAGTAAGTATACAAAATATGTTTATGTAGATCACAATTACCTATAAATGTGTGTATTGTGTTGATAATTTAAATTAATTATAAATTCTTTTTTAAATAACATCCCAAATATTGAGACCATCTAATTCCTTTGTATGATTTTTTGTTTAACTATTATTTATTTTAAACTTTTTGTTTTTATTATTATGAATATATTGAATGAGAGGGATAAACAAAAAATTTCTATAAAAAATATAAAATACAAAAATAATTATTTATTATTCGTTAACTGATATATATATATAATTTGATTTTCGTACAATGATCCTTATTTAATATAAATTAAACATATTGCAAAGTAATTCGCGACAATGTCGAGCCAGTCGTTGTCAGCAGACAACGAACTAATTTAATAAATGAATAAAATGAACTAAATAAAAGAAAAGGAGCAAGCTAAAATTTCGAATCATCTCTTTCCCCTACTTCTATTTATTTTCTCGCATATTCGCATTTCTTGTCTATATAGATATATATATTTCTTAACACAAATGATTAAAATACTCACATTATGCCTTGGTGACCAAGAATTGCACATTATGGATGCATCTTCCAATATACGACTCTGCAATATCAAAAATTTCATTTTTAGAGAAAGTGGCATGTAATATTGACAAGAATAATTGAGGATTGTCAAACATTATTCTTTCAAATAAAAAAAAAAATCAAGAAAACACGAATATAAAAAGAAACGTATTCTTTTAACGAAATTATTAGATACCTATACGTATGGTTAACAATAATTCCAACGAAAAATAGAATTTTACCGTTGCTTTCGTAGAATCTAGACACTGAAATTTGTTCAAAAAATACATCAGTCGAACGAATCTTTACAAGCCCATTACTAAATCTAAAACTTTTCCCGATGTTCACTCTTCTCGAATATAGATCGACGTAACTGATGAAAAAAAAAAGCATAGACAAAAGCTAAAAAAAGAAAAAAAGTAAAAGAAAATTCCTCTATTCCGATAAAAATTACGAGCATCAAGCCAATAACAAATCGATAAAAAAAAATATGGTTCGAGGTAAACATCTCCAGTAGTTATCTTGAAAATCACATCGAACGACACAATTGCATATCCATCCGATTCGATTTATCGAGTTTGACGAATGATAGGTAGCGATAAATGCGAAACTATGCGCTGTAAAAAGCGAAAGGGAGAGAGATAAAGAGAAAAAAATAAAAAATAAAAAGAGAGAGAGAGAGAAAACTTGCGTAGAACGATAGTCTCGGTGATTATTATCCTTAATGATGTTTAATATGAGTTTAATGACCGTTGCAGACGAAATATTTTCGATCGCAACGATTTTCGCAGAGGAGAACGCGAAGGATTTATCTGTCAACGAGACTTAATATTCATCCAATCTGCATATTTCATTTCCACCGATCGCATAATATGTATATTTAAAGCGAACAGTTAAGATTGACAGAATCGGGGCACACCGGCGTCGCGACGCCGTCGCAAATTAAATGAGTCATTTTTGGATACGCGCGCAGAACTAGGTAATTCAATATCGTCCTTATTAAAAAAGCGTCGGGTAATTCTCCATTCCCTGTCGTTCCCATCCCCCTTCCGCCACACTTCCATTCCTTTCTACTTTTTTCTTCCTGCTAGATCTCATTGCACTTGCTTGACTGATGACAATGATCGCGTTATTACAGTGAAACACATCACTTTACTGGATCAACGCAGCCAATCAACAGTGTCACGAACCTTCCAGACCATTATTTGGGATCATCGACTTTTAGGTATTGTGCTTTTTTTTTTTCTTTTTTATTCTTGTTTCATTTTTTTGATAAATTATAGTCTTTTTTTTATCATTAGCCAATTTATTCATTCTCTATGCAGGAAAATTATCGATACTCATTGTTGTTATTATAATTATTACTTATTTATATTTCCTCGGATACTTTAAAACTGGCTGATTAGACATTTGTACAGATTAATCCAACACTAATAAAGAGTGAACTATTTTATTTAAAGTGAAAATTAAATAAATGACTTTACTATTCTAGTGATTATTATTATTGTTATTATTATTGTCATCAAGAAAAAAAAATATAACTCAGTATGAAAAAAGTATGTAATGCACAATTTATTTACTTATCGTATTTCATTCTACCTACTTACGTTATAGTTTAAAGAAGTTGTTTATATCAACACCTCCATTCCTACTGAATTTTTAAATAAACTTCGTCATGATTAAAAGTGTGTCACGATTCAATCTTAAAATTTTTATCCTACAATGTTTTGTTAATTCTAAACCTTGTCGTTATTTAAAATTCGACAGCAGTAATCAAGGTCTTATTATAAAATTCCGGATATCGGATTCATCTTTCTATAATTTATAAACAGAACTCTATTTTAATTAGGTTATTCGAGTAGAGAATTTTTATATTCATTTAAATGGTATAAGTAATATCTCATAATAGAATAAGCGACTGTTTATTTTTCTGAATCTAATAAAAATAATAATAATAATAATATTTTAATATCGCACATCGCATAGACATTTGCATCGCACTGTCGATGATCCCTTAACATATCTCGGAATAATTTTCAATTTGAAATAGACCGACAGAATTGTCATATCGCGTGACGTTTCCGAGGATGTCCCTTGAAAGCAGGATAGAAACTGACAAGAGGAATAGGATAGGGTGATTGTCAGGGACGCGTCGTGTTCCAGGCTTTACGAATTTTCCATCTCATAGTGGTTTTACCCTTTATCTCTACCGATCTGATATAGGGTTCACTATGATCTTCTAAAAATATTTCTTTAAAAAAAACAAAAAACAGTACGTAGAAAATACGCAACCCTTTTCGTGTAATATTAATTTTCTTTTTCATTCGTAGAAAAGACAAATATTATATCCACTTATAAGTAATTATTAAGAATGAAAATATTATAATTATTACATAAATTCTAATAAAAAACTACATTAAACATCAATATGTTCTAATTCTACAAATACTTGTGTTTTCAGCTAATAACAAACAAAATCTCAAAAGGAAGAAAAATCAACTGATAAATCATCTTAATAGTATACATTGCAGGCTTTTTATGATCTAGTAGATAGAACTTGGCAACGGCCGTATCTAAAGTCACGATAATACTCTACAAATATTCAAAGAGATCGTATAAACGTGTTTCTCCATCTTCTACGAACTAACGAACGAAGCATACACACGAAAATGTATATACCTTAACCGAAGTATATTTATATACCTACACCTACACGTTTGCATATATGTATGGATAGATCATAGATCCCTCGTGGATGTTTATTTGTATGTGTATGTGTGTACGTATGTACTTTAGTACGCGTTGTACACATTGACGGTAAATACAAAGGTCTATCGAATCGTCAGTATGTGTATATCTATTCTTATACACAACGAATGTGTATATACATACATACATATATTGCTGTCTGTTAGTCATTACAAGTACATCTATTCGCTACATATACATACATACATACATACATACATACATACATACATACATACATACATACATACATACATACGAATGTACATGCATACGATAGAAAGCATAGGACAGAACACTCGCGAGCGAACAAACAGCCGCGACCGGATCAGTTAGCCCAGCTAATTGATTTTCCTTCGCTGTAGGAGTTGGTAGTAGTGGCACACAGTATTGCAACGCACGCTACAATATTGGGAGACGGTGCCGCGCACAACGGTCAAATCCAATCGGAAACTCCCGTTTGATTATCAGAGAACATGCATGGCCGATTGTAAATCAACCACAATCGTGTTTGGGAATGATTCCCGATCCTTTCCGAATACGACGAAATCCATTCTCTCTCTCTCTCTCTCTGTGTTTTCTTCTCTATCTTTATTTGATAAATGATTTGTTCTTTCTGATTTTAAGCCTATGACAACAATAGTTGATCAATATTCTGTCATAAGTTAGATAGTATTTATATAATTCATTATATTTTTTTTGATTACGTGCAAAGATTTATTGCAGATCGAAATCAAGGAAAAATTAAATAGAAATTGTTTTTCCGAAAATATTTATAACATAATATATTCGTATTGTACTATAGACACTTAAAATTTTCAGATGAATCATGGTATTTACAATGTAACCGGCACATCCGAAATTCGAAACGATCGTCGTGTATATTCCGGCTGTGAGAGACGAGATCAATCAGTAAATTCGGCCATTCCCTTGTTTAACCATGGTAGAATGGAGCGCTGGTGCAGCCGCAACAAAAGGTGCTTCTCGTCGATAAATCCAATCCGAAACTCACGATTGATTGCCAGGAAATACATCTATAGAGCTCCATATTATACGTTCTGTTACGAATACCAGTATACGTTTTCGAATTTCATCACTTTTATGTATTATATTTACATACGCTGCTATATATAACATGTATATATGTATATATATAATCGTCCAAATATATATGTATGTATACATTTATATATTTCGATGACTTATGTTAATATTAATATTTCACGGTTAACATTATTGCTAATAAAATGAAGCATAAAAATGACTATTTAAGTTAAAGCATTATATAAATCTATTTATTTAAATTATTCTAAATCTTGAATAAAATTTTTTGAAGACTAGACTATCGATTAATAAATAAATTTGGAAGTGATTTATTCGAAGTATGAATTACGAATACTACGTTTCAGATTCAATCAAGTTTAAAATGGAATAAAATAAAATATCGAAAAAAAAAGAAACACTCAAGAAACGAAGATCTTCGATCGGTCAGGGGTTCCTAAGAAAGTTCCCTTCGTTGGAACTTCAGCTGATAATTATCTAAATTTACCAGGGACCTGGAGTCAAAGTGTGAAGTCGTGTTCAAAATCTTTCTGCACTTTGGGGCTCTCATCCGCCGGTTAATAACAAATGAGCCGGGCTACGTCTCTCCTCACTTTTGTTATAATCGGACATACTTGCCCTCTCCCAGGTACTGTCAACCATTCTATATTATTCAACGTACTCATTTGAGCCATTCTAAACACCTTTCAAAGTTTACTTTCACTTTATCTTTCTAATCTATGTTTTCGTCGTTAACTTTTCTTTAGTCAATTATTGAAACGAACTTTTTTAAATATTCGTATATTTACTTAATAAGTATATTTACGTAGTGTATATAATATATAATAACTTTGCTTTTTACTTTTGTACGATATTATGAATCAAATATAGTTACGTGTATATATCGAGAAAGATCTGTCATCGTGATTTTTATAATAATACAAATTCACAAAAAAATACATCTTTTTTTTAATGCCAAGATCACTATTACGTTTTTAAATTGAACCATTGTGTGTTTTTCTTAATAATAATGTAGAGGACAGTAAAAAAAATTCAATGAATTCCAGCAATGTTATTCTAAATTAGATTAAAACTCAGAATAAGCCACTTTTAATTTGAAATAGATCACTTCGTCATCATTACTGGTGTCACTAACAATTTTCTTTTTTCATAATCTAACAGACATTACAAAGAATAATTAAAAATATATTTAAAAAAATTAGAAATTGATACACGCTTTGACTTTGCAATTGAAAGTAAAGTCGGAAAGATAAAAGAATATCATTCCAGACAATTTCTTATTTATCAGTGACATCATATCACAGCAATCGGATGAAATATCACAGTCGATTCGCAACGTAACACCGCTAATCCCAAAAAGACACCAATTGAAATTTCATTATCCGATTTTCTATTTCAAGGAAAAATAAAAATGTAACAAAATTTCATATGATAAAAAGAAACAGAAATTGTTTTTACAATAATTTCAATTATACTGGAAAAATAAACCAATCAAATTATGAGCACGATTTTTTTTAGTATGTAACACTGCAGCGAAGCGTAAATTTGAGATCCGTGATGGTCGTTCAACGTGAAATGTTAGGGTGTGTGATTTTGCTTTTTTTTCTTCTTAAAAAATAAAAGTGTCTGACTAATTTTTATTATTATTATATATTGCCGGTTGGAAAATATTTCACTTGTATGTGTGTAATAATATATTCTTATCATATTATCATAAATGTCTTAAAAATTATAGTGCTCGTTAGCTAGACCATGCTGCATATACCTCAGCAAACGATACGCCGAGAGATTTTCCCTTTTTATACCTGGAATAATGCAAAACACGAGTAGAAAGCCGTTACATGCTGTCACACTATTCGAGAGTTAATTCGAGTCTCAAAGAAGACGTTTTAACACGAGCGCTAGTAACTCGGGAGTAAATCTTTTCGATCGCGTTAGATGCAGCATCGGGGGGCAGGAGGGGGGTACAGTATAGTAAGATGAAGAGGAGGAAAAGGAGGGGGGGCTAAGGTAGGCAGCAGACAGGGGGATTTACGTTGACTCCATCTCATAATTATTTCAAGAGAAAAACGCAAGCCTCGGCGAAGCGCGAAGCGCCTAAGAGCTCTGTAAAGAGAATTTATGAAATTTTGTAATGTAATATTCTGATTCGTAGACGCCGTGGCCCGTACTCCTCGTTAACTCTTTCCCTGCTAACGATTTTTTTGCTTTTAATGTAGAGAACGCTATTATGTGATTCCAGGAAACGTCATTGCGCCGGTCGCGTTCAAAGGAGGAAATGAAGTGAACTAATGCAATCTTGAAAATTCAGAAAGCGACAGTAGCAGGTAATCAGACGTTGTAGATACAAGGCGAGAGCAGTTTATCAGCTTTCACAGTTGGAATTTTTAAATGTCGAGAGTTTCACAGGTGACCGTAGGTAAGGCAAACATTTTTCACAAGAAGGAAACCTCCTTTCCCATTTTCGATCTAAATCGAGAAATTAATAGTCACTTCTTCGTCGTTGATTATCAACGATTCAAAGGAGTGAGAACGATAGTCAGAAAGCAAAGTCAACTGCGAACGTTAACTCTGTCATAATTCATCGGTCTGTTTACTTTAACCCTCCGCCTTTCGACATTTGATAACGTAACGCTAATTCTATGATCAATAATGCATAAATCGTTGAAATTATCCCTTGAATCTGTACAACGATTGGACATTTAGTTTCTAAAAGTATCATTCCTGATTTATTCAGATTTTAAATTTACAGATATGGGGCATAGACAAAAAAAAACAAACATTCAAGATCTCAACATTGTCGATCTTTGATGTTTCATTCAAGTGGAAGAAAAATTTATATCGCGAAGGGCTCCATCTGATAGTATTTAAATAGAAGTCACCAAAAGCGTGGCCTCGGTTCGGACGAAAAATCAGTGATTTCGTAGGCATACTACCCACATATATCTCTGCTAGCCACGCTCATTGGCTACGTACCGTTCCGCCCCCGCAGCCCCGCCAATCAGACCGGCCGCTTTCTCTCATCGATCCACACCATCCACACTATACTCAGCCGCCATGCTCAACTTGCCTGTTCCGGCTATCCTTCTCCGACGATATACCTTCACCAACGTGGAATAGCGAACATAAGCGAAGCGAAGGGAAAACCTAAGGGCAACCAATCGAGAACGAAGAAAATATTTCCAAAAGAAAAAGCCTGACACGATTGCTTCGACGGATGTAGATATTTTTCCTTTCTCTCTCTTTGTTTTTTTTTTCTTTTCTTGCTCACAAACGTTTTTACATGTTATGTATGTATATTTATGTACATTTCTCATATATGCACAACGAAATGCACGATCAATGTTTAACTTTAGAATTTCTAACGTCATTCTTCTTTCTATTACGAAGTTAAAATCAAATTTTATTGTTAGAATTTTACCGATTATTACGACAGAGAACTAAGCTAGAAAAAAAACAAGACAGAAAAAAAATTTATATATTTTATAATTTATTTTATAATATTTAAATAATTTTAATATAAAATATATACATAAATTTTGTTAAGATTTTTTGACTTAGTTCGCTATCATTGCTACCGGCAAATATTTATTATGGTTGTGATGTTCGTAAATAATTGCAATACTTTATCGATTTATTTACTGTTTTTATCTTCTTCGAAAGAAACGATCAAACGAATTAATCGTCGTTAAGCACGTCGTTAAAATATTTTTAAAAATTAACAGTACTCAATAGATAACAGTACTCAAGAGAGGTACCGTTTAAACTCGTCCACTTTTCTTTTCCAAATTCAATCGTTTGTTGTTAAGTATGATAAAGCGATGTTCTTACACAATCATTTCCCATCCATCATATGTTGTTCTCCGTCAACAACGGGGTGTTCATTCCCAGACCGGAGTACCAAATTTTCTCCCGAACTTGGGAAACTCTAGCACAGCGACGACAATTAGGATAAAAATTGACAAACGAGAAAGACCGCAATGAACCGTTTATGATGGATAGATCGTGAACATGTTTCCCCATAAAAATGATTTTTCACGAGTTTCGCAAATGATTATATGATTATCTTTATACACACGACATACTTTATTTACAAAAATATTCATTCTTTTTAACAAAAGAATCACAATTAAAAAATATCGCAAAAAAAAAAAAACAGCTAGTCATCTAAAAATACATTAATATAAAAGAAATAATTCAATCGTTACAATATAACCTATAATACATCCTCAAAGTAATTATAAGAATCTAAAAAGCTAATAAACAAAAAAAGAAAACAACGAAATAATGATTAAACTAAAAATCACGTAATATCTTGCAAAAAAAAAATAGTATAAAAATAAAAATTCGAAAGGTATATTCGAGTGACCGATATCGAACCGAGAACCGAATGAAAAAAATACTTTCGACGCTATACAGACGCATCAATTTTCATTATCCCATTTAGCAAATAGGCCGACATTGTGGAAGAGGAGAAAGTGATTCGGGACTGTCAAAAATGGTCTCTGGCGCGGTCGAACTCCCGTCTGGTTAACAGGCAGTCTCGTCATTGCTACGGCCGCTATAACGGGCGTACACAGCTATAGCAAGAAACCTCCTCTAATGGAGGTTCGCTTCGACCGGGTCGACTCTCTCGCGCACAACTCCCTCCGAGCAACCTAGCTACGCCACCCTTTCGAATAAACTCGACTCACCCTCTCTTTCTCTCTTTATCTTCCTATCTCTTTCTACTACCATCGTTCTCCCTAAACCAGTCCTCCTCTCTTTCTATTCTTCACCCTATTTACTGTCTTCCTTCCTTTTTCTCCTCCTTTCCCTCTTCTCCTATCTCTCTCTCTCTCTCTCTTTCTCTCTCTCTCTCTCTTCTTTCTCTTTTCCTTCCTCTTTCTTATTCTCTCTTCACCTCAACCCCTCGAAGACAAGCATTCCCTTCATCGTTCTCCATTTTTTCGTCGTTCTCCGTTCTCCACTAGTGTATTTCATCATACTTTCTTACTGCTTTCTACCAGCAACTTCTCGTCAATGGTACAATTATCTCTTTTCACTTTTTCCCTTCGTTCTCTATCTTTCTCTTTCTTCCTATCTCTGTTCCCCTCGTTCAGGTTCTCTCGGATCTCTCGGATCATCTTTATAGCCGATCACATTAAAACGGTACGGCACGTGGAGTTTATAGGGCCATGCTCAAAACCACCTTAGTAGTTTTATATACATAGGTACATACATACTATTATATATATATATAATAAAAAAAAGAGAGAAAGAGAGGAAAAGATGGACGAGTTTTACGTCGACGATCTCGGACGTTTCATCCTTCGACGAGAGGCGATCGTTTCACGAAGCCGGCCATTCGTCCGTTTCTCGTGAAAAAATTCGGACTCTCCGTTCCGTAGTAGTCGTCGTCGTCGTCGTATTTTTTTTCGAAGAAGACAGACCATTGCATTATTAAAAAGACGTTAAACGAGTCGCGTGGAAAAGGTGAAACTATCGTCAAGGACGTCTCGGTTTTGTAGTTTTTATCGGCACACAAGTTCTCCTGGAGAACGCCCGTGTTCTGGCTTTATCGATCTTTGTTAACTCTTCGTCCTACAAAAAAATAATAGTCAACTTACCGAAAAAAATAATAAAAAAAATGATCGAGGTTTTTATTTTATTTTGTCTCCTCTTTCGTCATTTACCATTATATAAATCGCGTACGCGCTTCTCGACGATCATCGTTATTATTTATATCTCTATCAGCTACAAACACTTTCATCGAATTACAGACCTCCAATGGACGGACGATTCTTATCGGAGGAAAGAAAGGGAAAAACAAATTGACCAAGAGATAAGAGAACCGATCGACTAGGAAACGAGTAGGAAACACGATACTCTAGCAACGAAGGCGTATGGACGAACGATAATTTACGAGGCATGTAATTGGAACGGTAGTAATGCACTTAAGGAAGGATGAGAGCAAATAGCATGTAGCAACTTGGTCACGTGGCGCGCACGTGGCAGCGCGTGCCACTGACACCCAACTGTAGCTCACCCTCTCCTTCTCTCTCTCTCTCTCTTTCTCTCTCGTACTCTCCTCTATCCAAAACTCGTTTAAGTATAAGGATTCACAGAGTCCTCGCGAAGGTTCTTCCATTGTATCTCCCATCGGACCCGGAACCCGAGCATTAAGAAAATTGAAACGTCGATTTGTCCTCGAAATTCTCCCCAAAGATAATTTCATTAAGATCGCCTCCGAGGGTGGATGACTCGAGCATCTTTAGGTGATGTAGGACCCGACGAATAAATCGTTCCTCGATCTTACACCGAATGATGCTAATTTCGTTCGACGTTACGTCGAAATTCGACGTGGGAAATTATTTGATTTACTCTGACAAGTCTTCTTCTTCTTACCTGCCAAGAAACTCGTCTTTTGTGAGAAACTTGGAAGAATAAAAAATAGAGTTACCCATAAAAAACATATTTTCCAAGAATGATTTGATCAAAAAGAGAAGAAAATAACAAAGAAAAAACACTGACACGTCCCTCTAGTTCAATTGACTCGATGAAGTCACTCGCTAATTAGGATTAAAAATCAGAAGAACGTAATTAAGAGAGAAATGTTGTAACGTTTGGACAAACTCGCCAAAGAACTCGACTGATCGACGATAAACGCGTTTGTATGCCATCTTGTTTGAAGAGTGACACATATCCTACAAGCGAATGTTTGCTCTACCCACGCATTATGCCCTCCAGTGTCCTGCTCGTGCTCGAGCAGGTGCACAAGCAACCTCTTTCTCTTTCTCTCTCTCTCTCTCTTTCTCTGTCGTTCTTTCTTTCTATCTAGTTTGGCCCTAACGTGTTCTCCTAGCCAGCAGTGTGTGTCACGATACAATCGTGGCGTAAACATATGGTCATAATAATAGACTCTTGATTTTGACGAGGGCCGGGCTCCCTTCGTGTATTCCGTGATTGCTTCTCTCTGTTTCTGTTACCCCTCTATAACCAAATGAACTCACTAGAACTGCTTACTTCAAGTGGCCCGGCAAGAAAAAAAAAGTAATCTCTTGTGGCAAAATAAAGCAAACGGTATATAAAAATAATCAGTAATTTTAGTAATAACAAATTCAAAAGTAGATTATCTAGTATATAATTTCGAAAGTATAAAGCACTATTTTTTGAGACTCATCCTTAAAAGTCAAAGTAATGATAGCGTAAACCGTTAAACGAGACCATTACTGTATGTATACTGTGTAGTTCACCTTATACATTGTCGATAATACCTACTATACGTTCTTTCGCTAATGTAAGACCGATATTATGAACGTTATCCTCGCGCTTTCGTTTAGGTTGACGATATTTATAAGTAGTTCAAAGTGAGTACTACCTATATAGGTGATGTACAAGTAAAACGTATAATCAAAGCATTGATAAAATACTCGTTTCAAACATGTCGTTCTTAATCATTAATAATATATCTGAACGTATTAATAGTTATTCTTTTAAATATCATTATTTGATTTACAATTCATGATTATTACGAAATGAATTAGATATATAATATAAACATTTTATATTAATATACGTATCTAAAATGTATTTAAAAGTTGATTCTTAATATAACAAGGATTATTCTCAAAGAAAGTAAAAATATAAACATTTGTATAAATTGTTTATCCTCGTAACCAACGATCTGCATAGAAATCGGTAAAGAATGGAATAAAGTAACGAAAAGCGATAAAAGAACGATACCGTGTCTCCGCAGATCTGGTTGTACAGAGTCTAGAGGAATAATGTATAGACGGACATTCACAGCGAACAAACGGCAAAGACTTGTTGGTTAAGAGGGTATTTTTAGTACTTCTTCCAGCTACGTGCGGAACAAATCGATCGGTCTTACTCGTCAAAAATTGATTCACTTGTTTCATAAGAAGTGCTGACAGTGTTACTTCCCAATGGCACGGACTTATATCTCTTCGAGGTTAATATATTATATGAATTATCTTTACGATCGACAGATCACAAATCAGATTCTCAGATTTTGTATTTCAACTTCTCTAACTAAGTAATGAATAATACTTTTTTAATTAGTCTTCATTTTGTTTGATCGATCTAATCGACAATTTTGGATGATTTCATTTGGTGTAATAATTTAATCGTTTTATTTGATTCTAACATTCTTGGGATCAACGATAAGTATATTTGAAAAAAGATCGAAAGGTAAACATGATAAGAGATACAAACTATTCGAATTTACATGTTCCTTTATATACGCAAGGAAAAAATACATATATCCTAAGTAGTACTAGACGTGAGCGAACTCTTGAATCGAAGAATTGCAAAGTTCGGATAAAGTTCGAACAGAGGGATGAAGGTTCTCCTTGTTTTCTTGCGATGATGTTTTCCACAAACAGTATACTGGTATCCCGAACACGTATGGGAATCATCTTTTTTTTATTCGTTCTACTAGAGGACCACGTTTAAAATATCAACGTGAAGAAGAAAAAAAGAAAGAGAGAATAGAAGATATCGGATATCTCGAGGTATTTCAGATATCTTGTTAAATATTGATAACTTTTTTCGTCTTAGAAATCTTCATGCTCACGATTTCGAATAATTTACCTCGAATTCTTAAAATCAAGATTGACTGGTAGCTTGCCGGATGGACGAATGTTTGTATCTACATTAATTAAACAAAATTATCAACTTATTTTGTCTTCATTTAATCGACGATAAATAATAATGTTATTGCGCTTCCAATAAAAAATCATAGACAATCATCATAAATGTCAATGCGAACAAATGAACAATAAATAGTCCTAACTATCAATTGTATTTTGTCTGGACGTCTAATCGTTTAGGTAACATAATCGGAAGTCGATATTCGGAGCTCGGAATCTTCGTGAAAGTAGTGCACCGTGAGCACCCACTAATGTGTATCTTGACTCGGGGCGAGGAGGAAGGGTAGCACCCTAACAAATTTAGGACTCGTTAAGTTCCACTCGTCGTCCTTCGTCGTCCTTCTCGACCCTCCGACATATCGTTCGCAGGTACACGCTCGTATACGCGTTTAACCACGAAGATAGAAAGAGGGAGAGAGAAAGTGGTAGAGAGAGAGAAAGAGGAATAGAAAAGGAAAGAGAAAAGGGATAGGAACCGTGGAGAAGGAAAAGCCCCGTAAGTATTATTGTAATTATACACTTAGGTTTATTTCCTGCGTGCCCGCCCACTCGGCAAGGGCTGATAGCATTATATACCGTAGGGTCCCTAATAAAAATAATAATAAGAGTGTTAAACCGCGGCGGAAGCGATGTTCACCTTTTCATCGTCCTCCAACCCTAACCACGTACTACCCTGAGCCACGATATGTACCAGAAGAGAACACCCTGTACTAAGCGAACATATACGTAAGTACATATAAATGCATATATGTATAGATGTTCTCATTTTACATTGTATATTCACCTGTCCTTCTAAAAAATATGATACAAAACTTCTCGATTCTATAACATGTTTAACATTTCAAATATCTTGTCTCGAAGAAAATATTTTTATCTTTTCAAATATAATAATAACTCTCATTTTCTTGTCTTGGTTTCTTTTTTCAATTATATTGAAATTAAATTGTATTATGAACTAAAGTTAAGGCCGATAAGACCAGAAAAGAACACTGTGTATAGCCATTTCAGAACACGTAGATATACTTGTACAAACACCAATGTGTGTCTTCGAATAAGGATATTCGTGTGTGTATGTGTGTGTTAGTCTATACATAAAATACAGGTGTACATAGATTTATGTATATACTGGAAGTTACCGTGTGGCGCAGAGAACATGGCGTAGAGACCCTATACAGAGATCCTACGTCTACGTATCGTGAGGTTTTGCGTGGCATTTGGTGGATACCACAAGGGTCGTTCGGGACACCTTCTACGATGGTGTGTATACTCGACATTGCGCGGATCGCAAATCAGTCGTAAAACCTAGCCGCGTTTGAAACTTTACGGTTGCCTAACACTTCTTGGCGAGAGTATAGCGAAGGATGTAAAAGCAAGATTCAAAAGCGAAAATTTGCTACGAGAAACATCGAAGTCTCTTTTCAAAGTAAGTTCTTTCTTTGTTTCCTTTTTTATATAAAAAAAAAAAAAACACAGATAGGTTTTACGGGTATTTTAAATATCAAATAAGTATTCTAAACGAGTTTCGATTACGTCACTTTTTCAAACCTTTGCCACGACGGTATCTACATTTTTTTTATTTTTATACATCTAGGGAGATGCTTATGCATATAGGCATATACTTATTGTAATTAATCTGATGATCGAATTGGCTGTGTTTCTTTCGATCGCGTCTTTGTCAAAATATTCCTCACCCTAAAATGGAAGGAAATAATAGTTATAAAAAAACTGGATTTTCGGATAGTGAAGATAAACTCGATTCAATTAAATATTTTCGATGCTCCATTTAAAAACACCCCGCTGAGACAGCAAAAATCTCAAAACGCGTATACAACGAGCCAGCATTTTTTAAAATATCTTGATTCCACATTTTCTGAACACTTTATTCTTGGTCCAAATATTTGTATAGATGAATTCATAATAAAATTTAAAGGGAAAATTTCTTTCATTACACATAACCCTATTAAGTAACTTTATTAATAAAACATAACTTTAATATGTATATTCTTTTTAATGACAAAGCAGAATCTTCAATCTTTCACGGAGACGCATGTCTTTGCACCATTGTAAATACTCCCGAAGTACCAAATAGCCCATAGTAAAAATGATTCGGAATTGCTGAAAGGTCATATTAAAAAAATTGCTCGAAGTACAAAGGGTTAATATTATGTAATTTAAGCTTATTCAACATAAACACGTTATCATGATCGGAATTATTTCAAATGCATCTAAAAATAAGTTATGAAATACAAAATGATCTTTCATAAAAATGTACAATAAAATTCAAATTAACATTTAAAATTTCATCGTAAATAAAATGTATTGACAATTTTATAAACGTTAGCCTCAATCCACCCTCAATGTACGGATAATCGTGCGTGACTGTTCTCTCTCTCTCTCTCTCTCTCTCTATTCCTCCAACCCTCCTAGAATAGTATTAGTTAGTGGCTACCATTCGAAGACCCTTCTTCACCAACGAATACACGCTGCCACTTATTTCTTTCCCTAACCTGAACCATCCTTCTGTCCACCTGCACTTCAGTGTCGCTCCAAATACTCAAATTCGTCGAGACTAATACGACCTCGGCACGAAAACGCAATCACCATAGCGACGACTGAATGCTTTAATGAGTAATTGAATTATCGACATTCCTTCTAATTCAATAAAATTTCATAATTGCCGTACGATCGTAAAATCATTATTATTATTTCTCCTTAATTGGACTTTTCACGATAATTTTAATTACAAATTCATATCGTATATCATAATACAACCATCGCGCTAGAACAATTTTATATGAAAACAGAAACGGATGATGATCGAATAGATTCACTGAATTCAACCATCGGTAAGGTACTTATTAGACCCAATGTATTATGAGCGAACAAGTCATGGCAGTAGTCGAACTGATTTATGCACGAAACTGTTCTGCACTATAGTAGGTATCGTTCCGAATATCGGCTTATTGAATTAATTCCTCTAAAGAGCTTAACGCATGACGTACGTCTAAACCAATGATAAATTTGTTCTTTCTCCGGAAAGGGAAATCTATCCTGAACCGATTTCCATTTAAAGAGAACGGAAATAGAGAAATAAAGATACGACCAAAATGAGTCTTTAAGGAAAATTTCGAGTGGCCGAATTCTTGTCTAAAAAAAAAAGAAGAACAAGAAGAAGACGATGACTCTTGCATCTCTCTCTCTCTCTCTCTCACGCCTTCCATTATTTTCAATTTGTGTAAATTAACGTTTTCGTTCTGCGCGTCTCCGTGAAGGACAATAAATAAGGGGCCAAGCGAGTAGTAAATATAAATCAGGAGTGATTGGATGTAAGTGGGGAGCGTTATGTGTCCCCAGCGTCCCGTGTGTGGGGTCGACCGCGGGTATTCTATAGTTGTAACGTAGTAGACACGTACGCAGCTTTCTTTCTCTCTCTCTCTCTCTCTCTCTCTCTCCTGATATCTCTAGTGGTAGAGTCGTAGAACGATCTATGCCGTATCCACGTAGTTCGCGTAGTTCACTGGCGAAAAGAAGGAAAAGCTGGAGTACTTTACTTGGCGTCAACGTGTCTCGCGAGTACTGCGTGTATATATCTGACTGTGGGATATGTACAATAGAGAGAATGAGAGAGAGAGAGAGAGAGAGTGATACCGATTCCATTTGTCACGTACCACCATCATTCTCTCCTTTTCATTTGAATCCTCCTACTTCTATTTTCCTTTGTCAATCGATGTGCTTCGCCTGCCAAATGATATTTCGATATCCCTAATCCAACTTGCGAATTCTTCATTGTCTAGATCAACGTTTTATAGAAATATAAAAAGATAGAATGAGAGAAGAAGAGAAATAAACGTTAGAAACGTCATTAATTCATCGTTATTCGTCTCGAAGCATACGTAAGAAATCACCGGATATTGAAAATTGAATCGACCTAAATTCAATAACGCTGTTTCGTTATTAAACGTTAGTCCTTTCGTCTCAACGTCAATTTTGTTTGTTTTTTCTTTGATTAGGATAACAGGTGAATAATATATATATATATATAAACGAATAAGTCTATGCTACAACAGGTGTGTAAATCCGAATCTAAGAAGAGGTACTTTTTGTCACGCATTCGACGTGGTTAAAAACGGTAAAAAGTCGGAAGAGATCATTGAGAAGGATATAAATATTCAAACAATAAGTTCGAATACACAAGCAAGGCTTTCGTAGTCATTTTTTGTCTTACTATATTTCTCTTTTTACCTCTCTCTCTCTCTCTCTCACACTCTCTGTTCGTGCACAGGTGTGCACTTTCGGCCAGGGACACAGGTGTAAGCGGGAGAAATTATCGATTATGCAATCTCGTGGCCCAGCGTGGGCCAGCAACTTGTACGCCTACGCGAAAAAAGATCTAACGTTCGTGTAACATACTAACACAAGTGAATAAAAATATATACATATAATACGTGTGCACACTAACAAAAACACTATAGTTTTCCAGGGTCTACTTTTCTGCCAGTACAGTTTCGTAATAAATATAAAATAGTTCTAGCGCACACAGAGCTTCATCGAATTCAATCGACGTTAATTAGTCTTTCCTATCGCCATGACAGACTTGAAGATTCACTCGCAATCAAATTTTTGGATAGTTCTCATCCACGAGGACTTAACTCTATGGTCTCTAATTTTTACTTAAGGAGATATAATTGATAATGATACATGGAAAATACTGATTTTATGAGTGTCATTTGATCGATCAGTCTTTCGTCGAAAGACGTTTTCTCGTAATTAAAATGAGAACCGATATTATCTCGAATTCGAGGTGACAATAGGAATCATTATTAACGGCGTAATTGCTTTTGGATATTTTATCGAAATTTCATTACGTCGTCGAAACTATTTCATTCATTGTCTGGCACCGGCCAAACGTCTGCCTTTCAAAATTCACGTAAAAACAGTTACGTTGATTAAAATTAATAAGCTAGCATACGGACGTTATGATAATGTTGATTCTTTAATGAGTTGCCCAGTAACGTATCGTATGAACCACGAGAGTACAAGAATTTTAATTGATTTCATATATATTTATGGCGGGTACATGTCATTACAGTGATGACCATTCAATGCGCATTAATGCCTCGTTTGTTGTCTAATTATTGAATAATTCGAAATTATATTATTTTGCAGCATCGCGCGTTTAATTAAAATGTTTATTTAAACCGCCGCGAAATTGATTACAGTTCTTTAGTATTAATAAACGATCGCTCGATAGAAATTTGTCAAATAAATAATTTATGCGTCAACATGCGGAGACTCACGGAATGAATATTTACACGAACGATGATGCATATTTGTTTCATTTTTTTCATTTTTTTTGGTCCGATGTGAGAAAGCGTTCATTAAGAAAGAAAGAAAAGGAAACGTAACATTGCATCTAGAATATCTATTAATTTTTTTCGTTAGAAATTTAATTGTTGATTCATACTTACAACTTTATATGTTTATAATTGACAATATTTTCAATATTATAGAATTTTTATTAAATACGACAAAAAATATGAGATTTGTGATATTATCTCGAAAGAAAATATTTTCCTCGTCTCGATCGTTACTTAGTGATCCAGTAATCTGATCCACTATGAAAGAGCGTTTACTTTCTATGCTTAATTCGCGATGACGCAGTAAACATAGACGGGCCAATCAATAATCACTACGTCGGAGTGGCCAAGACTCGCGACACGTCGATCTATTTTTCATCTCTCTCGTTACTTTTTATATATATATATATATCAACTAACTAACGAGTTTTCACTTTCCTTCAAATATTTTAATTTATTGAATTTCTAACTAATCCAACGGGGGGGAGGGGGTGGCTCGTCGTGTCCAAGGATAACTCTCGTTTACGAAAATTTTTAAATATCTTACAGAATTTATTTATCATCGACTACACGTATTCTTCTTAATGAATAACTTTAATCGTCGCATAAACATAACACCTAAAATTAACTTGACCATTCTTATTCGCAAATAAACAATTAATCCACCGTAACTCGAAAAACGATAATGCCGAGAATAAAGAATTTAAAATACTCTCATTAATCTCTGGACCTCTTCGATATTCCGTATGAATGCTGGAAAAAAGTAAAAGTCCAGAAAAATATTCCACACAGATGAATAATATTCATCGATCCTTGAATAATTATCATTCAAAAAAAGGATGAATAAATAATTGATCTAAGATATCAATTACGTGGATATGGATAATTGATATTACGAATGGAGAGAGGGGGGGACAGGAAATAAAATTGTATTTGCATATGATTAAAGATTAAAAGGGAAAGAAATTGTACATATTTTATCGTAATTAAGATTAACGTGCGAATTAAATTAATAAAGAAGTTATATTGGAGAGAATTGAAAACATTAAGAGCACGAGAGAAAAAGAAAGAAATAGCGAGAGAGAGAGAGAGAGAGAAAGAAAGTAAGAAATAAGGGGAATAAAAGAAAGAAAGCGATGAAAAGAACCGAAGAGAAAAATCAAAGAAAAGAACGATTACGTCGGATTCGCGTTATCGGGCGTAACAGTACGGCTGTAATCTCATCTAGGCACTCAGTTCGTAGCGACGGTTTTTATCCTATTACGTCACATGAATAAACTAAAGACCTACTGGAGTTCTCCGACGTTCGAAGAGGGTGAAGGAGAAGGAGATGAAGAAGAAGGAGAAAGGAACATCGTGATGGTTCCGCACCGGGGCACGTTACTCTCTGTGGAACCTCGTGTGTTTTGAGTCGCTGATCTTTCGAAGTAGAAAGAACGATTCTCTTTCTCTCTCTCTCTCTCAGTGTGTTTTTTCATCCGTCAAGAAACATCTTTCGTACCGGCAAAATTGCTGAACTTCGATTGATTCTGTTTAAATAGAGAATGCTACTACCACTCTTATCTTTTCTTTTCTTCTATTTTCTTTCATTCTTTTTTCATTTCCTCGTGTATGTAGATTCCTTCGAAAAAAAGGGCTTTCTTCGTTACCACGTTTCAGCTCGTGCACTTCCTTGTGAATATTTCATTAGAAAAACACTCGACGATAAGTCGTTCTCTACCTTTTTACGTTCCTCCCCCAATATCCTCGATATCGTGTCGAAGAGAAAAGCCAAATAGATTTATGGAGTCGTTACCAGTCTATGTTGGATCTTGCACGATTAGATTTATTTTACGAGGAAAGATGAATTTTATGCTATCTTAATGGGACATCGTTGTCTTATTCTTATCATGGTAAAGCTTAAAACGATATCATCTATGAATTCCTTTTGTATCCTTGAATAATTTTAAATAAACCACCTCGATAGATTTAACGATTAAAAACAACACTTTAGATTTAGCAATCAAAGACAATGGCATTTGTAATTTAGTTATATCTTTCTATTGGCTACAGACCGTAACGATCGATTTTCTTATCTAACCAGTAAATATCTTTCTTATATATAATGCATATCTATAACTTTTTACCGAACGTTATTGCCGGATGTTATTCAAAAACAGCGAAAAGCGTAATAACAGGGAAGAAAACAATGTGGTTCTAGACGGAAATCGATCGTTACGAGTCGTAAAGAGAAAGAATAGAGGATGGAAGAAAGAAGTAGAAAATGCACGGTGAGCGCGAGCGGTGAATTATGTGACGCGGGAAAGTGCTACGGAGGAGAAGAAAAAGAAAAACTTTTCTATATGTTCCTTTCACTTTTTCAAACGTTTCGATAAGAACAAATATCGTATCTCTATATTTCTCGACACGCGATCAAGAAAATGTGCTCATTATCTAACATTTCTCAAAAGGGTATATTGAAAATGATATATTTAAAATGATGAAAAATATGCTCTTGTCTAGTTATATCATTGTGTTGATTCTACGCACTTATATTGTTGTATAATTTGTGTAAAATATATTTTTTATAAGACTTGAAAAAATTTACTTTACTGAAATATCTTTATAAGAATAAAACATTTATGTTGTTTTATGTGTCTAATATGCGAAAATAACTATCTACAAATATGTACTTGTTTTCTTTACTAACAAAAAAGTAGATTAGAAAACATAAATAAACAAGGAAAGCTAATAGCTTGTATAAGAAATCTCTAGAAACGCGAGCGCAAAAAACAATGTTTACGTTATTTATTATTAATATCAAAATATTTCAAACTGAGGCATATATTTTTGCAAATTTCGAAATACACGGCGTCATCGTAGAATGAAAGACGAGACTTTAACGGAAGGAAGAGAAAAGAACGAAAAAAGGGATTGATGAGGGACTCACCGTGGGATTGGGCATACAGCGTCGCGGCGGCGGCGGCATGGGATCCGGCGCGGCACGATATGGTGGTGGTGAATATCTGCCCGAAGGGAAGCAACCGGGGGCGGTAATCGGTGCCCCATGGAGTCCCTTGCTTCCCATCATCTTGTCCGGCGAGTACATCATCCTGCCACTGCCGGTGATCGGTTTTCACCGATTCGCCTTACACCACACGCGCGCGCGCGCACACGTTAGGCCTAAAACCGGCGGCAGCTCGAGACAAAACGATCGCACCAACACCGACGACCGTTCATCAACTGTTTTCCGAGGATTCTTTGCATCTGTGAAAGTCCAAAATCTAAACTCTACAATCCGAATTCCTTCTATTTTCCTTTCTCTGTCTCTCTCTCTCTCCCTCTCCCTTTTTGTCTCTCTTCTTAGTTTCTTTAGTTTACGAAACCGTTTTATTTATCTTTTAACTTCTTCTTCGTTTTCTTTGTCACGTTTCTCGTCACGTTACCAATTCCCGCATTCTCGATCAACGAATTAGTCTATCCAACCAAGCCGACGTCTGACGAGACGTCGACTTAAACTCCTGCATGATGCACACCACGATCGAGCACGATCATTAAGATAGTCCCAAAGATCCTTCGTGACACCTTTCCTCGTATATTCTTATTAATGGATGTATTCACTCTTTTTCAACGAACGACAACTGCCTCTCTCTCTCTCTTTCTTTTTCTCCCTCCCCCCTCTCTGCGTATGTCTCAAAAATCGATCGTTCGTGTGTCGACGGGTGAATAGAGATAATTCTTCAACGATTCGATTATAATCGACAATGATCTTTTATTTATTTACTTTTTTTTTTGGTTAACTTAGTCGTGAAACAATGTTAAACACAGCAGAGTAGCGAGTGTTGACTTGAAAGGAAGCCACCGGTAAAGCAATCGTAGAAAACCGTGGCTTGGATCGCGCAGGACCGTACATGGATCTTGTCCTAGAGCTCCGCACTTTTTGGCGCTGACTGGCCTGCGAAGAGTGCTCTGCGGATGAACTCTTCCAGAGAGGGGGAGAGAGTCGGCGAAGGGTACTTCTCGAAGGGGTGGTTTACTCCGGGTGCCAGTGGTGGTGGGATGGAAAGTACGGGACGGAGCAAGGGGTTGTCAAACCGCAACGACGAACAGAAGGCGGAGCTTCGAAACGTTAGCGCATGCGTTTGATCCCTTTAGCTTGGTCGGCCATCTTTCTTCCTGCCTTCGTGTGGGTGTCGCTAACCGCGACCACCCGCTTCTCTCTTCGCATCCACCTCTTCGATCCAACAGCACCACCTTCCTGACGTCTCTCTTTCTCTCTCTTTCTCTCCCTCTCTCTCTCTCTCTCTTTTCCTCTTTCTTTCTCTTGAAACTCCAACCCCATTCCTGTTGAAACCCTCTACCAAGAGACTACTATGAGGAGCAACCAACCTTACCCCGTTCCGGTGTCTCCTCGTCGACACGAGGATGCGGTCTTCTACCTACTTTTCTTGCCCCACCTTTAGGCTCCTCTATGAGCACGCGAGATCCGGTCGAGCGATCCGACTGTACCTACCGGACTAAATATACACGGACCGAGTGCGTGGCTTACTACTTGCAGCCGTATCTACTACTACAACTGGATTAGTGGTAACTCCGAGGAATTCTTCCAACGAGTCTGACTTAACTTTCTACCTTTGTACTACTTTGAATTTTCTTGGAACTTGGCGCACTTCGAAAGAAAAAGTAATATCGGTCGATTAAAACGATAGAAACGATCGAGAAAAATGTCCGAAAGTCCGTATCCATCCTTCTTCTTACCAATGGGCTATTAATTATTTATCCAACGGATTCCAATCTCGCACGATCGCCGGCCCTTCGATAGCAATCCGAGCTCCGAGGGTGAGCAATTTAGGCGGGCCGTTAAGCGACTTATTCGTCGGTTTCCACGGACGGCGGTCAAACGTCGTTCGTTATTTTCATCGGAAGGCAACCTTGGGGAATAGCGACGCTTCCAAGTTAGGAATACCGGCTAGAAAGGACGGGAAGGACAGTGCCGTTGCTGACGGTGATGGAAGAAAGGATGAGATGGAAGAGATAGACTAACATAAGAGAGAAAGAGAGAGAGAGAGAGAGATGAGTAGGAGGGGGAGAAGAGAGGGCCTCGACAGCAGTCGTTTTCCGAGGGATGTTGGCCGGAAGGTTCCCGCGGGGCCTGTGTTATCGCCTCGGCAGGATGACCAGCCCGCGTTATCAAATATTAAACCTACTTGCACCGGCAGCCTATCCTCGACAAGGTATCCAAAGCCTCCCCCTTTTCGTCCTCCGTTAGCCTCGCACCAACCACCACTGGCTACCGCCAAAACCTACACCCACTTTCACCCACCCAACCATCAGGAGAGAGAGAAAGAGAGAGAAAGAGGAAGAGAGAAAATTCTACACTCTCGTCTATCCGGTCTATCCGTGCTTATGTTCTTGCCATTGTGTTGTTTCTGTTGTCGTTGTTTGCCCGCAACAACGAGAGAAATCCACACTAGGCCCGCGAAATTGCTTGCCCGCAACCGTTTCCACTGGCCTCGAGGTAAACCGGTAAAAATTGATTTTCGAGCCCGCCAAGGAGAGATACACAACGCGACGAAAGTTCGAGGCCAAGTCGTAGAGGTTCTCCACCTTGGTCCTAAGGTTTCTTCTGATGGAACGATAAAAGTCCGGAAGAAACTTAACTCGAACTTTTTCTTACAAGTTTGATAGTCGACAAGACAGATGTTTTTCTTTATTTTTTATTTCTCTTTCTTTTTTTATTGTTTATTTTCTACGCTTTATATTTTTTATTTTTCTCATTCGTTTTTTTTTTTTTTTTATATTCTATTGTGAATATCGTTTACTTCTAATAAAGAACCGGATAAATATAAATAAATTTACATGAAATATTTCAACTCATCGACCTAAAAAACGTTAGCCTCGAGAGTCATCAAAGTAGAATTTTTTCGTTCGTACCACACGATATCTTCGATGTCGAACAACAAATAAATTATGAAGGAACTTGGAAATGTACTCCCTTTCTAATTACAACCCGATACTCCGTGATTCGAGGTAGCAACAACTCCGTGGTAAAAATAGCGGTGGATGTCCATCACGTTTGAACGTAGAACGATAAAAAAATCGAATATATTTGATAGCTAGGTACGTATAACATGGTGAACTATGGAAAGTGTACCGTGAATAGTTGAAAAAGTATCGTGAGCGTTGAAAACCGCGACATGCATCGAAAGACTGAAATTCAAGTAAAAAAAACAAATTTTAGATAGATGTCGATTGTGAAGTTATCGAAAACTACGACCTCTAAAAAAGTTTATCATGAAATTTTCAAATGAAAAAAACTATTTACTAAATAATATTTTCATTTAAATATCCATTGTTACGGATTTTTATTTAATTTTGTTCCTCCTTTGTTAACGATGTTTTATTTGTTTAAAATTATCCTTTTCCCTTAAGTATTTCTTTCTTTCTTTTATCTTATTCTTCTTTTCTATGCAAGCTCGGACTACTTCTTTATCCTCTGACCTCGCTTCTCGATGACAAAGCAAATTGTGTCCTGCGAATGGATTTGACGTTGTATAACGTGGATTCGCAAACGCCAACTTCCATGAGGCTTTTGAATTAGCAAGAAAGAGAGAGAGAATAATAATAACATAGGTTCGAAATAAACCGGCGTGGTAGTTCGAAGCGAGCTAAATGAAAGTTACCCGGGAATTACGCAACTGTAATACCGCATATTTCCAATCAAGCTAATGAGTATAATCGGCAGCCGTTTCGCTGTGGGGTCTGTGGGTAGATTCGCCCTGGAAATTCGAGGGATTCGCGTCCTGTCGTGTCGTGGGTAAAGGGTAAAGGTGAAAGGGCGCTCCGGGTCGTGTATTCGCTGTATGCAAACTGGAGAAAACTTTTTTTTTCCCAAATCATTGTACTTTTTCATCGATGTGTATCAATCAACTAGTTACTAAATTATTATTGTGTCGGGGAGAATCATATGGTTTCCCTTTTTATAAAAATATATTTTTATATAGTATTTATAATATAAAAAATAAATAAACAGTTATATACGATAATTCGCGAAATATTTCGTTTTCCAATTTCTTCATGCGTATATTTAAATCGGAATATATTTCGCTTTTCGTCCTTTCAACGATAAACTTCAACGAATAAACACACGACAGAATCGTATAAGCTCTTTCGTGATTATACGAATTAGAATCATGATTATAGAAATAATGTACGCGATCAATGATCACACTCAGACCGTGCGCGTAATAAATCAAATGAACGATAAATTTCATTATAACTTGAGTAGATACATTGATACCAGATTTGCAATAAACGAACTCATTGTCAACTTACAAATAGTATACCTCGACATCGACGTCAGCAATGATTTCTTAAAATGTCATTAACACTTATAACGAAAACGTAGATAAATTTACAATGATTAATAGAATAAAAAACATATCATCTAGGATCAATAGAATAGGACGTTTCATTTAAATCTGAAATATCACCGTTAATTTCGATGATGCTGAAGTAAAAATCAACATAAAACATAGTTCCATCAAAAGAAAAAGAAATTTGATAATTAACATAAAATAATTTTCAATATTATTCAAATCGAACAATTATTATCTTTAATATTATTTCTTATCGTGAAAAATAACGAAAATATTTGAAGTATTCGAGTTAGGTGATACATCCTGTATGTATATATGTATATTGTATTAGCTTTCCGTACATTACATTCTACCTCGTTGCATTGTTAGTAACGTATAACGTGATCGCATTGCATGGATCAAATCAGAATTTTGTTTGTCCATTTCCCAACTATTTGCGAATTTCATGTCTTGATCGGCTTAAATGCGCGTGTTTCATCTGCTATTCCTTTATATAAAGGGTTTATCTTGCGTATCTCTCGCTGGACGATAATCAGATTTATCGGCCTGGGAAGTATTTTCAAATCCCTTTACTTTTTTACTCGATGCCGCGGCCCACGGATAAACAGCTTTCGAAGGACGAATTATTTACCGTTCGAGGCGAGCACGTTACGCTCCGTTTCAAAGAAGATTCGAATCCATCTCGTTTCGTATTTCGAATATATATATATTTATGTTCATTTCTTTTTGGTCAATCTTTTCCTAGCTATATATTCTCTATTCTATATTCAATAAATATACACATATCATATGTGCTTTTTAGTGAATCGTTGAACCGTTATAAACGTCAATGCATTCGTTCAACACTTCTCGACAGCAAGATCTTGCTTTACATTCAACCTACTAACTCTAAGATCTGCTCTTAAAAAGACATATGAAAATATTTAATATTGAATTTTGTAACATTATTTTATTCTATATAGCATCGATATATCCGTACCTTTGTAACGAGACAATTTTAACATTGAAATTTTCTTATTCTATATATCACATATGATATACACATTACAATATTACTTAAATTTATATTTTTATTTAGTGTTCTATGAAAATTTAAACTTTTTCTTAGTAGAGCACATGATTCATAATATTATAATGCATTTACGTTCGCAATAAACATTTTCGATAGACAGAAAAAAGATGTAAGATAATTAAAAAATGAATGACAAATGAATAGAAGTCAGTTAAGAATAAATTCTACCGAGACACGTAAAAACCTGATAAGAAATACTTTTAATAGAACATCAACCATCAAGCCAATCCAAAGAAAACTCGACTCGCACTTTTAGCTCAACTCTCATCTAAAGTATTTCACGTAAGTTTTAGCATCGGATGAGGACAATCACATCTTGCCTGACGAGTCAATGTTCTTTCCACTTAAAGCACCAGCGCTAGAAACGGCGATCGAAGTCGTCTGGTTTTACATCAGAGTAGAGAACAATCTCATATATGTATTTCATGTAAAATATGCCCCAAGCATTGACGGCTAAGTTACCTCGCGCGAACACCCTCTTTTACCACCCTCAACTCCCACCACCTAGTCACTCTCTACAACGTTACACGTTGAACCTATCCGAACGTGCACGGTTTACACGTCCATGAAGCTAATGTTTACAGTGTTAGGTCTATTGGATTAGCCCATACATAAAGCACCTCGTTCTCTTTGATATGCACATACGTGCATTTCAAGAGCTCTCTCTTTCTCCCTTTCGTACACATCCACACTCACTCACGTCCATACACACACAAACACATACTTGCTAAATGAGCGTGCCGCGTGATCGAGCGTGCTTTCATTAGTTAAGCTCAACCCCGAGAGACGATCACACCAAGAACCAACGTCGTTCGAACTTTCTACCTTATATATCGTTATAATAATGAGCCTTTCAATTTCTCTAATTTCTATTATTATAAAATATAATATTAGCTAAAATTTACTTATACTATCAATTTTCATGATTATTATTATTATTATTTTTATTATTTTTATTATTTTATTATTATTATTTTAATTCCTTTTTGTATACTTGGTTTACTTTATTTTATTTTATTCTTAAATGTTTGTTTCCAACTAAATATGAATTAGTTTTCCTGTTTATATTAGTGTGTGAATCCATTATTTTGATTTAATTATTTCTATTTTTGTATTTTATAAGTTGTATCGTCCAGCTCCAGGCGGAATATAATAAGTCTGTCGAATCTCAGAACTTAGCCTTATACGTTCTCCTCTTTTTTTTTTCTCCATGTTTCCTAGGTTTCCCTTTTAGCCGTTGTTTACAACAAAACAAGGATTACTAAAGAGGAATTCTTAATGCAAAGAGTTATTATTATTATCAGTATTATTATTATTATTATTATTACTATTATTATTATTATTATTATTATTATTAAAAGAATAAAGATTATAGATATAAAAAAAAGTTCTTTCAAATATTTATAAGAATTGTCCATGAATATCTAAAATATTGATTGAATTCTTAAATGTTGCTTTGTTTTTTGATAGAAAAAATGATAAAAATTTGTTCTGCACTCAACGCTATAAGAAAGATGTTACTTTGGGAGAGTCAGACGTTCTTATCTTCTTAAAAAGTTATAACGAAAAATTGTGCTCGCGCGAGCTATTTCTCTTGTTCGTTTCTTTTCAACATCCGAAACGTAAGGCGCACACGCTTTCTACCAATTGGTCCGACTAGTAAGGTAGAAGATCGTGAACGGAGATATGAGCCCGCGTTCTCCGCATATAGGGAATTTCCTCTTTCGTATACTAGCAGATTGAAACATTGCTCATTCAAGAATCGCAATGATCGTTAATCTTGCACGAATTGCGCTACCTATCTCTCTTCTTCTTTCCCTCTCTCTCCCTCTCTCTCTCTCTCTCTCTCTTTTTCTCTTTCTCTTTCTCTTTCTCTTTCTCTTTCTCTTTCTCTTTATCTCTCTGTCTTTCTCTTTCGATAATTATGAGACGATATATAAGCTTAGAAATTAGCCCTCTAACTATCAACATTACTAATTGTTAAAATAGATCCCTTTTAGGTATTATGTTAGTATTATCAGCAGTTAAAATATAAAGTGTCAACGTTTCATTACAATTTATTATACTTTTTCATTACCTTAAGTTTATTTATAAATTAATCTCAGTAATATAATATATATATATCATAAATATTAGTTTCCAGAAAAGTTCGCATCGATTTTAAAAAATCATTTAAAGGCAATATTTTTATTTATTTATGCAATCGATATGTATATATATATATATATATATATTTTTAATTTAAAATATTTTTTTAAATATTTTACTTTTATTAAATAGGAATAAAATTGAAATAAAGAAAAATTATTAAATTAAAATATTTTTTAATAAGGATATATATATATATATATATGTATAATTAAATCGGCACGAACTTTCCAGGCAATACAATCGTCGTTATTTATTTAAGAAGATAAGAACATCCGATTGTTCTAAAGTAATATATTTCTTATAGTGTTGATGATATATATCACAAAATAGTATTATTGTACTGTGATAAATTAGATAAATCTCTACAGTGCAGATATTTAAAATACTTTGAAAGTAAATATCAACATTGTTAATACCTCTCTATTTCCCCTTCTCTTTTCTATCAAATTTAGAACAAAATTGTCAATAATATAAATTACACAACTTATATTTTCTTTTTAAAACTATTACACCTTATTATATAATCAACATTTCTATCGAATTATTACAAATAATCTTACAATAACATACAAAAAATTGTAACTTTTCTTTTTATCAATTTCTCACTCAAACCATCGTGAAAGTTTTCGAAACTCGAGATGTAATCAAATCGACGTAGGTATCGGCGTGGCCAAGAAAAGGGTCGATTAAATTCACGGTTACGCGAAGTTTGTGGCAATTGAAACGGAGAGCGGGTCAAACTAGTTCTAAGGAAAGAAGTGGGAAGGAGAGAAGTAGAAAAAGAAGTAGAATGAAAGAAAGAACGAGAGAGAGAGAGAAAGAGGGGGAGAAAGAGGGGGAGAGAGAGAGAGACGATAGGAGGAGAACAAAAAGGAAAAGAAGAAAAAGAGTCTGGATCATAGGGAACACGAAAAGAATCCACGGGAGAAAACGGCTGGATGTTGCGGAGGATAGAAGAGGAGTACGAGGAAAAAGAGGAAAAAAAGAGAGGAGAATACTGGAGGAGGAGAAGCAAGAGTGAAAGGGGAAAGTCGAAACCCGCGCCAAGGAAACATAAGAGCGCGTTCCACCATACAATACACGCGTAGGAACACGCGGGCTTTTTCTCTGGCACGTAGAGATATATACTATATATATATATATATAAAGAGAGAAAGAGAGTGATATGCGCGCGAGCGCGTACGAGCGAAAAACACGCGAGTACCATGGACCGTTTTGCACGTACGTTTCACGAGGAGGAGGAAGAAGAAGAAGAAGAAGAAGAAGAAGGAGGAGGAGGAGGAGGAGAGAAGTGTGAGCGAAAACACAAACGAGAAAGATACGGATACGTAACGCATACATACACATACCCACACATAAGAGAATAGACAGAGAAGAGAGTACAGACACATAGATCGCATACTTATGCCGTCGCTGTGCACATAAAGTTAGGGGGCCGCGCGTTCTCTCTCCTACGTTGCCGCACAAGAATAAGAAACACGGTAGCATACATAAACAAGGAGGTTGGGGATGCAGCAATTTAAAACGTACCCCGGAATTCCTCCCAACGGGGCCGTAGAGCGGCCCTCTATATTACGAATTCCCCTCCTCTTCCTCCTCCTTCACCTCCTCAACCTGCTCCTCCTCCTCCTCCCCCTCTTCTCACCCTTTCTTTTTCTCGTTCTCTACAGCATCCACGGCTGCGAAATTTCGGTCGTGTAAGAAAATCGAAACTGCTCGCGATAACATAATTTCTTCTCGATTTCATCTTGTTCGTTTGAACGTAAGTGTGTGCATAGTAGTCGGTAAAAAAAAAAAAAGAAAAAAAAAGAAGCAAAAGAAATAAGAGTAAAACAATAAAAAAGAAAAAAAATCTACGAATACATGAAGGAACGATCTACGTAAAGAGGTTTTTTTCTAGCTTATTATTAAACTTCCAAGGAAGGCATTGTCGAGTTCTACTCGATAGATCCCGACTAGTACGGGAGCTTGTAATAAACTTTTATGAGACGTTAACCGCGTATAATATCGAAGTAGAAATCCTTGGCCTTATACGATGACTCCCATTATGCAGATCCTACGTCTACGTCTATGTCGTTGTCGTTGTCGTTCTCGTCATTTTCGTCGTCGTCGTCGTCGTCGTCCTCGTCGTCGTCCTCGTCTCCGTCGTCGTCGTGGCAATGCCGCGGATAAGTCAAATAGCGATAACAATGGCGGGAGGGAATTTGAAGTTGTGCGGCTCTGAACGTTCTGAAAGCAGGGCGATTGGCTGTTTGAACGGCGGTGTCGCCTCAGGCTGCCGTGTTTGCAGACATAAGGAAGTCGAGGTCGGTTGGTTCTCTCTCTTTTCCTCTCTCTTCCTCTTTCCTCCGTTGAGTGCGCACACGCGACGACGACTTTGGACTGTAGAAAGAGAAAGAAAGAGAGAAAAAGGAAAAAGAGAGATAGAGAGAGAGAGAGAGAGAGAGAGAAAGAAAGTGGATGGAGAGGGTACAGAGACGAGGGAGTTCAATTGGTGGCGGCAATCCTAGTAATGTACCCGTGGGGCTGTGTCAAAGTGCCTTCTAGAAGAGAACGATGTTGCATTCAGCATTCTAAAACTTCTTTCTTGCTACGCGAAAGAGCCGTAAGCTCGAGAAAAGAGAGAAAAAAAAAAGAAAGAAAAGGAGACGCAAGATATTCTTATTCTTATACCAACGATTTTATTCGAATTTCCACGCGTAACCCGTTATTTACATTTTCTGCATAAACTGAACTATCGAAGAAACATTGACACTACAGAGAATGACCGTGATATATACACATATATATATATACCTAGCATAGAAATTTCCAAATTCGAGGAAGATGATACATACATATCGTTGAAGAAGACTCAGCAAGAAAGAAGTTCGATGCTTCTTACGTTCACACCTTCTTGCACGAAGTATGGCAAACTTTTAAAAAGGCGACGATCTCTTAATAATACATGTCGTGGTGGTAGAAGCGACCGGTAAAACAGTTATAAAAACAGCGGTAACTACGTTAGAATCAATTATTTAAGATGCAGAGCTCCGTAAAGAGAGAGTGGAGCAGTCGTAAAGGGGGTGGAAGAAAGTAATGCCGTTCGTGGAAAGATGCTGGTAGCTCCAGGCAAAGAAAAAGAGTGAGAAAGATAAGATAGATAGAGAAAGAGGTAAAAGAAGAGAGAGGTAGGATGGCTATCGCGGGAATTATAAAGGCCGTAGTTAAAAGTTGCTTCGACTATCAGGGGACTGACCGGCTGAAGACGAAGTCCAAGCATTATTGTGAAACGCTTTCGTTTCGAGTGAACTTCAAAAAGTTAGAAAAACATTTGATAAACCTTTGAATACTCGATAGAATTCGAGAGAAACGGAAACGATCGATTAGAAATCTCTTCCGATCGATTAATTTTATGTAAAATGAACTTTAATCTTTACGACGAAGAAGACGCTAACGATTTTGACGTAGTGATCGTTGGTGCTGGTTTAACGGGACTTACCACAGCATACAATATACTTAAAAGGAAACCTTCTTTAAATGTATTAATCATCGAAGGAACCGGTAATTCTTTCATATTTTTCTCATATTTCCGATCGAAGCAGTGTCAATATACTTTCTTACAAGTGAGATTCCTTCATCGTAAAATCTTATACGTCTTATATATCTTTACGATTACTACAGATAAAGCTGGGGGACGCGTTTTATCACAGAATTACAGCGAAACCTTTTACGCCAGTCTCTTGCAAAAGCATATCACTCGTCTTATCCATACACTGAACATAAATACTTGCTCGAGGCAGAACATAGACTGGTCTGGAAAAAAAGTGTTTTTTACAAAAAACGGTCCCGTAGAAAAATTGCCAGCTTTATTCGCAGCTGAAGTTCGTTATTTTATTCAAGTGGTAATTATTTATCTGAATTGTTTTCAGAAACAGTATTCAAGGTTCTTAAATCAGATATGAAATTTCATACGATTCTTTTCTAATGTGCTCAGATTCAAAAAAATTCTTTAAATCCATGCTTCAAGACGTACGTAAGGAACAAGATTACGCATAAATTAGCTACAACCAGCGTCGATCAATTACTGAAGAGACTTGTGTTCTTTTCCAATGCCAGATCCGTATGCAGTTCACTTATCTATAGTACATGCGGTAAAAATTAATATTTCTAATAAAATTCTGACATTCTGATATTTTTTTTTTCAATCGATCCTTATCTACTGAATCCTTGCAACGTATATTCATTTATCAGGTATGAGAGATCTTCGTAAGCTATCAGCATTATGGATGCTTGTAATGTTAAATGGTGCAGGTGGATTGCTCAATCGACTAAAATTCACGATGGGAGATAAAAGCCGTTACTTCGTTCAAGTTATTATAAATATTTTTACAATTAAAACAATTATAATTCACAATGTGTAAATGATTTCGCTATATATTATTTTTTAAATTTAAACGAAAAAAAAGAAAAGATTACCCCATTTAACAGGGTGGAATGACGCAATTAACCGAAGAATTATTAAACCATATACTATCTAAAAATGGTCATATTATTTATGGTGAAATTGTTACGAATATTCAATTCAGTGAGGACAGGGCTTATTGTTATACTACGCGAAACTGTTTCAAGTACGTTTAAAAATAGTGTTATTGTTGAAGTCAACATTTTAATAGAATTTATTAATATTATTCATCGTGCTAACGCGCGTATTTAATTGATCAGCGTTTTTCGTAAATATATAACTGTGTACGGGTATATAGATGTGACATCGTAGTGATAGCAGTACCACCCCCAGAAATCTCTCACATTTGTATCGAACCATCCTTACCTGAACACGTATCTCGATCCCAAATGTTATTTCTACATAGTGACAATATATTTTTCAACGCATTTTATAAATATCCTTTTTGGAAAGATGAATATAGCGGTGATGTTTTAGCAACATTAGATTCAAATACTATTTTAAATATTGCTTATGATGCAACATGCAATAACTCTAAACGAGGAATTATAGCTGGATGTCTTAATAATACCAATATTATACCAACTACATCGAAATTGCTTTTGTTCGAAACACTAAGTCAAAGTTTCAAAAATAACGAAGCAAAATGTTGCACCAGTTATAAAGAACACGAACGATCTACAGATGAAAATATTGAAATTAAATTGAGAAGTAGTTGGCTTATGAGCGTTATGCAACCATGTAACATATTTTACCATGTTGATCATGTAAATGCATCCATTGATAGGTAAGAGTATTTTATCGATTTTTGTCGAACGTATATTTTTCAAGTAGTATTTTAAAAGTAGCTTTTATCTTTCTACTAGGGTTTTTTTCGCTGCGAGCGAATATGCTACAAAATGGCCTGGAACGATAGATGGTGCGATCGAGACAGGCGAATTAACAGCAAATCTTATACTTTTAAGAGTTAGACCGCAAACTTTAGAGTTTGCTGACATGATAACTATGTAAGTTTTAAATTGATCAATTTGTTATACAATTACTGCGTAATATTTGTAGACAAATACTTTATTTCCAAGTATACTAGATGAAATCTTAATTTTTTACTTTTAATACAGACAAAATGAAATCAACGTGCAAAAATCGCTCCCAATTGAAGTAGCTATAATGCAATATTTTTGCTTAGCAATGAATATGATCATATTGACTTCATTTTTACATATAGCATATAATAAATAAAATTATCAACAATCTAAACACGTTGAAATGTTAGTTCCTACCAGATCACTAAATTCAAATAACGTGAATACGGTTAGTTAAATGAATAGATGATTCAATCGAAAAAACAAAAAAGGATCTTCTGCCGTTGACTATAAAGAGACGAACTCTGGAAATGTGGGATAATTATGTGGAAGTGGTCGTAAACGGTGGAGTAATATAAAAATATAATAGATAAAATTATCCATTTAAAATTGATATCAAATCACTATGTTGGTATTATTTCAATAGTATTTATTTTTTATGAAATCATGCATATGATTCAGGAAATTCAAATGTTACATCCCGACCTGTCAGTTTCTTATAAACAGAGGCGAAAGTGTCGACCTGAAAAATATAGAAAAAATTAGTGAAATTGTAAATGGTGGTGACTGTATACGAACGATACAGCATACATTTAATATGCTATTTAATTATATAACTAATACTAAGAAGACATACTTTATGTTCAATGTTAGTCTGCTCATTTTTATCCAAGTGGACTTTAATAAGTTGTTTGCCCTCTGCTTTAACGCGAATGCGTTTGCCAACAATTTCAACTGGATAGACCAAATCTTCTAGAAGTGCATCGTAGACGGCAGTCAATGTGCGGCTACAAAATTTAAGAAAATATTATATAGAATTATACTACATTACACAAAATTTCAAAGCAACGCATTTCACTAAACATTGATAGAAATGATTCCAAATAATTGTAATAATAATAGTTAAATTACCTTCTTGGTCTCTTTTGCTTATTCTTTGTACGTGTTTTCCTAGTTGGTTTAGGTAAGATTTTTCGTTCTCCTACAAACATAACATGTTTACCAGAGAACTTCTTTTCTAATTCGCGTACCAATCTCGTATGAATCTTTTGAAATGCTTTTAATTTTGGCATTGGTACATAAATAATTATTGACTGAAACAAAAGTACTAACATTAATTAAGGCGTTTTCTAAAGATAATACATATGAACACATATGTAAAAGATATCTATAAATGCTTTTAGTATATATTAAAAAACTTTTACCTTTTTATTGTTGGTTTCAATTTCTCTTGCCTTAGTAATATAAAGCTCTCTTAGTTGTGATTTGAGATCACTATTCATTTCTAGCTCTAAAAGAGCTTGTGAAATACTGGCCTCAAACTGGTCGGCTTCGGCGCCCCCACTCTTTATGATTTTAGCATTTGCAGTGAACATCTGAAAATAATTAGGTTATGTTACTATTGATACAAATTATAAACCACAAAATAATATTAACTTTTATGCTGTGGTTAAATGTTTAAAATGCTGATAATATTATATCACTAAATAACACTTTCAAACATGAATATATGATCAAAATAAAATATTTTAGGCGTCACACAGTTAGTAACATCCATTAGTATCAACTTGTTGAGTATGCAATCTGCATTAAATATTTTTTTCCATACCACTTTAAGAAATTTTTAATCACATTAACAAAATAATTTACCGTTCTTTCTTCAATTTTTCTTTATAGTCAAAAAAATCCTGTAGAACACGCAGGTCGTAAGCTTCAACACCATGCTAAAAGAGGCAAAGGGTAGAAAGAACATAGATTGGAACTACCACTACTTAGGATTCACTCAGCTTTGACCACGGGTTCAGTAGAATGGTCAGGATTGGTGGATTTATCGTCCAATAAACATCAGCCAATAATGTATGAGTGTATTTTTAAAAATTAATTTTTATTAAATTATTTATTCCTTTTATTATTTATTAAGATAAATTTGTATGAAAAATGTTATAAAAGTATTATTCTATAATATTTTTAAACATATATATATTATATACAAACAGAAGTCACTATAGTACAGTAATCATATTAGTTACTAGGTGGCGGTACGAGCATTTCAGCAATATAGTTTCTATTATTCCAGAAACTAATCTTAAAATATAATACACTTATGCTATTCTCTGTATTACATTGAATAGTGCTTACTAACACTACTGATAGAGAAAAAGCAAGTTACAAAGTATTATAAAATATTAAGAAATGTGTAGGGTGTAAATTTTTTTTCCAAATAATGAATTGACATTAACATTTTAAATGATTATTTTTGATAAATAATCAATATATAATTACGCTTATTAAAAATTTACAAATAAAGAAATTTTGTACGGTCGGCTTATTATGGTTGATGTTTATACGCCGAGAGCTGAATGTGAATTAAATATTCTACGTTATATAAATATATATGTTTATCTTTGTTTCATTAAAACAGTGAAAAATGAGTTCTGGGTTCATATCGGAAGCTGAAATAGCAGAGCAAAGAAGAATAAGGCAAGAAGAATGGGACCGTGTACGAACAGCTGACCAACCTTTAGGTTATTATCGTACAAGTTATTCGATTGTTCGTTATTTGTTAAATGTCATGTACTCCAAATTAAGTAAAACCTATTAACTCTATACGATGAAATTAAACTATAAGAGAAAATTAAATCAGCACTTTTAACATCTAAGTAAAAATATATATTTGAATTATTAGTGTTAATATCTAGAAAATATTAATAATATATAAATTGCTTATAACAATAAAAGTGATTAATATTTTAATCAAATTTTGATAAATAAAAGAATATATACTAAACATCCGATTATAAAAGTTTGACAAATATGATGATTAAAGAATTATATATTTTTTACTATTTTTTAGAACCTCCTGACGAACCATATGATCCTAGATCTTTGTACGAACGTTTACAAGAACAAAAAAGCAAACGAGATGCAGAATACGAGGAAGCTCATAAACTTAGTAAGAAAAAAAAGATATTTCGTTTATTTGCATTTATTTGAATGAATATTGTCATTATTGTTTTCCAGAAAATATGATTAAAGGATTAGATGATGATGAAGTAGACTTTTTAGATTTGGTTGATAGAACTAAGTTAGAGGAAGAACGTAAGAAAATTCTTGAAGAAGAAAAAGAAATGCGTGACTTCAAAGCTGCTGTTGCTTCTTTACAAGAAAAGTCATTAGATGAAAGATTAAAACAAGAATTAAAAAAACCACAAATCCCTAACAAGAATGTTTGTAGTAGCAGGTAAAATATTAAATCAAAATATATTTAAACTATATTTCACACAATTGATCATTATGTTTGTGTTAATTATTATTAATTTTAATAAAACATTTACTTTATCTTTTAGTGGCCGTAATTCCCAATTAAAATTACTGGCAGGTGTGGTTGTGAAAAAGTCAGAAAAACCAAAGTTAAGTAAGTTGAAATTATAAGGTATAAAATAAAATAATAAATATTTAGTTCAAAAATTAAACTCATTAATTAATTTAGGTGAGGGCAAAGGTGTCAAAAGAAAATTGTCTTCTCCAGAATTAGATAAACATTTAGCAAAAGAAGATGATAATCATTTACAATATTCGCAAATAATAAATACGGAATCAAATGTGCTCGTGGAAAACAAAAAATCATATTTATCTGATGCAGTAATTAATCATACTGGGGGAATGAAATGTATTGGTATATTACCAGGACTTGGTTCTTATGACGACTCGAGCGATAGTGATTGTAGCTCAGATACTGATCAAGATCCAGAAATAATTCAATCCAAATATGATCTTTTAGGACGTAAAATAGTAGCTGCAAAAGATAAGGAGAAAAGCTGAATAAGAAGTATAAGTAAGCATTTTTTTTCAACAAGATAAAATGAGTGACATTTTATTTAACTAGTTGTTAAATAAGAAAATATAATCATAACTTAAATTTTTAATTTCGGAATCATTAAAGTTCCAATTTATAATGCGTGAATATATAAAAATTGAATTATTCTCTTAAAAAGGTCATATTATTTTTATTTCTATGTTAGCTATGTATTGTGTACTATTAAAATTGCAATTATTAAAGAATTTGTGTAATTATGTGGGAGTATAAATGTATTGAACAAAGACGACTAAACAAATACATTTCTATACAATCGGTAAATCTAAATTTCTTCTAATTAGTATTTTAAAAGTACTTTACATTTAATTGTTACCAAAATATTGTCAATGAATAACATTCATACATACAGAGTGAGTCTCCTAATATGACGACTTCAAATGACTTGTAAGTTACTCGTAAAACGAAAAAATGTTTTAAACAAAAGTTATATGGTATCTAGGAAGACATACAGTGCTTTAATTTGTTTTTTATTATCTTACAATTTTATTGAGATTCTTAACACAATAGCACGTCATGTCTGTAAACATGTTCCCTGCTAGATGTTAGAAATCATCAACATGAATGTTGAAAAATTCACATTACATTCGTAAAATTGATCACAAACACTGGTGGAATTTGAATGTTTGGTCACCAAATTGTTGGACTGTACTTCTTTGAAAGATCACTAATAGATCAAATATACTTCACATTCTTGCCTGAAACACTGCCTATTAGAAAATGTACTTTAACACTTTGATATTTAACATAAGTCACATTGGTCATATACATGACCATCATATGACCGGTCATGATTTCTCCTGTGACGCTGCAGTGATCATTGGTGTCAGAAATGTTTAAACTATTTACAATTGTAAAAGTTCAATAAAAATTTACAGTTAGAACGTTCTGAACATAACTGTTAAATAGAATATACTTTGAAATAAAAAGTGCCCCATTGAACAATTACAAATTTTTATTGGAACATCGAAAATGAAAGATTCATTTTCATGAAATCTTGAATAATAAAAATACTACCGTGGCATCTTGAGCGAAACAAGTGATTTCTGCATGGCAGTCAAAGTATTAATATGTCAAATAATGTGGTATCAACATGACAGCTGTCATATTAGCTTTGCGTTATGCTTCAAGTTTGTGCTATTTATTGGCATCTTGCATTTTTTAAGTATAGAGGACGGAAGATCAAAATTCACATCTTATACGCATTGAACCATTATTGTGTGAATAATAATTATTAAATTTATATGATTTCGTATTTACTTTATAAACCTTCCTTTCAGTCTCAAACAATTACTTAAAAATATAGCATCAACGTGAAAAGTATTTTGGAAGAAATTTTTTGCAGATAAATGTTAAGTGATGTTCGCAGTGATAATAAAAGATTTTGTTTAATAATACATTTTCATTGCAATTAATAGGTGAATTCATATTTCACATATTAATAAGGTAATATATATATAAATAAGGTAAGATCCATTTTACAGTATACTGTCAGCGTAGCGTTAAATATATATTATATATGATTTTAATACTATAATTAAATATCTTTTTTGACATTTTCTTTAAATATTAAACATTATGTTGTTTATAATTAATTTTTTATTTACAATAGTAAATTCATAGCAATCATTTTTACATAATATTCTAATAATTATACTACTCCATTTTCTCTCTAAAGCAGCAAAACTCAACTTTGGCTCACAAAATCGATTACGCTTATAAAAACAATATTTAAATACTGCTGAGGTTAGCATGAAAAAAGTGTTATAAAAAAAAAAAAAAAGAGATACAGAAAGGTTATTTACCTCTATTCTAAAGCCAGATTTATAAATAAAAACAAATAACTTCGCATGAAAGTCGAATTTCCACATTAATTTAATGGCAACCAGTCAATAAATTATAATCTTGTACAAATGAAGATATTTGTAATAAGTTCCATTTTAACGTTTTCTACTTAAATAAAAAATCGTATTGAACAGAAGTGTTATACCGTACGTATAGATTGTTACGTATTTATTTATCTGCACGTATGTGTATCAGCGTTAAATTGTATAATTCAATTAAATCATGGAAACCCTTGGTTTTATCCAAACTAACTAGGCGTTTTTGGGAAAGCATATAAAATGAAGTATATTATACACTAAACTAATAGTTTCATGAAATATAAAGGTAAAATATAAATTCATGAGAAACGAATAAATCAGTAAAATCTGAGGTTTACACGATTTAACTAAAGTATACAACATAACGCTATCATATAGATTTACAAGTAATTTCTGTGTAAGACAATCGTTAAGTTCCTATAAATGGTCGTATTTTGTGAGTTAGACCATTATTACAGAATAAATAATTAGTACAGAGAAAATAGGATTAGGCTTAAGAAATTTAAGAAATTATACTGTTTGTTTTTTCATAAAACTATCCGAAACCGTACTATGTGTTTTTATGTTTTTTCTGCAATACTAACAATTAGACAACAAAAAAATGTTCCCATTTAAATTTTATTGATTTAATACTATAGTAACTATCCTCAACACAGGTTTTAATGAAACAATCATACATTTAAGAGACTATAAATACAGGATAAGATCATATTATAGAATTTCATATAATCCATTACCAGGCAAAAGCGATTATTTTAATTTTGAGAACTTTCATAATTGTATTATATTGAAACACTTGGTTAATACTTAATCTTTTATATTTAAAACAAATGCCTTCATTAAGCTAATATCATTAAATAAAAACGATTTTTATGATAGTTTAATAATAAACAATATAACAATGTAGATTACTTTATCAAATTTTCTCTAATTTTTTTTGGAAGGTACTATTCAATTTGAAATAATAGTGGTTCTTATTATAAAAGAGATTACTTGTAAAGATATATTGGGTTGGCAACTAAGCGAGTGCGGTTATTTTAATAATGATCTATCAACAAAATTTGCAATCACTTAGTTGCAAACCTAATATTTTGTATAGGACATACTGATTTTATTTTATTTTTTTAATACGATACATGTTTCAGGGCTATTTAATCAACAAATTATTTTATCTTACTAATTTATTAATTAATAATTAAAATGGACGAAACTACTCGCTATATAAAAACTACATTTGAGAAAACTGAAGCTGAAAATTTTGAGTTGTTTCTTCGCTGTATCCAAGGTACTAAACGTATAACAAATCCTCTATTTATATTACCTTCTTGTCAATACTCAAGTGTGATAAATTATACTCGTCATAATCTGCGTTTACAATATGATTTTGATGTGGAACGTTATACTGGATTTTTACAAGTTTCATATACTATACCTTATCTTTTTGCGGGGAAGACAGTTATAAATGAAGAAAATAAAGCTATTACATGTGCTGCTGTCAATAGCTTTAAAAAAAAATTTAAACTGTTACTTAATGTTACTCATATATATCCTGTAACCAAAAGGATGCTCAGTTTCAAGAGAAAACATATAATAAGTATGAAACAACATATAAGTTCATTATACTTGAATTCAGAATTTAATGATCAAGCACTTCGTCTCGATAATTCGGTCTTTCCTGTGCACAAAATTATATTATCAGCACAAAGTTCTGTTTTTGAAAATATGTTCGATTATGAACGAATTAATGCACCAGAAAGAAGAATTATTATTCTAAGGAATGATAATTTACCATATTATAGATATAAAACTTTTCTCATTATTTTGCGCTACATATACACTAATGAAATTGAAGATTTGGATAATATGGCAAGCGAAATAATTTTTTTAGGTGACATGTTTCATATAACGAATTTGATAGAAGTATGTAAAGATGTTTTGATAAGACACATTAATAAAGTAAACGTAGAGGTAATTCTTTCCATTGCAGAGAAACTAAATATCCTAGATTTAAAAGCTCTTTGTAATGCTTACAAGGAAAGAGTGGAAAGAGAGGAAAGAGAGGAAAGAGAGGAAATAGAGGAAATAGAGGAAAGAGAGGAAAGAGAGGAAAGAGCGGAAGGAGGGGAAAGAGTGGAAAGAGAGGAAAGAGCGGAAGGAGAAGAAATAGAGGAAAGAGAGGAAAGAGAGGAAATAGAGGAAAGAGCGGAAGGAGGGGAAAGAGTGGAAAGAGAGGAAAGAGCGGAAGGAGAAGAAATAGAGGAAAGAGAGGAAATAGTGGAAATAGAAGAAAGAGAGGAAAGAGTGGAAAGAGAGGAAAGAGAGGAAATAGAAGAAAGAGAGGAAAGAGAGGAAAGAGAGGAAATAGAAGAAAGAGTGGAAAGAGAGGAAAGAGTGGAAAGAGAGGAAAGAGAGGAAAGAGAGGAAATAGAAGAAAGAGAGGAAAGAGTGGAAAGAGAAGAAATAGAGGAAAGAGAGGAAAGAGAGGAAAGAGAGGAAATAGTGGAAAGAGAGGAAATAGAAGAAAGAGAGGAAAGAGTGGAAAGAGAGGAAAGAGAGGAAATAGTGGAAAGAGAGGAAATAGAAGAAAGAGAGGAAAGAGTGGAAAGAGAGGAAAGAGAGGAAAGAGTGGAAAGAGAGGAAAGAGAAGAAATATTGGAAATAGAAGAAAGAGAGGAAAGAGAGGAAAGAGAGGAAAGAGAGGAAATAGAGGAAAGAGCGGAAGGAGAGGAAAGAGTGGAAAGAGAGGAAAGAGCGGAAGGAGAAGAAATAGAGGAAAGAGAGGAAATAGAAGAAAGAGAGGAAAGAGAGGAAAGCGGAAGGAGGGGAAAGAGTGGAAAAAGAGGAAAGAGGGGAAAGAGAGGAAAGAGCGGGAGAAGGGGACAGAGAGGAAAGAGCAGAGGAGGGGAAAGAGAGGAAAGAGCAGAAGGAGGGGAAAGAGAGGAAAGAACAGAAGGAGGGGAAAGAGAGGAAAGAGAGGAAAGAGGGGAAAGAAGGGAAAGATTGGAAAGAGAGGAAAGAGGAAATAGGGGAAAGAGAGGAAAGAGGAGACAAAGAGGAAAGAGGAAGTAGTAGTTCATCTGCAAGTAATGAATAGAAAAATCCAAATAAATATTCAAGTGTATTGTAAAAAATTGTGAATCATTCGAGGAATTATGATATTTCAATGTTTTATTACAAATTCAATGTATTAAACTAATATGAAGATAGTTAAATAAAAAAATACTTTTTCTCTATTTTTATATTATGTGTAAATTTTAATTTTATTATAAATCCACGAAGCCTATATACAAGGAAGACGATCGCAGTGTTATAAATATGTCTACGTATATAGACAATGAGAGAATAATTTCTATTGCCACTAGAGAGCACTAGAAACACTACTGCACTAGTTGCACTATTTGTTTCATTTATTTATTTATAAAATCACATGTACTTAAATCTGAACCTCTGAACCCCACTGCCGCCCTCGTGGAGAATTATCGTACTCGGTATTTAGTTATTTTCGATACGATAACGCGTATCTCGATCGTGCTCCTTGTATAAAGCTTCGTTTATAAATCTATCTAAAGAAAATTTTTATGTTGATATAAGAAAAGTAATTATACATACATTTACCCTCATTAAGTATTACTATAATGGTCAATGGGGATACGGTTTTGTAAAACTCGGCCCAGGGGGCAGCATCATAGATCATTCCATGTCGCGCAAATATTTAACATCAAAAATAGCAGTTGGGTGTATTAAAAAAAATGGATAAAGAAAATAAATATTATACGTGAAATGTTGAACAATTAAAGCACGAATTAAAAAAGCGTGGTCTTCGTACCATAGGTAAAAAAAATATTCTACAAGAACGGCGAGTATTATATAAATTATCATAATTAACCTCACTATCATATAGTATTTCAATGAATAATTAATTTAGGCAATGTTTAATTATATTAAATAATTATTGAAGAAAATAATTATTATTTATGAATTAGGTTGATATTTTGTGATCAAAATAAAAACTTAAAGGCAAACTGTTTAAATGGCTTTAATTTCTTATTTTTAAAAAGCAATATTCAAAAATTTGCGTTCGAAAAGACTTGCTAATATGCTGCTCCCAAGCGGAAAAGTTTGGTAAAACGGGTTCCCATTCCCATTGCTTAGATTAGCAAGTTGAACAATTTAAAAAATATAAGTTATTATATGTATGAAGCAAAAGTAAGAGAGCGAGTTTTTTGGCGGGTTTCTTTTGTCTCCCAGACAGAACGTCTTGGTGATGAGCTCTCATTGGTTACCTTATCGCTATGTGATTAGTTAGTTTACTCTCTATTGATGGCGCCTCTATTAATTGTAACTTAATGTTCTGTTAGATGTATAATCTCAATTGAATATCGATCATGCCTAAAATTATTTGAATAAAAACCGTTAATTATAATAATCTATTTCTAATGATATTTTAAATACATTTCATTTCATTGTTCTCTTTGTTTATGAAAGCTGACCAAAAGTATTATCTAGTATGTACAAATGTTACGTTCATTTATAAGCCGATTAATTCCATATAACAAAAAGTAGAGAAAATTAATAAAGTTGTATACATTGTCATGTCATTTATTATTTATTAGTTATATAACATTTTGTTATTTAATGGTATTAAGTTCATTATTAACACGTTTATTGTGAATATGAAAAATTAAGCACTAATTTAATATTTTGGTATTAAAATTTTTATAAACTCTAAAATTGGAGCTAATCATTTTAACTTATAAACTGCTATATATGTATCTGTCCCAATCAAATAATTTTAAAATTTTATCTTTAAACAAGTTTTCATATTTCCAGATATTATTGAATTAACGCACGAAAAATACCTATAAAACGTCTATTTACGGAACAGTCATATATACAAAAGATTTTACAAATGTATAATAAAATCGTGCTGTAGGAATGTCATAATATAAAAGGATAGCTTTTGATTACATACTGCCTATAGACATTTTGATAGTATTGTTTTTTATAATATGCTTATTTTGTAGCTATTTAATCAACATATTATTATCTTAACTGATAGAAACAATGGAAGAAGGAAATAATCAATATATACAAAGTGAATTTAAGACACAAATTCAAACTAATGAATATCGATGGAATATTACAGATTTTCAACGTGGTTCAGTAAAAAAGTCACCTATATTTATTTTATCAAGTCTGACATATTCAATTACTCTGTTGTTCAGAGGAAATGATTTAGTTATATTTTTTTCATTTAGAAGAAATCCTTATGGCGGATATTTGTCTGTTAGAATGAATCTATTAGATTTTAATGATACATATTTTATAGATAAGAACCATAGAGAAATTGTATATCCAAATGTAAACGATATAGCAGATAGGTTTGATGTGCTTTTTCAAGTAACTCACATATATCCTCTAACAAAAAAACTGTTTAGTATCGCCGTTCGAAAACGAGAAGAAATAAGTAAATATATTAGTTCATTATGTCTTAATATAGAATTTTCTGATGTAATAATTACGCTTAAAGATTCAATATTTCCTGCACATAAAATTATACTTGCGTCACAAAGTACTGTATTTAAAAACATTTGCAACAGTCGAGTAAATGAAGTACCATTAAAAATTAATATAACTGATTGTGAGATAGAAAAGGACATTTTTGTTATTATGTTGCGGTATATATATACAAACAAAATTAAAATTACAGATAATACAGATATAATAAATAAAACTATTGCCGTAGCTGCTTCATATAAGGTAAACAATTTGATAAAATTATGTGAACATATTTTAATCGAACGTATGAGTGTTGAGACTGTATTCAATTCTCTTTTAATTGCCGATAAATTTAATTTTCCTGAATTAGAGAATTATTGTTTCGAATTTATATCAAAAAATAAGAAAATTATTCGTTCGAGGAAAGAATATGAAAATCTGAAGCAAAATTCAAGAATAGTATCGAAACTTATGAATTACATGTTAACTTGAAAAAAATATTATTTTATCGAAAAAATCTTAATTTATTAAATTTATATGGGCATAGTTAAATATACAAATACTTTTTCTTTATTTTATATAATCTCTAATTTAAATTTTGTTTGTTTATTTTTTCATTTTGATTCTGTGCGTTTATTTTTTCATTTTGATTCTGTGCATTTACTTTTTCATTTTGATTTTGTGCGTTTTTTAACTGTATATTTTATAACAGATATTGATAAATTAAATTAAGATTATTGCATCTTTTATTTTGTCATAACGATCAATTTTTTCAAGATAAAATTAAAAAACAGAATTGTATAAGATTGTTAATAATAAAATTAAATATATCATAGACAAATATAAATAAATTAATAAATATTCTTGTATATATGGATAAAAATTAGGCTGCTTTAATTTCGCAATGTTTATGCAAAAGCCACCACTATATATGTGTATTCATTTTTGGGGAGTTTGATTTAACGAGAAGATATTTATATTTATTAGGGGGAATCCTTTCTCTTATTCATTGTTATAAATATTTTGACAATAAAAGTTTTATAAATCTCTAATACAATTTTAAATAATATGATTTTATTCTCTCTCTGTGTTTGATATATTTTATTTTATATATATAGGTGTATTATTTAAAATTAAAAACATAGATATACAAATAAATAATTTTTGTGTTCCTATAACTAGATGAAATTAATTATATAATGACGTTAAGTCAAATAAATAACGTAAATATTAAAATTAATTTTAATTGACAATCATTGTTTTTGCTTATAAATAGTGAATTATTAAAATTTCTTTACAAAGAACTAAACTACTTTTTATTTCCTAAAGATGGCGCAAACGTTTTACGTTCTGTACTTTGAAATGCAACGCATTTGGTATCTTATATGAGTCGAGTAGTCATTGGTATAAGTATATAGCCTAGAAGAAATCTTTCTAACGATTGGATTGTAAATTTATTTACTCAATGTATTAACAACTTTAAACGGACACATTTCACACGGAATTTGATAGAGGTACATAATTAAATCTATAATATATAATATATATATATATATATATATATATATATATATATAATATATAAGATAATATATATATATATATATATAAGTACATATATTGTATATAAAAAATATATCCTTAAATTGTGTATGTAATGAATTTATTATTTCTCATAATATTTCTGTATTTATTATATTTTACATTTTACTTTGGAAGATGTTAACAAAATAATGCAAATTATTGAGAGGTTTTTTCTTGTTAAAATTAGTTATATCTTTAGATTTGTTTTCTTGCAATGTTCTCAGAAATTATATTGTAATTTATTGCATATAATTGATAAACTGTATACGAATTATTCATGCAAATAGTATCTTGTAATCATAATTAAAAAAATTACATGTATTAATATATAAATGCATGTATGCTTTACCTGATTTTGTTTACTACATCAAAGTTTTGTACTTCAATTAAGTATAGACATATTGAGAATGAATTAAACTTTTAATTTATGATTTAATATATTTTCTTTTGTAATAAATCAGCAATATTTATTTTAAATAATGCACACAACAATATTTGTGAAACGTTAGTGGATATTAGATAGATTACACTTAATATAAAATATACATAACTGTATTTTATCTTATCTATATGTAATCTTTTTAACTTTGAAATAAGAATTGAGATTGTATAGATATATTTGTAGCCACTTTCATCTGGTATCATTAAAATGGCCGATTCCAGTGATTTGGATCGGCAAATTGAACAACTGAAGAAATGTGAAATTATAAAAGAAGCAGAAGTAAAAGCTTTATGTGCAAAGGCTCGTGAAATTCTTATAGAAGAAAGCAATGTACAACGAGTTGATTCTCCGGTGACAGTAAGTTTAAATTCATTATAGAAGTTGTAGACTATTAAAATATTTAGTAATTCGTTATAAAGAATTATGTTTCTAATATTTCATTATATGTGATTACTATTAATTCTAATTAATATTTATAGGTATGTGGAGATATTCATGGTCAATTTTATGATTTGAAAGAATTATTTAAAGTAGGTGGTGATGTTCCAGAAACGAACTATCTTTTTATGGGAGATTTTGTTGACAGAGGATTCTACAGCGTTGAAACATTCCTTCTTCTCCTTGCATTAAAAGTAATATGCTTATAAATTCAAGAATTATGTATTATTTATTCTCACATTTTCAATGCATTAGTAAGATTATTTTGTGAATTTTTGTTGACTTTTTAGGTACGTTATCCTGATAGGATTACATTAATTAGAGGGAACCACGAATCAAGACAGATTACTCAAGTATATGGATTTTATGACGAATGTTTACGTAAATATGGTAGTATTACGGTATGGCGATACTGTACTGAAATTTTTGATTATTTATCATTGTCAGCTATTATAGATGGGAAAATTTTTTGTGTTCATGGTGGTTTGTCTCCTAGTATTCAAACTCTTGATCAGATTCGCACTATAGATAGGAAACAAGAAGTGAGTATTAATGATTACATATTCTATTCTTTTTTAATAATAATATTTATTTTTTTTTATATATGTGGGTGGATTGAAAAGTTATAAGTCTGACATAGAAATATTTTTAATCAAACTTAATTTTATGACAATCTTAAAATTTGTAGAAAAGAATAGGCTCAAAACTTTTCTACCTATCCTTACAGATATTAACATTTAATATTTCTTTTCATTTAAATGTACGTACATATGTGTTTTAACATAAACATTATACATAATTTTCATTTATTGATATATTGTTAAAATTATATTTATTAAGAGAATAATACAAACTCTTTTGTAAAGGTACCTCATGATGGCCCCATGTGCGATTTATTATGGTCTGATCCAGAAGATACTCAAGGTTGGGGAGTCTCACCACGTGGAGCAGGATATTTATTTGGTAGTGATGTTGTAGCTCAGTTTAATTCTGCTAATGATATTGATATGATATGTAGAGCACATCAGTTGGTAATGGAAGGATATAAATGGCATTTCAATGAAACTGTTCTCACAGTATGGTCTGCACCAAATTATTGTTATAGGTATATATTTAAGTCAACAACTTTTTACATCTTATACAATTTTAAGTTATTCTTTTAGATATTTCATATAAATTATTTTACTATTGAAATATATATTTGTTGTGATATTTGAAAAAAATCTGAATATATTTATGAGTGTCTATGTGGTGGGTGTACGCGTGTCTGTGTTTATATATATACTATATATTTTTTATTTATTTTTAGATGTGGTAATGTGGCGGCTATATTGGAATTAAATGAACACTTACAAAGGGATTTTACGATTTTTGAAGCAGCGCCACAAGAAAGTCGAGGAATACCTAGTAAAAAACCACAAGCAGATTACTTTTTGTGATCAAATATTATTAAATCCCAACTTGCATGTTATCATTCTGAAGTCAATGACATAGAATCTTTAAGATTTTCATGGATAGTTTTTGTGTGTGTTCAGGTTATGACACCACAGATATTTTCAATTTATACGAAATTGTCTGATTTACTTTTAGTAAATTTTTATGGCTATATATAAAAAAGAATCAACAATTATATTTATTATTGAATATTGGAAAAAATTATATGCCAATAAGATTACTTAGATATGACAGCATATGTTTAATATGAAAGAATATTAATAATCACAATAAAATAATTGTGCTTTACTTTGTTAAGATTATATTTACAAAGTATTTAATAACTTTGTTTTGAATATTGGAGGAAAAATACGTTGAAGTGACTTCATTTTTTTCCAGAAGAAAGACGAGATATTAAAAATACTACAAAAATATTATTTCTATATTGGTATAAAGATTGTATTTCTTAACCCTTTGCGGACGGGACGATTCAACTTTAAGCGTTCCGCTGGGCAGAGCCACTTTTGCGATAATCATTTGAAATTGCCAGCTCAAATTTCTGCCTTTACGTTATATTGACGTGCTTACGTAAAACACATACATGAGATTTTCGGCTCTGTCAGTTGTTTTCGCTAAACGCACATATGAGTTCTTCGACCAAACTGATGGTTTACGCAGAACGCATATATGCGGAGGTAGTCCGTAAAAGGTTAATTAGTTTTTTTATATCTTTCCAATAAATACACAAATGCACTCTTTTATGTATATCATTTGTTGATACGTAATTATTTTTGAATGTAAATGAAAAGAAAGTAAAATACAAGTTAAACGCTTAAATTCATTAAATACTTTTATTGAAACAAAGCGTAATCTTTAATCTTAGTAGAATTGATCATGTATTTAGCAAAACAACAATTTTATGCATATAACAAGTAAATGATGCATTTTATACTATAATGTTACTTATGTAAATTGTAAATCTTTAATCAGTTTTTTAAATAACAGAAATCAAATGCTATTTGTTATACGTGTTTTCGTAATAAATACGCATAAATATCAAATTCCGTATAATCACAAGTTGTATGGATGATTAATTTTGTTCTTGACCAAGATTTAATATGAACAGTATGAGTCGATATAATAAATAAATTGAAAACTGTTAAAAATGTATAAAATTAACGTAAACAGGACTAAATTATTTACTTAATAAAGCCGTTTATACACGGTTACACCAAGTTTGTTTAATTTTATGCATCTACGGAACAATTAGAAACTTATCTATGTCTTATGTATAATTTTGTATTTGAACATACAAGTTTCATTTTCTATTTCTTTATACTGATAGATTATACGTTTTTATTCCTAATGTTTATTAAAATATTTTTTACTTGTTAATGAACTGAATAAAAGTTAACAATGACATATTTATATTACTTTACGTACTTCGAAAATAATTATCACGTAGTTCGAACATTTATTTGAAAAAAAAAATTAAATTATTATGTACATTTATATATACTTGTTAAAGGATAACAATTTATTTGAACGTAATCACGTATGTTCGGAATTCACTTCTCCAACAATTTTCAACGACTTTCATGTTTATTTCAGATTTTTATTATTTAATCGATTAGATAAATACTATAATATATGTAAAAGGATTTCGTTCTTTATTATTTATTTATAAAAAATTTCATTAGAAGGATTCCGGGGATGAGGAAAATAAATTCACATATGTTATTTTAATATATAAAGTCAAATTTATGGGCAGAACAAAACGGTATACCACGATTATGAAGTGTAGATTATATGTAAATCCTTTTTGATAATTTGAGTCGTAATCGCAAAGTTAGCTGTTAGCTAGAGACTATCAAGTTGCAACGAAAGTATCTACAATATATACAGATAACTAGTATATAGTTTTTAAAACAATTTTATGTTTGAAATATTTATGAAAATAGAACAGACATCCATAGATCTCTTATCGATCTTTTTTTGTTTTCTTGGTCTTTATTTTTACATATATTGCATTTTAATTGTTTATTTGAATAGGTCAGATTTTTAATAGATTTACTCACACACACACACACACACACACATACAAAATTTGCCTATTTTAAAATAATATATCGAAATATTGCAAATTTTAATAATAGCCGTATACGCATGGCGGCGCTGTATGCTTGCGTGGCGGGAACACTTGCTTGCTGCTTGCTAAACGCCAGATTGCATTTACAAACACTCTGACGCGGAATTGACATTATCTTCATAATTATAAATAATAATAATATTTTTATTAAAATATGTAAATTTCCTTTCAAAATATCAAACAATTGTCAATAGTGTGATTTTTATAGTGTATTATTCGCAAGTTAGACGGTTATGCTTAATTATAAGAAATACTTACTAAATTATATTCGGAGTCCGTGTGTCTTTCTAGGGAATTATTACGTAAGTATTAGATACTAGCATATTATTTTCGAATGTTTGGATCTTCATATGCATTTTCTTCAATGCAACAATTTTCACGTGTTAAAATTCGGATAATCGATATTATTTGCAATTTATTGCGTGATATAGTAGGTTGGGGAAAAAGTTCTATTATTACGGTAATGAATGATAATTTCAGTACATTTTACTAGTGATTTTTTCGGTCATATTTATAAATGGCCAATGTTATATGTTATAATTCCTTTTATCTTCTTATTTCAATTTTTAAATGCGCCGAACATATTGTTAAAGATGAACTAATAAATAACTTTATAAGAACATATAATATTTCCTATTTTGTAACGATAATTTGGAATATCTTATTTTTTTGTTAACATTCACTTTATAATAAGAATAAGAACATATTTTGCAGCAATTTAGAAATATTATTTCCATAAAGCGTAATTAAAAGGTGATAGAAAGAAAGAAAGAAAGAGAGAGACCGATAAAAAATCATCTTATGGATATATTCAAATTGAATTTTGGTAATTTGTGAAATGAGAAAATCCTTGACATGTTCTTACGAAAAAAATTTAATTCTCGGCTTGTTCAGAAACAGGTAATACGGATCGTGGCGTGGGTTGCGCCTTCATCGGTTTGCTACTCCCTTGCTATAAATCTACTTGTCTTCCTTGGTATACATATAATACTACTACTGCATAGGTATACCGACGTATCTTGTTCGTTCTTTCGTTTATATATACCAGAAATGCTTCCCTGTCGCTGGATAAACTAATTTATGAGACACGCACTCGACAAAGAGAAACGAACACCATGACGCTCATAAGAATAGCCATGACATTCATATATTTCTTTCTTTGTAACATTGCAATGTGCATTTATTGTATGCACCCTTTTTACATTGGAACAACGTTAAGGATTTTGTTAGTTCTCTTTAAATATCGATGTTTTAAATTTGTCTATATATTTTTATTTTCCGAGAAATAATAAATTTGTCTCTTTAAGTAAAGATTGAAAAATAAGAAAAATTCACACGATGTGAATAATATTACACATTACAGATAAGAATATTATATTTATTTTTTTTTCATTATTTTCATTGCAATATTTTTATTAAGAGTTACTCCTGAAGTTTTTATTGATTTTTTTGTTATTTCTTATTGTTAGTTTTTGTTTAGAATTAGGATAAGATGGATAATTCCAATTAGAATAAGAATTAGGGTAAACGGTATTTTTTAAAGTACATTTTCATTTAGATCGTTTTGCATAGAAGGTAGAATTTCTTGTTAAAAGCAATGATCAAGGTATTTTGTACTTTGGATTCTGAATTTCTCATTTCGTAGAATGACGCCCCTGATATGCTTTCTTCCATATGATTACACGCGATATGAAGTTAAGCTCTCGTCAGAGATACAAATTAAATTCCTATTTTTCATATTTTACCTTTGTCTACGTATTTTTCTTTGATTCCTGTCTTTGTCTTTTTTCGTTTTCCTTTCGTTTATTTTCTTTTCATTATATAATAAATAAAAGTCTTATGATTTTACAAAATTGTAATGATTTTGTAATTTTTATATAAATTGTATGTTTTTTAGATTCAAATAGAGAGATAATTGCCATGTTTTTGTTTTAAGGTTTTATTATTTCATTCATTTAATTCTTATGATATTTTTTATTCAAGAACTCGATAAATTAGGAAATCAGAATTCATGATCTTATTCGAAGATGATAAAACTCTAGGAGATTATGCGATATATCTCGGAAGGAGATAAGTGGTAATATAACTTTAAAGTTCAATAATTAGAAATCTTGTCGATTGCGGTTTGAATAATTATGATTAATTAGGTCTTAAATTATGTAAAGTATTCGCAGTAAAGGTCTTAAGAGAAAAACAATTAAAATTTCGAACGTTTTACATTTAATATAATATCAGTTTTATAAAATAAGAATTAATATTGAAAACGAAATATACTTAAAATGTTTATAATAATAATAATAATAGTGTATTTATTTAGCTTCGCAGTCACACACGAATAGGATTTGCTTTTCTAACAACAATTTTAAGCTTTCTTATTCATTTATTTTTCTATTCACCCATCCACTAATAATAACTTCTATTAATGTTTCTTACGCAACTAAATATGTTCAACTTTATCCTAACTTTTGCAGTTTCCTTGATCTTGAATCGTTTATTGCATATTTACTATCCCCTTTTTTTCTCTTTTCTTTTACTTTGAAACTTTTTTAACCAATTTATTACGTAGTTGCATAATTTCTGTCGTATTTTTTTCTGAACGATGTCTGATTTTTTGCGAATAGAAGTTTTTTTATTATTGGAAATTGAAAAACTGCCTACCTTCTAAATGAAGGCAAATTGTTGACAATAAGGGTCTATATATAATTAATTAAATAAATGTCTAATCCCCTCCCCCCAAGTTTCGATGATTTACATTAATTTCAAATACGACAAATTTATTGTATGGTTATGCTACGACCAAATATAATTATCCTGTCATTGCTTCCATTTATTATTTCCATTAAAATAATTACATTTTCAATTTCTCTACAGTTCCTTATTTTTAATATCAATAAATAATTTAGCTTAGTGTAATACATACGCATACAAGTTATATATTAAATAGATATCATATAAGGATTAATAATCCTTATAATACTATAATTGAATGATATAAAAAATAATATATAAAAATATAACATTTGTGAAAAAAAGAGACCAATTTATTAAAATGTTCCAACGTTAAAACAAGCTCTCAACAAAGAAAGAGAATTTGATTCGGATCATAAATCATTGTATGAAAAAAATAGTTGAATTTTAATTAGAGGAATTTAAAGTAAGACGAAGAAGAAGAAGAAGAAGAAGGAGAGAGAAGGAGTTAATCAAGGGTGCGCGCGCATGCGTTTGACACATACATACATGCGTTCATGATCGCGAGAGTTCGGCGTCGTCGCGTTACCGTCGCGACGCTCTCCGACGCTTTGCTCACGACGCTGTGAGATCCCGCGAGGGCAGTGCGCGTTTATACGTCGCGACGATCGTTTCAATGATTTTTTGTTTATGTGTCCTCTGTACTTATACATTTTTTAGTTCTTTGTCTCTTTCGCATATCGATCAACTTACTCTCACGGAGTTGTGAGTTGTCACGTCAACGTGACGTCCTTAATCTAAACTCGTTTATAAAAAGAAACATTTTAATTAATAGAGTGAAAACATAGGGAAAAATCATCATAGCGACAAGTGGTCCACGTGGAGGTAGCAGCATCTTCGAGAACAAGATTTTGAGTTTTCTCCGACAATAACAAGACACTTCTTTGATTTGCGGATTCGTTTGTTCCAGTTTATCACAATTTTTAGATCATGCAGTTCTTTGACTTGGATTGGATAATAAGGTAAACACGAATTCATATATATATATATATATATTAGATATATTAGAATGAAATTTTAGAGATACTCATTTTATTTCTGATTTATAAATATATGAGTTTGATACAAGCTTAACACGAGGAATACTGTTTTTGATTTTAATAGAAATTTTTCATTCGAGTTATTTTATTTTGATTGTATTATTATAATAACACGTGATTCTTTCAACGTTCAGCTCCAGTGAGTTATAATGAAAAGGAAAAAGAAAGTAATTTGATAGACATGTAAAATTTCTATTATGAAGATAGACGTTTATTTCATTCTTATCGTAACATCGATAGGTGTTTGGAAAAAAAACGTGTTAGAAAGGCTATTCATCTTCAGGCACAAATTATATTATTTTTAATATATTTACCATGGACTAAAAATAGTTCCAAATGACATCTTATCTATATTTTTCTTACTCGTAAAAATATTATTATTGTTTATTTCACATTTTGTAATAAATGTATTCATTTAAAATTGAAAATAAATCAATGTATTCGTTAAAAATTTATTGATATACAAAGAGAGATTGAGATGTTTATTGTTAGATAATAACACCTTATCGATTAGATTGATTCGTTGATTTCTAAGGATCCATTCGTTAAAATTCTCATGCTTGCAAGTTTGTATATGTATCTATACATACATGTATATACACACACATGTAGATGGTGTGTACGTGGCACGTTGACTTTCCTTCTTCTATCCTTCTTATCCCTTCTTGGTAACTCCACAGTGATATCGACTCTAAGGCTCCACATGCACTTCCACCAAAGATATTCTACTTTTAGTTTTCTTTCGCAAAGAACTCGACGTTTTTTGGAGAAGGGGAAAGCTTTCACGTAATACTCGTGCCTTGAATCTTATCAAGATAGGAGATTGTTGTAAGGAAATTGCGATCGACATTTTTGTGAAACCGAGGAAAGGGCATTTGAATTTCTAAAATCAAGAGAGAGAGACAAAGAGAAAAGGGAGAAAGAGAAACAGATAGAGATTCACGTGAGTATTCTCTATAGAACCTTTATCGTTATGTCTCATACGATAACGATCGCGAGTAAAAACGTCGCTTTTTCTCTTATAGAAAAAAATTCGTAAAAATTTACCAAACGAAGAAAGAATTTTTTTTTTCAAATTCGAGATTTAATTTTTCGATAAATAAATAGCATTTCCTGCGTATATCGTTTAGAATTTAAATATAAATGCCATATGTTTCGTTAACTTCGCAAGTTTTTTTTTTCTTATCGTAGAGAAGTTGATTGAAGAAATATGTTGGTTTATTTCGTAAAAAAATGTTGACAACGTGAGAAAACTCAATTTTGACAATCTCTAATGCCAATTAGTACGTTCGAAGCAAATTATAAGAATTCGAAACATTTTTTTTATAATTGATGTGGAAATATGATTTTTTAGTTAACTCGTCGAAAACAGGTGTATATATGTGTTTGTGTACAGTATATATATATATATATATATACATACAAGAATACCTTCAGCGTAGAAAAGAATTGTTTCTGTCTCTGGCATCGTTGTATGTTTCTGTCAAGGAACACGTCCTGGAAAAATATGTATTCGGTCATTATCTTTCTTTTTCTTCTTTTCTAGGTCATCCTTTATCGCAGTGTAAGAAGGTAGAGATTTCTTTTGATTTTTTCTTCTCTTTATTTGTCTTATATCTAACGTAGCTAATATATTTATATACATATATATTCATGTATGTATGTATGCAAAAATGTTTTCCGGTACTATTCGGAATAAATTTGGTCAAGTATAATAAGTGACCAGTGTTACTTTCATATTTTTGTATCAATTGCTTTGATATGGAGTGTAAGTGACATTTGGTAACCGAAAACATCGAATTTGTTGCTATGAAGTCTTTTGGCACAAAGTAGAAAATAACACTTGGAAATCGGATAAAATCAAATGTTTTATAATTCATATATTGTTTTAATATTATGTACATATTATTTTTTTAAATAGGTATATAGGTATATAAATATTATATTATATATTATTCTTTACAGAGTAAAGAATAACATTTGAAAATCGGAAAAATCAAATTTGTTAAAATTCTGTATTTTTTGTGTGTATTATATATGTATTATATTATATTTGTAAGCACATAAATTGTTAATATATAATATATTTATTATAATATTGATAATAAATATATTTCCTCGAGAGAGAAGAAGTTTAAATTTGTTTGCCTTTTCACGTGGTATTCTTCTCATCTGTTTCGAAACTTAATCGTACTTCGGTCTATAAGCCGGTTGAGCGTTCGAAAGTGCTAAGTTTGAGTGCATAATAAATTCTTCGTGTTATGTTCCTTGCGGTTAAATTCTCACGAATAATCGATCCTATCTTGAAACAGTTTCTGAAAAATTAGGGCTTTTGAAAAAAGGAAAAAAATTAAAAAAAAAAGACCTTGTCGATTACAGAAATATTAGTACAAGTATTTCCCTTTTAATAGATCGTTATTTTATTTAGAAGTTATTGCTTTTAAGTGATTACGGTTTAATTGTTCATATAAAAATGTAAGTATATTCTTATATTTGATTGCATATGAGAAAATATTCGAGATTAATTTATAGAATTTATTTATTTATTATCGTACGCATATAACAAATTAATTGTTTATATAATACTTATTCGATGATTTATTTAAAAGTAAATAAGTTCCATATCAAATGTACTTACTTAGAAAAAAATAATAAGCAATATATTTCAAAGGTATTCCAGAGGAGTAGAATTTAGAAGACGTGACGAATAGTTTAAAGGAGTTGCGGGAGAATAGGAAAATAAGGAGGGTCGAAGTTCCATTATGAGGGTAAAACTCTTACTCGTTCATGCTTGGTTAAATACGTTTAAGTTTAACTTAAGTAAATATGCATTGAGTCTTCTCGCGTGTCGCGAGTTATGATCGATCGTGACTGGTATATGTCATCCCCTCCTTGGCCCCTTGCACACCTATCTTAAGTGGTAGGTCTTAATTATTCTCGTAAATCTTGTCGCATTCAGCTTCTAAGACATTATTCGTATTCACATGACTTCTCTGTAATTACATTTGCAAATGTATTTTCCTAATATTATGATATTTAATTAGGTTTCTTTTCTTTTTCTTTCTTTTCCTTTTTCAAACTTTTATCTTATTTTTCATCGCATTAAAAGTTTATTATTCTCTACGATTCGGCAAATACGAAAAAAGCATATAGTATATCTATATATATGTATCGGATGATGTTATTGGTAAAACCATCGATCGTCCAACTTTGAAATTTTTCCATCTTTATGGCTATCTACCTTGTCACTAAGTGCATTCAATTTCTCATATGGCGCATATGTTTCTCTCTTATCGTCGCTTGAGACATATCGTAACTCACAACGAGATTCTCCCTTTGAAATTTATAAAATGCCACGTTCGACACTTACATATTTCTAGATTTTTCATTAGATATTTTACAAAATGTTCTCCAAATTGTTCAATATTAAATTACTTATTAGACTATCTGGTTTTACAAAGATTAACTATTTATTTCCTCTTCTTCTTCTTCTTATTATTATTATTATTATTATTATTATTAGGACTACGTCCTGTTATATAACTATTTACACTTGATCCGTATATTTTTATTAAAATTGTACATTTCCAGATTTAGAATATCGTGTCGAGGGTAATCGATACAACGGAAATCGAAGATGAGCGTTCCAGACAGATTTGGTAATCTTATCGATTATGATGAATTTTAAGATGTCTCATCTTTCTATTCAGAATGCATGAACGAGTCAGCTAAAAGGTCATCTCATTCGACCATCGCAGTTTTGTGAAGTAGTATTTTCATTTTATGGAAATAGTTCAGTATAGACTTCCTTTTTCTTTCCTTTTTTTTTTCTTTTTTTTTCCTTTCTTTTTCTTCTTTCTTTTTCTCTTTTAGTCTGACCAAAAGTTATTTTTATCGTTTCCAACGTTGTCTCGTGTTACCAACCGCAATATACGTAAGTTTTTTTTTCTTACCAATAGTAGCACCAAGTTTCCCCACGTAAAAGCAATTTTCTATGCAATATTCAATGTCGAGCTTTTACTACGCAAGAGGGATAGCCAGTTTTACGTGTTGCGTGTACGACTTTTCATGTCGTCGTCGTCGTCGTTGTCGTCGAATGATGCTATTTCCGTGAGAAACGAAATGTCCTATTGTTTGTTTAAATATCCCATTATGTTTTTTTCCCCTGATTCTAATATTCTTCTTTTTTTTTATTATTCGTAAAATATACCCGTAGAAGAGTTGCTTTTTTCTTAAGTTAAAATGTAATAAAAGTATTTATTATATATAAGTATTTATTTATTTTATTTATTATTATATATTTATTTTATTTTTATTATATATTATTATATATAAGTATTTATTATATATAAATAAAGGTATATTTATTAAGATTGAAAGAAGAAAAATAAATATTAATATTAATATAATATTAGTTTGATATATAAATAGTTATTACTAATATAATATTAGTCTGACATCTCTCATTTGTCAAATATTATCGAAAAGTATTTTGGCGAGGAGATTATTGAAAGATTTTTATTGATGATTTTTCCAACGCTTCAAGATTACGCCATTGTACGAACGATATGAAAAATTATACCGTTGTTTAAAAAGAATGTGCGAGCTAATGTATATATATATTATTTACGATCTATCATAAAATATATCTGTATTTCTGTTAATGTCTTATCCACTTCGTTTATTACAGTTTTTCTCGTGGAATAACGATTCCTTCGACGCTACGTAGTAGCTTTCTTTCGTTGCCAAATGGCGACTGTTTTGAGAAGTGCTCCTTAACGAGCGAAGCAAAAATTTCCAACGATATTATCCCGTAAGCGTTAATTCTTTAGAGAAAAAGAAAGACTCTCAACGTCAGATAGGAATAGATTTTTTCTATGTACCTACTCTCAGAAATTAAACTTTATCGATTCTAGTTGTCACAATGTGATTTATCGAGATTAGTTTTTAAAACTTTTATTTGTGTATATAAGGATATCGTATTTGTTAAAGTTTCTATTAAATAATCTTTTTTTATTTGATGTACTTCTCGAAGTTATTTGTTAATTAAGTTATTATGTTTTTTACAGAGTGGACTTCGAAGATCCATTTTTAGCAGATAATCGAAATAAATATTTCTAAATGATTCAGTTCGTTTTAAAGATATTTTTGATTGATTACATTCTAATTTAATGATTGAAAAATGTGGTGAGCGTTAAAAGTTTCTATCATAGATCTTTCCGCGTTTTAATAAAGTATGTCGTTTACTGTACATCGTTTCGTTGGTTCTATCAAATTTTTGTTCATAGATCATACTATACTTTAAAAAATAACTTCTTGAAGTTATAGCGATCAAAACGATCACTTATCGTTAGAATGACAAAAGTACAATAAGGTGGTTATAACAGTAGTTTATCTGAAAATGATTTAGATTATAAATTTGGTCAATATACAGGTTGTTTTCAAAATTGTTTTACTTGGAAAAGAAAAACAAAATAAAATGTCAAAAAATATATCGATTTATTAATAGAATTAGAATATTTTATTTTTCATTTTATTTTCATTCATGGTTCCACGATGCTGCCAATTCAAATACTTCAAAAAATCCAAAAAAACACTATCGAAAAATGCCAAATAGCGCAATAGCACTCTTTTAATTAGGTGCGAAGATATTCAATCGGCGTGATATCGCTCGTTTTCTTTTTTCTCGAAAAATCCCAATCACCGAGATATCGAATGCGATATATATATGGATTTTTATAGTTGAACGGACATTTCAACTGTTCAAAGTGCATCGTCAGTTGTCCCCAAATAATTTATTTCGAAATGAAATCTAAAGAGCTCGTGTTCGCGCTGCGTGGGATCCAAACGATTAAAAAAGCTTTTTTAATATTTTTCGGTTCAATGAATCAACTTTCGGGATATCTCGTGTAAAATAGGTATATTTCGAAAAAAGGTATTTTCGATAATTCTTCAAAGAAGAGATTTCGATTGATTTTTCTTTAGCTTTGAAATTTGTTTCTTAAGCAATTCTATAACAAAAAACTCTTTTTCATTTAAACAATATAGATGTTACTTAACGAACCTGTCATTTTCAGGTAACAATAGACATAATCGAGCATCTCAAAGGATCGATAATTGAAATCGATGAGGTAGAATCGAACTCGGAAACAATCTAATCGTAGCGAACGCGTTGATGGCGCGTGGATTCGTCTCTCATTTACGTATACATTTACTCTTCGCTATTATCACGATTCTCCTTCGAACAGAGACGGTACTTAACTGTTACATCCAAACTCGTCAAGTTTAGGAGGTGGTTCGACTTCGAGATGTTAGATCCTGATGTACTCCGGTATCCAAGGGTTGTTGCATCTCTCGTCGTTAGTGAATGCGGTTGAGCACGAGCACTCACCTACCTTCAGAGTACTTACATATATACGAAGGTTTCATGTCCGATCTTCGCATGTTCGTAACGTAAGTTCTTGTTCGTTGTTTGTGGCTAGCCCATTGAGAGACGGATACTCTTCAAGAGAAAAAGAAGAAATTGGTATGAAGAAGAATAAAATCAAAAGGAATAGGTAGATAGATTTATTATAATGTTTGTATATATATATAGTATCTATTTTTCAACAAGAAATAAGGAAAGCAATTAATACTTGTATGCATAATACATAACAATAATATTAAATAGACATATAAATTATAATAAACCTAAGTGTAGATATAAAATAGAAACAAACTGAAATTTTTATTTATTGTTAGAAAAAGTATCGTAGGTGATATTCACTTTTTTATACATATATAAACAATATTACTATTGATCTATTAATCAAATTATATATATATATACACTTTTTCTCTATTAATTTTTAACCCCTTGGGTACATTTGACGTCTGAGACACGTCATTCACTTTTTTCCCTAGGAGCGGATGACGTGTCTAAGACGTCAAACCAAAAATTAAACTTTTAGGTACAATTTATTTCATTTAGTTTTATTTTGTTGTTATTAATTTATTTTTGTTTTGCAATTCTAATTACTTGAAGACATCTTAATACTACATATGTCACCAATATTTTAGAAATAAATACATTCTTATCCAAAATGTACTGCCTTTACATACTACTCCAAGCAACCAAAAATTATTTTCGTTCCACATGCAAATATTTTCTCAAATAAATCCGTACCCAAGGGGTTAATAGAGTAATAGAGATAGGTAATAAGAGTACGGAAGTAGATAAATCGGATATAGTAAAGAATGAAAGTCAAGGATGTGCAAAAGTTTAGACATTGTTGGAAAGCAAGACATCTTAGATAGTCAGGGTAGGAAAGATATAAAGAGAAAAAGAGAGAAATACATAGACTAAAGAGACAGAGAACAAGAACGGATCCGCCCTAGAATGGTTTGCTCTTCGAGTTGGCCGCTGCCGCACCCTCTTGACTCTGACATGCGCCATGACCCGTATATAGGTAGCCATAGGTATACGTTCCACTGTTTTTCCACGTATCCGCGTGTTCGTAAATAAAAAAAAAACGTAAAAAAAAAAAACAAAAGAAATGCTCGATCGTATTAGACTGCGGTTTTATTCCTTCGCTTTTCTTATCTTCACTCATTCTTTCTCTCTTTCTCGTTCTTTTTTTCCTTTCTGAGTTTGGAATCCTTCGTGATCCTCTTCAAATACAGTGGATATGTCGTATCGGCACGTACGGGTGTTGCATTAGTTGTGTTGCTCCTCTCTCCCTCTTTTTCTTTTTCCTTGGACACGTGCGCTGCGTGCGTACATTTTTTACGTAACAATGTGTGTTTAACTTCTACAGTATTTCTTGCGAGGCATATTATACCGTTCGCGTATTTCAAATGAAAAAAATAATACGTGTAAAACGACAGTTTCGAAAAGTTGTTGTTCTTTAATTTCTTATTTCTTTTTTTTTTTTTTGTTTTTCCTTTTTTCCTTGCTTTTTAATTTTTGATCCTCGTTTAATGAGAATTCATTTCTCGGATAACATTGATAACATACTCGTTATATTCTTTTTTTTCAATTTGTGTGTAAATAAAATTGTTTTGTAACTTCGTAATTTTTATTACGATATTTTCGAAGCGTAAATAATTTGTCGAAACTTAGTTAGTTGAAGTTTCATATTTCTTATTTGAAAGGATATAAAAAGGTAGAAACGTGATCTTTATAGGATAACGATATCAAAGTTATTTTTCAATGCATATCGATGTTATACATGATTATATTTTGAAATACGTTGTTTAACGATCAGATCATTTGTTTTTATTTGATAAATTTAGGAAAATAAATAAGAGGAAACATTTTCGTCATTCGATTATTGTTTAACAAAAAGATCACTTCTACGTGAGCGCAAATATTTGAATAAATTTCAGTGTTTCTTTCTCTCTCTACCTCTCTCTCTCTCGATTTCGCGCATATTCATTTTGATGTTTCTCCACACGCACTTTATTCATATAAAGCTATCGAGCCGAGGGAGTGTACACGTTTTTGTATAGACACACGAATACGCATTCGCGTTACGTGCTTTCTCCGTTAACGCGCGGGATTTATTGTTCTCGCGTTAAGATAGCTACGACGACTCACCCCTTATGTTAGTCTTTTTATCATTTTTATTTTGCAAAAGCTCGTTTCGGTGATACGATAAATTCAAGGAATCTTTCGATTATTTCAAATATGCCTCGACGATTCAAATTATTATTATTATTATTATTCATGATTTCGAGCCGATAATTTTATTGGAAATTTTATAATTGGAAATCATATACGTTTATTTAAATGTTTCAAATATTTCATTAAATGTACACTGAATTTTAATAGAGATCGCATTGTTTTTGACAATCGTTTTTATTATACGTGTAGTTTATACATTACACATTAGATATTTCTAATAAGATTTTTAATTTTTTGACATAGAATTTCTAACGAAAATATTTCAATATTGATAGGATTGATTAGAATATATCTATATATATTGGGCGGTACAATTTGATAGGATTATGATTTTATTATACATGTAAAACTAAATGGAAAAAAGGAAATAATAATTTTAAGCAAAGTTTCAATCCTAAGCTTGGCAGTAATAGCAATAAAAATATTATTTTCAAATTTTTTTAGCCTTATAAGCATGGAATATGGTAACGAAATCAGCTCACGTGAAGATGAGACATTAAACAACATAATACTGCGATACTTGCTCCGACAAGTCCAGGATGAATCTTGACAATTGTTTTATAAAATATCATATTAATTGTAAGCAACAATACAGAACTTAACATTTAAGAAATTTTCTTCTTCGGGATGTAAAGAGATATACAATTTTAGATTATATAATAAATATAATTAATAATAATTATATTTATTAATAATATTTATTAAATTAAATTTATAATTTTTTTTTGATATTACAATATTTAAAATAGTTTTATTTGTTAATTTGTATGCGAAATCATTTTAAGCTAGCTGCAAGTAATACGTTAAATATGGGGGAAAGGGTTAAAATGTGATAAAATAGTTCATATTACTTAATTTTGATTATAAGGTTTAAAGTGTTTATTTTTTAGCGTCTGTGTGTACAGATTTTTGTAAATCTTGAGGATAAATCGCTATTGATTTTGTATATCGTAAGCGATTATAGGATAGTATACGTTTATAGTGTTCATATGTATATGTATTAACGTTAAGAGGATAAATGAATAATCCAGGATAAATTGTCCGATGTCAAACGAGCTTCGATCAGATATGAATTTTCATTTCCGTCTTGAAATTGCCGAATTTGTCTAATTAACACTACCTTCGCAATTTTTAATGTTTTCTTTCACTTATTGCATTAATAATGAATAATCTTATAATTCAATAAAGATAGAAACATAATAAACTTTAGTTTCACTTCAGTCGCGTGTGGATCTCGTAAACTTTGTTTTTTTATATAAAAGGAACATCACATATAATTTTGAAAATTAAAGGCTTATTAATAAATAATTTTTATGTTTTAATAAGAAATAGATATTTATTTTTAAAAATCGTATTAAAATAAAAATAAAAAAATTAGATATTTATTTTTAAGAATCATGTTAAAATAAAAATAAAAAAATTAGATATTTATTTTAAAAAATTATTTGAAAATAAGGTTTCAAGTTAAATATTTTCAGCTTTATTCCCTGTGATTCGACGTCACCAGTTAATGGTTAATGCTTGTATTATTGTTGTATGTAGGCTTGAAATCGATAAAGGGTTATCATCAAATAACAACATCGGAAGTGTCGAGAAGCGATGTCTTTCTATTATCCTTGGGATGATGCCGCGAGTTGGTGCGCACGATAACATCGATTTTTCTTTCCCTTCTCTCTTCTCTTATGAATTCTACCATTCGTCTCATTCGCCACGATCGAGAGGTGGTCGTTCACGATTAAGGGGCGCGGCTCTTTTTTCCAGAAGGTGATTTTTCTTTAAGGACGCGATTTCTTCTTTATTTTTTCCTTTCGAATTCTTCCTGCTTTAACGCTTAAGATCGAGGTTTATCTTTTGGATTGGAAAGTGTTCCGTACTTTTCTTTTTTTTTTTCTCCGAGATAAGACAATTGATATCTTTTATATCGACGTTTCATGACATTTTTGTTTTAGATTTCATACCTATGATTATATATATAATCTCATACGATACCTATACGTTTGTTTTTCTCAAATTATTGTAAAAAAAAATACTAAGCAAATACTAATTATTTTTTGTCACCATCTACATAGTCATAGGTACTAATTTATGTATTAATTTTATCGTCAAATTGAAAAATAATCTTTCCCGAGATTTTGGTGTTTTAATTTTATAAATATAAATGTATATTTATACATTATTATTAGATTATTGTTGAGTTATCGAATAGAGAAAAATCTGTCGACATAGAAACGAACTGGCAGATTTTCGATGCTAACTTAATCTCCTTGGATTACGACAGCCCTTCCAACTTTCCTTTCCACATTTCTTGTCTTTATTTCTTTTTTTTTCTCTCTCTATCTCTGTATCTCTGTCTCTCTCTTAAGGAAGATATGATAGTACTTTCGCGAATGTTGTAAGTATATATATATATATGTCTCTCGAGAATATTAACGAGAACGAGCATGAAAAAGAAGATTAAAATAAAAAGATAGCGTAGAAAGGAGAGAAAAGGGCTATCGCGAGTTGTCGGCTCGCTAGACATTTATTTAAAAACGCGAAAGAATGCAAGAAGTAGCATTGAAACGGCAACTACGAAGCAAGAAAAAAGAAAAGGATAAAAGCCTTACATAGAAGAGAATCGTTGTTCTGTTAAAACGGAGAAAACTGGAAAACGAGTGGAAAATAGTCCTGTGAAATTGCGTATCCTCACGTATTACGTTCCTTTTTTTCGATACCTTCTTTTAAAATTTTAAATCTGACACTCCTAGCTTACATTTTTTCCTCTTTTTTTTCTCACAGATTTACGCGTTAATCTTTTCTCATAGACAACGTTGTAATTTTCGTAGTCAAAAGAAGAACGGAACATCTTTCAGGTTTCACTTCCCATATACATAGATTTAATAAGGAAAGTTTTTAGTTTTAATAAGGAAAGAATTGTCGATGAAAAATTTTCAACTTTCTCTTTCTTTCTTTCTTTTTTTTTATTACGTTTCTCTTCATTCCCTCATACTTCTATACATTCGCATTGCTCGTATTGTACTTGATTAATAATCAAACTAACGAAACAACATGTTTGGTAGAGATAAAGAAAATTTGGAATAATCATGTCAAACGATTCGTCAAATTAAGTTTAAGAGAGTTTGCGGGCTGTAAGAAAATAAAAAAAAAAGTTCTCCCAGGAAAATGTTAGCGAACTAAAGAAAAGGTAACATAAAGTCTTTTATGTTGGTTCAAGTTTCAGCTCCAGATTGTATCCCGGGGTCTTGCAACCCGCGTGTTTGACATCACTGTTTTAGAGCGTCATGCGTTGCGTAAAAGCAAAATATTACAGGGAACGATAAATACCGACAATGAAAATGGATATAAAAAGAACGATGAACACGTAGCGGAAATGTGTGTAAGCATGAGTATGTGAACGAATGCAAAGTAAGAGAATGCGAGTGGACGTATTATTTTTGTTTTATCTTCATATTTAAAATGAGCTTTCGTACGTTAAAATCGGTCAAGGATTTTCTCTGAATTTATTCTAGGTGTTAATCCATTGTAAAACCATATCAAACGAATAACTTTAATTCGTGTTGATTTAAACAAAAAAATCAGTATCGTTGATTATTCTCGATATTTCTCAAAGCATTTCCAGCTATGATCTCCGTTGTGATTACATTCTTTTGAATTGATATCGAATGAAATTTTACAATAATTTTTCAACAATACTAATACTTGCGCTAGTATTATTTCGGTGAAAGAATTCGATTTTGGGGTCAAATATACTGGACATATGAGATTTCCTCTTACTCTTTTTTACTTTTGTAAATTTAAACTCGAATTTCGTAATAAATATTATTATTGGATTAGAGTTGATATATTGAAAGTTTTTTCGATATTTGAATAATCGATAATTCGAACATTATTCTCACGTTTCGTTCAGTTAATTTGATCGACAAGTTTTGACAACGAGTTTGAGCGAAAACATAATTTACAATTGTCGTTCGTTGCACCGGTTTTGTTTATTGACTTCGATCAATTCAACGAAACTTTTCGTTGAGTACGTTCGTAATAAAACAAACATCCTCCTCGTCGTTCGAAAATGTCTATTTCTTTTTCAGTTGCCTTGTGATATCGAAAAAGTCAGTTCGATGACACAAAAACTTTCAAAGGAAATGATATCACGTGCTAGGAAAGTACAATTCGATATCGTTTTTACGATATCTTATAAAAATCTAGATATCAACGGTATTCTCACGATTTTTGTTTTCTCTACAAATACTGCTACACGTTTTATAACTTTATAGATTTCCATAAAAAAAGAAAAGGGAAAAAACTAACAGATAAATAAGAACATTTTATTTCGCGAATTCTTACTGCGTAAATTTGTTGGATACATTGAACTCTCTTGGGCACATTTAATATCGTTAAATTCGTATAGGGTTAGATTATGTATTATATGTTTTAGCATCTGCGGATAATTTTTTCTCGTGATTACTATGTTCAAGGTTGCTGCCAGGTTTGAAAAGGATCGGCGTTTTACCGGGAACGAAGCAGTGCAATTCCATTATTCCCTTCGTTTGCGCTCGGCAATTTTCATTCGGAAAGCTTTCAACATTTCCGTGAACAACGCTAGCTTACGTCTTTTCCATGTACCTTTCGTTTCCTTTTTCTTCTTTTTTTTTTTTTTTTCAAATTTCATTTTGCAATCCAAGTTACACGGTGAGCATACGACTCATTTGGGATTCATTAAGCAAAATTCATTCGGACGAAATTCTTGTTTCGTTTGGGAAAAGTAAATTTGTGTTGTTTGGATTGAATAATAAAAATAGAAGAAAGATTTTCACTAGGGTTTTTATAATTAATTTGATTACATTTGCGATTCGTTATTGGGAAAACAAATCGCTATTGTTTGAAAAATCGTCCACGAAGCGTGTGTATGTGTGTGTTAAAAAATAAGATGATTGTACCATTCTTCATATTATTATTATCATTATTTTTGTTTTTCCTTTTTGAAAAATATATAAATTTTCGGTTTCCAAATCAATTATTCGCACGTTTTTTTCTTGTTTTTGTAGTTTAATACTTCCCTCACTATTGTTGCTGTTTTGAATGTGGCTGCTTTTTCTGTATGTTATGTGGTTGTATATGTGTAAACTTGATTTTTTATGACAATGAATGGTGAAATTTTTCGTTATAATTCCTATGATGGACTAATTATTAGTATTATTTAGTATAGAAATTTACTGAAGTATTGCCGATATCAAGAAAGATTTAAAATCTCGTTTGTTAAAATAATAGCGAATTTGTAGCATCTGTTACCAATGAGAGCGTGCGCCTTGCCATAAAATTTTCATCACCGAGAGAAATGATACCCTATACATAGCCTGTACTTTCTATTTTTTCCCTTGGTTTTAGTATCCCTATCGAAAATTCCCAACCTCCCGACCAACCATTTTCAGACCGTTCATAGCCGAAAAGCAGCCACGATGGGAAGGAATTGCTAGGGCGGTTCTCGTGTGTCGCTTCTGCAATTTCCGTTGGTTTCGCTTTGAAAATTACCTTCCGTTGTCTCTGTTTCTTTCTCTTCTGTTTTACTTTTCGCGAAAATGTAAACAAGAAAAGAATAAGAAACAAAAAGAAAGACAGATTCGAGAGGCGTTATTAAAATTATTGATTTTTGTTGTTGTTTTCTATTGTTCGTTCATTCTATACGTTACATGCTAGGTAGAAAATCATAATTAAAAAGTTTTGTCTTTTATAAATCATAGCACATAGAATTTCATATATACATATACATATATACATACACGTGTAAAGTCAGTTGGAAATAATCAATCTAATAGGAATTTAAAAAATAAAAATTATTAGAAAAAATCTAACCGTATTTAACGTGCTGTAATTTCTGTCTAATACAATGGAAAAAGTTGTTATCCGAGATACATTTATGAAAACTTTCCTCTCATTTTGCTGTAGCCGTCCTTGTCGTCGTTGTCGTCGTCGTGGAAACGGCTTGTGCCAATACGCAAGCATCGACGATTCATACGTCATTTATGAAAGAGTAGGTATATAGACACGTGGTATCGAGACACTGAAAAATAAAGAAAGAACTAGGATACGAGAAACGTCATAGACGCAACCTGCGAATAACGAGCATCTTATTTTCTATTTTCTATTTGAATCTTTTGCCTCGTTTATTGTATAAGCGCATTTTCTCGATTGTATCGTGAAATTGGTGAATGGTTGTTGGTGCCTTATGCTTTAATGGAATTTTCCTTATTCGGATTAAGACTTTTCAGGGTAAGCATATAGATAAATGGATTAAATCGTAATTTCGATATGATCCGTTTGTCTTTCTTCTAGGGGTTTAAGACAGTTATGAGATGGTTTTAATTTTTTGTTTGAAAGATAATAATAAGACTCGAAGAAATTTTACAGTAACTGATACACAATCGGAAAATATCAATTATAAAACTGATATGGAATCCATATAATATAAATTTTATGGAATTGAAATCGAAAACGTTATATCCGTAACAATATCATTTTTTCGATAGTTGTAACTGTATCAATCAAAACTGATATGAAGTAAGAGTCGTTTAAAATCGTACACCGTTACGTTTACTAGAGTTTTTCTTGAAAACTATTACTATAGTGTGTTTAGGATGAAGACAATCTAGAAATAAATATAAATTAGCATATTTTTGTATATATTTAAAATAAATGAGTTTAACTTGTGAAAGAATTATTTGTAAAAAGTGAATTAAGCGAATACGAAAATAATGTACAAAAAAATGCTCGTCATTAAAAATCGTACGTACTATTACAATTATAAAAACGATGGGAATGCCTGGTTTTTTCATTTTTAACAGTTAGTTACACATTCTTTGTTTTCACGATTATTTAAATGTTTTTAAATAATCAGAATCAATTTAATACGCATTAAAATAAGAATAATTACATTATAAGTACATTTATATAAACATTAAACAACTCGTAACACAAGTAAATTATAAAATTATTTTAATTCGATATTTGATGACAGGTAAACTTTAAATTTGAAATTGTTTAGCGCCGTTATTAAGATCTAACGTTCGTTTATTCCTCCGGTTATCAAAATATATCAAAACGCTATTAATTCGTGTTCCGACGAATGAAAAATATCGAAATTATTTTCTTTGTATAAGTAAACTTCAAATAATTACTTTTCACTTGTTTAAATACGATATTATTTACACAAGATAATAGTTAACAGCCTGGCCACGTTGGATTATTAGTTCCCGGCACGATTCACTAAAGTTAAACCAACGTGGAAACGGTTGGTAACGTGGATGGGTGAACCGTTAAGAAAAACAAACAAAAACTGCAACCCGTGTGCTGTTGACTCCAAAGAGGCGGAAAAAGACAACTCGACCTCTTTGGTATGGTATTGAATAAGTATGGGAAGAGAGATATATTACCAGAGAAGTACCCCGAACTCGTAAAAAGGGATGAGTAACAAAACAAATATATGCGAGAGTATAATTAATGTTTAAAACAATAGTACATTTCTTTAAACATTAAATATCTATTAATATACTTCGAATATTTAAACAATTTCAATTGGATATTTTATTAGGTGAAAGCTTTTAATTCTAAATCTTCACTGAGCAGGAATGTTAAAACAAATGTATTTTAGTTTAAACAATTGTAAGTATTAGTAGAGTACATTAAAATATTAGATATATCTTAGATGATTGTTATTTAATCGAAGGAAATGTATATTAAAGTCTAAAAGCACGTCGTATAAATTTGACGTACTGTTCTCTTCGAAATCAAAAAATAAACTAACGCGTTGCCCTTTATAAAGTCAGTTTAAACTTCTTTTATTGATTCTTGTTTATATGACTTTCAGAAGAATAAATTCTATTTATTACGAATATTATTTACGTTATACATATGTAGCCTTTTAAATGTCATATAAACAAGAATTAATAAAAGAACTTTCATAGAGGATAACGAGCCAGTCTAATAGGGGACTTTGAAGATGAAGGTGCGTCGAATTTATTCTTCCGTGTTTTTACACTCCAATATATATTTCCTTTAATTAATTAACAATCATCTAAGGTATATCTAATACTCTACTAATATTTAGAATTGTTTAAACTAAAATACATTTTTTTTAATGGTCCTGGCTAGTAATGACCTTGAGTTGAAAATTTTCATTTAATAAAATATCAGATTGAAATTGTTTAATATTCGAAGAATATTAATAGATATGTAGTTTTTAAACAAAAATGTACTTAGTATTAATTTACTTCAATGAATATTAATTATTTATTATTAACGATAGACTTTGAGACTGTAAGAATACAGTTGTGTGTACACATACTAAAAATGTAACATTAACTTTAAGCTTTGTTTCACATAATATTTAATAATTAATTTCACAAATATTTAATATATTTATATATATAATTATATATATAAATATATTAAATATTTATTATAATATATATTTAAATAAATATTTAATAATATTATTTAAATAAATATATATTATAATATATATAATAATATATATTATATATGTATGAATTAATATGTATTTAAATATTTTAACATCTATGTGTTCAGCAAATAAGAAAAATAAAGAAAATTGTAGGAGTATTGAATTTTTCGTATATTTTTGTACGAGATCAAAGAAGCAGGTGCAAAGATAAATTCGATACATGCGATACCTTGGTGTATAGAAGGAAATAGAGAGAAGAGAAGATTGTATCAGAAGCTGTATATATGTATCTATGTTCTTTGAGGTTGCTCGTGGCTTATCTTAACTTACTTACAGTATTTCAATATCAAGGATAGATCAATATCAGATTTTAAATGGACAATCTACTTATCTCTTCTTGTATAATTCTTTTTCGTTCGAGTAAAACCGTACTTCGTGTCAGGAGGATCGTCGCTTTTCTTCTTCGTAGTTACTGGATTTTAGTTGAAATTTTCTCTTTGACATGAGATGTCTCGTACGAAATTTTAACTCGGATATTTGAGTATCTCTATTTTGCAGAGAGACGTCTTGCAATTTCAGTTTTATTATAATTTATTTCATAGAAAAATTCATTTATTTTTATTAATAGTGGATACTTGGGGGATCGAAATAGAAATTATTTATATCTACGAGTTTCTATTCGATATTTTATCTTTTTCTTTTTTACTCAACGTTAATTTGCCGTCCGATTAATTATTTTAACAAAGCTCTTATCGTGCTTCCATTTTACACTTTTTCAGTACAATGGAACTATTATTTATTAACGAACGTCATGAAATACATTGTTCGTTTTAGCTCTTCTCTTATCCAGCATTGTGAGATTTCAATTGTAACACGGTTAACTATCTGTTATATATAGTATTTTCAAGACTTCCAAGCAGGGAATTAATCTTTATTTACTTTCTATTGCATAATCTATTATTTCTCTGCTTCTTCCAATCTGATCTTCGCTTCGAAAAGGATAAAATTAAATTGGCGTACCTAAGGGAATAGGTCGAACGAAATGATATATGTTAGGTAACTACACGTGTTTCTACACGTCGGTGAAAAATGTATTACTTCTTCTATAGATTTCAAGATTCGAGAGAGCAGATGTACATATATAAAAGGAAAATCGAAAGATGAAGACTGAGAGATAGTACATGTCGGTCAAAAGAAAGCTATGATTTCGTCTGTCACGTTTCGCATATGAAGTTGTCGGAAAATCTTTTCTTTAATGTCATATTTTTTTGGAAGAATTTCAATCTTTTGAAGTACACGTTTTATAATGAATAATTTTAGGATTTCTAAAAGGAATCAAATTTCTCGAAATAAATGTATAATAATTTGTTTATATTTTAAAGAATAACGAATAATGAAGGATGCGGCAAGTATAAGAAAAGAAATCCACTGATCACTTTTAATTCAAACAAATGGAGAAAATGGAAGATTTATTGTCCTCTCAAGCAAATATTTTTCATCCAGTTTTCATTCTTTTCGATGGGAAAGATGTATCATTCACGAAAGAAACCGATTTATCGAAGGAGAGAGAGAGAGAGAGGGGTGAGAGGGGATGAGAGGTTATAAGCAAAAAAAAATATCGATTACGTTTTTACTTTTTTCCCATCGTACATTTATGCATATGAGGTCGGAAAAAGAAGAAAAGTAACCTATTGTCGTCAGAAAAGAGAATTGCTCTTTTTTGTCGAATTTGAAATGATCAAACTCTCGTCGTTTTTAATTTAATCGATAGGACATAAAACGTTCTTTGCATACGACAACATATTTTTCGAGTATCTTCGATAATCAAAAATATTGAATTCAAAAAGGGACTCGTTTGTATAGAATATTAGCGAAACTTTTACGATCAGCTTAAGTTTCCTCATTGAATCGTTATTGAAGAGCTTTAGAAGGAGGGTAATGATTTTGATAAGTTTAAACGACGTAATCGTTTCCCAACGATGGAAATGTTGATGAGTGTATATCGACGAATGTAATTTTATCGACGTTTTTATTTTAATTCGAAATAACTCTTACAATGGAATATAAAATTGAGAGAACAGAGTAAAAGAAATAACGAAGGGATATTTCCATTAGAAAGAAAAAACCTTTCAATCGTTACGTAACTTTCAGTATACAAGAGCACTATATAAAATAAGCTTAGTTAAGTTTTTCATTTTCTTGAATCTCAGAATACATTGTATATCGACAGACGTGTACATATACTATACAGTTACATTCAATCCCTTTTATAATATTATTTACTTAATTAACTTTATTTACGATCTAGTATTTATTAATGAAATAACAGATTTGTGTGTGTGTCATCGTTCCAATGATAATTATTTGCCGAATTGAATAATTTACAAACAAAAATATCAATTTAATATAGTTCGAATACGAATATTAATATAATATATGCGCATATGTTTTTATAAATATATATCTAAGCTTCGAATTTTTCTCTTGAAAAATATATATAATATATATATATATAAAATCTACTCTTTCGAGTCAGTAACGATAAATACTCTTAGGAAAGAATAAAGCGAGTGAGAAAGAAAAAAAAAAAAAGAAAAGTAAGAGACGATCTCTCTAGAGAGATCCACCTTTTTCTTCTTTATCATTCCTTGAGGCACGTGGTTACATCGAATCTGATAAATAAGAAGGACAAGAAGATATAGAATGGTAGTTGGAGAAAAATTTCATTCTGTCTCGAACAACCGTCGTTGTCGTCGTCGTCGTCGTCGTCGTCGTCGTCGTCGTCTACGTTGTCGTCGTCTTTTTATTGTCCTTCATGTCCAACGAAGGACCTTCTTCTTTTTTCTTTTTCAATATTATCATTGAGCGTTGTACCGCGATAATTCCATAAGTGACAAGGAAAACGACAGATCCTTTTTTTTCTTCCTTTATATCTATATACTTCTCCCTTTATTCGCGTGGTTTATTCGTTTTCATGCAATTTTTATTTATCTTTTCTGTTATTACGGAAGAAAATCACGAAAATATAGAGCCGGCCAATACGATTATATGAAAAATTAAATACTCTGTAGAAATAAGCCGATATATTGAATTGGAAATATATTTATTATTACATATTTTCACGAATAACGGAGTCATGAAAATTCCGAATAGTCGAATTAAATTTTATTTGTTGTTGGTGTGTGTGTGAATAAGTATCTATCGTAATTTAGAAACAATTAACCTTTTCTTTTTTTCAATTTTAATACATGTTATCTTTCGCTTTCGCTAAAATTAATGTACAAAATAAATCTTCCGACTGTATAAAATTAAAATTTCCGTATGAAAATTCCGGTTTTAAACGCAGGGATTATTTTTTAGATATACAAATAATTCGCGCGTAAAAAGTAGCATGTAAATCGTTGTGACAGTTGTATTTATATATACTCGCATAGAAGAATTTTTCTTTTTTCTTTTAAGATAAGCAACACGACGTGTCAGAATAGTTGCCCGGATGAAGATCGTGAATTCAATGACGTCGTTTAATCAGTATAGAGGGACTTGTCGTGCCTGGAACGTTTCACGAAGCAACCGTATTTGTCAGAAATCTCGTCGAGATAGGAGAAAATAGGCCGGAAACGGTGCTCGTAAATCTTCTTTCGAACATCAAATGGTGATTCTTTAACGTATTACTTACTTTGTTCTCTATTAACTCGTATGTGGGTGGTACGAAAAATGATCTTAATTTTCGAGAAACTTAGGTCATATCGTTCAAGCTTAAACTTCTCTTTTTCTAGGACCTTCCATTTTTTTCCTCTTTCTTTTTCTACCTCTAAGGTGAAAAAAACAATATTCTCGTTTTCGATAATGAAACATTAATTATACACATATTATTATATATAATTATATACAATTATAAACATAATTATACTTGATATTTTTATTTTTTTATTTTTGTTTTCATTCTGCATAGTATATATATATAAGTTTAATTCATAAATAATTTTTGCTGGAACGAAGTAATTTATTACAATATAACGGCATTAATTTATAAATCGATAAGTTGATTTATTTATGGTCGGTAAGAAGTTAAAGTTGACTCACCGTGATCGTAGTGTTTATATTTGCGAAAGTTCGAACGACCTAGTATTTAAATAGTTATTGCATGATTAACTATTTGCCCAGGGCATTTCATGACTGAGGTAAAAGCGATATAAATTTTACTCGTTTCATTTTAATATATTTTTTGTGCTCGAAGTTAGTCGGTCGATGAATTATTCGTGAATGATCATTAATAGACGATTTTGTAGTTGAATATATAAAAACGCAAACTTTAAAGATTTTCTCGCGTGAGACATCAAACTATGTGGAAGTACAAATGCAAATATATATTTACATAAGTATAGCAAGTTATATATTCGTACTGTATGATAAATATAGTCGAGATTTCTTTACCTAGCAGAATACGATCAGATTAATAGACGATGATATTACACGTCGTAAAGAAAAATGGAAGAAGAATAATAATATAAGTCATATCTCGTGCAACGATAATATTATAATAACTAACATGACGTTTAGTAAAAATAAAACAACAAAATAAGAAAGGAAAAAAAAGGAAATGGAATTAAGATAGAAATCAGCCTGGTATGAAGAACATTTTCCCTTTCTTTTCTTCACGTCCTGTTGTTAAAGGTACTACCTACATACTTTTCTTTTTCTTCTTCTTTCATCCACGAACAAGTGTTGCGAGCGTTGTTATTATCGTTATCGTCTGCAGTATCGTCGAGAAAATGATTATCGTACCGACAGAACGATTACAACAGCACCAGGTGCCGCTCGTTTTCGTTAGTTTCTCTTTTGATTTTTATTTTGGGATTTTCCTTCAACCCTTTCTTCTTGTTTTTTCCCTGCTTCTTTGTTGTTGTTCTAAAAAGGTATTTACCTAGACGCGTGGAAGGTTATTTCGGAGTAACGGCTCTTTTTTTTTATTTAGCGGTATAGTCTACCTGTCTATCTTTTATCATAAATCTCTCTTCCATCCTCAACGATGATTTTTTAGGACGAAAGGAATAAAGGAAGAATAACAAAACTTGTGTAACCTTATCGCTTTTCCCAGATGTAAAATAAAAACTATAAAATGAGAGCAAGGTTATTCGACACGATACGACGCTCTCTTTGATAAATGTTCACTTTTTTGTGTACGTGTTGTGTGAGTCCTATCTGCTATTCATGCAAATGTAATGCCTATGATATAATATATTTGGAAAGAAAAGAAAATTTATCAAGGTTTATATTTCATACGCACGTTGTAGCATTGTATTATTAGATTATAGGAAAAATATAAATATAGTATGATATTTTTCAAATGTATTGGAACATATAGTACAGATTATATGTTCATTTGCAACAAAACGTCTTTTCTTTGTCCTCGTGGCAAAAAGGTTTTATTCGAAATTGAATAAAATTCATAATAAACACGAAGTAATGAGAAAAAACAAGAACGATGAATTATTTAGATAATTGTTCATTTATTTTTCATAATTTTTATGATTTATTTTCCTAATGTTTCACAAAATTACATTTTCATTTCGTTCGATCGTAAGAGCATTGTAAGCAACAAGTAGCACGGTAGTGTGGAAGATGTTGATATGTATATAGATAACTTCACCGTAATCGAATTCGTTGTCGTTTTAAACAAATAGTATATCGTGATATAGTTTAAAAAATGACAATAATATTTGCGAAAAGGTTTCGTCAATTTTTTCTCTAACATTTAAATCTTGCTTTTATTTTTTCATTTTCATTTTTATTTTCGGATAGAATATCTTTTTCTTTCGCATTCCATCGTCGTTTCTTATTTGCCTTCTTTACAAATAATCAAATTATTTTCTTGACTTAAAAAGATATCGGAGGGCTAAGTAAAGACTTCGTTACGAATGATAAAAAATCGTATAATCTGAAGCTTTTATTTAATAGGTATTACTAATCTTTTTCGAACATACGATATACATTTTTTAAATTTATACCTAATTCCTTTAATACATTGTTTTAGATAAAAAATTATATCAGAATTTATTTTACTATAGATTTTACATTTATTAGAAAGTATATCTACAGTTATTCATTCAATTGTCGTAGGAGTAATTTGAAAAAAGTCAATCAAAATAAAATACCAGTCACCAATAATTCCCATGGTATTCACTATGAATGACATCGAGTAAATATGAATATCGATCAGAAGAATTTCATGATTTTATTTCTATTCAGTAAATTCGGAAAAATTCTTTTCGAAATTTGAATTTGTTGTTTGTCACAGCTTTAAAAATTGTCGATCAAAATGTCGTTTGAACTGATATGAAAGTTACAGGACACATATGGCAGCTTGCTAAGGGTAGTATCTATAGGACAATAGGGATATTGTTAGAGAATTTATTTTCTGCGTTGTAGTTCTCGCTGTCAAGTTTCCGCGATCGAGAAGGATGAAGCGAAACTGGATGATGTGAAGAGAATGAATCGAAAAAAGTACGAGATGTTTCCATACATATGTCCGTAGTTTCATTGTCTTTTACTTTTCATCATAAATCATCGATGGTCCTTCTTTCGAATATCTTTGCCAATGTCATCTTTTTTTTTTCTTTGTATTCTTTACAATGAAAATTTGAAGGACTTGCCATCTTCGAAGTGACATTTTTTCGATTCGATTTATTGAAATCTATTGTATTAAATAATTAACAAACGAATGAATAATAATATTGACGACTTCTTAGTCTGACTGAAACAATTAATCAGAAAATATTATATTCTTCGATTTTACTTTCAAATGCAGATCATTAATATGATAAATAAATCTGATTGATTTATTGTTTCAATATACGATGAGTGCTTTAAAAATTTGTCTAAAGTGAACTTACGATTTTACATTATTCAACTAACAAAATCTGGTTAATTAAACTCGATGATATAATTATCATAGTTTTTGACATAAATTAATTTTGTATTTTATTAATTTTTTATTGATTCTTTTTACAGCAATTACACTATCGCGTTCTATTATTTTTCATATCACACAATAAATATGTTTTTGTGTACATTCGCAAATTATTCAGGTTTCAAGTAATTTTCCGTGTTTTGGCGTTGAAATGCCTCGTTTTTCGAAATATCGATCCAATTCTCTATGGATTTTTAATAACCATAAAATATCAAAATAATTTCTATCGTTTTTCATAGATTTTATCTTTTCATATTTTTGCTCGTACTTTTCAAGCGAGTAGGTACGAACATTAGGTCGTGACTACGAAATGCGCAAGGGTTGCAAAACTTTTATCTTTTCTTTGCTGTGGGAGCGTTCGTAGATAAGGTGTTCTTTCCAACGATGGCACACTAAACTTTGCAAAGTCATTGCCATTCCTTTGAATATGTCTCAGCCCTTAAATTATTTGACAATGCCTAATCTACATATGATCGGTAGCGATTAATTGAAAATATTGAAATACAGAAACATTGATTTCAATCTTTCGATATATACTTAAACACATTACAGCTGTTTAGTTATACAGGATAAAATAAATTGATATAATACGTTTCTAAAGAATACAATCACAAATATTAATAACATAATCACGATTGAAATACTGTTGCGTCATATGGTTTCGCATAGAATAGATGCATTACGAATTAATCTTTAAATAATAATATTTGCAGTGAATTGTGCATAATGATATTATATGCAACACGTTATTAGCATAGAATCGGGAATATTCGATGTAAATGATTGACGAGATTTAACTGATTGATCGTTATTTCAGAAATTAGAGAAAAAGTATTGAAATCGTAGAGTTTCATAATTCGATTGGTAATTATTATAAACTGAAAATAGTCTTCCAAATGCGATTTTTCCTTAGCGGGAGACTAGTATTAGTGTTACCGAGGGAAGAAAAGATGAACGACACCCTCCTAATCGCTTGACCAGAATTTCAGGGTTGGTTTCGTTGTCGACGTTAGGGGTGCTTGGTAAACCCTCCGGCTATTTATATATATGAGTTTCTATATATATAAAATGAGAGTAAGAGGGAGAGAAAGGTAGAGAGAGAGAGATAGAGACAAAGACAGAGAAATATATACTTATATAGTTGCCATATATACGGATAGAGAGACATTACGTATATATATCTGTAGATATATATCGTTTGAAATCTTGTTTTCCCGTTTATTCTCCTACCAATGTAGCTGCTTTACTCGCAGCATTTCCCTTCTATGATCTTCGGCGTAACGATAATTCGCAGAACTACATGGAATTAGGTAGTATATACACGTATATATTTACACTCTTGCTATTTAGTTTAAGTACTGATCCTTGCTTTACTCCCATTTGTAATCCTGTGGGCGTATACACGATTTTCTGTGAAACAATTTTGATTGTCAAGATTCGGTCAAATAAAATGATTTAATTCGTCGGACGTTTACGATTACTGAGAAGCGTATATTATTAGGTTATGAATTTTTGAAATCTTTCGTGAACGACCAGATCAAATATATTGTAGCATGGTTAGTGCATTTTAACGGTAATTCGTTGAAATTCATGAGAACGGATGATCATTTCTAGAGGAAGCAATCTTTGAGAGTGATTAGTAATCGAGGAATACCTGGATGTAGGATTTAGTATGACTGTATATACAAGTTAACTATCCAATCGATCTCGATGAAAGCATGTAGAAGAGGTTCTATATCATAAGCAGTTTAATTATGATAGTGATTTGGAGATTATTATCTCTTTTTTTTCTTTTTCTTCTATTCTTTTTTGTTCGTTTATTTTTTCGTATATTTCTTCTTTATTTTTCAACCACTTCCATATTAATTTAAATCATTTTCTGGATTTTGAAGTCCACCGTAATTGGTTAGAATTATGCAAACGGAAATTTAGCAGAGTAGGACTACGTTCGAGAAAATGAAGTATCCTTTGCTTAAAACCGCATCGATTGATGAGAAATTCATAAAAGATAATTAATACTGTGACTAGTATTCTTTGTCGTAGATAGAATGTTTAATTATTTCGTAAAGAGATAAAAGGGAATGAAGAGAAGCGAAAAACACAGCTCGCCAAACGTGAAGAATATAAAAAAAGTAAAATACTTCACGAGGCTGAAACGGTTTAGAAAATCAATTAGAACGATGGAAATACAAAATGTTGAAATGAGAGAAAATGAGGTAATGATTATTTTAGTATTATTTAATTATTCATTCAATAATATAACCACATTGGATTCACGAACATGGTACTAATTAATCTTTGAATTGTCATCGGCGAGCTCATCTACCGTTGAAATTTCCGTTGCGGTCAATTTACGAATCGACTGATCGGCAAGTGGATTTGAGTTTTCGCGAGAGTAAAGGTTTTTAATCGACGAGATAAATGTTAAATAAACGGCATCGTTCCGTTACATATTCAATTTGTTCGTTGATCCGATTATTATATTCCGGATTATAAAATATATAAATTTATACCCATAATATCTACATACATTGGGTAACGATCGATCTGTCGAACGAATCAGTAACTAAGTGACAATAAAATATATCGTTTGATAATAATTAAAATGTTATATACGCAGAATTACGATTTTATTTCTATACAATATTTAAAAGATATAATAGAACAATATTATCGAAATGTAAAATACAAAAGCTATGAAATTTTAAACACTCTATGCTTTTCTTAATATAAAAATTTAAATAAATATAAGAATATATTCAGAGAAAAGAAAGATCAAGAGATAGAGAATATTATGCTAGAATAAAATATTTTATTTTTTTATTTATATATATGTGTTACTGTGAAAGACCGAAATTGGATAATGTCAAGATTCACATGATGTATACCAAATACATCGGTGAAAGATCGATTATTTCGGTATATTCTTATACATTCGAACCATCACCTATGTGTAACGACAAGAACAGATATGCTTTGGTGGAGGTCGAAACGAGAAGCCGATGTCGATAGAAAGGCGACAGTCTGTCGCCAAATCCTTTGTTCTGTCGCGATTGAGGTCATGTGGCATCTGTTGCGTCAAGAATCGGAACGATCTAAGAGAGTTTATTGAAGTTTATTATTGCTATTATTCTTTTTTCTCATCTAAAATGTACTATTCGTTTTAAGGCTTTACATACGTCCAGAATTTTCCAGAAATCGACTTTCTTTTTTAACAGATTGTTGTTCTCCATAGTTTTAGGCTTATTTCTGTGAAAATCGATTGCAAAAATTCCCCATAGATCCAAGGTTATGGTAGAAAATGTGACTGCCCGACGAGAGTTTGTTGGTGCGTGCAGATAGCTGTTCTTTGTTTAAAATACTTAAAATTTTAAATGCGTTTTTCTCTAAGCTACTTTTTCCGCCACGGTCGGCATGATAACTCTACAGTTTTTAATATTTTTAAATGCGATTTTTTTTTTAAATATTCGAAATCGTTTTCTCTGTAGTTGTCGCGAGCCGGATTTTGAATACTTTGATTTAAAAATTTTATAAAAATAATTAAAGCGTATAATTTATGAGAGACGTGTAAAACGTAGATTTTTTTTTAAACTGTCATAAATTGCTAAATTTTTTGAAATTCAAAATTCCGACTCGACTAACTATAACTATAACTTTATTTTACAAGAATTTTTTTAAATTCTGCAGATCGATCAAAATTTACAGGAGATATAATGCAGACCGTGGAGCAACTTTTTTTTCTTACTGTTGTGAATCACGTGATTTTTTATATAGTAATTTTTGTTATAATAAAGTGAAATAAAATTTTTGTATAAAGTTTAAATACCAATAAACAATGTGCACTATTTATTTTTATTAATTTCTATTGTTATCCCTATACTACACAAATTTTTTCCTTTAGCGTATTCAGTTCAACAGTTTAATTAGATGTGTTCTACTGAACCTTTCTCCTATATTGACATACATATATCATAATATGTTTTAATAATAAAATATGATTTAAAAACGTTAAATTAAAAATAAGAATATTCAGCAAATATTTCAGACATACACCAAATGACGATGTGAATCTTGACATTTTCCCATTTCGGTCTTCCACAGTAACATAAATGTCAGCTAATTTTCTTCATTATATTTTCATGTAGGAATGAGAATGGTGAGAAGTATGAAAGTTTCTAGAGCGTGATAGTATAGTCATGTGTGTGAGTACGTATGAAATACAGCGATCACAAGTAAACGAAATGTGGAAGGTTCTAGCTTTAGTTAGATACATGTGTGTGTGCGAGATTCATTTGTTTATGGGTATATATTAAGAGTATAAACGAGAGAGTCAAAAGTCAGAGTAAGATTGTAGAGTTAGAGTAAGAGTGTTAGAATCATAGTGAAGAATGAAGTATCATAGTGAAATAGCGGAGAATGGAGAATCGAAAGAGTGTTTAGCGTGTTCGGAGATAAGAGTCTGAAACTGTAAACTTCATTACTTTCTGTACATATTTCCTTATGTAACTATAATAAAGGATATCTTATTATCATATTAATAATATCATAAATTCACGTATACGTATAATAAATTTTACTTTAAGAATAAACTGAGTTAAACAGTTATAGGCAACATATCAAATATTCAACAACCATTTCAACAACGTATGTGCTTTTACAGAAAAATGTTTTTCTTTAACATACATAAACATATATGCACGTACATATATGTGAAATATATACTATGTAATATCATAGGAAAAAAAAACATAGCTTAGAGCGATAGAAGAACAGGATATTGGTAAAACGCGTTTGATTGGAAGGATGGGAAAAAGCTATTGACGTAGAGTGTCGATTGGAACCACCGACGTTGAGTTTAGAACGAAATGTCGGGACGTCGATCGACGAGAACGTCGAAAAGGACGACGTCGAATGTTGAGAAGCGAAGCTTTTTGCTCTACCAGCAGCAAGAGTCGTATTCTCTAGGTGTGGTTCGATCGAAACACACAGAGAAGGACGTCGAAGTCCTAGCTCGAATTAACTAGCAGTTAATAAAGCCTGACGCGTTGGCACTTAAAAGCGCAACGTTGACCGATTTTGCACAACGTTTCATCTTCCTTTGAAGCTTGTGCTTGTTCTATTAGTTTCATTAATGCGTTTCTCTTGAATTTCCACCCTGTCACCGAAAGGAAGGAAGGTTAGCCAATGGCTGTGCCAAGAGCTTTTAGCCCCCGCCTCTTATCGTTCCTTTGACCGATGCAAACACACTTCCAGTAAATCCTTTTATCGCTTCATCACTTTCTCTCTTTTTCTCTCATTTTTACTTTGTTTTGATTTCTCTTTATCGCACCTACGTTTCGTGGTCAATAATAAATTTTATGTTATTATATACATTTCAAAAATTATTTAACGTTCCTCCCTTAAATCTAGTTAATGAGATTGTTACCTATTAACTCGAAGAGAGGCAAATTGAACAAGTTTATCAAGGAAATGTCTTTTTGACATCTTATGTTAGTTAGCCTTTTAACTTTGCTACTTTTAACGTTCTTTTTCTTACTTTAATCTCTTTCTTTCTTTGAAGAGAAATTTCGAGAAATCTTGGAAGTACGTGCATCGTAGCCAGTATTACGATTAAGAGAACTTCAAATATTAGCATAAAGTTTTACTACTAAGCGAGTAGAAACTACTAGCCATACAAGAGTGATAGCTCGGTTATACTATACTTCCTATCTAAAAGACCAAGGGAATTATAGGTTTCATTCATCCTCCAACTATTCGCAAACTTTACAATGTTGTAGATGTTAGTTCTCTCTCAATAGCTTAACACTATATACAATGCTTTTGAAATTTACTTTCCTCTCGTCATTACATTCTTATTTGTCATTCCACTATTTTCAATGGGTTTACGTTGATAGACACGTTCATTAAGTTATTCCATGCTTTTGATACATAAATTGTATTTTATTCTTTTAACGTAATTTTCCGTTTATTACATTTTTCATCCAAATAAATCAATATTTCACGGTATTTTTTTTCATTAAGATTCCCTTGGAAAAATAAATTCTACTAGAATTATACAAATAATTTTTCTTGGAAAATTTCCATTTCAAATTAGGTTTATTCTTTGACGATAGTTATCGAGATTTTATAAAAAATGGTTTGACGAACGAGTTCATTTTAAAAGGGGTGGTTAATTAACGAGTTTGGTGTTTTCAGTCATTTCGTATCGACCACTTAAGTGCGAGTTTAATTCTTCTGCGGGAAAGAGATGGGTGTATTTAAACACAGGAACTTGAGAAAAAGGGGGAAGATAATGAAGCGTCAGAGTCAGTTATAGCTGACAATGAATGTTAAAGCTTGGATATTAATTCTAGAATTTAACTTTAAATTAGAAATTTGAAAAATATAAGAAAAGTAAAAAGTGATATTAAAAAAGTCTCCAATAATATCGCCATTTAAAATCTTCATCTCAATTTTATATTCATGTATCGACAAAATAAAGCGAAAATCCAAGAAATAAATACATTTTGCAAGGCTTTGTAAGTGCTATAGAAAAAATAAAAAATTATAGTTCTTTTCAAATTTCTTTAAGTTTAATCAAATATTTCAATGAAATACTTCTATCTCGTAATGATGATTTTTTAAGCTTCATTAACAGCGAAATTTTTAATCTGAAGAATACATCACATTATTTTCTCAAGGATTGCATAATGGCTTTTACGTAATGTCTTTTTGTTCCAATATTTTTTCAATTAAATCTATTGATCTTTCTTTGACTATTTAAAGAAACAAAATTCTTGGAGAAATTTCTCTTTGGATATTTTTTTAAACGTGCGATATCATGTTTACTCGTGTAATAACTATGAAATTAATGTTCAATATCGATTTAACGAGATCGGCGATGTTTCATGTCATCATTAAACGACACGTTGTTGTTTGACAATGAGAAGTATCTGATTATCGTCTCGTCTATTTATGTATATGTATAGATGTTTAGTATATATTCTCATTACTGAGATACCGAGTATATATAATTATCCATCTAATCCAGAGGATCTATAAATATACTAATATTTGTGAACAAAAATAAGCGTTTAGATTAATTCGTATCTATGATATGTTGATTAAGCCATTTACTTGTAATTATCGACATTTTTTCTCAATTAGGTTTATATAACTATAAGTATAAATACGTTTGTTCATTCATTTGTTTAAGTTATTCCTTCAGCTAAAGGGGAATGGAGGCATTTTTCCATTAAGGTCACTTCTTTGTATATAAGTATATAATATACTTACGTTCGTACCAACAGGGAACGTAGTAGTAATTGTCACTGATAAGGCGAACAAGCAAGTAGTAAGAAAGACATTAGTAACTGTCAGACGTCTTTGAAAAGATCGTATTACTTTTTCTTATGTTTGTTCTACTTAATACTTTTAATATATATATACTTTACTTAGTATTCTTAAATATAAGTTTTTTTACGTAATTATATAACATATTTATTAGTTTTATGTCTGCAACATTATTTAGTTGACTTTTATCTTGACAACAGATTGTAAGTGTACTTTTTTAAATAATAACAACAAAAATCATACATTATTGTTGATTATTGATATAGCTAATCGAAGCATAGCTCGTGGAATTTATTATTCATTAAAATTCGATGTAAAAGAGTGAAGGAAATTTTTCATTAATCATCGAAACAGATATCTCGAAGAATGAATAATTTATGATTTATACAAACAAAACAGGTTGCGATAGGATCGTGTTGTTCATTGTTATACTCCTTAACGTTCATATGCACTTACCATCTATCTTACACGTGTCGTACGCTTATTATGGGGACATGTCTTTGTTTTTTTAATCGTTGAGATCGATCATGATTAGTTTGCTTTTCGTTACCTCGTCTAACGATGAGAATCGTTCCATCGTGTTAGAGAAAGCTTTTCGTTATCTAGACACATTTGTGTTCGTTCGCAACTTCGACACTAACTGTTTTGCTTACATCCTACGTGCGGAGAATCTTTAATAGAAGTTATAATAGGATGATCTATTACTACGATATGTTATTCTATTCAATGAGAGCGAATGAAACGTGCAGCGAAATGATTTGGGTAACTATCTTATTTTAAAATAGATATTCGTGCTTGTGTATTACGATTCGATCAATCAATCAACGTTGAAATCGAGGTCTACATTTTTTAAACGAAAATCTATAATTATTAGGAAGGATTAAACGTTTCCTTTCGAGTTTAATTTATTCTATAAATTATATTTCTACGGCAAATGCGTTGTGGTTTCATTATCGGCGAATAATTTAAATTTAAAAAATTTTTAATTTTTTTAATTTTAAATTTTAGTCCTAGAATCGAAGTGATTATTCTTGCGAGGGTGAGATAAAATTCGAGAGTGAACAGAGAAGTGGTGTTTTTCTGTTTTGTATGAACGAAAAGAAATTTAAGACGTAAATAACGAGGAATAGTTAGTATTAGAAGTGTGTGCATCGATATTTTTAGAAATATCGATAGACGATTTCTTTCTAAGTACCGCAAAGGAAATGTTATTCTTTATTTGTCTCGTGGTGATATGAGTATAAGTGTGTGAAAATTTATTGTAGGATGAGAAAGACCGTTTCTCTAGACGAATTATTCTTTATCGGAAGTAAAGAAATAATTTAAATTTTGTATGTTCGAGAATGATCGAGAAGTTTCGAGAGAGACGCTATAGAAAATGACGAAAGGCGATAGAGGGGGATGATTAGTATACATAAGCAACGAAAACAAGCCGACGTGCATTTGCATGGTTTTGATTTGGAAATTACGATGAGTCTGTTTTGTGTGAAAAATTACGATGAAAGACGACGAATAACAAAGAGATAATTATGATGATATCTTTGTTAAGAAAAGCTATTGAAATAACATAAAATACGACGAGTATTAATAATTAATTTATACGATTTTATTTTATTTCATTATACCTTATTAAACCTTTAAATAAACATTATTAAACAATATTAAATAAATTAAATTAAAATACAAATAAATCTTACATTCTTGAATACTAATTTTAATTCTAATAGTAATATTTACTATTAGATTCGAATTTATTATACAAAATGAAAAGTAACGTCGGTTCTTTGAAAAATAGAAAAAGTGGATAAGTTATTGCAATTTTATCGATATTTGATCGGTAAATATATAAATTTCTGATAATGTTTGTTGTTTAACAAAATTATTATAGATACAAAAAAATAGATTACTAACATTTTTGAAGAAGTATTTACTACAGGTGAAAAATTTCATATTTATACTTTGAAATCGATCAAATATTAATTTCACTATGCGCGTTTAAAGTGATTATAATTTTAGATGAGCAACGAGTCACATGTGCAATGCACTCGACGTTCATGTTTGAACTGCATTTTACAAGCGTGCATAAGTACTCATCTGTTACAAATGATTGAAAAATGTGCTACAGGGTCTACTAAATATACTCCTAGGATTAAAAGTCCTAGAATAAAAAACGATTGAACTCTAACGTCCATTTTACACTTGTTTGTTCTTTGAATCGGTAGGAACACAATCCTAACCCATAAGGTGATCATAGTAAAGATTTCCCGGAAAAGCATTCCAGCTCGACACACACTTTTTATTCCTCTCTTTTTCGGATTTTTTCGCATAACATTCGCACGTATAAATACATCTGTATATGTATACAGATTCATATCGACTACGTTTCCATCGCAACCAAAACGGTCGTTCGTGAACGTGTTAACGCCTCTATAAATGCTATTTTCAATCGCGAATCAAACGTTCGTTGTTTTCGTGACTAATTTTATTGTAAATAATAATTTCACTCGATTTTTGTAAAACTTCTAAAAACAAGTCATACGAAAATGATATCTTTGCGTACATAGATTTATACATTTTAATATTTTTCAAAATGAATCTTTGCATCTTGTATAATATTCAATTCATTATTGTTACAAACAATGGTTACTTTATAAAAATCCGAGAATTTTAAAAATATTTTTATTATGACAATTTAATCGTTAATTTTTTTTAAATTGTCCAATTTAGATAAATCTATTGAATATAAATTTTCGGAATTTTATTTATTCTAAAAGAAATTATTTTAATGCAGAGCTTCCTACGAATATGTTCACTTTCTATTATTCAGATATTTTATTTTTCGCGTAGAAATTTGACAATGACGAACGTGTCACTCTTGTTTGACGAATGGGTTACGTTTATTAGATATTGTGAAACTTTCAATACAGTCACATGCGTTTTTAATTAATACGACAGAACATTTCTCTTTTCTGCTAAACACTAACTCAATAAATCAATGCCACTATTTGTAAATTTGAGTGAAGAATATAGATTGACATCGCACAGAAGATTCACATTTTTATCGTTGATTATGACATACATAAATGCATATTTATAGATGATAGTTTTATTTATATTTATGTCGTACGTGCTTGCAATATCAAGAATCCTGCCACGTGCGACTTTCATTTAAATAACATTCTCTTGATTTACATCGCGATCACGTTGAAATGTGTACTCGAACGTTATCGTGAATGCATTCAACGTATCTCTGAACTTGCTCGAGTTGGATCAAATTTAAAGGAAAAGTTTTAAATGTTGTAATCACAATGAAAGGTAAATAGAGAAAGAGAGAAATCAAATTCCTTTCGGTCGTTCATAATGGAGAACATTTGTTTGAGATTATTTTTAAATTATTTTATTAAATATTTATTTAATATTCTTTTAATAAAATTGTATTATGCAAAGATCTCTCTCTCTCTCTCTCGATAAGAATATTTTCGTCGTATAGCTGTAAGTAAATAATTAAACGAAGATGAATCCTTTGAACGAAGATGTAAAAATATATAAAACAACAGAGACCAGTTTGATGTGTCCATGTTTATTTACACTTTTTGTGATTGTTTAAATTCGGTAGGAATAAGATAAACAGTTCTTAATGTACGTGTTTATTTTTTTTACTGCATGTGTATGCCTATACGTTTCGAAATACACACAGTCAGCAGTTAAGTTAGAAGAGTCGAACGCGAAGGATGTTCAAAGGTTGTTCGCGAGCATAATCATCGTATCTATTGAATTTACTTAACTATATAATTATTCTCTTAGTTCGTGTTTTATTTAAAAGTGCATATTATTTAATCGATCGGTTTATTTCTAGCTGGGGAAATATTTGGCTCAATCGTGGTTACGAGTAACACGTTTGAAGGATTTTTGAGTATCGTAAATTATGAAGCTTCTTTTCGCAAAGAGGAGAAACTAACTTTTGCTTTTCGTTTTATGAGCCGTTTTCTTGGTAGTCTTTATGGTTTTCTTCCTACACTGTACAATTTATGTTGAACATCTCGTTCGGTTTAATCTTTTTAGAATTTAGCACATTCTGTTTCTTTGGCGAACGAAAATGATCATATTTTATCGTTTATAAAATTAAAAGGAAAGAAGTACAAGGAGGAAGTGATTAAGATTGCATGAGTATAACTGTACGGTAGAATCTCGATTATCTAAATTAATTGAGAACGTTGATATTCGCATGTAGGAATTTTTTACTTTTTTCTCTCACGTTTTTTAATTATATTTAGCTTCGTCTACAAATTTAGCACATTACGTACCGTGTGTACATATTTGTTCATTTCGTTAAGTTAACGTAAAACTTTTGCGCACATATTTGTTAAATACGTTAATTACATTAAACTAACGCAAAATTCGTGTGTACATATTTTTGCCTTCCGTTTTAAATTAAAAATTAAAAATTTCAAGTTAACGAATTTTTATCTCAAATTTCTCGAGATTGCATTTTTCAATTTTTCTTTTGTTTTTTTGAAGCTAAAAGAATTTGAAATATATTTAATTATATCTCACTTCAATCGATATACCAGAGAATCAATTCTTATTTATCATTATGTGCTTATTCTGAACGTATAAAATTTCTTAACATTCTTTTTAATTAAACAACTTATTTCAAGGTTATTTATTTATCTATACGAAAGAAATAAATGTAATCTATATAATAGTCGAATGAATTTTTCTTGAACTAAGGAAAGAGAGTAAATAATCAAGTTTTTTCTATTTTCATATCCTTATCTAATGCAATTACCTTCTTATAGACAATTTGGGAGATAGATCTCTATTCATTCGAAACAACATCAGCAACAAATAGAAATTACTCGAATTTTTTCTTACGAGATTACATATGAATTATAATCATTTCTTTTTATATTAATGTGAATATCGTTTCGCATGAAAATCTATAGAAAGAATAAAATGAAATTAGTTGATCAACCGTAAGTGTAGTTTTTAAAATTTAACGATTAGGAACGACTCGGATGAAAATAAGTTGTGAGTATTATAAAAAGTTAGACGAATCTCGTTAAGTATGAATCGTCTAGTAGGGTGAAAAACACTCGACAACCCTAATATTAATACCAACGAGCTGACACGATATTACAAATTGAATATCGTAATCCGCTCAAGCAAACATTTCGTCAGTGGTATTATTGGTATAAAATAGAAACGACCTCGATAACGTCGGACTTCGCTTTATGTGTCTGAAATTAATTATCGATGATGACTGTACAGAGAAAAACAGAAAAAGAGAGAGGAAAAAAGAGAGAGAGAGAGAGAGAGAGAGAGAGAGATTGAGTAAAAAAGGGACATTTAAAACATTACTTTACGACGTTCGATAATGAATTCGAAGGATTTACGATGAAAATAAATAAAGGGATGAACGAGTTACGAAACGCAATAGGATTCAACTGCTTGTTAAAAAATCCCGTAAAGTTGCAAGTTGAGAAGTTATATTTATCTTGAGGTCTTAAGAGTTCGTCAGAGTTCATACGAAACCTCGGATTGGCCGATGAGGTGTTTAAAAGATATTTTTGACGAATTTCAACATCTTACGTATTTACTTACATACTTAAATGCGTATATGCGTGAGAAAGTTTTACGTATATGTTCTTACGAATTTAGTTATTCAAATTAGAACGACGCTTTTCTCGTATCCGGTATAGTTGAGCTATGCAAATGCGTTGTTATTTTGGTCAATTTGTTTGTTACTTTGTAAATCGAGTTTTGCATTTTCAATTGCTCCGTTGTTTTTTTTCATATTGTTTTTTTTGCATTTATAATTTGAAAAGAGAATTTTATATAATTTGTTCTCGAACTATTTAAAGGGAAAAACTAGAACGAAACTTTTGTACTGTTTCGCGATCATGGTCTTTTACAGTTCGTTATTTTATTCAGCAACACGTACAACGACGATATCCCTTTTATATATACTTTTTCTTTTTTTTTATATATATATATGATGGAAATTGATATTATAAGTTTTATCTTTGGTTTGCAGTAAATTATGAGAAAAATTTAAATTAATTATAATTAAGACTACGTTTAAATTAAAATTCAAGTCGCTCGTATAGGTTTTCAACAAATAAAAAGTGCAAATTATTACACACAGAATTATAATTTGCAAGATAATTTGATACTTAAGAATTAATGATAACCAATATAAAGTTAAATTAAATTTTTTTCATGACAAATATGATGTGTAGAATCTATGTTAATGAAGAAATAAAATCTAAATATAGAGCATTGATCTAGTTTTATAGATGAAAATGACAATTCATAAACTGTACTAGTTATATTTTCATGTGAGATTTATATAAAGATTTTAATGACGATTAATTTATTTGTTACGATTAGTGTCGTAAGTACAATCATCAAAAATTTTTTAGATTAAGATTAAACTTATAAAGCGATTTTTTACTCTAAAAGGCATCAAATTATTTATTAAAAAAAAAAATAAAAAGAATTTATAATCTAAATTATTTTTAATTACTTGAAGTATTGAAAGTATCTACAAAACCCGTTTCATAGTCGGGCCTTTTAACTTATTATAATTATAACAAATATTTGAAAAGACACATCATATTTTTCATGTATCTATGAATATCTGATATTATGAAAAAATGTCGTTCAATATGTTTAAAGTTTAGATGTATAATATATTTTATCTTTTTTACGAGAGAGATAAGATGATACTTTTTATCTTTTTTTAGGATTGAAAAGAAAATTCGGAAAAACGATATTCCAATGGAAAGTTTTTTTACGAGATAATAAAACACACACATAGAAAATTGGCTAACATTTCAACTTAATGACATTGTCAATCCAAAATTGTGTAATTTATATGACGAACTTAAAAAGTTACAAACGTATATGAGTAAACTAATTAGATATACATATGTGAATATATTAAAATTTAAAAAAAATAACCTAGAGTATATCTTACGACTAATGTAACCATAATTTACATTGTAAAATTTTGTACTTTGCAATATTGTTTTTTCTCTCGTGTAGTCATCTATACAATTAAGTATATTGATAAAAGAATGGAGGGAGAGGGGAAACAAAGTAATTAAAAAAAAGTTCCATTACATGACTTTTGATGAATTCATTTTGATCGATTATTTTTCTTGATTGGTATCCATTTTTGTATTATTTATTTTATTAGAATCAAATTTGGACGAAAGGTTGAACCTAATTTCACGTCATCGAGAAAATAATGTTTGCAGCGACACGCCCACGAATCGCGGTGCTTTATTGCATCCCAGTCTTTCTCGAAGCTCGAAGCTTGAACCTAGTGTCTCGTTCAACGATGCTACCGGCAGGTAATGGATTACACACTCCACTGTTCTCTCACAACGTGGGAAAGCTTCCAGGTATTCGTACGCCCTCGCGTATGTTCGAAGGATGTTCTGGCATCTGTGTGATCTCTCTGGACCAAGGTTTTCATTTTTTGCACCAACAGCAGTTTTCTTTGAACTTCTCAACATTTAAGTTTTTCATGAAATATAATATTATATTTATTGAAACACTGAACAATAATTGGTTTGATATGTTTATTAATTTTCTTTCTCTCTTACTTTTATTTTAAAAAAAAATTATGAATTAATTAACGATTATTATTATTATTATATTTTATTTCTTTTCATTTATTTTTTGGATATTATTGAACTAAAAGTGTTTTAGTTTCTTACTTTTGCTTATTTATTAATTAAGGAATTGGAATTTTCAAACTTTCTGTTCGAAAGATTATTATCGTTTCGTTTTTATTTTTATTCTTTGTTATATTCTTAGACGATAACGAAGCCAATACTTTCTGTTAGAATTTCAAGTTTATTTGTTTTAAAATAGCCTTATGAGAGGTAGAAAAATATTTTTGTATGTCAGTAACATCATTTTTTTACGTATTATAGCATCATTTAATCGATTAAAACTACGCTATCTATTGATTATCTATCAACAAGGTATACGGAAGTTTAATTAAATTACACTCTCTCTTTAATACTTGTTTTTATTTCTTTTGTATACGAAGATGAAACTATATCACTTTATCTACGTGATCTTTTTTAGATAATTGATTATCATCCTTTTAATCGGATAGTTCGATTAACGAGATTAATTTCGAGGTCGTACGATGTCAGAAAGTTGACTTTATTTAAATAATATAATACATTACTATTCTCCTCGATGTAAAATGTATAAAAACTCAATTTAAAATTCAAAATAAGTTAAATTTTAATATTCATTCAATTTAATTTATCGATCAGGAAATAACGCATTTGTTGGTTTCGATTGTCAATGTATGTTTATTCTTAGAATAGTTAGGAGCAGTGACCTACATAAATTTTCTGAAAACTCAACGTAAAATGAGATCGTGATAATAGAAATAGATCAATCGATCTTTCATTCGTTCATACGTATACGTGCGAGTTTAAAACAGAAGGAAAAAGCAGAAAATACATATTGCGATTGTCTTCGATATTTTCCAGAAAAAAATACAAGTTCGAATAGTTCGAATATATTTGATACGTGAATGAACGCTGTGGGTGATCGAATAAAGTGCATTTTAAAGGCAAATATCTCCGTGGTAACGGAACAATTGTGGAGACTTGAAACGAAGAGAGAATTCAAAGCCTTCAATCTCTCTTTGTATAGTATATTCTCTTGTAACTTTGTGATTGTATAGGTTAGGTATCCAATCTAACTATACAGAAAGCGATATTTTTCGTTCTTTGTACCAATTTTTTTGTTATTTTACCTTTTTAGATTTGTTTGACTTGTATTTTATTGACGCACGTTTGATGCATCAACTGTGATTATCTATAGTAATATAATATTTATCTTTTAATTTACATTAATTATACATATATTATAATTTTTTCTTTCTTTTTTAATATCGCACACAATCATAAAATTTTGATTATATTATTTTTATTTTAACTAATTAGTTACGATTAACGAGTATACTCGTCTTAGAGAAATTTTTATATATATTTTTGCAATTTTAATTTTATTTTGCAATTAAAATTAAATTTGCAATTGCAAATTTTTGCAATTGCAATTTTAGTGACAACTAAATTATATTCGTAAATTTGAAGATGTTTAAAATATTTGAAGACCAAGATGAAATAAAACGAACAAAAATACATATAATATACTAATTAAGTCTAATTAAGAAAATATTGTCTACTTTATCAAGCACATTTTCAAAAAGCACATTTTCAAATATTACACGAAAATGTTTACATCGTTATAAAAATAATATTCGAAAAGAATGAAGATATTGGTGTTTGGCTTTCAAAGGAGCCTTTATTTAATGTACCTTGTTTTTAGAAGTATCATTCAACAACAGCAGATTAAATTATTAACTAACCATTTTTTTTAGTAATTGATTTTTTGTTCTTTCATATGCAAACTATTTGTTTAAATGATGTGAATAAATAAACGTTTGTAATAAATTTAATTGAATAAAAAAATAAAATTGTCATTTGATTGCAACTTAATTCAATATTATAAAAGTTACACATATTATTTATTTGACGAGTATACTTACACAATACAATTTAAGTACACGCTTTTTAAAGAGGTCGCCATAACTAACTGGTTAATTATTTATTTTGATTACGTTATTATTTCACGTGTAAATATTTGAGTGATCGTTAATAATGATGTTAAATGTCATGTTTAACACTAGATTTACGGACTGAGCCAATTTGACTCATTACAAAAATTTGTTTACCGTATATATATATATAACTTAAATATTATTTTTTAAAAACATATGTTGGTTTTTAGTTACTTAATTAAATATACGTAAATATTAATTCCTCCCCTTTACTCAATCCTCCATTCAAACAATGTTTGTAAGTCATTAGAAAAATAATGAACAAAATATCCGTAAATCTAGTGTTAATTATTTGGAAATAATATTATATCGAATAACTTACAATTAAATATACAAATACTCGGTAATATGATTAACAATTTTTGATGTTTTAAACTAGTCATATCATACTGGAACTGGATAAAAGCGACATAGACAGAGATAATAAAGGTTAATAGTAAAATGTGGAGGAAATATTTTAACTTACAATTAGATGAAACACGATACCTGTCAAGCTTTCAGGTATTTCAGAAAGTACTGCAGGATATACGTGACGTTTGTTCTCCCAGTAACTTATTATTTTCTATTATATTCGTCCGTGTAAACTTTAGTTTAAACTTATACGACAGACCGACGACGATATTGGTTCCTGTATCTTGATAAATTTTTTAAGCGGTAAAAAAGTTTCAGTTTACAAAGCCACTGTGTATGCTATTGTACCTTTAACCGGGTCATTGTTGATAACGAAGAGAACCCACGTGTATCCATTTTTGATATTTTAGTTCTCGTTACATAAATGGAATGTAGAAATACGTTACTACTATGTGTGTGTGTGTATGAATACTAAAGTTTTTTATAATTTTATTATTCGTTGAATAGGTTAATTGAATGGGAGAAAAAAGGAACAATATGTATAGGACTTTTAAATTTGCAGAAACATCTCATTTGTGTTTTTATATTTTATACGCGCGATAATAGAATTAAATTAGATTATCTGATTTAAAATTATTTTACGAAAAATATAAAATAATATTATACGAATACGGAATTTTCTTTCGTGTACTTTTAATGTCTGAAGATGGAAACGGTTCTAGATATAGAAATTTGTAATATAAAATTTTAGGTAAACGAAGATAGTAATGAAAAATTAATTGAAAAATAGCAAGCAATAAACAAATCTTGCTCATTTATTTGATTTATTAAAAACCATCAAAAATCTTGTTATTCCTATTATCAGAAAAAAGAATGATTTCCTATAAAGTAATTAAATTAAATGGAATTTCTGACAAATATCCGTATATTCATTGTGACTTAAAGAGATTCATTTATAAATTCATTTCGCAGTCACGTAATGAGAAATCTTCGTTGCCGTAATTACTGAATCGTTATCATTTCTCGTTCAATAATTCCTGACAAGCAATAATTGGCTTTTTTGTGAAAGAGCAAATATTCTTTCTTTATTTTAATGTATAATATGATATTCCAACAGAGATAAGAAAAGAGAGAAAGAAAAAGTAATATAACTTACCTTCTTCTCACATCTTTTTGTTTTTCTATTTCCTTGAGTCGTTTATTTGTCGTAATATTTTTTGCAGTTTATTTGCAGTAATTTTAGACTACTTTTTATCGAGATGAAAAAATTAATAACGAATTACTATTTATGTATAATATTATGTAATATATGCATATATATAGGTAGATATCCAATGATTAGAAACGAAATAGTTTTATTCATGACTCGTGGTTTTTGTGGATAAAAACAATTTTGATTTCAAAAAGGGTGGCCACCCTAGATGACACAGAAAGGTCAACGAATGATCTCAATAACTCGAGTGGGATGTTCCCAAAAACATATTCGCTAGTTGAATTATCGATTATTATATTATATTCGATATGTCACGCTTTTTTTGTTTCTTAATTAACGTTGTTAATGATTACTCTTATATAAATATAATATTTTGATTTAATATTTTTTTTATATATATTTTGCTTTTATCTTGTAATCGCTCGCTGAGTTTTCTTCGATATGTGTTATTATAAAATTAATATTTATTATTAATAATTAAAAAAAATAAGAAGAAAAAGAACAAAAATAAATCACGCAATATGAATTTATCTCTGACTGTGAGTAAAAAAGAATAAATATTTTTTACTTGAATTTTTATTTAATATTTTAATTGACGAGATTTTGAATATTTTAGAATATTGCTTGAAATTGTGTAATTAGGTCGAAAGCCGAAATGTTTCTTTTAAAAGTTTTTGGAAAGAGGAAAACTAAGGAAATGGTAAAGTTTATTTTGTAAGTTAGTGGAAGTTAAAAAGAAGGCCTGTAGGAAGTGAAAATGTGTGGGTAGAGATATGGGATGGGAATTTTGTGATGGGAAACAAATGTTTAGGTTAAACAATCTTATGATAGTATATATCTGTACTATGGTTTTAATAATAACGATAATAATGATAATAAAAATATTCATAATAATATGATAATAATAATATGATAGCGATAACGATAATGGTAATAGTAACATGATAGTGCTTTTAGTAATGATGGTGGTAATAGAAGAGGAAGAATGACCTAGAATGGAACGCAATAATAATTAATCGAAATTTTGATAGTAAATGTATTCGCAAATCAATAGTATTATAAATAAATAAATAATGATATTATAAACAAATAAATATGATAATATTTATTTATATAATAAATACAAATATAATATATTATATTTATTATATGTAAAAATTATTTTATATTTTTATTTAGTTTCATAACCACGAATAGGACTTGATTTAAAATTTTTTAACAAGAACTTAAAGCTATCTTATTAATTTATTTTTTCTATTCACTCACACGCTAATAAACATTTTTTTAAATATCTTTTATGTAAGTAATATAAGTATATTATACTCTATCCTAATCATTGCAATTTCTTTGGCCTCGGATTTTTTATTGCATATTTGCTATCTCCTTTTTGTTTTTCTTCTTTTTTATCTTGCAACTTTTGTAATCAATTTATAATTTTTCTTTCGTTCCGTCCGCTTTCTATTTCCCTTAAAATAATATCATTTTCAATTTCTGTACAGTTCGTAATTAGATGTCGTAGATTTCCGAACTCTTTCCAACGTAAATCGCAACTTCTGCTTCTTCTCCTTTTTCATTGCCTATTCTATATTATAATATTATTTTATATATGGGATTGGAAGAAAAGTTTCTTCTTTTTTCTCTTGTTGATGGCCCTAGGATCTTATAACTTTGGTAACAAATATTAGTCGGATTTGGCAATATTTGCTTGTATTTCAAAAGTGACATATCATAGAGTAATTTAAAAAAAAGTTATGATATTTGTTTATTCAATCAAAAGTTATTATATCACGAAAACGAGTAAAAATAAAAAAAAAAGAAATTCGATACATTTTAAAAGTTGATTAGAAAAACGGGAAGAATGTTACTCGGGCTTCTAAAAAAAATTCGTAATATTTATGGAATGATATCAATACTTGTGGCACAAAGCTAGTTCGAGCATTTTTAATTTGGGAATTTTTCTGTCAAAGATGCACACTTCGCTCTGGTAAACCAATTATTGGAAAAGTCGATGAAATCATTGAAAAAATTAAGTAAGATCAGTACATTATCAGAGTAGTAATATCTCCTGAGAAATTAGAAAGTATTAAAGCAATGCATTTATTCCATAATGATTCCTATAATATCAGAAATATCCTAGTCTTATTCGAATAGTAATGCTGAATTGATAATTTGTCAAACTCGGAAACAGAAATATATCGACACCGTTTGTCCGGTGACCTTCTAGTGATAGCTTGTCAATGTATATACAAATCGATACATCGATTATACATTATTAGCAATATAGTACCTCCTGCAGTGTTACAACGCCGTTGGGAAAAAAGAGCAATGAGAGGAAGGAAGAAAGAGGAGGGAGAGAGGAAAGAGAAAGGTGGGCAGAGAAATCAATTAAAGCGATCGTTTCTGGAACGAATCAGCAACGTAATTGCAGTTGTTGCTGCGACCGATCAAGATCGAGTAGATTTTTGTTGCATCTAGAAAAATATTGTTTATTTTCAAAAGAAATTTATCTATGTATTAGAAAATATAAGTTTAACAATTAGTAATAAGTATTTATTATAAAACCTATTAAATATAATGAATTCAATGTTATATATAATAGTAGATATACATAAAACGGGAATAATATAATCAAATTTGTCCGTTAAACTAAACGCAAGGATTGCCATGAACTATTGTTTATGATACTCTCGACGTGGACAAAGTTGGTTAATATTGCTTTTAATTAAAAGCACTTATTCCTGGAACCTCGAGCTGCTTCGAGTAAGATATCATTGTAAGAAAAGTTATTTTCATTGCTGCAAATTTACGAAACAAGATTAACGTTGTTCTTAATACCGAACGCACGGGAATTGTTTTTCTCTCTTTCGTTACTTACAGTTTTATATTAAATATTTTTCTGTTTCACTAAAATAGACACTCATATGCATATACATGCATATACATATTATAGATACTTCATATATTTTTCGTGTAGATAATCAAAAGAGAAGATTTCTCGAGTGTTTCAATTTTCACTATGGCCATAACATTTGGAACGATCGTATAAAACTCAACTATACGAGCTTAATATAACGAAATATTCGGACAGTTTCATATGAATTTAATTTAATGAATTTCTCTTTTAAATTATCGAGTGTAAATTTTTAGGGTATACCATGATAAAATTTACGAGTAAACTTCGTGTAGCTTGAAGTATTTTACAGCTATTTCTATGAACGATATTGTCAAATAATAACAAGAAAGGATTTGATAGTTTCAAGTTGACCATTCACGTTGATCAGTGAGTAGTAAACGTGTTCACGATCGATGGTATATCTTGTTAAAAGCAATAAAACTAGACACTGAAGGTTCTCCATGATACATCGACCTACTGAAAGTCATGACTAATGATCTCTGTGAACTAGTTCGCTAAAGGAATTATGCTTATGATCTCGGTCACGCCTACATGACACGTTCACATACGCATATGCAAGATACAAAGATAGATATTTGTATGTATGTGTAGAAATATGTGTATACCTAAACAGTAATCAGAGTATACTTAAGTGAAATTCTCCCCGACGGTTAATTAATTCTAAGTACTTTTTCTTGTTAATAAACGTGTGAAGTTAACGATTTTAAGCACGCAATAAAATTTTCAACGATTTTTTATTTAGCCAATATATATAATAATTCTCGTTTTTCGTTATTATCATAAGCTATAGAATGTGTTCTTTCTTTCTTTTGTGTATCTTTATTATACTTTTTCTTTTACTCTTTTTATCTTCGTTTTTGATTGAATTTTAATATATAATCTCTCTTATACTTCTTTTATAGATTATTCTTTCCACCACTTGATTCAATGGATAAGCGTTTTCGTATTTTATGATCAGGTCGATACTTGTTCCAGCAATCTTTATATTTTAACGACTTTCTAGATTATTCTAATTTAGAATCGTAATGTTAGATTTATCGTCTTTCCCTTACAAAATAAAATTTTCTTTATTGTATTTTCGCTGATAGAAATCTTTATATTTCAGTTTATATGTATGTGTGTATGTGTGTATGTTTACGACATTAAAAGTTTGCAATAAAACACAATCCTGCCGTTTTCAAACTTTCGACATTACATTCTCTTGTCGAAACTGCTCATTAAAATATACTGTCACAATTATGTAATTCGTGCTCCGAACAATAAACATTGATTTTGCAATTTTTGTAATACTTTACAACGAGTTAGTTATTTCTTATTGTTTTATTTAGAAATTATGAACTTTTTCTTGTTAAAAAATTTTTTTTATTGACCAAAAAAAATAAAATGTACTACGTTCTTTTGCAAATCTCGTGTTAATTATAATGAATTTTCTTTTTTTTAGAAATAAAAGCATAATTGGAGGTTGATAAAATGGAAAATTAAAGTGATCTAATTTATGTTGCGTATTTATTGTGAATTAAGAAGACAATTTTGCAAGTAAACACGGGCTAGTATGTTTAATTAAAATTTATCGTACTTTTCGTATATATCCGTATAATGGTAAATTATGATAAATGTGTCATATTATCTTTCAATAATACAGGATATCCCAAAAAAGTCTCTTTACCGAGTAAAAGAAAATAATAAAAAAAATCAACATTGGTTTATTCATAAAATAACTATATTTTGTTTATCATTTCAAGATATGAATCTTTAGTTACAGTGTTATTAAAAAACTATAAGTCGATATTGCCACGATGTTGTCACTCAAAATATCTTTCAAAATGAAATGTATAATTTTTAAATTTTGGTAAAGCAACTGTAGGATTCATTTTGCAGCTTTGCGGTTAAGAATAAATTTGTAGTAAAAATTTGATAAATTTTTGGCAAATAATTAGACTTTAGTTATACACTCGTTAATTATTATATAAAAGAAAGATTATAGTAATATTGTAAGATACGTTAGAAAGCAGATGATATTTAATGGTTATCTTTCAATCGACAATCGATAATTAATTTTACTAATAATAATTAACAATATAATCACGTTGGCATTTCGTATATCGTTTCAAGCCGACACAGGTGAACAAATGGGTTTATGTATTGTCGACGACGTAACCAGAGCGATGCTGCGATCGTATGATATAGGAAAACACGAGACTTTCCTGAAGAGGTAGAACGGATATTTATTAGAGAATCGTTCTCTCTGTCGTACAAACAGTAGTTCGATATAATTGTTCATCATCGTTCGTAGTTATATAACTACTTATATGTGTCATAATGTAATAATAAATAATTTGTGTCGAAAAAGTTAAAGGAAACAAAAATTAAATTAAATTTAGGCGAGAGAGAGAGATTCGATCAAAGTATTAATAAATTATTTTTTAATGTTTCAATATTATGTTTATATATCCATAAATAAATGTCGTTATAAGTACTTATTATTTGAGCTCATTAAAAATACATTTTTTTTATATGTTTTAATAAGTTTCATTTATAATAAAATTTGTTACCGTATTGTTGTAATATTACTATAAAATATTGCGACGTTTTATTGTTATTAATTTTTTTATTTATGACACAATTATTTATAATTCCGCGAAATTCAGTGTATCCATAGAAGAGTTTCGCATGAAAGAGATCATATAATAATCGTTTGATTATTTTTGTATTTTTCGTATTTCATTTTTGATTTTTATTTTATATTTAAAGAAGCGTAGAAATGCACTGATCTTCGACACGTAATCAACATAGCGTAAATTAAAACGGACTAAAAGAGAAAATAGATGGTAGAGAAATAAAACGAAAGAAATGCATCGTTATTAAGTCGTTTTCCGTTGAATCAAAATATTCCATCATGTAATACCATGTTTTTCCTGTGTTATTTACCACACAAAGATTAAATAAATATTTTGTTCGAACGATCAAATTCGAATTGTACTCGCAACTGTGAACATTTATTAATAGCGAGAGGTAATTATCAAAATAAACGAAGTATCTTGGGTATCTTTTAACCTTCGACTTTAAAGAAAAAACGTTGTTGAAAATAAAGTGATGGAAAATCCAGCATATTTATAAAGTTATTCGCGAAACTTGTAGCTTACGATAAATACATTTCTATTAAGTATATTAATTTCATAATATATCTTTTAGGAAAACACTATAACACATTATTCATTGTTAGCAGTAATTACTTGAAATAATTTATCAAGCAAAGTGTGAAAAATATTTTAGACCAGAATAATGAAAATAAATGTTAATATAGGGCGTAACGCGAACGCTTATTATCGTTCATTGTTTTAATAATGCATTTAACGATAACTTTGCTCGTAGGAATACATATATTCCATTTAAACTTGTTAATTATGCTCGAACAAATGAATTTGATCGACTAAATAAATACTGTGTTTCGTTAACGTATGCATTTTTATATTTACGTAGATATATACAATATGCTACGTAAAATCATCTCTCGACCGAGATTCATCGTCTCGTTTACGAGGCGTCTTAAAGTACTCTCGCATAAATCTTGGCGACACGTTCGAGCGTAAAAAGTGCTTTCGAAGGTCGCTACACCGATAAAAGGAGTATAGATCGATCGACGAAGAAAGAGGAGCTGGAGGAGAAGGTGAAGGAGGTGAAAGAGGAAGAGGAGGTGGAAGAGCTTGAGGAGGAGGAGGAGCAAGACTTAGAAGAGGTCCATCTCGAAGAAGAGGTTTCGGAGATAGAACGAGCCCCGTTGGGGATGATAGATTCCTAGATTCTCTTTTTTGCTTCGACCCTCGTTTGTCAGCTCAACTGGACATGTTAAGAAAAGGGAGGACAGATTTTCGAACGATCGATTTTATAATGCAACATTTTTAATCCTAATCTTTATGTATCCTTTAAAATATTTCTTAAAAGAAATATTTCATTTGTATATTTATTTCACTTACATTAATAGAAAAAGAACCTTTCTTACGGTTTTATCAATGAAATATGATGTAGTCTCTGGTTGAAAATAAGAAGTAAATGAATAAATAATGAAACTGTGGAGCGTTATTGAAAAACATTGCTATCGCGTTTTGAAAAAGGCAAAATATCATCGAAAAATAAACTGAGAGGATAAGTTGAAATGTAAGATGAGAAAACATTGGCATAAATCTCGCTTTAGTTATTTGGATTGTGCTATCAAGCGAATTTTTAGTATTCCATTAATCATTATTATGAAATTTCGATCAATCTTTCTTTTTGATCCACATTTCTAAAAGAATGCACGATATTATTTTATTATTAAAATGTTTGTAATCGTATCTACACGAATGTGTATGCTTTAATACGCATACATGTGTAATTCGTTTAACATTCTACAACTTTCCTGTTTCTCTCTTTTTTTGTATAACTTTTTACCCCTTTATTTCTATTCTATTATATTAGATGTAATAAATTCGTTCTAAAATATTTTAATTATTGAAATTCTTGTATAGAAGTTCGTGCAACATGATGGAAATGAATTAAATTTTTTTATTTTTGTTAATTAACATAAAAAGAATATAAATATATAATAATATACTAATTGTAAAACTAAAATATCTACATATGTAAATTTATCTATATATATAGAGATATACAAACACCTATTTATTATATTATTTATTAATTGCATGTAGATATTTGTGTGTATTCATATAATTATAGAAATATAATAAATAATATATATATATATATAGAATATAATAAATAATATAAGATATATATATTAGAATACACGTAAGAATTTAAACGCAGATTTTATCTTCGCATACAAACATAAAAGTTTCTTCAATTTCTTTCTTTTTTATTACGTGTTTATTTTCCGGATGCGTTCAAAGAAATAAGTTAGGACGACGCGCTATTGATTTTTTCTTAGAGCTGAGTTAGCAATTATTCGAAAGTTTCATCGGGAAATATTTGTGAAGAGATATTCTATATGCTGAGCAAAAATAAGAAGATAATTGAACTGGCAGATATAAAGAATTATCGGACGATACAAAAATCATAAAACTTTATTTGTATTTTTTCAACGGTGAAAAAAATTCACAATTAATCTACGAACATTGCGTATAAGTTAAAAGGGAAATGATTGAACAAGAACGTACACGCTTTCGTATACCATTGTGAATATATTTTTGCTAGATCGAAGTATTATTAATCTCGGTCCAATTTAAAACTATAGGATATACGATATATTCACAATCAGCTGGATTACTTATTATTGGAACACGTACCTTCGCGGAAATTCCTGGAAATTTAGAGAAAAAAAATAGAGCAGAATTAAAATAGAGAATGTACATACACACGTCTGTCTCTTTTTTTATTTCTTTCAGCAAAATTAATTAAGAGAACTATTGAAGCTCAGTCAGCGTGTAGTAACGATAATTCTTGAAGGAGAATAATCAGCAATGAAAAAACGTATTAATAAAGACAAACTCGTTGCTACTTTCATCAAATTGTTCCATCTTCTCATCCCCTTTCGTTCTTCTCTTTCGTGAGTATCCAGAGTATAATTCGTCGAACTATCGATTCGTCGAGCATCCCTGGCAAGTTCACGTGTTAGATGAACGTCGAAGAGTTCCCAGTTATACAAGAGCCCATCTATTCGCTTTTATATTCGCTCTAGGTTACTTCAATACTAACTCATCGACACTACTCTCTCTCTCTTTTTCTTTTTCTTTATGTTTCTTTCCACCTATATACTATCATCGTATTCTTCTCTGTCTGTTCTATCGTCATTCTCCCCCTTTTCCCCTCACCCCATTACCCTCCTCCAACCTCTCTTTCTCTTATCCTCTCACACCTCACTAACTTTTTCTCTCTTTATATCTCTCTTTCTCTTTATTCTATATTGGTTACCAATGCATTGGCAAACTTACGCAATCCTAGGGGAGAGAAAGTCATTAATTCTCTTTTATTTCGCCAGAATCGAATCCCTATCTCGACGCACGACCCTCGTGCTGTTTACATTGATTGACGTTGCGCGATTTGGTTTAGATCGACATGTATCATTTTTTAATGAGCCCTAGTCATTTTTTTTTTTCCTACAACTTTTTCTCTATGTTAGAAAAAATATTATAATATTTGTTTTTTTCACGAACATGTTATCCTGATTTTTAGATAACGTAAAACGAGAAATATAGAGACCAATGGAGAAAGAGGGGAGAGAGAGAGAAAAAGGTGAAAAGAATTTAATTTTATAGACAGACCGTGCCGTTGATTCTGCTTACACGGCGTCGCCATCGCTTTTTTTTTTGAGATAAAAGCAAAAATGTATTATTTGCCCGTTTCTGTTTCACAGTCTCAGTAAACCATTCCTTTCTTTTCTTACCTTCACGAGATCGAGTTTCCACTTTTAGTATCTGCCAATCTCTAAAGAAAGAGAGAGAGAGGGGGGTAATTAATTTCTCTAGCCAGGTTTCTTCTTTTCCTTTTTTATGTCTTTTCACTTTTTCTATTTACTATTTTCTCACGTTCTCCTTCTTTATCCTCATCTCAGGTAATCCTTTTTAAAGAGGAACGAAGGCAAACAGAAAATTGTTAACTAATTTACTTACTCGGTGAACGCGGTCGTACAACTTCGTTTATCTTCAAAATCATCAATTTTAATTTTTTTATTTTAATTAGCAAAATATTTGTTTCGATTCTATGAAAAGAAAAAACTAGCCAGGTAGCCAGTTCGATAAACAATAAAATACAGGTAGCGAGCGGCTGTTTGGTTTCGCGAATTTTGTTATATTATTTATTGATCTTACTTTGTGACCAAGTTTGTCTAATTCATTTGTTATTTTAACTGTATTTTATTTAGGATGAAGTTTTCTTGATACGTGTGGTATCACGCGTCTTTAGTTTTTAGTGCATTTATTACATTTCTGAATGTATCTGGTGTGGTAGTTTGTATTTTCACTTGGTTATCTTTAAGTTGTTTTATTACATAGTTATTTTGTCCAGCTGTTTCATCCAATAACTCGAGCAGAGGGTCGATGATTTTCGCATCTATGTATATTGGTGGTGGTTTTACTGGTTTCTTTTTTCTAATTTTCCTGTAGTGTTTTGTGGTTCTGTTGACTCGTCGGGTTCAGATCATAAGCGTTGCTTAGGGATATGTCTTGAAGCCATTTTGTTGGTAATGGCGCGGAAGAGTTATTTTTGTTGTTTTTTAGTTCACTTATCTTGCGTTTTTTTGAATTTTGTAATTTGGTTGACTTAGCGGGAATCCAGTTTTGCGAATCTTCCGAATCCATCTCGCTTTCTATAGACGAGTTTCTATTATCGATTTTGATTATTCTCTTTTGTGTATAAGCAAGGTTAGAGGTTTGTTTTGGTTCCCTAGATGGTTGACTTGTTTCGGTGGGTCGAATAATGAAATTGTTGCAGTTATTAACGATTTTGAACTTGAACACGCGGTTACTCGCGAGGGTGCAGTGTTACCTCACTAGGACACTAGTCACTTCACATTTGTATCTACAATGTAAATCTAACGTACGTTATAATACTGTATCTGTATATATTATTTAAATACTTGTATTTTCGGGAGCGTTAAATAAACACGGCCGTATTTACTAACGATTACCGGGAAAGTGATTTTTCCAATATCGTTGCTAGTTAATTTCGAAACTATTCTTCCTGCTTTTATTTAGTAACTTTTTTCAGCGAACGTATAACGAACAAGCGAGCGGAAACTTTTTACTGATGAATTTCTTTGACGTTAAATACTTTTTAGTTTTAGACTAGGACAAAGTATTTGAATTTTTATCCAAGCTTTTTTGTTCTTTAACTAGAATAATTATACTTTTTATTAACTCATGTAATTTTTAAAACTTTAACAATCGTTAGGATGTGAATTAATCTTTTCGTAATAGATTTTTGTTTCTTATTTTAAGAATTTCCTTCGTTTCTGGTTTTTATTTGTTATATGTTGTTAATATCAACAAAAATAAATCAAAGTAGAAAGTTGATTTGACAATGATCACGATATTAATTAAACAACATTGTGAAATAATTACAAACTCGGTAAATAGATTAGAAAATGTATTTAGGCAAGATCTATCATATTTTTTTGTAAGAAGTATACGAGTTGGCTAGAATTTTAATATCGAATACAATATCGAGATGATAAAGGAGAAATAATAACTTTTTATAATTACGTAAACATTTTTCTTGCTTTACATTTTAATATTATTTTTTTTATAGTCATAAAATCGTCATAAAATATCGAATTTTTATATCTTTCACATTTGCAAATAAATATGGATTCAATTAAATTCTCTTTCAATAAACTTATTTTTATTGGACTCAATATAAAAAGGTATGTTTTCTTTTACAGAAATGAAAGTACTTTGGAGATAATAAATTTTCAAGAATATTTCAATAAAAATCTTTATGATTATTCACGAAGTGAGGTTACGCGACAAATATAATCAAACTATCAGGTAAAATCGAAAACTAGATTTTGGACATGTGCAATATTTTCCAATCCTATCCGCGACTATATTACCTTCGATATTTTATTTCAAATGTTACCAAAAATATGACCTTCTGATTGCTAGGGTGTAATAAAAGTTGGAAAAGGTCGTTCGGGTGAAACGATCGTGGAAGTTCTACAGAGAACTTTGACCCTCGCATCGTTTTTATTTTACTTTTATGCGTATACGTGTAGTTGAATATACGCCTGTGTTATTTAACAATTTATATGAGATTCGTGCAAGAAGTAGATAATGTAAAATTTTTCTATGCATTGTTATACACATTCAAGTATTCCATTTACATTATTAACTCGTAAGGAATATAATATGCTTAATTAAACTTATATTTTGTTTATTTTCATTTAATACATGCATAAGGTTCCTTAAATATTAAAATAATGTTGTTCTATGCATATCTACTTAATTCACATATTATTTAATAATGATTTCTCCAAAGACCATTAAATTGTTTATAGTACGATGCAGTCAATTAGTGTTTGTGCATACACGAATAATAAAAACAAACATCTTCATTATTGACATATTGAGACTTACAATTAGTATAAGCGGTTAATCTGTAGTGTTTGGCTAAAATGTTCAATGATACAACGAGAGCGTTTTCATTCAGGGTTTTTTAGTAGATTCGTTAGTAGAACTAACGAGTTTTAGATCTCATTTAAATTAATTAATCTAGCCACACAACACGCCATAATCTCTATTTCAAAATTCTTATAAATAATTTTATCGCTTGATCGACGTTCGAATGATTACGATAAGCATAAGAATATGATGATACCTTAAAATACTGAATGCTTTTGTGAAAGAGGGGTCAAAATTACATCCTCATACGATTAAATGCTGTTGCCAGATTAAGTCAGGATTGTATGTGCAGACGACCGAATGCTGTCCTTAATGTAAATCAAGATTATGCATACGTACGACCAAATGTTGTTTCGAGACTAGTCAAGATTATGCGCATGTCAGAATGAGATTGACTCTGGAAATTGTTTGTATGTATGTATATGTTGGTATTTCGAGGCTACAAGATTGTCTCGATATACGTATGTTCGAATGCTATCAAGAAACCGAAACTGTTTTATGTTTGTCCGTGAATGAATGTCTTGATACTTTGAAAAAACGTATACGGCTGTTCTTCTACATTAGCTTATTATACAACACGAATATTTAAACATCACTAAATGGTTGTGCTCTTTGGAACATGTTTCCATCAATAGAATAATAAAGGGTGTAAACAACGGTTTATCAAGAAATAGTTGGTTTATTTATTTGATATGGCTTCCGAGGATCTTATTTCGACTTCGAACACTTATTGTTAGTTAACTTTATCATCAAGTGATGATGTAAAAAATGTGTATGTGATGTACATTGGTTCGTGCTAAATGGTTTGCTTGAATTGATTGCGATCGAGTACTTTAAAATAGAAGTCAAGATCATTTAGAAATAGTCGACTGTCTTTGATGAGCTTGCAAAATGTAATTAATTAACTCACTTTTTTATGCATAAGGTTCGAAATATGTATATTGTTTTCCAAGGTTCATGAGATGAGAGTTGACTTTCGCTGGTCGTCCATACTTATCTTAGGAAATGCTCCCGAATATAAGAAAAATATTCTTTGTTAGTTCTTATTTGATGATGTTATCTTCGACGATTGCAAGCTCGATCTATTCTTGTCTATATCTGCACAATCGTAAAGCTAAGAGACAAAATATATGCATTCCTTCGTTTTATGACCTTTCAAGAAGGAGTTCATTCGTCCTCGAGATAGCTTGATCTTTATTGATTTAAGGGATTACAAAAGGTTTCCATAAATTGAGAATACTCAGAAACAGCAGAACGACGAAACAAGGGAGTTATGAAAATCAGGAAATATGTAATAATATCTTTGATGTTTGTTGAAACGAATACTTTTTCAATCCAGTTTTAATTTAAACATAGTATGGCAGGTGTATTTAAAATACTCCTCATCGGTTTTATTACCTGTCTATTACGTTTAAATCTGAATACTTAAATACATTTAATAAATTCAAGTACTTGTCGTTATTACTCTTCACACCTCTGATGTCTATCTTTTGAGTCATTAATCCAGTGTTCCGAACAGTTAACTTATCCAAGTATTATTTGTACCCATCGATGTTTAACTAAAAATATTTATTCATACATATTATTCGATTTAGTTAACAAAATAATATTGGTAAGGGATTTAACAAATTTTATTTATAAAAATCTGTATTAATGTATTGAGATAAAGATAAATCTAAAATCAAAACTATAAACTATCATAAATGGTGGTATACCTTTCGTTATTTGATTAGTTTTATTTACTTTAATTTGTTCAAAATTTCGCCATATAGGATGATTCAAAGATATTTTATGCGTAAACGAAAGCCCAAATCCATATGGGATCATTAAACATTAAACACGCTTGAATATAAGGGTTCTTTTAGATATCCCTTGATAGGACGATTCATTAATACGGTTGAGTAAATTTTAGGAAGATCATTAGGGTATTTAGATGTAACAGAGGGAGGAAACCTGTCTCCGTGTTTATCTTTTGCAAGCGTCAAAGGTATCCTACTGGTCAAGAGCTAGTTAATTGATCCTAAATTTCGGTCATGCTAATATATTCCCTTAAGTGTAATGTTCACGTCTAACGATTATGTTATTCAAGTAATGTTTCATGATCTATTTTATAATACATATGTATTACTATAAATTTAGTTAAGAAAAAATGTCTCTTTCTCTGTTCCATGAAATATGTTTCACGAAAATATAGAATACTTTTATTAATTTAACCAAAGATTCGATGTGACGATTTTTGCCACGTTATTTACGACACTTAAAAAAACTCAATGGCGAATCTAATTAATGGAATTCAGTTTACTTCATGGTAAAGTAAATATAGAGCTTGTAAAAAATGGCGTGACTTTTTCATCGATCTCGAAAAATACCGTGTAGGAAGTTTAAATATTATCAATAAAATCTAATCTTTTAAACTAACTTCGTGTTATTCTAATTTGCACTTTCTTTCAACGTATAATCGTTTGATTCCTTATGTATTTATTCAGATGCATTTATTGCGTGTATTTAAGTATTCCAATTTCTTTCTGGTATTTTGAAGTCTGAAAAAGTAAAAAAGTAACAAAGAGACAAATTACATAAGATTTCAGTTTAAAGGACCAATCCAGGAATAAAATTTGATGTAAAATTAATTTACATCAAATAGGTGATTAGTTGGTGAAATATTTTTTTGTAACTTTTTTTACTGGTATATTTCATTTCGTCTTTTACATTCTACAGTTATGAAAAATTATTAGTAAAAAATAATCTCTTTTATATTGTTTCGAACTCGTGCACTCTTTTATTGTACTGTATCTTTTACTCCTCTCTCTTTTCATCTTTCTTTCTCTCGTTTTTTCTCTTTCTATCTCTCTCAGTTGATGAGAATACCTCTCAAGAAGGAATAATAAAAAAAAGAATAATCTCGAAAAATCCTCCTTTACATCATATTACACGTGAAACGCAAGAAAGCTTACCATGTTCCCGATCTCTTCTTTTTTTCCTCTTCCATTTTGCTTTAAAAATGAAGATAAGAAAATAAGAGTAAGAACTTTGTAAATTTTTGTTCTAAAGTATTTTTTTCACAAAGAGTTTTCTTTTCGATGGACTGAAGTAAGAAAAATTTGATTGCGAGTCTCATTAACAATATTATCTGTCGTTATCAGCGCCTGAAAGGAAAACTTTTATTTCCTTATTAAAATCAACTTTTTTATTTTATGGATTATCGAACAAGCTAAGAATATCATTTTAATTTTCAAGTGTCTCGTAGATACATTTATAAATAACAAGTAATAGTAGTATATATAACAAGTAATACTTATGTCAATTACGCATAGAAATATTTAATCATGGAAATAATTATAGCCAGATATATTGTGTAAAATATTATTTGAAAAATTTCCACTAACTTTATTTCTTATCCACGAACTACTTTAACTAAGTATCGATGGATACCAGCCTAGCATCGCGTTAGCACACTGCGTTATGGCAACAATTGCTTAGTATTATAATAATAACAAATTTTTTGAATATATTTATATAATTTAAATAAAAATTATTTCTTATATTTACTTAAAATTTTATACATAAAATATTCTATATATAAAATTTATTTCGTTTTATGTTTATAAATATTTAACAATAAATATTTAATAAACTTTACATTTCTATTCTTGTAAGTCATGCTTGATTTGATTTATAAAACGAAAAAAGTAGATATAAAGACAATGTTTTCTAATTGATATCTAAAATAAACAAGTTTCGGTTATATTTCTAACAACTAAAAATGTTGCATTTTCAAAGGGGTAACACGCATCATCCCTTGTCCAGCACAATGCACTTTTCGTTCAGTCCTCTGGGGTATCATAAACACGAAATGCTATCGTGTAATACACAGATACACGTATACACGCGAATACTCATACCATAGAGACTATAAAGTTTTACGTTCGAGCTGCTGCAAATATATCTGTTGAAAAATCGTAGCACCACATTGCAACCGTTTACTGCGTTCTTCCTTTCGTTCGTCTACTTTCATTTCGGAAAGAAAATTGGCATTTTCCTGCAGCAATTTTTATGCTTTTAAAGCTTTTCACACCTATGCAAAATATTTAGAGAAAAGAGTTTCAATTGGATGGATATTTATTTGATGAATATTGAATATAGTATTTGTGTTCTTTAAATCTTTCATTCTCTACTATATCAATTGTTATTCAATGATACGTAAATTCATTTGAATTTTGATTAAAAAATAATTTATTTAATGAGAATCTACGTTTATAGCTGTTTAATATTAACCGCCTGTCATTAGTTGTAAATGTTGGTTAGTTTGAATGTATAAATATACATATATAACACAGTTTTCAATAAACTAGAATCCTTGTATCGTCTTTAGAATTGAAACTAGGCTAGAATCTGGGGCAAATTTGAACACACAATGAGTTAAGAAAACTGTAATACTAGTTGCAGCCGAATGTTGGAACGGACGTTGTATGCTTAAAAGAAACCTGTAGTTAAACTAGACTTATCAACACATACATATATATATAAGTAGATACTTACACATAGAAATCTGTATACGGTGTATATATTTCTTTAGTATACATTTAAAGAATATCTATATAAATTCAGAGATAGTAGAAGAACAGTATCCTTTAGAAAGTAATATCCAGTAGGAGTTCGATATCGGTTATTTCTATTGCGTAAAACGAAAGTTTTCCCTTTGTTTCAGATATTCTCCTCGAAGAAGTACACTGATATTCTCGGTGAAAGAAGAAGAGAATTGTTGCTGAAGGACAAGATGACTACGATAAGTACGCTTCGATGTACCGTACAATGAGACATCATCATAAGGAACAGATACAGACGAAGAAGGAGAAGATGTCAAGTTCACCGTAAACTTTTCTCGACAGATAACATCGAGTTAAATACTTGTATATTTCTAAGAAACGAGGAATAGACGTTTAAGTCGTTGTCTTTTGTCATCGACAAGCAACCGACACGACTACACGTTTTTTTGTATTTTTCCAAAATATTCTTACAATTTGTAGACCTTAAAAAAAGGTCTTGCAATATTTTTCACGATGAATGACACGTTGAATATGACTAGCGTCATTATCAATTACACAGAAATATACAATGATAATGATACGAATTGTGAGGCTGATCTGCCGATCGTTTCTCTGCTAACTCAAATTCTTTACACGTTTGTTTGCATCATCGGTTTACTAGGAAATACTTTAGTTATATACGTTGTATTACGTTTTTCAAAGATGCAAACTGTGACGAATATGTATATTGTAAACCTCGCGATAGCAGATGAGTGTTTCTTGATAGGTATACCTTTTCTTGTAACAACTATGAGTACGAGAAGTTGGATCTTTGGCAAAGTAATGTGTAAGATATATATGACAACTACGAGTATAAATCAATTTACTAGTAGTATCTTCCTCTTCATTATGAGCGCTGATCGTTATATAGCTGTTTGTCATCCTATATCTTCTCCGAAAATGCGTACACCCTGTATATCCAGAGTAGTCTCTTGCACTGCTTGGACTACAAGTGTAATATTTATGATACCAGTATTTCTTTATGCAAGCGTGATGGAGGGACCTAAGAATGTCTATAGCTGCAACATCTATTGGCCGGATGATCATGGTGGTCAAACAGCTTTTACTCTGTATACTTTTATTCTGGGCTTTGCCATTCCATTGATCCTTATATTGATCTTTTATTTTTTGGTAATCCGGAAGCTTCAAACTGTAGGCCCGAAAAATAAATCTAAAGAAAAGAAACGTTCTCATCGCAAAGTAACCAGATTGGTATTAACTGTTATCACCGTTTACGTTTTCTGTTGGCTACCCTATTGGCTGATGCAAGTAGCTTTGATTTATACACCTCCGAAACAATGTCAATCAAGCATCAGCATTGCTAGCTTTCTATTGGCTGGATTTCTTAGCTATAGCAACAGTGCTATGAATCCGATACTTTACGCTTTTCTCAGTGACAACTTTAAAAAAAGCTTCTTGAAGGCTTGCACTTGTGCGGCAGGTAAAGACGTAAACGCAACATTACACATCGAGAACAGTGTATTTCCACGAAGGAATAAAGCAAACACTGAGAAGATCCAATCCAATCGTCATGTTACTCCTGGACAAACAAAATTTGAGTTAGAAGATGAGGACGGTGAAAGAGGCTTGTTAGTCAGTAAAACTTCAACTACTACGGTGACCATGACGTCACGATCTAACATCGCGGTGACTAGTGAACATAGTCGAGATCTTGCTAATAAAGAGAAGGAAGGATTAAAGAACGGAGCACAGGTAACTTTGCTCACGCAAGTTTGAATTATTTTATTCAACGACGTTTAAAGTAATCTGAAGGAAACCATGAAAAATCAAGTATTTGTGTCTTCGATGATAAAATTATTGATTTTCTAACAAACGAAAGTTCTTGGATCGAATCCAAAATCCCGTGAAAGTTATCGTTGGAGATTAGTGACCGATACGACGACCTCTATAACTTTCAATTTCTCGAATACGATCGTTCGTAATAAATCATTATGTTTTTGAATGGAAACATCGGAAAGAGGAAGAATATTAAAGTCTTTTGCTGACGTAGAAACGAAGTTATGGGGCTGGGACAATCGTACGAGTTGTCATTATCTCTCCTTAATGGTGAAACATTGGGAAATAATGACTTAATGGTTGAACATCTCAGATTTTATCCGGGAAAAAGATCCTTCTCTCTTTTCTTTCATTCTCACGTTCAATGAAATTGGCTACTACTAAACTCACAGCATGAATGATTTTAAGAGAAACTTTCCTTAAAGAAGAATGCGAGAACAAAAACGATGTGTCGCACTCGAGTGCAGGTTTAATGGTGCTAGATCGAGTTCCCTAGTTTCCTATAGTGACTGTTCCTGTCAGACTAAATATATATGTATATATTATTATTGTTACTATCATCATCATCATCATTATCATCATTATTATTATAATTATTATTATTATTATTGTTATTATTATTATATATGTAGATTCTTTGATGAGTTTTTCAAATTTAATGGCGATTATAGTGTCGTGCTAATTCGAATAATATTTTTATTTCTTAAATGATACTTGGTAATTAAATAATTTAAGAATTCGAACGATACCATTATCTTCCTAAATTTTATATATTAAAGTGTCGCAAAATATAATTCCAATTTCGAAGATAAGCTTTAAACACTGTATATTGTATGTGTGTGTGTGTAAATAATTGGAAATTCACTTAATTGTGGTCGTAATAACAACCATATTAATTATACTTTTAAGTGTATTCATATCTTCTCATTGTCTTTCACATAGAATAACAGAAGCATAGAATAATTTCATAATTATTATTTCCATTTCGAATTAAAATTAACAATGGGGCTTGGTTGTATTCCATCGTGCCAGAAATAAATGTCAATGTTTCGCAGTTAATAAAATTTGTTGTTTTCGTTGAAATAAACGAAATTTCTCGTCTGAGATATTTGTCAATACTTTTTCTCGATAGAGAAACGGCAAACAAAATTATTTCTCTTAATGTCTATGATTACCTTGTGAAATTCTTGTTCCTGTCAAAAGCCCTATATTTATTCTCTAATCAAGTTTGTCTTTGATCTGCAAAGTTCCTCTAGTTCAATCCAATTTATTTATGGTCGAAGAAGTTATCCTCTTTTCATACAGTCTGGCTGTATGAACCGTCGTTTGATTTACATCATTAGAAGTTATGATTTATTCGTGTTAACATGTATTCAGAAACTCCCGAAACAGATACACGACTGTTTTCTATAGATACATGATATGTTATATTTGAAAATAATTTAATTAGAAGATTTGAAAAAATATACAAAGTTGTGTGCCGTACTAAACATTTTCAGCATATTAAATATATTATTTTGTTATTATATGTTTAATAGATTTTAAAAATTTTTTATTAAAAATTATCATCCATCTTGTTAAGCAATAATTGGATTGTTTATTTTGAAAGTGGTGTAAATCCATTTTCTGTTGTTTCGAGAAAATTTAAGGCTTGCATATTGGTCAATTTAAAAATTTCATTAATTATATCAAGTTGGACAATGTTTCCATTAAGTTATCGATATGTAACTTGATTATATACATTACTTTTAGGCTAATTTAACGCGTTATAGATGTGTAATCTATTCAAAATATTTTTGAAAATGTCGCTTATAACATTTATATAACAATCTCAACGAATTAGATTTTATTTGTCATAAATTAAAAAGTTTAATTTTTTCTTTACGGTTATTTTTATAAGAGTTTTATTGTTATTTTTTATTTATTTTTACGAAAAAATTACTCTTTTCACGATCAAAAAAATATTTATTATTATTATTTTTCTTTGACCGTAACACGTACGATTTAAATTTTGTAGCTCATCCGATACAATTTATTTACGTTTGAGTTATGTTTAAGTTGTGTTTAATCTTTTTTTTGCTCACAGTGTAATTTTCCTGGATCATCCTGGGAATCAGATTATATTCGTTAGCGCATACAAAAATTTATTCAACGATTATTTTAATAACACTTGCTTCTCCTTTTTTATTTGCAAAAAGATAAGAATTATCAAGGTTAAACAAAAATCTATTAATTTTACTTTTTTTTATGACTATGTCTGAAGACAAGATCACATGTGAAATTTATTCACATTTAAGTTACATCTGCATTAAGTGTGGGTTGTAATTAATCCTTTTTTTGGATGTATTTGACAGTCTCATTAAAACAAACGATGCATTTAAAAATGTTTGATTGTCTAAGTTATTTTCATCAATTTCGTTTCGTTTTTGATTTTTTAAATCGATATTACATTTCAGGGTTAAGCAAAAATTTCTGATCACTTTCTTTTTTGCTCATCAGTCGAAGAAATAAAATGACACGAAAAATAATACGAATTTGTGAGTTAATAAGGTCCAATTCAGTTGCGTCTGCGAATATGGTACGATATATATATAAACCGATTTGATAAATAATTTACCATAAACGTCAGCGAATATGCGAAATTAACGATCGTTAAGTGGGATTAAACGAGGTCGCAACGCGTAATTTTGTAAATATTTAACGACACAGCTATGGTATATAAGGTAATAGGTACGTGTCATAATAATATGCCGCGGGCTATAAGCATCATCAACAGATGATGCAAGTTAAATTACCTACGGTATCATTTTCGATGTCGGTTGACAAGAAATCATCGATTCAAATCAAATTAACTGTAGGATTGCAATAATAAATCATATATTTTTATAATCCTATTTTATTGTAGAAAATTTGCAACCACAGATTCATTTATCTATTTTATTTCATTTGTTCCCCATAAAGTGAAAAATATTAATTTAAATTTTTCCTATAAGTATATAAGTTTTATAGATAGTTAAAATATTCTAATATTTTTAATAATTTTGTAATTAATTTTCGATAATCGACAACTTTGTTACGTGAATTGCGAAAAAAGCAATCGTCGTTTTTTTTACCAATATTTAATAATTATCTTGCAGAAAAAGAAATGAATGTTTGCGTTAATTATCGAGAAGTAGGACGGTATCTTGTGGAATAATTAATGTTCATTGACACGATCTCATAGACTAATTCACACTATAGTAAATTTTCTTGGCATTGGTAAATTTTCTTTATAGTAAATAATTCATAGCATGTATTTGGCATAATATAATACTATTGCATTAGCGGAAAAAATATTCTAATTTCTCGGATCAGAAATTGAATTGGAGAATTTTTGTTTCCTGATCTTTATCATAATATTAAACAAAAAATCTGTTTATTAAATCTAACGAAAAAATATATATTTCATTGTTATACAGCGTCTCGAAGTTAACTTGTTGTTAAATAACATTTTATCTAAAAAAACCATTATACACTTTCTACTTTTTGAAACTCGTTGCTGGCAAATTCCATCGATCTTATAGCGTCATGACTCAGGCAATTTTCGTTTTTTACTTTAGCATATGAAGTAACGAAAATAAAAGAGATGAATAAAAAAGGAAGAGTAAGAGAGGCAAAGAAAAATGGAAAGCATATAAGATGAAAGCGAGTAAAGAGAAAAAGGTATATGAGATGTATACTGGGGCTTTATTATTTTACGGAAAACAATTTCCCTTAAGAGCAATGATAAGGATTAACGTTCACTGCTATAAAACATGATCGCTGTGTATGTAGGATTCTCTCTCTCTCTCTTTCTCTATTTTTTCTGCTGTTATTTTTCTCATTGTTTGCAGAGTATGATGAATTAGAAGCACATTACGCGATTATTTTTTCTCGCCGATGCTGAAAGATCGAATAATCAACGGGGAAGTAAACGAAAGGGGAAAGGGTGGAGGGGCAGGAGACGAAAATAGAAAGAGAGAAGGAGAGACATGCACAAACGATAAAATGACGACGATGTGTCGCCACAATATTGTTATACGTTTCCTTTTATAACATCACTTTCATTTTTCTCTGTCTTCTTTCGAATAACATTTTTGCTTCTCACCGTTTGCAGATCGTTAAACATTGACTGTCACATTATTGGAATTTAATTTTGTCCCTTCGACAGAAGGATAGGTTAGATTTTTATCTTTCGAGAAAAAAAGATAGTAAATAATATATAGATCAAGAATAAAGATAAAGTAATGAAACTTCAATTTGTTCCATATTTTCATTCTCTTCGTATACACTTTTTACGAGTCACAAATTTTGACGAGAGAAAGATGAGCATTTTTCGTTTCTTCTTTTGATAGGAATATGTTGATTTTCTCTCTTACTTTTTTTTTCTTTCTCTCGCCCACTGTTTTTAAGAGAACGCGAGTGGGGATAATTTATCTCAATAAATTTCACCGAATGCGAAAGAATAAATCTACGATGTAGGGTATAGGTATATATACGTATATACATCGCGTGAATTTGAAGACAATTCGAAGAGAAGCGATCACGTTTGGGGGAAATAACGATAACATCTTTAGCCATCGATTTCTTTCTCACTATGGGTGATAGGAATGAATTTCTTGAAAATTCTTTAAAGGGAATATCTTATGTTATTTTATAGACTTTCTTTTTAGACCTCTAATAATAATATTTGATTTTATTCTTTTTATTTATTTCATTTTACATGTTTTTTCGAGAATGGAAATTAAATTATTTATTATTATTCATTATCTTTTTCTTTTTTCAAATCCTTTTTTTATACCATTCTATATGGAGAAAAATTAATATTTAAACATTTTTTATAAATACTTTTAAACGTTCTTTACTATATGCTAAATATTTATGCACTTAATATACTTTATAACTATTTTTATTTTATCATTCATTTTCGTATACGTTCATTATATTAATGCAAATTTTTATATCATCTTATACAATCGTTAAAATAATTGATAGTAAATCACATACATTTCCAAATTTAAATGTTACAATTTCGTGATGTTTTAAAAGGTAATGCTTTGGACGTGATTGGTGAACGTAAAACGTTCTCCAAATCGAAGGTAGTCTCTTCTTTCTCACAAGGTTATCCCATACATCAATCAGTGTAACAGGCCAAACGTCGACCGAGTCAGTTTATATCGATAGTACTTTTTCTTTTGGGTGTCTCATCGTGTCCTAAATTGTTCTTCTTAAAACTTCACTTTCCCTCGAGTCACCATGTTCGACCTTGCGCAAAAACGGAGCTTTAATCAGCCACATTGTTTGACGGGTGTTATTTCTAGTCGAGAGACCATAGCTTTTCTGAAAGAAGCAACGAATATTTTCTTTAATAACTCGATTGAATACTCGACAGGGATTCAAAGTTTAAATTTACAGCAAGATCAAAACTCTTTTTTTCTATTTTCTTTTTACTAATTTAACACTTTGATCGTACACCGTAAATGAAGTATGTTTCCTGCGGGATTCAAATTTATGCTTCGCAGCTACTTTACTAGTTTTATTAGGTTACTAGTAAAATATGAGCTTATAACATTGTGAAATCTTTTACAAACAACTTTTTAAATTATTTTTCCTTTTTCTATAAAAAATAGTTAAAGAACGATTTCTATAAAAAACATTAGTTAAAAAACGATTGCATTATATTTTTCATTATATTAGTTTCGATATTGTACAAAAAAATAATAAGAGACGGAACTAATGCATTTCTGGGCCGTGTTTCGTTATTTGAAATTAGCGCTTGTATTATTCTCTATCATTCTTAAAAATTTGATTCGTCATCACGGGAACATTTTGTATATGCACAAAATTCTACTGAATAGGAAGTTTATTTCATTAAGCAACACAAATTTTTAAATTTGAAAGTAAATTCATTTGATAAGAAATATTTTTATAACGTTTCAAGACAAATTTCTAATCTCTATGATTTAATTGATTTTACAATTGAAAAAATAAATCATTGAATATGATAAATTGAAATAGTAATCAATAAATTCATTCGAATAATTCTATTGAATTTATATTTTCACGTAATTGTCCCACGTTAGATCGATCAGGCTATTAATATGCATTTTTTTTATCCGATTCGATTTTATATGAAGTACATAAAGATATATGAAGATCTTTGCTCCTGTTTATTATTTTCTTTTTCACATTTCATATCACAATTTCATATCACAATTTCATATCAGACGAATCGAAACGTTGCGATTATTGGGGGTACACCAGAGATGTTCTTGTACCGTTTGATGACATTTTCGAGCTATATTAGATAAGCTTTTGGCATTCTCGCTTTGGAATCTAAACGAGGAATCTCAATACGACGTAGTAAGGGACAGGGAGGAAATAGAGAAGTTAATGTGAAGATACCGAACGCTAGATGCAAGAAACCTTCAAGTTAACCTTTTGATGTATCGCAAATGAGAAAACATTTGGAAAATTAGTTATCAACATCAGCACGATAATCTGTCATGTTTAAAGAAGATCGAGTAGAAGTTATATAACGATCGTTTAGTTACAAATATACAGGGTGTCCCAAAATTTCTTTTATCGAAAAGAAAACAAAAGAAAAATCAATATTGGTTTATTCATAAAATTACTACATTTTTTTTATTCATCAAGAGATATGTATTAATCTGTAGTTCCAGTAATGTTTAAAAAATATTGGCCCAAAATTTAGCTATTCTAAATACCTGACAAAAAAGAAATGTTTTTTTATTTTTTAATTTAATAAACCAACTTTTTGAATTCTCTGTATATTATTTTGTTTCCCTATCTATCTTCATCATCTTGTATCTTTCAATCATACATTCGAGTCAATTTGTGTCACAGATAAATAACAATTTACATTTTATTTTAGTTGATTAAATTTTTTGTCTAGATTATGGTTTTAACCGGGCTAGTTTCTACGAAGAAATTTATACGGAAAAATACGGCAAGTAAAGGAGAAAAAAGGAGGGAGAATGACACTCCCTTTGCTTTATTTAATCCCTACGGCAATCACCACTACTTGTATCCCCATCCTTCTTTTCTTCCTTCATTTACCACAGGATGCGTAATCGACTTTATAAGCATGCTAACGTCAGTTTATCGTCTCTTTTGTTTGTTTTTTCTATTTTCTATTTTTAAATATTTCTTCGTATAACATATTAAATTAATATAAAAATAACTGTTTATACGGGTGAATCAAACTTTCATTAATTTATGTAATTCTATTCACGTATTTCTAGTTTCCTTAGTGATATTGAATAAATTGGTATTCATAAATTGTATCAAATAAGAAACAAAATTAATTTGAGTCAACATTAATGTACTTTTGTTTATATGAATAACATTTGGATAAAAAAATTTACAAAAATAAAGATATAGGACATATTTAGGAGATAATTATTACGATAGTATTTCATATATAATGACGTATAAAGAGGATAAATTTATCGAAAGTGAAAATATTTTCTTTTCTAGATATCTTTTAAACAGATGAAAGTAAACTTTCAGATTATTTTCAGATTATCTTTAACAATATTAATAAGAAAAATTTAAAATCGTTAAAATATATTTTAAATTAGATTTATTAACAATTCAAAAGAAAAATGAGATGATCGATTATTAAAATTTTGATTATATATTTAATGAAGAATATTTAAAAATGCTTAACAAATAATATTTAGATACTTATGTTACAACGAACACCTTGTTTGCTGATTTTACGAACGAATCAACAGACTTATTGATTTTCTCAAACGTATCTGGAATGTGTTTGGCTATTGAAACTTTCCAAAAGATAGTTCGTCGTAATAAGTAGGTATACTTAGCTATATATATGTATGTACTTACATAAACCGTTTTAAGAAAAGAATGATTGTGAAAGTTTCAAGAAATGTACCCATTTATTGAGAAAAGAAAATAATAGATATCTAAACAAAGCAATGATAGTGAATATTAATGTTGATTCATTGAATTTGCAAAATAATTTTGAGTGGATATATTTTGTGTAGGTAATTTTCTTTAATAAAAAATATATCCCTAATAATATTGGTGATATTTTCAAATTTGAGGCTAAAACGATAATCAACAGTCAAAAGTTAGTTATAATAATTTTATTATAATTGTTGTTTTTTTCATTAATTCTTGGTTATTGAAGATTAGCTTTAAGTTTATGTATTGGTAAATTTTTGCTAAAATTCACATTTGTAATTCGATGATTTAATTCAATGATCTGTGTTTATATTTGTAATTTACTTATATTAGGGTTTTAAAAAAATAGTCTTTTGATTAGACTCGTAACTTCATTCGATAAATCATTTATGGCAATGAGAAATAAGGATACACTTAGAATAAATTTTGGCGACTTATTTTTTTTAATTACCTTCAATGACTTCTGAAAAAGAGAGAGAATTCTTTAGGTCTGACATGGATAATTCTTCCATGTAAGAAGTTGCTGCCGAAATTAAAGATTTTACGTAGATGTAGTTAATAATTTCGTAATATTCGATTACTTGAAACTATATCATAATTTTTTTCTATTTGAGACAAATGTATACAATAATTTTATTCTGAGCACTTTGAAAATCTTTTCATTTAGAAATTCTTTATATAAATTCATTGTGAATCATACAAGAAAAGAAAAAGAACAATGTATTTATAAAAGTTATGTTATTTATTTAAATATGATTTATTGCGTGTAAATTTTATTTTATATACAATTGTATTAATTATAATAATAATTAGGAAATATTATAAAAAGTTTTCTTTTAATAGTATATATAATAGTATATATAATAGTATATATATTATAGATCACTTATACAACGATTTAATAGTGCTATTTATCTGCATACACATAGGTATACAAATTTTGCAAACGATTACACACTTTGCAAACGATTATATTAACGATAGTTAATCACATTCTAATTACGCAAGGATTGACATAAACCACAAATTAGAAGATAAATAATTTGATGTCATGCGTGTAATCTATGTGAATCCGTAAATATAAACAAATATATATATATATGTATACGTTACCGGCAAAGTTTAAAATCCGGCATTCTATAGAATGCTCAAGCATTGTATATAATGCCAAAAACTAGCCGACAATGTATGAAATGATTCATATTTCATACATTTTGCCTAAAATCGCCGGATATTATATAAAATGCCAAGGTATTCTATAGAATGCCGGCTTTTCATGCATTGCCAATAACATATATATACAATGAGTCACAGGAGTATTCGTATTTCCATTGTTAATTTAAACAATTAATATTTTATTCTAATACAATATTTCAAAATTCTTATACACAGAAATCTTTTTTAAGTTTATTAAACTTTCAAATTGATATAAATTTTATTGCAAAAGCACTTTATCGTAAGAGAAGTATAATTTTACATAAATGATAATATTAGTCACAAGAATATACCCAATTGCCAGTTACAAGATACAAATAAGTGCCAACTAAGTACTACTTACAAAAATAATAATTGTATTTTGATGATATCTTGTGTAGGTACAAAACTTTTGTAAGATCAATTGTTTGATCATTTATGAAAAATTATATTTCTCTGACAATAAATTGTTATTTTGCAATAAAATTTATATTAATTCGAAAGTTTAATAATTCTAAAAAAAGGTTTCTATGCATAAAAGAATTTTGAAAATGTAAATTATAAGTAAATATCAGGTTTTTTAAATTTATGGTAGGAGTAGGTACGACTAATACTTCTAGGACTCTATATACAATCTATATATATTCTATCTATATATATATATATAAAAGAAGAAAGAGAAAGAGAGAGAGAGAAAGAAAAATAAGGATATTCTCTCTTTTTCTTTCATATCTCTCGTCTCTGACGGATACCATCTTCTACTAATTCCTATAACGGGAAACACAGGGGCATGGAATTTTCTGATTTACGTAAATGCCAGCGGAATCGTGATGAGCATGGTATATCACTGAATAGAGACAGAGAAAGAGAGAGAGAGAGAGAGAGAAACCGATAGACAAGGATAGAGAGAGGAGAATCCACCTTTAAGGAATAGCTAAGCATTTCCGCATTGGCCACAGGAGTGTGCAAGAGATTCTCAAGATTCCAAATACGAATTTTGAGTCAAGAACCATCGTTATTGCGTGATACCTATTGTACTTCATAATCACACACACACACAAAGAACACTGTAATATTAAAAGATAGTATTACATTTTCATTATATATCTTATTTGAATAGTAATTATTTTTCAATGATGTAATTTTCATTTTCATCAACGACAAGATTTTAATACGATATTGTTAATATAGAATAAATAAATCACTGTTACCAGTTTCTATTTGATTGCATAGAATTTTTAATATAGAATGAAGTTGATGACATTTTTAGATTATTTAATTTTACATAATTCTTAGGATATTGAAGATTGTTGAGTACAATGAGAGTTAGATTTTTGCATAATCAAATTAAAACGTCTTTGTCATGAAGATGATACCTTAGAAAGTTTGAAATGCCAGAAAATAGAAGTTATTTTCTTGATGTTTATCAGAAAGCAAGGATTCGATATGAACGAAGATATTTGAGTCAACAAGAATTTAAGAAAGTTTTTAATTTCGTTTGGTTTTACTTCTGAGCTTCCGAAACAATATTTAATACTTGTAAGCGTTTCGATACTTATAAAACAATTTGAATCAATTTCTGAGTTACTAGAACTTCAAAAGAGTAGTTTATTTTAAACTTTGTTTAAAATATTTTTTTAAATTATTAAATTGATCTTAATTTAAAACCGAAGTGATTGAATAGTTTTTATTGGTATCTTTTATTAGCAGTAAACCTCTTTAAATTTTGAGAATTATTGATAAAAAAAACTCGTCAGAAGATATTTGTTTGTTGTTGAATTTCTTTCGGTATCATTTTTTTGTTTTAAATTTTGTACAGTTTGTTGTTGATGAATATGGAGGTGTACTCGCTTTGTTCAAGGTTTCATATATTTTAAAAAAAATTGTTTTATGAGAAATTTGATTGAAGAGAGACGTCACAACAAAATTAGATAAAGTGGAGAAATTTTAATATCTTTATTAGGATTAAATTCGTTTATTGGTGGTATATTGGTATTTTTCAATATTGCATTATTGTTATTGCTTTATATGAGTTAAACTTCTGTAATCATTGCGGCTATATTCTTCGGACATGATTTAGTTATATGCCAATTTGGTTGGTAAATACAGCAACACGTGGAATCTGTGTTTAGGTAAATCCAATATGACGTGTTGTAATTAATTTGAAACAATTCTAGTTAGAGGTTTATTTAGTCTGGCTCATATAATATGTAGTGTATATATATTCATTACAGATACCAATGAAATACTTTTAATTTTCATAGATTCTAATAAAAATTCATGAGATATAATAGGACACGCACAGTACCGAAAACGAATAAATTCATTATCCATCGCTATTTAGCTGTATACATTAAAAATGAATCAAATAGCGAATATTCGATGTTAATATCAAAGCTTGTTACAATTAGGACCAAAATAAAACATGTTTGCACACTATGACGTTTCAAACCAAACTATATTTCTAAGGCAATTATATGGTTTAAACTTAATTAAAGAAGATAACTGGTATATACAAGTTTAACGAGTTTAAAATTTGTTATATGATCATAGGATTAAAAAAAAAATTGAAAAGATTTCGAATAATTTGACATGTCGAATACTTTCAAATATTTTTTTTAAATGATATATATATAGATAACACAGAATAAGTTAATCTTATTTTCTTACATTAGACAGATAAATCTATGAAAGCCGATTATTCTTGAAACATATGACAATTTTTAAATAAAGTGAAAGATGGAAAAGAAATTCAGTCAATGTCGGACCGATCAATTACTATGCAAATCTAATTTCGAGTGTAAGTGAAAATAAGGAATATTTAATTAATAATAAGTTATTTGAGTAAAATCGATATCTATGTAGAATTCAACACATTTAAATCACTGTTCGTATGTTAATTAAAAACTAATTATAAGCGATAAATTAAACTTAGAGAAATTCGTATCTTGTAAAATAAATTGATCGCATCTACTACATTTGTTAATTGCATCATTCAAGTTCCATTTGCGTAATTAGCAGATAACGTTAATCGTTTGATGACTTCGTATATACGTAATCGAATTTCTCTTTTAATCGGGATTTTTTTCTAAATCCCGAATTTATTCTAAATAGTTATCGTTTTCGGATGATTCGATAATATTTCTAGAAATGATATATCCTCGTTAAAGAATGATTTTCTACCGTTTAACCTTATGTTCAATTTTTCGAGCTTTTACAAGCCTGTAAAATTAAAGGAACGATAAAATATCGAGAAATGACGTCGTAGTTTTATGAAAAAGCATCGATGCTAGCAAGTTAACAAAGAAAATAAAAAATAAACAAGAAAACAAGCCGTATGAGTATAATATTTGTCGATCAAGTGCTGTGATGTATAGAACGAAATTTTTGTGTGTATGTGTAAGGATCATGCTGGAGAATTTCTTAGAATTATATTTTAAAAATTATGTTTAACGAAGTTATATGTTATTAGTCATATGTATGTACATCTGTTTAAACTAACAATAAGATTTTCGAACGAACGTGTGTATGATCTATCTGCGTTTGTCGTTACGTCGTTTTGAAAGTCTCAAAATCATACATGTTCTCTTATTTCTGCTAGATGTCGATCGATATCGCTCGATTTAATGTGAATTCTATGATTAATGTATTATTTGTAATACTCTAACCAAAAATGAGAAACAAAGGTCCACCTTTCTTCTTAAAGATGTGTATAATTGAATATATATATATACAATTACTATAAATCAATTACAAGTTGACCATCTATTTTGATCGAATGTGTTTCGTGTACAAAAATAAACATATATATGTATATGCTATAATGTCGATAAGATTGTATAAGATTTGAGAGAAAAAAATGGATGATGATCATTCCTAAATATAAGATAACATTTTGCTCGAATACAATCTTGATTCGTTGCAAGCGATGGAGACCAAAATAAAATCATTCTTTCTCTTACCGTTCCCGAAAGAAAAATGAAAGAGATTAATATAAGAAAGAATCTGTATCGTTAAATAAAACCTATTATATGGTGTTTGATTTAAAAATAAAACCAAGTGATTGTATTAAATGCATAAACAAACAAAAATTATAAAACTGGATTGTGTTGTACACTGAAAATAAAGTGTAAATATACTTTGTGAAAAAATCATTGATCAAGCAAATCTTCTGATTTTCAACCTATTCTTTTTAAATTGAAATGATTTTAATGCAATAAGATATTTTGATTAGAATAGTAATAAATAAGGAGATTAGTTTTTTGTATTTAGTTTTTGTTGATCGAGTTTAATATATATCTAGGTATAAATTTATAATAATTTCAATAATATTTTACACACCTTCTCAAACTTATTCGATACTACCGTGGTAAGAAAAATGGACCATAAATTAGAATCACGTTGATTATTACAATTTTAAACGCTTAGCCGAGTCGTAAGATAACGGGAGATAGAAGACAAATTTATTTAGTAAGTCTTTCGAGTGAAGAAGATTCAAAAAAATGTTTAAATCGAAAATAATATCTGATCGCCGTGAGCACAAATTGAATCAAATTTATCTGATTTGAATCGAGATGGTTTTATTCCAGGAATTGAGTTTCCCCTTTGCGAATAATCGGTTGAACATCGCGAAAGAAAGAAACTTTATTTCTCTCTTTTCGATTTTGATGTAATGAAAAAAAGAACGAACGGGTGAGTAAAATATAATAGGCGTAAAAAAAAAAGAGATTTGATCTGGAAAAAAAGTTAACATCTAAATCATTGGATTCCATAAGCAATCAAGCGAAAAGAATCAAGAATACATCAGAACCTCTTGATTTTAATCCGATAAAATGGAAACAATCGGAATATGGCAATAGTCCAAAGGACATCATTTTACGGGAGAAAGGATAATCGTCTTGGAATTTTCTTGGTTTAGTTATTCGAGACATTTGTCAAGTTTGCTTGCTTACTTCGATCGGTTCGAAGGGATTTATAACATTTTTGTTGACACTGGGTTGTTCACGATTCATATATTCATTCGTTCATTTATTTATATATTAAAAAGAACGATTCTTTGATATAAGCTCATATATACATAATAATTAGATGCAACAATTACAGATAACAGATATATTCATTTAATAATCGGAATAAATGATCTTTAATAAAAATATGTAAGATTTATTTATGTATATTTATTTAATTTATTTTATTTATTTAATATTTAATAAGGTTTAATTTGATAAAATGAGATAAGATAGAATAAAATAGTAAGTATCTATAATTTAAATTAATAATTAATCAACTCGTTGTGCTATGTGTTACTTTAAACGTTGTAATTAACAAAGATATCTTCGTACTTTATTTTTTGTTGCCGTCGTCTTTTACACACAAATACTTGTTACATACAAATATTTATACAAATTTTCCCAAACATAATAGGTTAACATCATTAAACGACAATATTTTTTTTTGCTAATAATTGAATAATAAATAATTTATTTCAGAGGGTCATTTTGATTAACTTCGTATTGATTAACTTCGCACTCCAATGGAAATCGTTGCAGTAATGCAACTCAAATGCACTAGCAAGCACTTTTTTCTTTCTAGAAAATTTATTTGAATTTATATGATAAAAGGATTTCTAAAAACCAATGCACATTATTTCATCGCATTTCCTCACTTTTTGTTTTATGGTGTTAATCGATTTCTACAGTGAACGTCTCAAATATATTTATATATATACAAAATAAGTTTATAGCAATTAATTGTAAGTGAATTATGTCGAAAACAAAATGAGATAATAAGTTTAGATTTCAAACACGTGTGATTTAAAAATTACTTGATTTTATGGCGTGGTAATATAAGTAATTATCATTCATAATAATTATAACGTCTTAGTTTGAGTTTTTAATTTCGTCCAAGGACATTTTTAATATCGTCTGCGAACATCTCATCAAATTTGTATGAAAAGAAAATAATTTGGCTTGATAAATTTTTAGAGGACGTAAAGTAGAGGGACAATTTCATTCTTCTTCTTCGAACAGAGGGAGAACTTTTTCTCTTGGGTATAAAATATGCCACGTTCGCTTCTAAAGTGTTCCAGTGTTTTATAACTTGAATAAGATCGAGAACGAAAGTCGATATAGATATGTAGATAATAAGCGAGATAGAGAGAGAGAAAAAGAGAGAGAGAGAGAGAATCTATCGTCTCATCGAGTGGTTTGGCACTCCTGAATTCGTTGAAAGGTCTGTAAGGTGTTAAAACATCTTCACGGCTGATTTGTCGATCATTTGATCAGAAAAAGTTTCGACGAAGTTAATAGCATCTGTGAAGGGATAAGTTTGAATATTTATATTTGCCACATAAAAAATTTCACGAGAAAGAAAGTTCCACAGCGAATGATTTATTCTTATTTTGTTTCTGTCAGAAATGAAAAAAAAATTAATATTTTCTTTCTCGATAGTAATGGAAAAAGAAATAAATTCTCGTTATTTTCAGATGTAGGTGTGTTTATTGTTGTCAACAAATGGTGTAAAAATTTATTTTCTTACTTCTTCGACAGTAAAAGCAAATAAATATTTTACTTGAATAAATAAATATATTTATATATTTATTTAATATTATTATTTTTAATAATAAAAATTATTATTTGTTACATTGTTATTTGATGAAAAAACGTCTTTATGATCGTCTCAATATTAAAAAAAAAAAAAGCTTTAGTATAAAGCTCTTTGCATTATATCGATATTTTGTTTTGAATGGCAATGTAAAAATTATTTTAATTATATAGATGTATCATAATGTTCTACTTTTAATTTGTTTAATTGCATTCTCGTTATACATGGTGGCAAAGGATGGTATTTATATATTGAACGTTTATTTTCTTGTTAAATGAAAATTGAAATTTAGCTTCTGCGGAAATATCGTTTGAAATATTTCTGCATGTAATATATGTTATTCGTATAAATTATGTAAATATGTTTGTATGTTAGAATGTAATTTGAAACATCGGTTTCAACCACAAGAGATTTTCATTTATTTTCGAGATCGTTGCTGGACTCTCTACTGCATAGCATTATATTAAATACGTAATAATTGGATATTCTCGACCATTTGCTTTTTAACATTAAAAAATAATCCACATCGATATCGAGTTTTATTTGTAAAATTTTCCCTCTATTCATACGGCTGATGGTAAAATAACTTTATTAACAAAAATGAGAAAAAACTAAATTGCTCGAAACATATAATTAAAAACCGTTATGTAGAATTAGAAATGATTTTTATTAAATTCGTTATAAATTTTTATGTTTATTTTCCAAGCTTCAAAATTTCTAAAATAAATTACTAATTAATTATTTATTATATTATTATTTATTTATATTTTTTTATTTATTTTATAATTATTATATTATTTATTTATTTTATAATTATTATTTATTTATAAATACAGTTTTTACGAATAATTTAAATGTTTTTCCGTAAATTTTATTACCTGACTTAAATATTCTATCTTTAATAAATATTTAATGCGTAAATTATTATTTCAAGATTAAAAAATGAATTATCTTCAATCATTTATTTCAATTATCTCGTTTTTTTATTCAAGAAAATTAAAATTGTTATTGAATAATATCATAAAAATGTACAAAATCCGATAGCTCAATTAATACTAAAACTTGTGTAATTATTTTTTAAAATTTAATATAATATACTATAATATAGATTCTTTCGAACACAATTAATTTGGCATTTAATATAACTTCGAACGAACTTTCTCGATATAACTCACGATCTCTCTTATGTTTGAACAATTTAAAGAAAAAAAAATAGTAGCCCACTTCATCGAACTTCGATGAAATCGATTGCGAACGTTTCCGAAAACCACGACTGGCGATACGAATCGAATAGTAATTACAGCTTAAACTTCGATAACACGAAGTAACTCCCACGCCTACACGCACACATTTACGAATAATACAGCACAGTAAACATTATTGGAAGGTACATATGTGTGTACTTGGGCGCGTGTGGGTGTAGTTGAACAATCGTCTCTCATGTTGCATTAGGAAAATTCAATAAACGACGAGACGACGTATATTTGGAATTAATTCGCTAATATATTACATTAGTTATGGAGGAACCGCATTACAATTGAAACATGTTTTTATGTTCATAAGATCATGATACACGTTGCATTATGAATAATTATAACCCAAACTAGATCTTTACATTTTTTGTAATATTAAAATAAAAACTATTAACATATTTGTTTATATCCTTTTATATTATAGATTAAAATAAAACTGAAGAGATCTACAATAAAAAGTGTTCAAATTTAAACAAAATTAATTTCTTCTTAAAATCGCTTGATTTTTTTATTGCAAAAAAATATAAAATCAATATTTATTTTATCACCTTTAAATTGAATGTTAAGTGAATTTTTATTACTTCGATTAACCATTTGAAAACACTTTATTAACTTGCTTAAAGTTCTATTCGGAATAGTCACCCTATCGGATTTAATCTATTTTTAAATTTTACGATGTTTTCTATAGGTGGCTTCCTGTGACCATAAAATTTTTTGTTAGAAATCTCCGCTGATTCTAGATCGGGGTCAAATCAGTATTCAGTGCCGGCCATGGCAGTAATTTTATTTTCAAATTTTTAAATCACATTTTTCAGTAAGGGAAAAAAGGGAGAGATAAACCAAAAAAAAAAGGAAAAAAAGTAAAGCGAATTTCTAGTACTTTGTAATTTATAGACTGATTTTTATTTGTATGTTAATTTTCATTTTATTTTAACGTTAGTTGTATTTCAATCGGTACAATTTTGTAATATAAAAATGATAGATTTTAAAACTTATTAAACAATTGTAAATGAAACGAAACCCTCAAACCTATGAAAGGAAGAGAGACAAAGATAAATCACGTTTTTCTAGTGGCTTTTATAAGAATATAAAGAAAAATGATTTTTGTGACTTTATTTCAGATATAAAATAATATTATAATTTTATAATTTCAATATAAATATATACTTAAGAAATAACAATAGAAAGTAATTAACACAAATAAATAGATAAAATTTTGTTTAATATAGTAAAAATAGACGCGTACTAACACACATGCGTTTTTCAGCTTGATATTTGGTATTTATCACCACCAAGTTTTCCAATAGATCTTAACTATACATACAAACCACGAATTTTCATTAAAGTTTTAATGAACGGTAGAGGCTTTCACATAAAGTGTCTATATAGATAAGATCTGATGTTTTTAGCTCGTACTTACAATACTTGTATGTGGATATGTAAAAGTAAATCAGGATATTTAAGATTTTTCATAGATCATGTAAATATAATAGTTATCTACAATACGTTCGTTAGATTCTTTTTGTAGATTTTATAAGACTAATTGTAAGTCAGGAAATTTTTAATGATTCAACTTCGTGAAAATTTTAATAACTAGTCCGAATGAATACATCTCGAAATGTAAACTAAGTTTAATTATAGAGTTGAAAAATATAATGATTTCTCGAGAAAATTAAGAGTTTCTTTTTTATCAAAGAAAGATTAAACCGTGATATAAATGTAGAAGATTTGGAAATCGATTTTTACATAAAAGTTTAAGTTCTTAGAAACTTTTCGAAAAAAAAAAAGTAGATACAATCCGAACAAAAAATTCTTCTCATAATAAATATGTAAAATTACAAACTATAAAATAAAAAAAAAAGTGGCATACATAAAAGTCTTTGATAGAAATCCAAATGGAAAATAGAATCGATCGTATATACGTGTATTTCAATATTACACCACACACGTATTCTCGGTGTGATTAATGTAGAAAAGACGGAAGCTGAGGAGGAGGTAGACGATAGACGGAAGCGGAAAGGCCGATAGAATGGCGTACGGAATGGTATAAAAGGCTGTGCAATGGGCGTTCGCTGACTCGTAGTTATAGCCTTGCAATAAATTCGTGCACGTTTTGCGGAAATTCACGACACACCAGGTCGGACAAGACCGACGAGTTAAAGAACGACATGTATATATATAAAAAAGAAGGATCACGGAATGCGAAAAAATCATAAAACGCATCACGATTGATGAAATTGTTCTAGAAATACGCGTGACTTTCGTTACATTCGAAACGAAATATATTCAAGATTTCGATATTCTTCAATTTATTTTCTACCTTTATTTCCTTTGTTCTTTTCAAGTTTCCTTTTTCGGAATCCGAGTTGGAACGAATTTTCAAACACCCTGAATGGATGCCGTAACGAACGTGAAAGTCGATCCTCTAGGAAAAGAAAAAGAAAGAAACAGTCATTATCGTTTTCCTTCTGTTACAAAAAATCGTATAAAATAGTGTCTCGTGCCTCGATACGAGAGATCGCAATTGCTCGCGAAAAAAGAGAATAGAGAGGTAAGTGGGTATAAAATTTGTTAAATGTTACGGAGAAACGAGGAAAAGAATTAGTTCGGTAATAAGCGGTTAGTTTAAAGTTCGTGTGTGGTCTACTTAAAAAAAAAAGATCGATTATAAAAGAGAGAAGGGAGAGAAAAAGAGAGAGAGGAAGCAAAAGACTTATTATACGTGTTACACCCTATATATGTGTATATATGTGTATAGATCTATATACACATGTGTATAAAAGCAGGATGTACTTGCTCGCATTGTCTGAACGTGCTTGGAATAATTTTCTGTTGTACTTTTATATACGAAGGAAGAACCATTAGCAGACATTGCCTGTGTTCCTATGAAAGATATTTTCTTTTTACTTTTCTTTCCTAACTCGGCCATTTTCCTCTTTCATTTTTCGTGAATTTCGTACAAGTAAGCTAAGATGAATCTATTATTGCTACTCAACTCGATAAAACTGATTAATGAACGTTATATCACTTTTATCGAAAGTTCTACTAACGATTGGTGTAATTCGACTCATTATTTATTTCTCTCTCTCTCTCTCTCTCTCTTTCTTTCTTTCTTTATATGAAATTTTATGTATTAAATAAAAAGAGTACGATATCTCGTTACTTTCCTCTTCATTTCCATACTTCCTTCCTTTCTTCCTTCTTCTTGTTTACGAACTGCATCAGTTGTTTTTTAATTTTTTACGCTACTCTTTTTAACTTCTCTAAAGAAAGGAAGATATAAATAAGGAGAAAAGAAGAAAATGCTGATATGAAGGAAGGAGTAAATGCATCGTTAAATAATTCGATATACGGGTTGTATTTTAACATAAAATTTTTAAAAGCAGAATATTTACATAACAGAAATATATGTATGGAGAGATAATATATATAAAATATAATATTTTAGAAAGATATAAAATTTGTGTATTTTATTTTTACAGAATAAACAAATTCAAAAGAAATTATACATTTCATCTTTCACTCTATTCAATTAAAAAATGAAATAACTACTTGACAGATAATCAATTATTAAAAAATAACATTATAGATTAAACAATATAAATAAATTGAAATATAATAACAAAGAAAAATCAAATTAATGGAAATCGAGTGTGTACAGTTACAAAGTTTAACATTTCTTTGTCAGATTGCAAAAAAAGAATTAACTAAAAAATGGGAACAAGATTGTTGCGAACGTTGCAACTGCGGTAAGGAATAGTATAATATAAGTTTTTCGATGGTATGTTGGATCATGCGATTCGTATTCGAAGACTTAGATGCATCGAGATGCATCACGAAGCAACGAAATCATCAAACAGCGCATCGTAGGAGCATCGTTCGACACATCGCAACGCAACAACGATCGATATCACATTCTATCGGCATATTCACGATAAATAAATAACGTAGTACCGATCAAGGCACCGGTACCTCAACAAAGATAATCGATAAATCGAATGATCTATTTTAGTTCACAGTTATAATAAACACATAAGTCTGTATAAATACGTACACGTACATATACCTATACGTTATCTTGATTCGACTAAGATCAAGCACACGATGTAGATGGAAAAGGGTGTGGAAAGAAGGTATGCATAATTAATTAACGATTCTCGTACAGGAGATGCTAATGTTCTACGATCGTGTTCCATCGAGCGCTTAATTAGAGAGTCTGGGCAACATATACATATAAGCATGAATATTTGTCTGTGAAATAGTTACATATATATATGCACATGTATATAATATATAATATATAATATATAATATATGTATATGTATGCAAAGAGAGATGTGAAAAAGTCAAAGAACTTTTACAGAAAAGCGTGATTTTATCGTCACAGTGTTAATCGATTTTTGAATTATATTTAAATCGACCGTTTCAGACTTGAAAAAAAAGGAATAAAAGAGGAGCATAATTATTCTACGCAATGTTGAAAATTCGTTCATTTATATCCACTATTTTTTCATGTTCTTTTTGTGATAAAGCAAGAGAGAGGGAGAGAGAGATAGAGAAAGAATCGAAAAACTGATGTGAAATTATTTACTTTTTGTTATGCACTTTTATCCGAGAAATTTTATTCTATTCCTAAGTTTAAATTTTTATTTCAAGACTTACGTATTTGGCGACTAAAATCTAATCGTATGATAAACAATAGCATAATTATTTAGAAAATATTATCAGTTACTTATATAGATGTTTATTTCACTCGTTGCACATAAAATTTTGTAGGAAGTCATCGATTTTTTTCTCTTACCTAATATTGTAACACTATACCTAGAAAATAATTCAAAGGTATAGTATAAAATGTAATGACGAAACACTATCTCAATAAAACAGTTTAGACACTTATTTTATTATCTAATTATCCAAAAAATACAATATTATTCTAATTATCACAAAAATTTAATTAAACGAATTTAATTATGCATATAAAATATTTCGAAATATTAATTATACGTACCGTACTTACATAAAAAAAAAAGAAAATAAATACGTTTCTGTATTGTAAAAAGCAGGTGAGATAATCGAGGTTAATGTAAATTCTCTTTTTCCCAGCTTTTTTTCGATTTGATTGGTCACGTTCTTATTTGTAGTCGATATCCAGGTGCGAATAAATTCAATGCACTTGCGAAAGAAAAAAAGGGAAAGGGAAGCAGAACGACGACGAAGACGACGAAGACGACGACGACAAGGGCGAGATATGTTCTTAAAGGACCGCCAAAGAGAAATAAATTCATCACGTGTGACGCTTTTAAAGTTTGTCTAGGTATCACGTAGAAACTATAGAACAGTTCGTACCTATTTCATGCTTGGATGTTGGAAAGAGTTTGTCCGCTATTCTTTCTTTAGCAACACGACACGTTCTAGGGATCTAAACTCGTTCTTGGAAAAAGTATTTTATTTCGTTTGAATTGGTGACCTACGTTGTTGCGAAATTATACGATTTTTTCATATTGTATTTTTGAAAAAAAAAAAAAGAAAGAACAAAACAAAAAAAATGCGACATCCCTATTATCTCATATTTTTTACAATAAACTGTTATTCTTTTATTTTTTATTATTATTATTAACTCTTTGTAGAGTTCAAAGGTACCGTCATTAAAGCGACTTTCGTGATACGAGGTGCAAATGCATTACAAATTTGATTAGAATGCCAAGGATTAATAAATAATTTAACATTAACTCATTCATAGACTAATTCATTAATATTCATATTACATATAATAAAATGAATTTTTAATAAGGAGAAACAAGAGGGGAATATTTTAAATGTAATTATTCGATGCATATATATATATAATATTTTTGATATTTAATAATATAAAATTACCATAAATTATCGTTTCTATATATATTATTTTATACAATGTTTAAATCCTATCAATTTATTAATCAAAAATCATAATATATTTCCATATAGGACTCTGCAAATACAATACATTTCTAGTATATAAATATTGAAGTTCTCCAATGTACACGTAAACATATTACTTTTTCTCTTTATTTCATATTATATCTGTATTACATCTATAGTATACAATAAACGTATTTATTATTTAATAGATAAGTGATATTACTAATTTTAATTTCGAGTCTCTTATTTTATCGAAGAATCATATTTACCCGGATTTCTCGAACGCGAATAAAATTTATTAATTTTAAAAAAACTGTATATATATAAATATAACTATTTTTATACTTTATTTGAACAAATAATATTTATAATATTAAATAATATTTATAAACTAAAAATTAGTTTTAAAAAGGATAGTTTCATTAGACTTGATGAAACTTTTCTTAATAGTACAATAATCAGCTAATTGGAAGTTATAAAAATCGTAACAATCTTTGAAATCTCGAATACTTTTTTTAATTTGGTAACTTTTCGTTATCCATTAAAAGGAATTTTATATGTAATATTTTCAAAGAAATAATTCCGAACGCTTTGATCTTCTTCCTACCATTTGATCTCGTTTCGCATGGATAGGAAAGAAAGAATGCATGTGATATAGTTGGATAAGAAAATCTAGAGAGTGGCGCCATCTTTCTCTAATTCTATAAACATTGCTCTAATAACAACTTACCATCTTTTTTTGTCTCTTTTTCTATTATTTTCTTTTTATCTTTTTCTAAACGTCAAACAAAAACACAAAGAAAACATAATTATTTCAGAAAGAGAGAGAGAGAGGAAGGAATGAAAGAAAGAGAGAGAAAAAAGAGAGATAGAGATAGAGATAGAGAGAGAGAAAATATTAAGTAACGTTCATTTTTCTAAGAACATAGCTATTTCATTCACAATGATTATTCGCGAGAAGGAAATAAAAAAGTATGATTTTAATTTGCGAGATTATTTTTCCAACTATGAACTCAAGTACGTCTTATTACTAACAACTCGGCTTATTTTTTTTTCTTTTTTTCTTTTTTCTTTTGAGTCGAAGAAAAACTCAAACGATTTGTTCAAATAAATAAACTTAAGAAATAGAATCGAATCATATAACTGTGTTATAGTGTATATATTAAACTATTTAAAAAAAAAACAGATCGACATTTTATACGATTAAAAAGTGAAACAAGATAAGCAAGAAAATAGGAATCCCAAAGAACGAAGAAAAGAAAACTCTTAGATCGATTACCAATGGTCGGTAGTCACGAGTCGATGAAAAGGAAGCTAACTCGGAAGGTTTAATCCGTAGAAAAACGCTCGAATGCTTCCCACTTGGAATTTTTTCGAAGAATCATTACGGAAGGATAGAGAAATAGAAGAGCACTTACGAGATATCTAAAACTATTGATCTCGGTAGACAAAGTGTATTTTATATACTTACATATATACATATAAACTGTCATCATATTTCCTAGTGTTTCTTTTCCTTCATTATTCTCTTTATCTTGATGTCGTGCAGTTTGCTCTTTTTTTTTTCTTGTATTCATTTATCTTAATCCTCTCTTTTTCTTTCTTTAAATTGTTAGATCGTCAAACTATTTTTTCTTTTTCTCGCTAATAGTCTCTTTTTCTATTTCAATTAGTTTGTTCATTTATTTTATGCTCTCTCTCTTTCTTTCTTTATCTCTTTAATTCATTTAATTACATTATTTTTCTCTCTCTCTCTCTTCTCCTTTTATTTGCTTTACATTCTCTTTTATTTTTTTTTTTGTTTAATTGTATGTCGACTTCTCTTTATTTGTAATTCTCTCTCTTTCTTTTGATATCAGTTCGTTTGTCCGTCTCGTCCTTTCTCTTGATATCAGTTTATTCGTCTATCTCCATCTCTTTTTACTTCCTTTATCACAGGGTTAAAGAGGAATCACGATCGAATTCTCTCATTAACGTTCCCATTATGTGACACGAATTTCCTCGCACGGTGGCATCCACAAACTCTCAGACCCGTAATTACCCCGTCTCTCACATTGAAAGACCTCATCATGTCGAAATCGCGTTGAATCCCGTTCCATCCTCTTTTATGTTAAATTTCAGGAACTTCCAAATTTCGATAAATGCTGGCTATGCATCAATTAATTCGTAATTCGTCGTATAGCTATATTTGCGTCTCAATAACGAATGTTAATAATAATTTTGTAAAAATAAATTTCATTTTATTTGAATTACTACAAATAAATGATGCTGGCACTCATCGGATGTTTCGATTAATTAACGAGATATTGACAAGCGATAAATTCTTTCGTTAGTTTTATATTCTGCCGTAGGTTAAGAAAAATATGTAACATTTAAATTATTATTATTATTTCCAAATGGAAAATGTTATTTTGATATTTCGCAGTTTCATTTATTTTAAATAATTGAAAAATTATTATAATTATATTATATTCGTAATAATATTATTATTACGAATTAAAAGTAATGTCCGTATGAAATTTTCAACGGCGTAGATGATCAAATAATTTTATCCACTTACTTTTTCTTTGTACAAGATAATTTATGCAAATAACTGACTCTCTAAAGTTAATCTTCTTTACACGTCTCGTTTGAAAAAGCTGAACAAGCTTTCGAAGTTTGAAGGAGAGACAGTATAGAACTTTGACATCGTTCGTAAGTCTTTATTAAATAACTTTTTGAGTACGTGAGAAGAAAGAGCCCGTCCTGTAATTTCTTACAGACGCCTCATTTAAAAGAATGTAAACGCGAGAACGGGGAGAGATTTGTCTCTTAGGAAATCGGATACTTTCGATAATAGCAATAATATTAATAACAATAATAATAATTTATTTATATTTTTTTAACTATTGTACTTACAAGAATGTCGTGGTTAGTTTAGTAATTTTGCGTGACATCGGATTTTATTATTTATTTGTTATATATTTAAATGTAAACGATAAACATCAATTGTGGATTTTCATTGAGAAAAGTTCTTATTCGAAAAACGGCAAAGATGTTATCGCATTCGTAATAAATTGAAGTTATTGATGATCGGTACAAAAGGAAATATAAAACTATGTTTCGATTATGTCGTAAAATAATGAAAAAATTTGGAAAATAAGATTAAAAGAATTGAAAAAGTAGATCAAGCGAAACAATCAGATTTATATCATTTCAGTTGAAATAATCGTATACAGAAAAATACCACACAGTATATTTGACTAGGAAAATCTCGTATGATCGAGCTCCAGTAAAGCAACAGGTGTTGCTCGACTACCTTCAACAATGTCTTCCAACTTTAACGAAATTAATAATTTCGTTAGATTTCACTTGTTATGTGAATGCTCCTATTTAAATATTAGCTTTTATAAACAGAGACGAGATCATTCGACGCGTATATATTTAATTTTTAGTTTTATAAAAATTCATACAAATTTTGTGCAAATTTAAAAAAATACTTCTTGTATATTTTATATATATTAAAGTGAATTAATCCAATTGTATTTTATTTGTTGTAGATAAAGATTAAATAATATTTAAAGAGAAAAATGTTGAGAAAAGTTTGCTAGGAAAAACAACGTTATGAAATATCACATAAGTTTATTTTGTTGGTAAGTTAAACGTTTGATCGTTCGTTAGGTGCAGACGCCATAAAGTAGACGTTCCTCTCGGAATGTCAAGTAAGTTTTTCTTTTACGAGCAGCTGTCACAGCGAACTAGTAAAAAAGGGAGGACAGATTCACAGCAGGATTATTACAAAAATCGCGTCGTTATCTCACGCCCGTGGCTGACTCATTCGAGGAATAACAGAGAGCCAGAGGACCGGACCGTGCCATACTTCGTAATGCGTCACGATCGTAAAAAATATTTCAACAACTTTACTTTTTTCCGGAAACCTTGAGAAAATTAAACGATTTAATTAGAAAGAAAGAAAATAATAGTTGGAGATATGAAACGAAGAAGGTTTATTATTTTTAAAAGAAAGAAACAAAAGAGAAAATTATATATGCAAATATTTTTACCAACGTTAAGTGCATTTTTATAAAGTCAAAGACCACTATTACGATTGACGAAAGATTTCGATAATTAAAATGAAAATAATTTGCATTTTAAATGAATAGTCTTATATCGATCTAAATGCCCAACATAATTAAAAAAGTTTCCGAACGGAAAAAACGTTCAGCTTTTAATCAGATTAAACGCGAAAACTTGATAATCAAATACTATTTATTTGAAAATTGTAAATTCGATAAAACTTAGGAACAAATGGCGCTGACAGAAAAGTATCCTTTCCCAATTTGTTAAGGATTAAATAAACATGGATAGTTGATACATTCCGAAACTTTTTGCAATTGAGAGAAAAAGTATATTACTCGTTAAATACTGTAGGTCGAAAATCAGTTATTTCATTCTTTGCCTATATCAATGAACTAATAATAAGTAAAGTTTTTATTTATTGTCAAAACAATTGTCTTTCGGTAAAACGAATTACAATCTTCCTTTAAAATGACAATTCTTTTTTCATCCAGTTTTACGATTCCTCTAAAAGTATTTTTCATAACTTTTAAAATCTTCACATTTTCTCTCTCCTATCTTTCTATTTTTTTCTATATTACATTTCATATTTTTACACTCTCTTGATTTTGATCATCGACAAACGAACGTTTTAATATTCATCTTTGAAGTTATCTCGATCGACGAATCAAAGAATAATCCCCAAAGGAGAAAAAAGCTGTAATTAACTGCCCGGAAAACTAGGTCAGGGAGATAATATTCGATGGGGTGGATCACATCTAGAATGGTGCAGTTTTATTATATATTAGCGAGTAAAGGAAAGACATCTTCGGTATTTTCATTTTGCTCGACTGTAAAATCAATAGAACGGTGAGCCTGATATCATCGATAGGGGACATCATTTGTAGATTATTACTCGAATTGCAGATTAGTTCCGATTTGTAAGTCAAATTTTATCAATCAATTATTTTTATTACTCCCCATATGTATTTCTTTTATTGTTTAAATCGTAGAGAAAATCGAGAGAAGAAGAAGAAGAAGAGGAAGAAGAAGAAGTAGAGAAAATCAATTTCCAAAAAAAGAAAACAGATTGGTAAAAGTAAATACGTTGAAGAACATTCAATATAAGATTGTATTAAGTTTAATTCGAGATATTAAGCCTGTTATTTCACTATACAATATTGAAATGAGCGTCTCTGATCATGAAAAAAAAATGAACAGAATAAAAGATTAATGATTAACGGAAAAATTAATCGGAACATATTTAATATAAAATTATGTCAAATTTAATTTGAATTTTAATTAGTCACTTATTTATTTTTCGCAACATAATTTAAAAGCAGATGGCTACAATCATTTAAAATTACATAAAAAGATAATTTATATTTGTAAATAATCAAATTGATGAAACACACACACACACTTAATTAGAAAATTCGATATAAAATTATAAAAAATATTCTTTGAATTGTGTCCAAAGAAAAAGATTAATTTCTCTTTCGACGATAGTAGTAAGCGTCGTATACGTTAATTGATGGAACGCGAGCTAATAATTGCAATTATCTTAGCTCGGAGAAGGCTTAAATGAAATGGAATCTCTGGTATCACTCTGAATAAGTCACAATGCTTGGTACAATCTCTTCGAGTCATTGAAATAATTTCGTACAACGGAATGAAAGAGAAACGAGAGCTCCAATCGCATTTTTTCTATTTTTCTTTTTTTTGTCTTTTTCATTGAAGTTATTTATTCGTTTCTTTGATTTTATCGTCATTCGTTATACTTCAACTGCAAATATTTACACAGCTACGTAGCTTTAGAGAATTTCTTCAGATTTGAATGATTTTCCTTTAAAGTATGAAAAGTATGAAGTAACTAGAAACTATGATTGCAATAAATTACAATCGGATTCGCTTCGAAACGAATTTTATTCGCTTCTCAATCTGTAAAATAGTATAATTAATATTATACACGTATCTAGGGACTTATATGACAGTATTAATGACATAATTATATTATTACGAAACACCAATTTACATTTCGATTAAACTTATCTTTAGAGATGTTGAAATTGTCAATAATTTTAATAAATTTTTGAAAGAAACATTTGTTAAATGTGGAAGACGTATTTAGTATTAATAAAAAAAGATCATTATTTAATAAATGGCATTTTATTATAATGAGATGTTCGAGGAAAATTGGATCATTACAATGTTGGTATAATTTAACTATATAATGCGTAATATTTGACTTAATGGCAATCTCGAACCTTTCCTTTTCGAGATGACGAGAGTTCATGACGAGCACAAAAACGTGCGAAAAAGGACGAATCCAGTGGTCGCGTTTCTCGATTTTGCTTGAGCAATTCGATTAAAAGGCTAATTACGAACCGCCGGTGGTCGTGGTTTTTTGATCTTCTTATCCATAAGTGGAAGTCGCTATCACGGAATTGAGTCAGACGCATAACACACTTACATAACGTGTATTATATCAATGTGATTATTTGGAAGAACCACAACAAAAGAATTTTAAAAAAAATTCGAAATAAGGAAAACCAGAATTTGTCATTTTTTCTACTTTGAACCCTAATCTTATCCTTTAAGTCAAGAAAAAACTTGTCGTGTTTTCTACGTGAGATAGCTTGATAACTCGCGCGAAAAATTCTCAAAAGGGGAAAGCAAAGTGAACAGATTAATCCGCCATTTTTCAAAACATATGGAAGAGAGAGAAAGACAAAAAGAGGGAGAGAATGGATTTTCCCTTTTCTGCAAAGAACTGATACGAAGATTTATTGTTCGTAAATCTATCAATAAATATACACTCGTTTTGATTTTAAAGAAAAATATTATTCAATTTTTATTCGAAATTTTATAAGATTTGTATTTTTTTAATTGATTTTTCTAAAAAATAAAATCAAAGTAATTAAATATATATTATATATATAATTTTATATATTATATACTTGCTTTTAATATTAATTATATATATAATATACATTTTTTCATATATGTAAGAATGTATTTTTTCATCATGTAAGATATTCAATTTTTAAGTCATTTGTATAGTAAAATGAAATTAGTTTCTAGTGAAATGAGATCACGTAATCTTTCGCATGTTTTTATATATTTGTAGAAAGTATATTTAATAGTGGTTCATGCAAGAGAATATGCTGGTTAGTATGAACATTTTGGTACTCGCACATAAATATTTGCCCGTACAAGAGGATGCTGGACATTGGCGAAATGAAAAACTCGAGTCACGTAATTCCAGATAATTTTTTGCTTTTCTTGACGTTCGCATTTCATTGAATAAAAAGATAGGAGAGAATTCGGGGTATACTCTCGCACGTATTTTTGAAAGCTCTTTGAAGAGACTGCTTCGAGTATACGTGAAGCAGTTTAAGTAGGATTGTATGCTTTCGGAGGTCATATCGTGTGTTGGTTCTCGACGGATGCCTTCATTTTCCTTTCTCAACTCGTATAAATGGAAGCAGTTTTCTTCTTGCAATATTGCATTCGTTCCAAAGTACTTCTATCTAATAAATGAAAGAAAGAAGAAGAGAAAGAAATGTTTACTTTTCTTTGTTGCATCCATGAAACAAATGATCATGTTTTTATTAGTTTCCAATAATTACGAATCTTCATCAATTTTTTTTTATTTTTAAGAAAAAGGAAAGATAACTAAAATTATGATAATTATTTATTATTATTATTATAATTATTACTTATTATTATTATTATTATTATTATTATTATTATTATTATTGTTTTATTCAAAGAAACAGTGGTAAAGAAGTAAGATAACAAGAGAAATAATGAGCAATTTTTTAAACTTTTATAAAATACGTAGTTAGTTTATTCAAACGCGACATCGAAGCAAAAGTTTAAAGGGATATCGTTAAACACAGAAGCTCACGTAAAAAAGAAATTGGAAAGAAGAGTGGATAAAAGAACGAAGAAAAGAAAGTTTGTAAGAAAAGCCATGTTTGTTACGAAGAAAGGAAGAAGCCCTTTTCTTCGGTAGAAATGACTTCGTAAAATCGGAGAAAAAACTTTTCTTTCAACGACGTACCTAACAAGTTGTAGCGAGTGGAAAACCGAAACAGTGGAAAATTGCATGAAACGAATATCTATATAAATATAAAAAATGTTTATGGAAGATCGTCAGATCGTAGATATTGCTGATAAATAAAAAATTCATACAATTTAATTTATAATATATAAATTTTGATATAATTACATATATAAACACATAGATATTTTGTATCACGTTTATATTATTCGAGAGAGTAGAACTGTATATAATTATATTTTATATTATATTACATAATTCATTTATATTTGCGATAAGAAAATCTTATAGATGCATAACTAAAAAATGTCACTCATTCTTCCTCATTCTTCCAATACTATTTCTCAATTAGTATTGAAAAAAACATTTAGACAAATACTTATCATAGGTTGTCCTCTAGCTGCGTGACCTCTGTTTTTTTGAGGAGTTTCAAATATTGAAAACGTTTAAAAATCGTAATAGCAATACTTCCACAAAAAAGAAGAAGAAAATCAACATTTCAATTAAATTATTAAATATAAAATATACTCAACGAACACACACACACACAGTTAAACGGTCAAATAAATAAACAATTAAATATTAAATGAAAACACCAATATAAAAAATCGTAATAAAAAAAATCATAAAACACTTGTCTATTTTCTTATCCCTTTTTTTTTTCTTTCTACTATACTTCTCCCTTCCTCCAGATTTCTTAAAGGTGCTCATGCGCTTCGATGTTAGTCCTACGAAAGGAAGGGAACGAATTCTCTTCTGTGAATGGAACGCAACGAGGAAGACGACGACGACAACGACGTAGACAACGGCAACGACAACGATAACTAAGACGTGGGCGACGAGGAAAGTAGAGAAGAACGAGTGAAAGAAAAGAAAAGAGAGACTACTGTGTGAGTGCGAGAGAGAGAAAGAAAGAGAGAGAAAGAGAGAGAGAGAGAGAGGATGATAGAGAGTAGAGGAGAACGAACGAAGTATAGAAGTCAGTCAGTCAGTCAGTCAGTCCGGTCGCGCACGCTTCTGATTCACTACTCTCGAGTGCTCTCGAGAGTGCTTTTGCCATCAGAGTTCTATAAACTTCGTGCGTGCTATTACTACGTTCCTTTCTTTTTCTTTGACCGAGTACAAAAAGAAAAAAGAAAAAAAAATCTAACGGAAAATAAATAAATCAACAAACATTTGGTTGTCGTAGGGTAGCGCATAGTGTGAAAACGAGAAGATTTATTTCGTTATTTATACAAAGGAGTTTTTAAGATTCCCGCGCGTTTTTTCGTCTAAACTCCAACGACTTTCAACACGTTCTTTCAATTCGTAATAAAAAGAAGCGGAAATAAGCGAGGTGAGTCTATGAGTATTTTTTATTTTTTTTTTCCTTTTTTTTTTTTAATTAGATTCTTATTTTGTACAGATTTCTTTGTATTGAATATATATATTTTATATAGGAATATTTTGTGTATATCAGTATTTTATTTTATTTTATTATATTATTCTAATAAAATGAACACTTGTTTATGATAATCGATGATTAATATTTGAGAAATTTACGTTAGAACTACAACTATTTATGAATCAACTGAATAATTAGGCTTCATACTATATTTTATAAGCAGAATTTATACTAGAGCTTGCATAATTATTAGGTCAATAAATACATATATAAGTGTTATTAGACATACATTTAGTACAGTAAAACGATACTTATTTATGAATCAGTCCGATAAATACTATATTTTATAATTAAAATTCTTACTAGTTCTCATACATAATAAAGTTCATATATATATGAGTATTAGTATAGGTAAGTTCATTATAGTCAAACAATACTTATGTATGAATCATTCCGACAAATATGTACCTATTTCACAAGTAATTTTTTTTTATAGAATAAATTATATTTATTATGAAAGTAGCCTCGACAAGGTTTGGTATCATGTGTTAATTTAAATGAGTAAAATTTTTCTGCAAAAATTTCTTGCGTTCATTTTTTGTTTGTTAACTTTTTCGCAACAATTATCGTTCGGTGTTTGCCACGATTGTTTGCGCTCGAGCATCGTAGGTAGAAATCCGTGGGGGGTTCTTACTCTCATCAGGTACGTTATCGTTTGACCTGGTTTAACTAATCATTCGGAAATGTATATTTGAATAAATTGATATCGTGCAATTTTCTAATCTTTTACTTCTTATCCTTATCGAGAAATTAGTCGTTTAGTTTCGTTTTAATGATAATTAGGATTTAACGAGCACGGATTCTAACCATTTTTATTTTCCTAATTAACCAATTAGATTATCTGTTTGATTAGATCATTTTATTGAATGTTTAAGAAAATGAAGAAAAAAAGGTGTGTGTTTGGCATTTAAAAAAATATTCTATAAAAAATTGATAATTATAATAAGAAATCAATCAGAGTGATTTAATATCAATGAATTTAACAGACTCGTATTTGCATAAAACGATTTGTTAAAAACAAGTTTAATCTAAGTTATAAATTTATAGAATTATAGAAAATTAGTAACATGGAGGAGAATATTTGTTCATTTGGTAATGATCAAATAGAAATAGAAAGCGAGAAATAAATAAAAAAAAAAAAATTGAAGAATCTCGAGCGAAAATGATTAAATGTATCGATTATGCAATCCTATAATAAAAGTTGGAATCCTTCAAATGAAAAAAAAGAAAAATTAAAAGTTTACTCTCAACGGTTGTTGAGACGAGTCTCTTAGCCACGTGCTACAAAATCACTCGAGCTAATAAATCATAGTAATACGTCTCATTTGTCTTTTATATGAAAGCTTAATAATATAACAAAATAAAAAAGTAAATATGCATGTCGAATGTATAACACAATTTTTTAATACTTATAAATTAAACAAACTATATTTTCTTTAGAAAAAAATAATGAATCTTATAAATAATTTATAATGTGATAGATGCTTACATACTTATAATTTAATAGAAATTGATTTATGATTTCAGATACAAATTTTGTATCAATTTAAAATAAAATAATATTTACATTTTCTTTGCGGATCAGAAATATTTATTACAAATAATTTTATACTTATATATAAATTATATATAAAATAAACGTATATCTATATATAAAAAAATATATGCAAATAATATTTCATATTGTTTATGATGAATGATACTCAAGCGAGCCTCGTTTTCCTTCCCAAATTATATTTCCCGTCAAAAGCGCGATCGCGTTTATGACAAAAAGAATGATACCAATGATACGAACTCGTTCATGCCGGCATATCTTTACTGGGGATGATGTTGGCATACGAAAGGCCTTTTCAAATCGATTGGTAACACGAATCGAGAATGGAACGAGGCGTGACGCGGATATAACGCCTGGAATTACCTTTGCAATTTTTCGTACTCATTTCGACACTCCTCTCGTGTTTGCTCGCCTTCTTTTACGTATAATTAAGGATATCTTACAGGTAGTTAGCTCTCATCGATTAAGATCTCTCTCTCTTTCTTCCCCCTCTTCTCCTTTCTCTTTCTTTATTTCATATTTCAAGAACGAAATCATAAATTGTTTATTTGATCGTGATTGCTGCACGTGATTTTCAACGATTCAAATAATAATGATAATTATTAATCTTTTAACTAAGGCTAATGTGTTAACTCGTCATGGTACTTCGAATATAACGCAAGTACATTTAGATTTGATATAATTTTATGCTTATATATATATAAAATAAACGTATCTATAAAAAATATATGCAAACAATATATATTTATTCCATATCGGTTAATAATCACTTTAAAAGTCCTACTTTGTATAACGCTTTTTTACGTAAAATTTAATAATTTATCGAAATTATTATTATTATCGAAAGAATATATTAAACATTCCATTTAAAAAATTGAAGGTGACCTTAATATCTCAATAAAAAAGGAAGATTATAAAAAATATATTATAGCACTGTATGTTACCCTAAATACCATGCCACTTTGGTTTGAAACATTTTTTTGTACAACGAATAACTTACGAGTTATTTGAAATTGTAATGTTAGGAAACACCCTGTATACTTGGGATTTCTAATAATTAAAAATCCCATAAAGTGTGAATTATTATTGTACGTATTAAAAGGTTAATTGATATTACTTATAAAAAGAATTTAATTATTATATTTAGAGAGGATAATTATTACAAAATTTAATATATTTTATGTTCCTATAAATGATAAAATAGACACAGAAAACGTAAATATGTTATTTATATTTATATAAATCATTGTGCGGTGAAGATTTAGTTAGAACAATAATGTTCTAACATTATCTCTATATCCGTTAGACATTTTAATCTAGAGTGCCATTAACCGCGGTCTGTGTTCGGAATTACCAGGTTTCCTGTGAATTCTCATAAGATTCTCGTGTTACGTAGATAATGGTGTTGGAGGTCGGTGCATCTTGATCGAATGAAAAGCAGACCTACGTGTTTTAGTGTCCTTTAAATTGCATGGACACGTAATAATGTTCTGCTTCGTAAAATATGGGATATTATCGTTTAATCCACTATAATGTGATTTCCATTTCATAGATTTTGGATTATATTAATAATAATATTATTATTCATAATTAATAATTCATAATAATAAATAATCGATATATCATTTTAATATACAGTTTAATTCTTTGCGAAATTTAATCTTTAAAATTTGGAATGATAGGATATTTGAAATAAAAAACCTTATACATAATACATATTTACGAATAAAATTCTTAGAACCTATTCGAAAATATATACTGTCCAAAGATCAATTTCATTTACAGCGTTGGATTATTTCTTTTTTGTTGTTTTATAAATTTTTATTCAAATAATACGATATCTGATAGGAAGAATCAAATGGGCAAATCGAAAACATAAAATACGAAAAACAATTTTTCAATACGACTGTTGGAGGGAATTGCTCGTATTACTAACGCTACGACTCTTGGACCCTTTTTAATTACTTTTTTCTACGATGTTGGTGCTAAAAATTTATTGCGCTTCTAGGTGTCTGTCCCTTTTATGTTTAAACTCAGAACCGGCTCTGAATGCTTTTATTATAAATATTGCTTATAATATAAAACTCTTTAAAATAATCTTTTCAACTTTTATTTCAATGTACTCAAATTTTTAGTAAAAAAAAGTTTATAAAGAATAGGATGTTGGGAAATGTATGAAAAAATATATAACAATCATTTTCATTAAAATAGGTGTCTTAGGAAATTTGGACGGGTTAGAAAATCTTTTTGAACGTTATTTTGATCTTGTTGATCAAATTGATCTAACCCGTCCAAATTTCCTAACTCACCTATTTTAATAATTTTATTTTCTGAATAAGATAAAAAATCAATTGAATTATTTTTATATTTAATATCTCATACATTATGGTAAATTTTTCAATAACCTTTCATATTTTTTCTTGATTTTATCCGATCCGGTGATTATTTGAAATAAATTATTTGACAGCAATTGTACATCGCATCGAAGAATTACTATCGTCGAGACTTCTCTTCAATTAAAATATCGAGTATCGGATTTGCGGCAATCGCTAATTAGCAAGTTATCTTACACCAGCGTTTGCGTTGCACATACACACACACACACATACGTATCACATACATTCTTTCTTTCTATCTTCCTATTCTTTTATGCTCTACTAATAAACGAGATTGTTCTATTGTATGCGTAGTAAAACCAACGACAAAACCAACATAGATTACACTAGAAAGTATACTTTTGACTTGAAGAACATTGAAACACAGCCGGCGTTAACATTTTATACCCGATAACTGTCACATTAGCAAGTAGTAGCTGTCCTCTTGGCTGCTTATATACGCTGACCGTTTCTTCCTCGAAACGAATAGATAAAACTTAAAGCGAACATAATATTTTCTAAAATAGTTTCTATTTTTCGTTATTTAAATTGGTTGCTTTCTTCAAAAATAATGACAAGATAGTAATCATAATTATTAATATCATTTATTTGTTTATAAATTCTGATATTAAACGAATAAATTAAGTATTACATGTAAATTAAATTCGATATGTTATTTGATTATGTTAAATATATACAACTTATTTAACAAAAGGCGAACACATGTTATGATTCATATTTTACATAAACATAAAATAATGAATAGAAATAAGAAATAAAATGAAATTTAACAATCGCGTATCTCATAAAATAAATGTATAACAAATAGAAATATTTACAATACATATATAGTATGTGTATACATTTTATTTTATATAAATAAAATATATAAGAGAAGAAAAACGTATAAAAATCTAATAATGATCAATTAGATTGCAAAGTGTGAAAGACATAAACGATTCTGATCAATTATTCTTAGCACGAATCTTTTGAACATCACACGAAGAATCGCGAGTCGATCGAAAGGAAATGTTTTCTACTCTTCCATATGAATTTAGTAGTAGCATTTAACGTAGGACATAGGAAATATTTAAAAAAAAAAAAAAAAATGAATTAACGTTCGAATAGAAACCTTACCGTATAGCCTGAAGGATCGTATCCGAGTATTGACGCAACAAGCAAGTAAGAGGCGTGCCTAAAATTCTCTATGTAACACCATGTGACACAGATTTAAGATCGCCTTTCTTGAAAGCCACGTGAGTCACATTCGCCGCTAACTAGCTGTGAGAGAATTCTTCTCAACAACTGTTTTCCCTTCGCTTCTACGCAATTGAGATAGAGTCGATCGATCCTATCGATTAAATTATTCCTTTTGCGAAATCGATATCTTGTTCCTATATATTATTGCTCATCGTTTAAAGGTACTATTATATACTATCAAAACAATTGATCTCTCTGAATAGATCAATATGTCTTATTTTTCAATTTTTATCAACATTATAATAATATTATTTAATATTTAAATGAATCAAATTGGTTAAACTATTCTCTCTTATTTTTCAATTTTTATCAAAATTATAATAATATTATTTAATATTTAAATGAATCAAATTGGTTAAACTATTCTCTCTTATTTTCAATTTTTATCAAAATTATAATAATATTATTTAATATTTAAATGAATCAAATTGATTAAACTACTCTCTTTTATTTTTCAATTTTTATCAAAATTATAATAATATTATTTAATATTTAAATGAATCAAATTGGTTAAACTATTCTCTCTTATTTTTCAATTTTTATCTCAACATTATAATAATATTATTTAATATTTAAATGAATCAAATTGATTAAACTATTCTCTCTTATTTTTCAATTTTTATCAAACTTATAATAATATTATTTAATATTTAAATGAATCAAATTGGTTAAACTATTCTCTCTTATTTTTCAATTTTTATCAAAATTATAATAATATTATTTAATATTTAAATGAATCAAATTGATTAAACTTATTCTCTCCTTTGCATAATCGATATCTTATTTTTATCTTTTTGTTGATCATCTACGAAAGATAACTTTCTTCAATTTAATAAATGTAATGTAAATATTATTTATATTCTCGTATTAGAATAAATCGAATTGTTCGAATTAATTCTCTCACGAAATCGATATTTCAATTTGTTTTTCTTATTGATCACCTGCAAATATTCTAATTTTTACAAATATTTTTTTCAGTATAAAAAAAATAATATTAATAAGATAAGAAGAATACTTCTTAGTTTCTTAGAATAACTTAATAATATATTTATTGTTTTTTATAAAAAATTTGTAATTGTAAACGATTAGAGGAAAAAGTTAAAATAAATGAAATGAATCTTTCTTTGGAAAACGTTTGCAGATATTTTTCTAAGTCTCTCTCTCTCTCTCGGCTATACGATTTGAATCGTCTCTCCAATATCGAACATCGAAAGCTTTCCTTTCGCAAACACAATGTATTGCTGATTCTAATCGTGAATTCTCATCGTGACGTATACTTTCTAACATAGGCGCCATGACCATGTTACGCGATCCTGTATCGAATCCGTAGAGATGAGACACCCTCATAAAAGACAAACAAATATGAGAAGAAAGAGAAACAACTAGTTGTTTCCGTAATGGAGAATATCCTAGATTGAAATTTTATTTATGTTTGGTATACATATGTACATGGTGCAAATATGGATAGTATCGAGAAACTTAGATATCTCATAATATTTTTCTCCAAACGTACAAACGCAACAATATTTATGTTATTTAATTGTTATCTTATTAGAATCTAAATTTTAGATACATATATTGATTGTTCATATATTTTATCGAATAGTTCATTACAATACGTAAACTACGTTATATAAATAACATATAAATACATTTGATATGATTGATCGTTCGATTTATTAAACATATTATTAGTTGAATTGCTAGAAAAAAGAGATAGGGAAAAAGATGGGAAAGGAAGAGGAGGAGGAAGAAGAATAGGGTTGGATGGAGGGTTGTAGTCATTTAAAACCGTAATATTTTTTCGCAATTGCAGTTTTTAAATTCCACACGTTATATTTGCTGTCAGCTCTCTCGAAACTTCCGTGGTAGATATATACGAAGCGTGTAAAACGCGCTCCACATATGTAACGACGTTACGCACGTGTTCTTTCATTCGTTCAGTGAAAAGAGACCCGACTATGAGTAAATTATAACAAAGAAAGAATCGTGAACACACCCGATCCTTCCTTTACTTCTTTTCAAAGAAATAATCGTGTGATTTACATTAGTTAGTTGAAAGACCTAACATTCGTCAAACAAATTAAACTTTCTCTCCTGACCTTTAAGGAGTTTTACAATCGATTATTGACTTGACAAATTATTTTCATTTTACTTTATAGTTATTTTGTAAAAATGATTTAGTTCGATCCTATTCGATCGTACGTTGTTTATAATTTTAATTAATAGATATTAATATTTAACAGGGCTTATCGTTATGCTACTATCATAGCATCGTAATTTGTTTAACAGTTAGTAAACATTCTAATTATTTTTTAAATGCAATTAAAATATTTCAAAGTTTATCTATATAATATTTGTTTGGTTAAAAAACATAATATATAAACGAGTAATAGAAATGGTTAAAGGGAAATGAATAGTTGCGTTTACAAATCTAAATGAATGCTTTTATTTACATTTGCAATGAGATAAAGTAAAGAAAGAAGATACAGAAATGTAAGTCGACTTTAAAACGAGGAAATTACACGCTTAGAGCACGTAGCAAGGAAAAGTCGTCGTTTGCACTCGCGATAAATTACATGTTGGGAAAAACGTTATTTGCAATTTTGTATTACGATAAGCGGTAGGAAAATTTATCAGGACTCATTGTAAGTAGATATGCATCATTCAAATACTTTTACGGAAGAGTACATAAAACGATATATCACTTTACCTCTCTTCATTTTATGTATAATAGGAACACGTATTTTATGTTACAAAAAAAGTGATTTGAATCAAACCAGTTGAATTAGCATCAACGCGAAATTCGCAAACATATAACTTCGTTAAAATATCGATTAATCGGATTTTAATCGATATCGAAATAATTGGACAGTAAAAACTATTAGTAGGTATACAAAGTCATAAATCTACTTTGGCGAGAGGACTTTGCAGGTATTCCGTTAGAAATCACTCTCGATATCGCATCATTTCGATTGTAACCTCGTTCTCTCGAAACTGCTTTCTCGAATTCTTCCATGCTGACAGAATAAGGATCCCATCTCATTATCGATTCGAATGCCACGTAACAAGCTTTATATTTGTCGATTAATAATGCTCTTATAACTAGCAAAATTAAGCGGATAATTTTATGTACGAAATTTTCTACCTTTCAATAGAACTTTATTATATTGAAAATGAATCATATTTTTTCATAATAAATATATATTTATTATATATACGTGTGTATATTATATGTTTATTTACAAAATAATTACTATTTAACCAAAATCAATTATTTAAATTATTTTTCATGTTAGAGAAATAATTTAAAGTATGTATAGTTACAAATTTTTGTATACCTGTTACATATAAATATGATTGATAGTTTAAAACATAACTAATATTTATCACTATGTTTACAAAAAAAGAAATTTCTTCTATTTCAAAGAGAAAGAGAGTGAAAGAGAAAGAGAGAGAGAGAGAGAGAGAGGGAAAGAAAAAAAGAGAAAGGGAGTCGCCCATATCATCTTTTATATTAAAAACAAGTTTATTTGACATACGTATATTAAATAAATATTTTTAAATTTTTTCACGTGTGAAATTTATGGAATATGAATATTTAACAAATTCCGATATAAAATATGTGTACAATGAAATACAACCCTATACTTACTATATATATTTAATACTTATTTTATATGCACAAAGAATCATCGTTTATTTTATTCAAATGTATAAAATATCATAAAATTATAAAATCATAGCTGCTATGAATTTCTGTTAGTTTAGTGGATGGCAGATTCTTTCTTTGTTGATTAATTCTCGATTCGTGAAAAATGGATGGAAATTCTACTAACAGAAAATGAATTTTCATAGATGTAGATTTCGAAATTGGTAAGATTAAATTTTCAACAAGTGCGATGAACGTTTCACGCGAATTAAGCATCCTTCAACCCAATGGCTGGGAAATTAAATCAAATCATCACCACTTGATTCTTCTATTTCCCTATAGAAATTTGATTCTATTTTTTACCATTTCTTGTAAATGGCATTCGTTAATATTTCTCTTTTTTTAATCTATGCTGATTATAATTCATTAAATTGATTTATCCTATAATAATATTATCGAATAATTTTATCTTACCTACTATTATTTATCAAGCTTTTAAATTTAATAATTTTTTTATAGCCTAATATTTGTGACATTATTATCTCTCTCTTTTCCAATTTGCAAAATCCTAGAGAAAAAGGGAAGGTTAAAGATTGATTGACATCGTAATAATATCATTTAATTATTAATTTATATTACCTATTATTATTTAACTAACTTTCTAATTTTATATATTCTTTTTTTTAATTTTTATTATTATGTTAATAAAGGTATCGCGTAATAATATCGCGTATATATTTAACCAATCTTACCCATTATTATTTATCAAGCTTTTTAATATTTAATTATTTTTTTAATATAATTTAATATTTCTGGTATCACTATCTTTCGTTTTTTTTTTTTGTATTAAATTGGCAAAATCGTAGAAAAAAAGGAAATTATAGGGATCGATCAACATTGATTTTGAGAGAAAGATAAGGCTGTGACATTGTCAAGGCATTCATTAGTTCGTTCGTGAGATTATAGTTATCTCTTTGCTTCTTTCGCAATGGAATGTAAATCGGTGTAAAAATCGAGAAAATGCCCCGGGTGTATTTCTTCGTCTCTATTTACATGGTAGGCACATATATATGTATGCGAGTTGAAGAGAAAGACAAAAAATCAAATGAGCTCCATCCGTTAATTTTCTCCTCTCTCTTTCTTGTCAGTTCAATCTTTCGGATGAGATGATCAAAAAGAAGATACGATCGAAGAAATAAATATTTCGTTGCGAAAATGACGGCTTCATAATCATGAACAGAATTTAAAGCAATCTATATTTCTTCTGGATTATTCGAAATTACGTCAGTCGGTAATTGTGTAGATATATATATGTTACCATGAAAGATCGAAATTGGAGAATGTCAAGATTCACATGGAAGCTTTGTGTATGTCCGAAATATTAATGTACAAGAATAAACCCAAATATTCAGTCTTTCACTGACGTATTTGATATGTATTGACAAACATATTTGATGAAAAATATATTAATTATAAAATATATTTATAATATGTAGATATAAAACAAACATAGGTGAAAAAATCTTATCTAATTATTTAGTTATTTTTATATTCTAATTATTGTTTTTTTTTCTTAAATTTATAGAAATATTTTTTTATCACAGAACTAATTATTCTCTAGTTAAAGCTTGGTTTCGGCGTGTCCTTCGCGACGATATTGATTTTTCTCGACAATCCAAACTTTCTTCTTTTTAAGGTTTCATGCTTTCATTATAAATTTATCGTATTCGATTTGTGTGTTTCGATATTTCTTATAAAATATATTCTTTGTATTTGATACACTTTAATTTAAATCTTACATTTAAATAAAGGTTATTAAATTTTATAAGTTCGTAGATAACTTTTATGTGCTATGTATTTTGTTAATACGAAAATTATTATTTAATTATTATTTTTTATAATCACAGAAATGTGCCACTTAACTGATTAATCTCTTACTCTTAATAATTGTAAGGATAGGGTTTCTAATAAGTATATCATAACAACATAACTAAACTTACTAATCAATATTCTAAAGTATTATCTAAAATTTATTCTATAATAATGTTTTACATTATAATTACATTATTAACAATTTACTGTTTCCTACATACCTTTATACCTTTCTTCTTTCTTGCATGTTATCTCATTTTAAGATATATTTCAAGAACATTCGAACTTCATTTACTTCCATCCTAGGATCATCAGCTAAAGAAAACCATCCAGAACAATTTTTTGTCTTTTACTTGAAACGAAATTGAAAAATAAATTAATATACAAGAATTGATCGTTTGATAGCATAGGATTATTGCGATTACACAGTTCGTTAAACTTCAAGGCGTCATAACTCGATAAAATATCGATGAAAAGGTACACTGTATTTACTCGTTAGATTCGTATTGATATTCTCAGTAACTTTCGTTTCACTCAAAATATTGATTTCTATTTAAAAAATAAAAAATACATCAATCTCTATCCCATTAATGTTGTACCCAAACAACAAAGTCTATAGCTTTGATAAATATTCCACTCAACCCAAGGAACTTTTATTAAAAACATGTACTTGTTTGCATAGTATATTTTACGTAGTTTTTAGTTTTTTTATTATTGAAAACAAATTTGTGTTTGTTTATAGTTTCTTATTAAATTAATATATATAGGAATTTTTTTATGAAAGGCATATGATATTAATTATGACAAAAAATTATGACAGTAGATTGACAAGGAGACATTACACTGGAACGCCAACAGATTTTTACGAGTTTTGGTATATGAGTAGTATACCTTTAAGGTGTTCTTGTGGTAAAGTATTTTCATTCATTGGCCAGCCAATTTTGAGAAAAAAGCTTTTAAAATTTGCTTTTTACTACTCATATTCCAAAACTCGTAAAAATCCATTGGTGTTCCAGTGTAATGTCTCCTTGTAAGTGAGAATATTGAAAAAAAAAATTGATTTTTTAATTTATTTTATAACATAAAATATTTGTAAAATAAAAAAAAATTGTTTAGAATTTTTGTTTACTTACAATTAATCCACTATCATAATTACCGAGATACATGTATTTTACGTTATTATCGTCAATGATTTTGCATAATGGCAAATTTAAATATGTTTCATTTAATCCGTATTGATTTTTATCTACTTAAATCAAATTTAAAAGTGCTAAGTAAAGGAGAAAAATTACATCGGAAGAATGGAAAAGGGAAGACAAGTAACACGTGCGAAGTCGACCATTCGCTTATGTTATATCGATAATCCTCGAAGAGAACGAACAAACTCCGTTATCCGCATTAATTCAGCAATCGCGTTCGTTCTTCGTTCGTTGATCGCATTGCGATATCGCTCGTTTTGACAGCACGAGGACTGACTGTCAAACGTACAACGAAGAAAGAAAAATGTAGGAAAAGAAAAAGAAAGAGAGATCTTTACATCGATTAAACGCTCACTTCGCCTTTCGACAAGAATCCGTTACCTCGTTCAAATCCTGTGAGTAATATGACCGGAAATTTCTCGATAACTTGATCCTAAAATGTCCGTTTCGATTTTAAGCATCGTCGATTTTAAGATACACCTCCAAATCGACCGTGGAAACAAATTTAAAGAAAAAATCAGAACATAATTGACTCCTTTTCTCTTCTTTTCTTTTTTTTTTTTTTACATTTGCGAAAGATTTGGAAGAAAAAAAAAGTTATCCTTGTTTTTTAATGTGCTTTTTTCTTTTTATTTTTTAAATACTATTATTCAGAGTACAATGAGAAAATTAATTATATTTAAATGATTTATATGACAATTATAATAATTGTCATTTGTTTTTACAATCTATTCTCGAAATGAAAAGAAATAAAATAAAATATATACTTATACGAAAAAAGAATTTTAAATAACACCCTGATCCTATACTTTTTTCTTTTATTTTAGAACGATTATAAATAATAATAAGCATGAATACGAATTCTTCGTATTTTAATTTTCAATAATCGAGATGCTTTTTGTAACGTTCTACTTGTTGTTGTCTTCGATAATCTAAGATCGATCTTTTCTCAAAGTAAAAGAAAACAAAACATAATGATTCCCATCGAAAGACGGTTGCCATCGGGGTAAGCAAGAAAACACCCACGCACGCACTCTCTGTGGCCGTTCCCACGATCCGAAGAAACAATCGCGTTTACTCTTTCACATCGGCTTTCTTTGAAAAACAACCGACTATATGTCTGTATAATTAACCGCCGAGTCGAATGAATATCCTATTCATGTAATTGATGTATTTTTAATGAACTTTATCTTCGTCTTTTAAATCATTGAATTACGAAACTTATGAAAACAATTATTTATTTAACAATTCGTAATTATTATCCACACAATTAAATTATTTTTTTTTATATTTATTATAGTATATAAAATGATATATTGTTTTATTATTTTTATTATTATTATTATTATATTCATAAATTATAATAAATTATTATGTACATTTAACAAAAAAAAAGTCGATACTATCAATTAAAATATTTATTACAAATGATGTTATCTCGATTAAAAAAAAAAAGATTTTTCATGGGAAATTATCAATTTACGAATAGGATGGCCTTCACTCTGTTACGTAATATCTCTTTTGAATTTCAAATATATATTTTAAAAGCCCGTCTAGCAACATAAGCTTTTTAACGTATTGTTAAAATAGACCGCTATTAATAATAGTTCGGTGAGTGCAGCATGCCGTAAGCTTTCGTTCGGAATATGAACCCACTAGACTTCTAGAAATTTATCGTCGAAGAAATCATCTTTCATAAATTTCCCACCATAAAAAAATAATATAAGATAAGTTTATCAAAATTGATATTTTTCGAAAACATCTGAAATGGATGGACGAGGGAATTTGTTCAAACGAAATGAACAAAATAAAGGAAATTTATTAGTAAAAAAAATAGTAACAAACAATTGTAATGATCGATAAAAACAGGTAGATTTACTCATGCTATCCTTTTAAATTCATATGCTTGCAAAATTACATCGAATCGTATTAATTTAATATTAAATTTCAAATTTATAATATTTTCATCATTTATATATTTTAACTACAGAAGAAATATTTATTAGGTAGAGTATAATATTTTATTCTTAAAAGCTTCGAGAGAGAATAAAATCTTACATTAAAGGGTTAAAGAAGAAAATAAATAATAGATTTCGTTTGTTTCTGGAAAAACGATAATATACTTGAGTTGTTTCATCCCACTGACTGCCACCAGTAAAGAAGCTGAGAAAAAAGGGAAGTAGCCGACACCCTACAGGAGATCAATGGCGTTTATTGCGACCACCTGTGGTTTATCGCCTTTATCCATTACCAACGTAATAAGCAATCGTCACTTTCGCAAATACATAATACTCGGCATGGTTCCATTGCAAATCATCGTAATCGTTCTGATCGAATCGGCGGTCATTGCTGAAATAACGGTACGAATATAAATTTCATCAATAAACGAAATCTTTTATATTATCTCTCATCTCTTGTTTTGAATATTTTTCATATTTATTATTATATTATACAATTCGATTCGATTTTCGTAATATAAATTATTCGTAATATCAATATTTCGTAATATAAATATCTCGAACTTTGATTTCGTTTTTTATATTTAAATAAAATGAAACTTTTTCCTTCATTGTCAGTATATATTATCATATATACTATATATATCATATCGTTACGACCGTTACAAATGTTAACAAATAATAGAACATTTTGTAATATCTAACATTGTCAAGTTACATTTCCGTTTACACAAGAGACAAACGTATTTAACTAAGAACAATGATTAAATCACGACTTCCTTCAATAAAGGCATCTGCTTCTACATCAATTCATTTCCCGTGGAAACTCGGTAAACCAACAAAACGTTAACCCAGACGGAAGTCAATATCTACTGGAAAACTTGGTGAGAAGACGCGAGAAGGAAAAACAAATAATAGAATATCTGTTCTAACAGATCTTTAGTAGTTAAATGGTTTCTATTAATACACGTGCGGTTTATAACTAGAATAACTTACTACGATTAATTGCAAAATAATATATCATTTAATTAACAAAACATAAATAATATATAATATTATTATATTATTATATATAATATATTATTATTATATTATTAATTATAATTAATAAATATAGTTTATATCTCTGGTTAATAATAATAATAATAATAATACAAAATAATAAGTGATTTAATATTGGCAAATGTATACTTAAAAAATAAATCACTTCTTGAGGATTGTATAAATTTGTATTTTGCTTAAAATTAAAATGAAAAAACAATAATAATATCGTTCGGGGTGTGTAGGTTCCGTGACTGGGCATGCTACTGGGAAACGTGGAGAGGGCGTGTCTCTTATTGACAGCAATCCACGTTTTGCTTGGCAAAGGTGTCGATGCAGACACCTTTACCCTTGGATACATCACTGGTTCGAAACGACATCCAGGGGATAAGGAATACAACCGTTTGGGCCATTGGATATCCGGTGCAATCACTCTCGCTGTCGAAGAAGTAATTTTATTAAACATGTTCTACGAATGTTCATTTATTTCATTAAAAAAAAAAAAAATAACAATAAAAGAGAAAGATAATCGTAAAAATTAATTTCGAAATATCAAATTTTTTTGATATTTGCAAATTTTATTTCAAAGTATGTTTTTTGTTCTTATTCAAACATTATAATATATCTATCGCAAATACGAATAAATATAAATCTAATTAATAAATTTTTAACACAAATGTATTCTTTGCAAGGATTTGACTTTTTTATTGAAAAATAATTCATCTGTGTGTGTGTGTGTGTGTGTGTGTAGAATGTTCCATATAAAATTTTACTCACAATTATTATTTATCTCGAACTATTTGTTATTCAGGAAAAAATGTTTCAAATGGAATTTATTTTATTACTTTACTTTGAAAGATCAACATATTCGTGTCGATAAATTTGCTATAGTACAGCTTACACGTTTATTTAAAAGAGCAGATATAGTTCTATTAAAAAAAAGAACATAAGTCATCTTGAAATCTCAAAGCACATCAACGAAAAGATTTTTAACTAAAATGAAGTAAGTTCTATTGGAAACATTTTATTGAATAAAGAATAGTTAAGGATATGATTGAATGTAAATATTTTTATGATATACCTTAAATAAATAATATACATAGATAAATTAAATAAATAATTAAATTTTATATTAGAAAAAAATGAATATTTAAAATATGAATATTATAAAATTCATTTTATAAAAGAATAAATTCAAATTGCATAGATATCGTCTTATGTTAACAGCAAATTGAATTGTTTGATTATAATAGATAAATGCAGGAGAACTCGGTAGACAAGGTCACAAACTTGATTTTTTGGTCGGCGAGACGTACGGCAGAGAGATAACCAGCATACTGATGACAGCTGATCTCTGGAAGAAGAATGTTACAGCTTACATCGGTCCACAAGAGTCTTGCATTCACGAAGCAAAAATGGCTGCTGCATTCAATCTCCCAATGATATCATACGTAAGAATGAGTATCTTTCATCCTTGAGATTTTATTCTTGTGATCTTTGACTTTTCCTTTGACAAACGTGTCACCTATCTACAAAAATGAAAGAAGTAACATCAACATAACATATATGAATAACATAACATTAAGAAATTCTATCATTAGCAATATATTAAAAAATGTTAACTTTACTTATTAATTAATTTTCCTTTCAATTCAAAAATATATGATTGTTAATTTCTTCCTATTTTTATTTGAAAGGAAAAGAACAAAAAAAGATACAAATTAATAAATTTGTATAAATGTCAAAGAAATTTGAATAACACCGTATCGGTTAATAAAAAAATTATCTCGGAGATCGATAAATTAAAGAGAACAAATGAAGAAATATTTCTAATCTCGTTGTCAGAAAACATCGTAGAAAAAATTCTAACAATTAGAGTAATTTTACATGCAAGTAATTATTACGTCAATTTTATTGCAATTTTCTTTCGACGATAGAACAAAAATCGAAGGTTTTCTTCGAAACAATTGATCGCTCTTACGACAGCATCCGTTAAGGTTGTTCCACTTAAATCGAAGGAGAGAAAGAGAGGGTGAGAGAGAGAGAGAGTAAAGAAGAGGGAGAGATAGAAAAAACGGAAAGAATTACAAACGATCGTACGGACGCTCCTTCGCGTTTTACTCGTTCGATCGTTTTTCGCTCGACGTGATCCGATGTTGCAATGTGCGGTTTAAAGCTACCGTGTAAAAGAGAAGGACAGAGAGAAAGAGAGAAATAAAGAGAGAGAGAGAGAGAGAGAGAGAGGAGAGTCATCCAGGAGAAATAAATTATTCTCGTTCTTCGGAAGAATACGAATGCAAAGAGTCAACGTCACGACCCGTTTTATGCGATAAACTTTTCCTCGTCCTTTTGGTCGAATGATTTTACCTATTATGAGAAATATTTGAATCCTTATAAAGTCAAGTTTTATTATTTTTTTTCCGATAAAAAGGATACATTTATTCCAATAGATAATTCTTCAAAATCGAATTTAATTTCAAAAAAAAGAACATCGTCCGATTTTTCGTTTTTAATATATAAAACGAATGAATTAATTAACTTTTTGTTTTTAATAAAAAAAAAATTAATATTATATATATATACACACAAAGAATGTAAGAAAAGTTTGTTTATGTTATAAGGCTGTTCTATTACTATAAATAGTAATTTATTTAATTGTCTTCTCAAGAAATAATAAATATTTTACATGTTTATGAGAAACATCACGAAAAAATGTTTACGAGATTCGATTTTATTACTTGGAATAAAAATTGATTCTAATACTCATTAATATTTTACGAGTTATCTAAGTTTATTCAATGATTTCGTGAAAACCTAACGGGAACGTATTATAATTAATCGTTAAGAATCTCTCATGCCCATTCGTTCGCTAGAGAACGAATCTTTCGTATATTTAATACATGATGAATATGACGAGATACTTTTTTTAACGAGCTCTCTTCTGATCTCTATCTTTAACGATAAATTCTATAATTTACTGTCGTAGAATATCTTTGTATCTCGTAAAACAACCGTAACTGATCATTGAACGTAAAAATCACCTATTTCTTTTTTCATTATTTCGTAATAGACTCAACTTGAAATCCGAATGGAAATCATTAAAACTAATTTTAGTTGCGTTAATATAAAATTAACATTCTTTTTTTCTACATTATTCTTATTTTTAATTATTATATTTAATATTTCTCGTTATTAAACATTTTCTCATCTGTAGAAAAATAAATAATTGTTTAAATTAATTTTTCAGTACTGTTCAAATCACGAAACTTCCGATAAAAATAAATTTGCAACCTTTGCCAGGACACGACCACCCGACACACAAATCTCTAAATCTGTTGTATCCGTTTTGAAAGCTTTCAATTGGACTAAGGTAAATTATTGACGTTATTGTTATCAACCAAAATTCTTGTTTCTTTTTATACATTTTTTTTTATGGTATTGTCGCAGGTGACGTTCATGTATTTAAATTCATCCTTAGTCGACTTCAATGAAATGTCAATCGTCGGTGCAACGATCCTATCATCTTTGGAAAATAATGGAATTACAGTGAATTTTCGTCGTTGTTGGAAAGATCCTTATTATTTCCTGGAAAATGTGACGAATCCGTTTCATAAAATTGTCAAAGAAACTTATCGGGAGACTCGAAGTGAGTTAAATAAAATGATTTTTAATTTATGTACACAAACATAAACCTTATAATACGAAGATTTTTAATTTATTTTTTTTACCTTTTAATTATTTATTTTAACTTTAATAATAACTTGTTGATAAAAATGTACAGAAATTGCATAAGTATTAATCATGAAAACGAAGAAGAAATATTTGCGTCGGGAAATGTAATTTGTGCAATGAAAAACTGATTTGTGAATAAGTATACAAAATATTACAAAATGTTTAAACAATATAAATTTTTAGTAATGAATTTACAATTAGCCATGTTACACTTTTATACCTTATACTTATTTAAATTAAGAAAAAAAACAAAATATCGAATTTCGTTCTTCTAAGAATCGAATTATTTGATCGATTTCTATATATGTTAATTTAATTCAATGAATGAGAAAGAAATTCGTGGTTTGTTTAACAAATATACATTCGCGATTAACTTAAATCAAGAGGAACCAGGCCCTTTTTTTTGTTTCGTCATGATGCGTAAGCATTTTTTTGTTGTAACGAAAAACGTTTTGTAACACGTTCGACGTTGTTCGAATTGAAAGGATCGATGACGTCCCACATAACTCGTACAATACTTTCTCCTTACGACTTAATTATTTCGTTGGTCGTAAGCAAGACGATGTCTCCATCGAAAATCCAATTATTTTCATCGACATTGTCGTTGTCGTTGATGAGAGAGAACGACACGCATTTTCTTTTCCTATCGATTGAACAATAGCAAAAGCCAAAAAGAGCCCGCATCCAAATAATTTGATTTATTCGAAGAATAGAGAAAGGTCTCTCTTCGCTCGCATGAAGAAAAGGGGGAATAACCCGCATCTCTATCCTATGTACTACGATATCTCGTTCAACCGGGTTTTCGTGATAAGAATAGATATAACTCTCGAGGATCGTTAGTCACACGTCTATTTATAATTTGATTTTATCGTCATTTTAAAAATAAACTAGCCACGTGTCTCCTAAAGTGATCGCTTTTACTCTAATGACGGGAAACTTAAGTAATAAACTTTGAAATATAACTAACATTACGGAAACAAATTTCAATGAAATATTGTTAAATACTTGTTTATATGAGAATGATCATTCAAATTATCGATATTAATTGTTGTATTTTTCTTTGTTTACAGTTTACGTGATACTAGGAGATCACGACGAGCACATGGGTCTCCTGATGGCACTCGACAAAAGGAAGCTCTTGGAAAAAGGTATAAATCCGCTGTAAGATATTCAGGTACATATGTATATCAAAGAGTAGTTTGGACTATAATTATTATAGGTCACGTCATTAATAGTCGCAATGTATTATAATAATAGTAATAATAATAATAATAATAATAATTCATTGATCAATTATACGCCCGATTAAATTTAACGTAGATTACTAGCCAAATGATACGAATCATCCCTTAATAATTTCACGTTATAGGAGAATACTGGGTAGTTGGTATTAACTTCGATCAATACGATGAACAAAAGCCAGACAAATATCTTCATGGATTATATCAAGATAGAATAAAGGATTATTCCGTTCTTAAAGCTTATCGCAATTACTTCGGCATCGTTGCATCGGCGCCGATCGGCTATCAAAATTTCACAAAACTGATCAATGATTATATGCAGAAACCACCTTTTAACTCTACCAATCCATTATCGTCGTGGAACAATGGGGCAGGAGTTCTGGTGACTATTAGAGACAACTTTGATTTTATTTTCATTTGTATTAAGGATACCGAATAAGTCTTTTCACTTTTACTAGAAAATATAAGAAGTAAATAATTAACGAAACAAGTATAATTAATCAATTATATGATTGCCATCAATTTTCAACTTAATAACATTTTCAATTACCTTTTCCTATCTTTTAAATACGAAAAAACTTTTCAGTAACCCTAATACATGTTAGAACAGAATAAAAATGAAAGAATATATGTGTACATATATGAATACATAATATAAAATATGAATAATAAAAATAGATAAAATAAATGAAATATTATATCATTTTATCTGACCAATCAGAAACGTAATTGTCATTCTCCGTTATAAGGCAGATTGGGCCAGAACCGGCTTATCTTTATGATGCTGTTCATCTTTACGAAATGACACTGTTGAAAGCGTTAAAGGAAAATCGTGATCCACGAAACGGAACAGAAATGGTAGCTGCTCTACACGGAGTTCATTATCGCAGTGCAATGGGGTAAGTGCGTATCTATTTCTAGATATATATGATTAAATATTACATCTGACAAAGTTTGCGTGAAATAATCATGATTTATCAAATTCAAATAACAAAATGTTGAATTTATTTTCATAATCGATTATTAAAAATAAGCTATTTGATCAAGTCTTTTTTAAATTTTTTGTTTATAACTGTAGTATAAGATCGTGAACATACTACATTTTTATTAACTGTATAGTGTTGTTTCTTATTTATTCTTTGATTTTTTTTTTATTTACTCTATTTTTTTTTTACTTAATGATTCTCACCTTGTATAACCGAGTCTTCATTTCTAATAAATAGATATTCATGAAATGGTCTAATGTAAGTTCATTTAAAGCATCTAAAAGCCTGAATAATTTACAATTATACTTTTCCTAAAGCAACTTTTCTTTATGAATTTAAAAAAATATGATTTCAAGGTACTAGATCAATACTTAACATTTTATAATTGAAATAAATGTTTTCAATAATTAAACTTATAATATCACTATATGAAAACAATTTTTATATCCTCGCGTTCGATAATAAATTATACGACAATGTATATTACTTTATCAATTTTCTCTACTGTTTGTTTTGTGAAGTTTATCAATTTGGTATATAAGTGGTCCAATTAGAACTTTAAAACAGTTGATCAGAAAATGAAAAACCCCCATTCGAGTTCCAATCAATATAATCCAATGGGTCAATTTTCTTCATGAATAGAAAATGTTTTTAAAAATAATCCACTTTTCATTATTGTACAGTTATATGGTGTACATGGATGAAAATGGAGATGCAGAAGGTAATTACACATTGATTGCTTTTGATAATCAGACTAGCAAAGGCTATGGTCTTTATCCTATCGCATATTTTGTTGGTAAAGAAAACGGGACAAATTTACCTGTAAGTATGTGAACAAAAACAACAGTATTCTTACAAAATTGATATTGTCTACAATTTTTTCTTTAGAAACTTCGATTAATAAGAGAAATTTCTTGGGTCGGTGATGGTCCACCTATTTCGGAACCTTATTGTGGATACCATGGTGAAAAATGCAAGTGTGCGTAGGTGATATATTATTTATATTATACATAATTCATATCTTATATAATATATATTGTATATACTATATAAAGTAGTAATTCTTAAATTTTCTCAAATCATAGTGCCATTACTGAATTCAGATTTTTTTAAGATTTTTTTAATGTCAAATTCTAACAAATACATTTTGCGAAATAGTTTATAATTTTTTATCAAGGTTACGTCAAAATAAATAAAAAACATTTTAGATAAAAAAAAATGGAACTAAACAAATTTAGCTAATTATAATAATTAGTGAAATGAACGAGCCTGTTAATCGCCGTATATTTTTTCAAATCGTTAAATTAAACTGGACACAGCAATCTTCATTTCCTTCTTCGCATTAATATTTGCGCGATATTTTTTAACAATAAACAGTATGAAAGTATACATATGAAAAGCAAAACAAATGTTCGAAATATAATTGATAGATAATATTTTCAAAAAATAACATTTTTAATTAAGTATGTATGTCAAATTGTTCACATGGTATTTTAAATTCAATGTATTTACATTCTAAATTATTCATTGGTTATTCCTATTTTCGTTGATTTATTTTTTTTTTTTTGGAAATTTCGAACATTCCTAAGTAATTGTAAAGATCGATTTTACATAAATTTGTATTACATTATATATTGCGTTAAATATTATATTTTATATTATACTAATATTATTTCTATTTTCGTTGATTTATTTTGATTTTTTGAAGAAAACATTTGCGAACATCCGATAGGATTGATATTACGCGAATATGAATTTCAAATCAACAAAAGAACGAATTACGTTCAGAATCAAGTTTTCTCAATTATTCATGTGTTTCTGCATCGTGAAAATGCAAAAAGAGGATGGAACATTCACTTTCGAATTACTTTTCTTTGGCTTTCGATCAAACTTTTAAAATCATTCTCGGATATTACTCATGGTTGGCAAACGACGTGGCCAACCAATCGATCGTTTATGAACGCGTCGTAAAGTTTAACTCCTGGTCCTAAAAATCTACATATGTAAATCGTGCCAAGACGAACGACACTCGATCGAAGACAGAAAGAAAAGATAAGATCGATATCGTATCGTAAAAAAATGTGTAAATATTACGTTAAGGTTGTACAACGAATAATACCGTTCAATGCATATATATACAATTACTCGCAAGTATAAAAATAAAACAAACAAAAATGGAAAGAAATATTATCCATTTTTTAATTAATAAAGTAATTATAAACATAGATAAACAATGTTGAACAGATTAAAAAGAAATGAAATGAAATGAAATCGCGATCAGTTTTCATTCAGAATTATTGTAAGCTTAAAATAAAAATAAAAATAGAAAATCTTTTAATATAATAAATAACTTTGGTAAAGGTCTTTTTTCGAATTATAAAAGGTCAGAAAAGAATAATAAAAATATTTATTTTTCATCCGTAAATTGTAGATAATCTTATACCGACTTTATTACATTAAAAGAGCAGGAGATCCTTGAAAAGGTCATTGAGATTCTTAAAAAAAAGAACAAACAAGAGAGAATAGAATTTTCTTTGCATCTGTATATTTTGTGCACATAGGTCAATCGTTTTAAACAAATTGAAAAAAAAAGATAAATAAAATAAAAACATAATTTGAAATTTTAATTATCGAAGATTATAAAATTGTTGTAATTGACGAATTTAAAATATTTTCGATTGTACAAATTATACTGAATCTTCTGAAATTATATTAGAGAGAGAGAGAAGAGAGAGAGAGAGAGATATTTACTAATACAATACTACGAGAATCAGTAACCTAGTTAAATCGTTTCAATTAATTTCTTCTGAAATGTTACAGCTTACATGATCGAAATAGTTGAAGGTATAGCAGGTGGATTATTATTAATCATCATAGCAGTGCTTCTGGTTCTATATAGAAACTGGAAATACGAGCAGGAACTGGATTCGTTGCTCTGGAAGGTAAATTATAAGGATATTCAGATTAAAGAGGCAAAGGATGAAAACGCAACATCAAAAGAGATTTCAGTGAAATGCAATACCAAGGTAAGCTCGACGGTATTCAAATGGGATGATTTTTATTTTTCATTCAAACAGAAAAAAAAAAATGAAAAAGAAATACAGAAAATTCAAAAAAGATTTTCTTCGAATTTTCCTTATCAGATTTGTACGTTGATAAGATTACACGATTCCAAAGCCAAAGAATTTATGTTTATATTTTTCTTGCTTTTCTAGACATCGACAACGCAACCAATAGTAAGAACGAGCCAAGTATCCTTAAGTTCAAATCCGGACGCTGATTTTCGTTATTCCATGATCTATACGCAAATTGGGCTTTATAAAGGACGAATTTTTGCCATTAAACAAATAAGAAAGAAATCTATCGAGATTACACGAGAGATGAAAAAAGAATTGAAAATTGTAATTAATCGATAAGAATTTTTTCAATTCTATTTTATTTTCTTAAAATATTTTAGTTTTATGCAAAACATGTACTAAATCGATTTATATTTCATAGATGCGGGATTTGAGACACGATAATTTAAATGGTTTTATTGGTGCTTGCACCGATCCTCCAAACATATGCATAGTCATTGATTATTGTGCACGGGGCAGCTTAAAAGTAATACTACTAAATCAATATTATTATTAGTAATTATTTTCAAATTATGTATTGGATTGCCATGGAATGTTCGTGCTGATTAATATACAATTAATATACAATATATTTTTTTTTAAATTCGGGAAAAATTTTTTGCCGGCACGAATTTTCTAGGGAATTCAATATTTAAAAATCTATTTTAAATCAGTGATTTATTTTCAGGATATTTTAGAAAATGAGGATATCAAACTCGATAACATGTTCATGGCATCGCTCGTTGGTGACATTATAAGGGTACATTTGTTTTTCTTGATTTTTATTCACAATGTAAAGAAAAAACAAATAGAATTTCTAAGTAGTTTCTGCTTGTCATCTAATATATTTCATCCCTTTTCAGGGCATGATTTATCTTCACGAGTCTGTCATAAAATATCACGGATCGCTCAGTACGTCAAACTGCCTCGTTGACTCTCGTTGGGTCGTAAAACTGACGGATTTTGGGCTTCACGAATTTAAACGAGACGCCGAATGTGAGCCAAGTGACGTTATGAAAAAATATCACGGTACTTTCTGAGACTGATTTCAAATTTCATGCAAATGCAATTTTGTTCAACTTGTTGGCGAGTTTTCTTCTTTCGTTATTCTTCGCTTTTTCTGTCTTCTTGTAGTTGTTATATACGTGTATACATATATCTATTTTTCGAAAGATGAACATAAATGTTAAGAGTGTTTTGTAACAGGATTGTTGTATCGAGCCCCCGAATTATTACGTTCTACTGGTCTTGATGAACCATCAGCGAAAGATTTTCAAAGAGGAGATGTATATTCCTTTGCTATAGTCCTTTACGAGCTTCAAGGTCGTCACGGTCCTTTCGGTATAACTCAATTGTCTGCTCCCGAAATTTTGAAGAAAATAATTACGAGAGATCCCCTTAAATCTCCATACAGGTAGAACTTTAAAATCATTACGAATCGAGTCTTCGTTTATTGTGATAGTTGAAATGCTTAAGCAATTCTGTTTTTACCTGTTAGCTTGTCTTTTTCAATCTCAGACCACCGTTGGAACAACTAGAGAACACTTTTGATTTTATTCGTGACTGTTTATTGGAGTGCTGGGCTGAAGATCCAGAAAATCGGCCGGATTTTAAGATCATAAGAAACAAATTAAGACCTTTACGAAAGGGCATGTAAGTTACAAAATTATTGAACATTTTTTCTTATATTTAATATCAATACAAATTAAAATTCCTACTTTTAATTTAATAGGAAATCAAATATATTTGACAACATGATGGCTATGATGGAAAAATATGCGAATAATCTCGAAGCTCTCGTTGACGAGCGAACTGATCAACTGACTGAAGAAAAAAAGAAAACAGGTTTTTATCATTAAACATAAGGATGTAAAAAGAAAATAATAATTTGTTTATTCGTTAACAAGATTATATTTTATTTTCATGAAAATTTCAGATGCATTGTTGTACGAAATGCTTCCAAGATACGTGGCCGAACAATTAAAACGAGGAAACAAAGTGGAAGCTGAGAGTTTTGATTGTGTGACGATTTACTTCAGTGACATTGTTGGATTTACTTCGATGTCAGCCGAAAGTACCCCTTTACAGGTGAAACTTTTTTTTCTGGTCTTTTCATCAATAATAATATTATAAATTGTCTCAATAGTATTAATAGAAATATATTTAGGTGGTGAATTTTTTAAACGACTTGTATACGTGTTTTGACTCAACGATCGAAAATTACGATGTCTACAAAGTCGAAACTATCGGTGATGCTTACATGGTGGTAAGTGGAAATAATATTAATATTAAGATAATATAAAAATAATTCTAAATAATTATATATATATAATTTTTATCTAGGTAAGTGGATTGCCGATAAGAAATGGCATTCAACATTCTGCAGAAATCGCCAGTATGTCTTTGTGCCTTTTAGATGCCATCAAGCAATTCACTATTCGTCATAGACCTTTGGATAAATTGCAACTACGAATAGGAATTCACTCAGGTAAATAATTTCAAACGGATGAATTAACATTTCAATAGTTGTATCTCTCATAATATTAATGATAGATAAATGAATGATAAATATTTGTAATATGAAATGAACGCTGGCAAGTTTAGTTACAATTTTTAAAAGCTCTATTAAAATAAATCAATTATGTACAAAATTGTAAGGGATTAATTAAAACTATCAGAATCTCACTTTTGATGTTTGTGAAAGAATTGATAGCAACACTGATAAATCTTCTATTTCTAATAATTTATAGGGAAAAATGTCTACTTTTTAGGTCCCGTTTGTGCCGGAGTCGTTGGTTTAAAAATGCCACGATATTGTCTTTTTGGTGACACTGTGAATACAGCCAGTCGAATGGAATCAACGGGATCTCGTAATAAGAATTTTTTTAATCGATAAAACATAAAAATGATAATAAATAATAAAATTCAATTTTGTTGTCTTTTCAGCTTTAAAAATCCATTGTAGTAGTGAGACAAAAAAGTTGTTAGATGAGCTAGGTGGCTTCAGTCTGGTCGAACGTGGTATAATTTCTATGAAAGGTAAAGGGGATCGTCTGACCTACTGGTTAATGGGTGAAGATCCAGTGTATCGAGAAGAACGTAAGAAAGAAAGAATGAATCGTAGAAATGCAACGAATAATAAACGTACTAGTACAGTTGATCCGCTCGTACCAAGAAGTTCCTTAAAGAACAAATCTCTCGTTAGATCGACGTTCATGAGATGTTCAAGCGAATCTCCGAAACGTTTACGTTTCGCCAGCTCCGATCAATTGGATCAAAAGGGTACAAAAACAAGCAACCAATTGGAATCAATCGTCGACAATAGTCCGTGCAAACCAAAATCATCATCCTCGTCTCTGATGAAGGCCGCTTGTATAGAAAACTGGAAATCTAGTAGCAATTCCTGTCCATGCGTAGAAAAACTTTGCGAAAGTCAAACGGATCTTTTGCAACATCCACTTGACCTAAGGAAAAAAAAGCAAAATGATCTTTATATAGACAACAGTTTCCTTTTCGATAACGATTCTTATCTTTTGAGAACTGGAGCAAAAAATCTTCGATTCGGTACATCAGCGATACTTCAAGTTACTTGCAGATCAGCACCCAGTAGTCCTAAGCATAGTTCGACTATTTTAAACACACAAAAAAGAGCAACTCAGTCGACCGAAGAGATCGATGGGTGGGATGTTAATTCTCCGTTGATTTGTCACCCTGGTAATAGGATTGATTGAACTATATATTTTTAAGTTTGATTATAAGATTTTTATTTTCTATGAAATTTTATAGTAAATTTGAGTTTCTTACGTTTATATATAGAGAAACGGAAAATTAATGATTTCTGTAAAGCTTCCATTGTTTATCACTTACATTTATTTGCTGTATAGTAAACGTCAGTTTCAAAATTTTCTTTAGATTTCGTTTATAAACTTAGAATTTACCAAAGCATTAGCCGCGTACGTACAAAGAAAGGAAGCGAGAGATACATTTAGAATAGATTTTTAAATATTATTTTTAAATAGAAATAGAAGTAATAGTATTATTTACGTCATACATACCTCGTGGGTTTAGCATACATACATATATATATATTATATAAGTTTATATATTTACGATTAATCACGAAGGCTCGTGCTTTTTATCCTTTTTAAGTCTAGTCAATTTCATTTTTACGTGCATCGCGATTTTGGGCAAGGCATTATACAATATATAATATAATTAGATACATAAATATAAAAGTAATCAAAGAGAATTTTTTATAAATCGTGGCAAGAGAAACGAAAATTTTCCAAAGACAACACTGCCATTAACGCCATTTAAAGACAAGTATTATCAATAATTAATATTTTAAGTACATTTCTCGATCGTCAGGCAACTAGTACTTATTGTTGGATGTATTGTAATATAAAGAAGTATTAATTATACGAACATTGCAAACAAAACTGAATAATTTTGTTTCGTTTTTACAAATGCTGTTATATATTTTATATAATAGAATATTACATATATATACAAACAAGAGTATTTTAATAAATATTGTCTATTTAGTTTGTCTGAGAAAAGAAAATCCATGAAGCACGATGCATCATCGTAATTTCTTTATGAGAATAACATACGTGACGGATCGAAAGAGATAACGCACCGTTTAATTATTATTATTATTATTGAGGAAATTAATTGAATATGAGAGCATCGACACGAACTATAAAGATGAAGAGCAACACGACGATTGTGCGTATTCGATTCCTACTTTTTCTATTTAACTTTTATCTTGCATGCACGACTGCTTCCGAGTCTCGTACAATTACACGTTCAGAAAGAAAAGTGGACAAAGTCAAGAGTTGTTACGAACAAATACATTCCAATAAATATAGCTTTAAATCGCAATTCGAATATTTTCTCCTCAATATCAATCGATGCAAATCGAATCAATTTTCAAATATAATCAAGTACTGGGAATGAACATGAAAACGATATTGTACGGGCGTTACTAACATTGGTGTATGTACGGTTGCCATTTTTTAGGGATCATGTGTTGAATACTTTCATTGTACCATTAGAATAATATCGGTAAGTTGATCACTTTATGTAAACATAAATTCAAGAATAAAAAATAATAAAAACACTAATATCTAATACTATTAATTAATAATTTGATTAAGTATATGCAAATGACGGGATAATAAAAGCAATTTCTAATATATATAATTACAATTTGTTATATGCTTATAATATTTATACTTTATTTAAATGATTTAATAATCAATAAAAAAAGCCACATGACTAATATATACGATTACAATTTGTGTCTGCTTAATGCTATACACATTCTTTTTAGTTAATTAATAATTAAGCATAGTAGAATGTTAAAAGTATTAATAGACAGTTTAACATAAAGAGACGAAAGTCGAATAGAATATTTTCAGTGGAATTGTTCGAGACTCTATAGGCTCATTCCACTATCGCATAATCGCGAAATACAACAGGCAACTCTGGATAGTGCGAACGACTAGTGTAAATACAAGAGTCGACTGTTGAATTTATTGCACGAATTATTACGCGCAATTACGCGAAAAGTCGCCAAGTCCGCGGACGGACCGCGGAATTTGAAAGCGTGCCAATACGAGATACGAGTGTTATATCGCGAGGAAGAGAAATAGAAAAAAGAAAGAGAGAGAAAAAGACGGAAAGAAATAGAGGGAGAAAGCAAATACCTCAAATATTTCAAATATTTACTTATAATATTTATTTTTATTTCTCTCTCCTTCCTTCTATATAATATATGTTCTCCGTTCGAAAAGATCGTCGCACACAAATACAAGTAATTTTTATTTATAGTACGATAAGGTCGTTAATATTTGACACAATGATTCAATTACAAAGAGAGAGAGAGAGAGAAGAAAAGATAAAGAAAAAATAAATTAACAAAAGGTTTTCTAAGCGTCTGTTTTTCTTAAGACATTGATATGTAAGAATATTAAAAAGAAAAATGAAGAAATAGAGATAATCGAGAAGAAGTTATTAAGAGATCGCAAAGTATCACGACGATTCACTTCGTAGACGGTCACCCTGTATAACGAGGCAACTCTTACGTACGGAATAGGGTACCATCTTATTTACGTTAAAGTGGTTGTCGGCCAACTTAGAGAAGCGGCCATCATTCAATCAAGCCGGGAACAATTTAAACAGCCTGATTCACGCAGCGAAATCATTTAATATTTGACGTCAAGCACGATTATCGTATAACGGCCGCGTAATGACCGATTTGTTTGTATAGGTTGCAACAAGCGGCGCCGTAATTTTCAAATGGCGCGTCTGCTGCCATGAGAACGGAACGTCGAAGGGCTACCTCGATACGCTATTTTGATTTACTTTCTTTCCACGCAAAAAATCATTTTTTCCTTGTTTTTCTCTGAAATATTTCATCTTTAAAATAAGTCAATTTTTCGTCATTCATTTCTCTACAATGTATACGTACAATACAATATTAATATCCACCTGCGTTCTTTGATATTTCAATTCTTCATTTAACCGGCCTTTTTTTATTTTCATTTAAAGATCAACTCGATCGTGTAGAGTCTCAACTTTGCTGTGACTCCGAGAGATCTCTAGAAGCGTACTTTTATTAGTACTCTCCTTCTTCTGCCAGCCGGTCGATCCTATTTATAGACACGAATTATCTTCATCCGCCGTAGAACAATACGTCAGCAGGCTGCTCGGCTCGTGAAGAGTTTTCGATAGGAAAATAATAATCGCGTCGATTCATCGCTAGTCGATAGAAAAAATACTCAAGAGTGAGAGAGAGAGAGAGATAGAGAGAGAAATCAAACTCTCTCTCTCTCTTTCTTTCTCTGTATCTGTCTCCCTCTCTCTCTCTCTTACTTTCTCTTTCTTACTCTGTTTTCCTCTCACACATTGCTCGCGGTGAAATTGCCGATTCGAAGGCGTAGGCGAATCACTGAAGATAAATTGTCTATCTCCCTTCCGAGAATTTACGTTCTCGCAGGCACGCCGTACTGTAAGCGCTCTTTTGCGCTATTCGAGGAAAAAAATCTGCTGCTCCGTCGATACGAAGGCGTACGGAAGCGTTTTCGAGGAGTACGAGAATTTTGAAAAAAAAGGAAAGAAAAAACGAAAAAAAAAATAAAAAAAAAAAGGGGGAGAGAACGAGAGATAATTTATTCGAATACGGTTACACACGCACGATGTATGATGACGTCTATGACTGTTTACCGAGGCATGCGATAATATCGTAGTATCTATCTATATTTATCTAACGCTATCGGTATCTATCTGTCTGTCTCTTTCTCATGCTTTTTACTCGAAGCAACCCGTTTCCTGATTTGAAATCGGTAAGTTTAATGGATTGATGTATAATAAGAAAGGAAAGGAGAGAGAGAGAGAGAGAGAGAGAGAGAGAAATATAAAGAAAAAGAGAGGAAAAAACAATGTTTGTAATTCTTTTTCTACGTCTATTTATTCCTTCTCTATCTCATTCTCATCGTCATCTTCTCTGTCGTTTTTGTTTCTTTGCTCTCTATTTATCTCTTTCTCATCCACTTTACTCAAAGCAATACATTTCCTGATTGGAAATCGGTAGATGTAATAGATCTACGTAGAAGAAGATAAATAGATAAATAGATAAATAGAAAGAGAGAGAGAGAGAGGAAGAAATAAAACTTGTCTATTTCTTTTTGTTTTTTCTTCTAATTCTCTTTCTCTATCTGCTTTTTCTAATTCTTCTGCTACATCTGCTTCTTCCACTTCTCCATTCTACATCTGTTTCTTCTATTTCTTCTTCTCTCTCTTATCGTCGTCCTTTCCGTCTCTCTTCCCACTGTTAACTCGCGAGAAGCGCCGATCGTATCTCCATAACGATTGCACCTGCGGCACAAACGAGTTGTTGTCTACGCATATGCGGTTACTTTACATAAGATATGCGCGTTTAGAGGTGGCTCAAAATAAACTCGTCACGATTCGACACGTACGCTTTACTAAAGAAAGAGAAAGAAAGAGAGAGAGAGAAAGAGAGATAGATAGAAAGAGAATCGTCATTTGAGTTTGATTTATCAACACAATACGATTTGCCTCGAACTTCCTTCGATTCTATTTTACTACTTTCCACAATGATTTTTCCGAGTTTATTTTCGTATGTTTATGAAATGAATACACGATAAAGTGTCCTCCATTTTTTCATACTTAATCAATATTACGTCTATTTTGTTACTTTTTTTTAAATATATAACGTTTAAAAGTGTTGATCTATAAAATATATCAGTGTTATTTTGATTTTTTTAAACTTACAAACAATATAGTATCATTTGATAATAAAAATATAGAAATTTTTTAATGCCTATGACACAGGTATAATAATTTATAACGTTTAAAAAAGAATTTCGCGTGTTTCTAAATTTTTGTTAAATTTTCTCATGGTTACTTAAGAGCGATACGATCATTTGAAATAAGAAAACATTTCTAATATAATGATCGATAATGTTTTTAAGGGGATCTTTAATTATGAAATTTTCCTTTAATCTCCGCAGACTTGGTAATGAACGATAATATCGTTAATAATGAGAAACATTAGTTGATTTTAAATTTTGTAACAAGACACGCTGTGTTCTATAACGATAGAAAGAGAGAGAGAGAGAGAGAGAGAGAGTAAAAGAGAAAAGGAAGGAGATAGACGCGGGAAATATGGTGATATCCACAAGCTAGAGCGCTCAACGTTAATACTCGTATGGCAAGATCGTAGCACCGAGAGGAGCGTTCATGTTGACACTCGGAAAAAAGATAAGATAAGGAGCGTTAGCGACCAATCGGCGCTTCTGTGCGTCTCTTATGCGACGTCACTGTTGCTAAGTTCTCTCCGTCTACAATACGCGTTAAAGACTTTACTATACAATTAATATTTTTTATTAATATTCCTGTCACATCGACTCGAATTGATCAATACTAGAAAAACACTTATTAACATTACAAATAACAAAGTTATTGTTTGTCTGTTTGTCTGTTCGCGTATCTTTTTATTTAGCGATTTATATTTTTCGAAAAAATTGTACTCTTTTAAAAATCGAGAAAAACATAGAAATGAAGAAATTTGGTAACAATCGTAATATCGAAGAAAGTATGATAAAATTAATGACGAAGAAAGAAGATATGTCATTAATGACAATGTTAACTCTATAGAACTTTTCCTATGTAATTCATTCTCTTTCCTTATTATTTGTTATTTATAAAAAAGATCGTACCCTTCTAACACATTACACAAGAGAAGATAAGATCGCGAAATTGTTGAAAATTTATAACGCTCATAATATCAAAGAAAGTATGCTAAACATAAATATGATAGCCGAATGTTTTTTCTCGGGGATTTTGAATTATCTGTTATTTCATCGTAATATATTCAAAAGGACGTCATTTATATTTCTCTTGAATATTATTCGCTAAACTTCGTTGATCTTTACCGTTCTCTCATTCTTTTACGAGAGCAAGTTCGAATAATATAAAAATAGTATGAACCGTGTGAATTACCTGTTACGGTGTTCTCCAGTTTCAGGCACATATAAAATAAATGTACGTATATTTATAGCATGCTATCATCAAGGACGAACGAATGAAGAAATATAGTGACTCGCTTTATTATTCGGACACCATGGCTTTTTAAATATAATTGCACTGTACACTTAGGTACTTGCAATTAAAGTTGAATAAAAGAATTTGTGTCTTTTTTTTTTACCAAATTCTTTCTAGTTTTCAAAAACATATATTTCATTTATTTAATTGACATAAGTAACTATATAGCATATATAATAGAAACGAAATAACGCTTACTTTTCTTGTTGCAAAATATTCGAATATTTAGTTATAGTAAGAGAACAATATTCTTATACAAGTTATTAACAAAAATAAATAGAATTATAGTAATTCTAATATTTAGTTGGATTACCCTTTTGTTTAAAAACATGCTGCAATCGATTTAAAAAATAATGTTTACAATAATATTCTTTAAATATTCTGCCAGCATCTCTCTCTATTCCTATTATTCAGTTAAAGGTATTTTTAATTTCTCTTGTGATCTTATTGGTGTTTCTCTTATCTTATGATCTAATTCATCCCATAGATCTTTCAAGTGCACAAGGCAATCATATTCAAAAAGCCACGGTATCCGAATATTAAAGCGAGTCATTATATATTGAAGTATGAATCGTAGATTGTTATCAATATTATTAGCCGATGGTGGCTCGATACCGTTAAAAATATATGAATAGAAACTATCTTACGGCTCTATTGGAATAGATTAAATTTATGTAAGAATTTCAAGAAATTCATTATCAAGTATTCTTCGTCTGGATTACGTCTCTCGATATAACTTAGGTCAGTGATTAAAAATAAAAATTCTATTTAATACAAGAAACGCATACATATATTCGTCATATTTTAACATACATATAAACTAACATTTCTACGCGACTAGAAACTGAAAAAGTATCTTTGGTCTCGTCGAGACCGAGAACTAAGCAAACACTGTTAGTTCGCTTAACTTCAACTCGTAAATAAGATTACATCCGAGTAGACTATGGATTTGCAAACAGTAAGGAACGTAAATGACATCTTCGATACACGTGCTTTTTCATACGAGTACATACATCCGACGAGAATCTTCTTGCTCTCTTTATCTCTTTACGTAGGCACGTAAAAAGAAACTAAAGAATTATGTGAGTTACAAAAATATATGGAAATAAAACAAAGAAAACGAAGCACGTAGCGATATCGTCGGTGGTATATAACTACGCGATAACAGATCTTAAATTTTGTTTTTTACAAATATTTGCCATTACTTCTCCTTCATTTATAAATTGAACTTTTTTTTTTTATTTTCTCTGTTCAAATCTGTGCGCTTTATTTTATTTCTTTTTTAATCTGAGCCAAAGAAGATAAACAGATCATTTGTGAATTTTATTTAAGGTTTGTTATTGATCATTATTAATTCATTATTTACGCTATTGAATGAATTTTTAAAATTAGTTTATTAAATTGCGAATAATTCTTCAATCTTTTACGAGAATCGTTATTTACATGATGGTTAGTCAACGACTAAATTGGTAGTGTAAACAATTAGAAAATATTTTCAAGCTATGAAACATAATGAAGATTCTTCAAATATTTATTTTATAAAAACATCGAAGTTTTTCTCTTTAAATCAGAAAACTATAAAGAAATCTCTCGAATTTTATAGGTTTAATTGAATATCGTAAAACTAAAAAGTAAAAAATAGAGGAGTGAAATGTATTTAATCCAAAGAATGCAATTAAATCAGATAATTTATATAAAGTCATTGTATTTAATTGATGATTATGTTAATAGATTTCTGAAAAACACTTACGGACGCGCATGTTCAATAAATAATTCAAGAATGAATAATTATGATTTACATATAAGTGACATGTATGAAAGATTATGCTCTGTTGAAAATAAAAAAAAAAAACTAGCTTGAATTCAAAGAATTTTATATCGATATTAGAAAATAGAGATTTTTATAATCATTCATAATTTCAAAAAAGTCATATTTTGAATATAAAGATTATATTCGTTTAAAATCAGCTAAAAACAAGTAAAAAGATTTATTAAAGAATAAATAAATATAAAATTAATAATAATTCATAACAATGACCATAATTAACAAATCGATAAAATAACGAACAAATAAAGTTGTAGAAATAAAATGAAAAAAAGAAAAATGAAGAAATAAATAATTATAAAGGAAAATGAAGCCGGTGTAAAAAATTAGATTTTCGGATCGTCGCGCGCAAAGAAAATCGATCGGTCGATCGTGATTCGAGGGAACTCTGCGGGGGCGTGGTGGCGCCACCTGTGCGGTAGCAGGTAGCACTAGGCCCCTCGCGATCATGTGTTTGCTTCAGTATGTTGCGGCCTCTGCTAAAGTGCGGTTGTATTTGTGTGGTTGTTGAGTGATTGTTTTTTTTTTCGGTGAGAACGATCGTCATCGTCGTTGTTTCTTCGTCAGTCCGATCATTATAATAGTCGGCATTATTTCTTTAAACGCGAAGCACAAGTAACTACGTCAATTATTAACATAATAATATAAGAAGTGTAACGTGTAAAACGAGCCAAGGAAAAAGTAACGAATCGAATCGATTCGATAGATCGCAAGTGTGTTCGACCTCGTGACCTTCGAATCGTCCGATAATATACGCGAATCGTGTTTTGTCGGTTAGTACGCGAATATCGTTCTAAGGGAGGAATTATTAGAAAGAAAACGTAAAGAAACACACAGAGTGAACGGAAGAAAGAAAGAAAGAAAGAAAGAGAGAGAGAGAGACACACACGGATAGATAAATAGATAGATAAAAGGAGAGAACCGATCTCTTTTTCTATATAGTATAATCTTATTTGAATTTTTCTTTATTTTCGTAATTCTCGTTAAGTTGGAAGTTTCGCGGCTCCGAGGCCACGTTCTTCCGCGTTCTCCTCATCTCGAATAAACGCACGCGTGCGCGCGCACAAGTACGAGCTTCCTCTTTCTTGTTTCTCCGCATCTCTCTCTTTCTCTCATTTTCTTTCTCATCATAGTATAAGAAGAAGAAGAAGAAGAAGAAAAGACGAGGGATACTTCCCCAATCGATCGAGTGAGTGTTATCTTCATATGTTTTTTCGTGGTAACTTCATCGGATATACCATCGACGCGTGTACGTAAACAAAAATATATCAACGAATAAACTTCATTAAGAAGAAGAAGAAGAAATAAAGGAAGAAAGGAAAGAAGAAAGAAAGAAAGAAAGAAAGGAAGAGAGAGTACAACGTTAATAATCGAAGAAACTAGTGTTTCGTTGGTGTTGCTGGTGTTATTGCACGTAAACCTTCATCGAATACTATCGTCCGTTTTTCACTCTTTCTAATATATATCTCTTTCTCTCTCTCTCTCTTGCTATCTTCCGGAGAAAAGCAGAGAAAGAGAAAGAAGAAGAAGAAGAAGAAGAGGAAGAGGGAAAGGACCAAGTTCGCCGACTTTTTCACGAGGATGTCGAGGTAGCCTACCGAGCTCCCTCTGAGCCCTCGCGAAGGATACATACTCGCAAAACACATATACACACGTGTACGGAACACACATCGACGTAGCACTCCACTCTCTTTCATCCGCGGGATTGGATTACCATGCTGGACACGGCCACGAGTCACAGGTAACAGAGAACCGTGTGCGCACCCTACCTATCTCTCTCTCTCTCTCTCTCTCTCTCTGGCTCACTCTATTTCTCTGTTTTACTCTTTATCTCTCTTCGTTCTCCCTCTCTTTCGATACACACTCCTCCTCCTTATACTCATTCTCCTTCTCCTCTTCCAATCTCTATCTTTCTCTTCTCTCTTCTTCCTTCGTGTATCGACTTGAAGTCATCCTATTCTTCTCTCTCTCTTTCTTTTTAGTCGACTATATCTGTCCATCCTTGTCGCACTCATTCGTATACTCCTCTCCGCCATCATCATTTTCTCTCTCTCTCTCTCTCTCTCTTACGGTCATGGCACGTCCAACGAAGAAGAAGAAGAAGAAAAGAAAAGAATCTTCGTACCCTGCTACCACGCGACTCTCTCGACTCGATACATCCGCTCGACTTTGCCGCCTCTTTCTCTCTTTCTCTTTCTTTCTTTAGGAAAGATATCTCGAAGTCGTCTCGAGATCGTCTCGAGATCACGCGGATTCGCTCTCTTTTCTTATCTTCTGTTTCTCTGTCTCCTTTCTCTCTCTCTCTCTCTCTCTCCCCCTCTCTCTCTCTCTCTCGCTTGTTCTTTCTCCTCCTCCTCTTCCTCCTCCTCTTCTTCTTCTTCTTCTTCTTCTTCTTCTTCTTCTTCTTCCTCCGATCGAGAAATTCGAATCGGGATGCCACGAGCACGCGTTCTCGGATGCTTTCTCACGGTTTTAACCCTTTGCACTCGAGCTATTTTTAGACCTGGTTCTCGGCCAACTTCGATTTCTTCTTTCGATAAGCTCTCGCGTTACAGAGTATATAGTGAAAGCTCGAAACCTATTGGATCTATCTGTTTATAATGGTTGTAAAAGGATTATTCTTTTTTTTTTCGGTTTCTTTTTTTTCCCCTGTATATTTTACTGCTAGATTGACAATAAGTTTAAAGATTTATATCTACTCTCGTTATTTTTTTTCTTATTTTTTTTTGTATAATTTTAAGCTTCTTTCGAAAGAGATAGAGAGATAGATAGATAGAAAGTCACGTATTGTGGACTTTACGTACGTCATGTGTACATACAGATCTACATACATATGTAGTACTTACTCGGTTATGATGAAGCGAGACGTAAATATTTGAAGTTCACTTTGAATTGTATTCGACATGGCAATAGTTATAAGTGAGCGAGTATGCATGTATGTATGCATGCATGTACATGGACAAGAGGTTACCTATTTGATCGTCCGACTTATTGAACATGTGTCCCTTGTTGTTCAAATAATTACGAAACAAATATAATTAAAGCTAAAATTAAATAGACAGGTTATTTTGTAATTAGTAATTTTTGTTTATATAATAGTTGATTATATAAAGTATCTGTTTTCAAAAAGCTGTTTCACCGAGAGATAAAGAATGTAAAACAAAAAATTGATATTGGTTTATCAATAGAATTTACAATATTTGGCTTTTTATTTGAAGATATGAGTTATCTGTTGCAATGTCGTTTAAAAAAGTATTAACCTATGAATTCTTTGACTCCAAACACACACCCGTGAAAATTAAATTATATAATTCTTCAGTTCGGTAAAGCGACTTTTATGACATCTTGTATTACAAATAATAATTACTCATAATTTACTAATACACTTATCGTGAATTAGTAAAGTATTAGAAATGAAATGATTTCTATACAAATATTGTTTCTATAAAAATGTCATTTTGTTCCTTGCAATCTTCTGTTGAAGCACGTTAGAAATGTTTCCACTTTACTCTCAAGTATTTCACCTCTCAAGAAATAATGTTCGGCTTGCTTTACCCAAAGATAAAAACGATTAACAGGTGATATTTATTTCGAGCACGATGAAAGGAGGACGATTATCGCGATTAATAACGTATTATGTTTGCTATTATATCACTTTTCAATGATCATCATACCGATATATACTCGACGTTATCATTATCATAACGAACATCGGTAGACGCCATCATTACGAAATCATTCTCATCATAATTCATTAATACGTTTCTTTATCTAATTATATAGTTATAAACAACACGTCGATGAATAAATCTTTTGTATAAATATATTTTCCTTGATATAATCGTTTAGAAATGATAATTATCATAGTTTATTATAATATAGGGTGTCCCAAAATTAACGCAAGATTTGAATTAAATAAAAAACGCAGTTATTTTTCTTTACATTGTTATTTTTGTATTGAATCGTAAAGTACACAGGATAGGGTTATGTATGGAATAACACATCGGGCAAATGGCTTCCACGGTTTTGGTGGCACATACGCACTCTTTTGTCGAAATTTTCCATGTGGTCTTGTTGAAACCACATGTCGTCCAAATCAATATCATTTAATTTAGGCAGAAAGAACTGTGTTATTATGTCGCGATATCGAGCACCAGTAACATGCTTCCAGCCCAAAATCCGCACCAAACAGTGACACGTTGAGGATGCATTTATTTTTCAACAATCACATGTGGGTTCTCTAGACCCCAAATGCAGCAATTTCGATGATTAACAAAGCCATCAAGGTGAAAATGTGTTTCATCGCTGAAAATAATTTTGTTCGAAAAATCGGTATCCACTTGTTGATGTTCAATAATCCATTCAACGAACCCTCTTCGCTGTGCACGGCTCCATTTTTACTAATCCAAAACTATTAGCTGTCAAATGGTTTTGTTAACAGGGTTGCTAACACTTTTCTGCACGAATAGTGGCAAATTAAAATCTTGCGTTATTTTTGAGACACCCTATAGTACTTAATACAACAATTTATATATTTTTTTTCTTTGTTTCGTGGATTATTTTTTCCAAATAAATATTTTTATTGTTTCTAATTGATTTGTCCACGCGTATGTAAAAAATAAATGCATTAATTATTATGGAACGACGATAAAGGAAGATTTTGTTTCTGTTTGTTCAACTAATTCACGCGACATTGGCGTAAAAATTGTAGTCCAACGAAGAACTCTGTACTTAATAATCTTATTAAGGCGCAAAACAATCTCCTTCGAGTATTATTACTTCACGGTCAAGAAACTTTATTTGCTTGGTGCCTTAACGAGCGATAACTCTTCGACGTTTAATCGTTCGGTTCGTCGTTCTGACGAACTTTCCGGTGCAAATAAAAGGTCTCTCGATTGTCTGGATTTTTAAGTCAAATATCTTCTAAATCTTAGGAAATTTTCTTATCCATAGTCTTATTTGAACATTAAAATTATCTCGCATTAACGATCATTTCTTCTTATCATTTCAAGATTTCAACGAAGTCATTTTTGATTTAATACTGAAATAATGAAAAATATTACAAATGTTTTTATGAAACATCGAAAATCATTCTTCAATATACGATAAATATACAAGGAGGGATGGAAGAGTTTTCAACCTATTCTTTTTGAAATCTTTTGAGACTGTGTTGAAAAATAATACTGATTTTAATCTACAAAAAAAAAAATATTTTTATGTTAAGTTTAAAACTTTTAAATCCATTTACATACATGCATATCTAAAAAATATTTAAAAAATAATTTATATTAAAAATGTAATTATAAATCGTATTTCATATTCCATATATCTTTTCAATATTTCTATTATATCGCATAAATATTTGGTGTTAATAATACTTGTATCATTTTTTATTAATAAACAGAGCGTAAACCACTTTTTTCTTTAAAATCTTGTTGTTTATTATGAAACATTTCGGACAATTTACGAAAGAGGTTTTCTAATTAAACACTCGCAGAATGATAATCAGGAGAAGAAAACATTGTTTGTTTCCTATCGTATCTGTTTACTCCTCGTCAAACTACGTTCAGTATCTTCATAAACACGTAGTAAGCAATACAAGACGATGATGTTGAGAAGACGAGAATATAAAATTTAGTCTTGCTTCTGCTCAGAAGGATAAAGGTTTCCTTACTTTCTTCTGCTTCATTGACTACCTGGAATCCGAGGACTGTTCTTTCTAACGCAGTTTTCTCTCTCTCTCTCTCTCTCTCTCTCTCTTTCTATCTACCTATCTATTTATCTATCTATCTCTTTCTCTCACTTTTACAAAGTTTACATAAATAGCACGTGTTTCTTCGTAGAATTGATAGTTTATTTTACATACTTGTTATTTGTTTGTTTTTTTTATTCTAAAAAATCGATATTTTTTTGTTGTTTTTCTTAATAAGTAAAGGTCTTGTTTTATGTTGATAAGTCTAAAAATATCTGACTTCTAGGATGTTTATAGAAAGGTCATTTATTAAAACATGCAAACTATCACTAATGAATATTTATTATCGCTAGTAATAAGTATGATATGTATTATAGATGAAAAAATTGTACTAAAGATAAACTCAAGGATTTATGTGCATGTATACTTCCATAATTAATAATTAATGATTAATGATTTGTATACGAGGTGTATCTATAAAACTGAACAGGATTATAGGAAAATTTCGCACTAATTTAATGATAAAGCTTATTAAACGATACCAAATTTTCCTTTAAAATTCTTGTATATTTGGAAGAGAAACTAATTTATAGTCCTGCCAAATAACTAAACGCATATATTAATCAATTTCTTAACTTTGTACAATGTATATACGTGAAAGATATTGTTCGTTAACAAATTTGTTACATGTATTATTTCTGGTACACACCTGAATTTCGTTTTCTAGCCAAGTAATATTTTAGTCAATGACGAATAAAATAAAGGAAAATAATTGTTGGCATCAATACGATCAAGTTTTAACACTTACTCTGCGAATAAATAAATTGATATGTCTCGGGGAAAAAAAAATAAATATGTAAAAATAAGATTTGCTAATTATTATATCTGTTGATAAAAACAGCTTAGTAAGAATGTCTTGTTAATTTGTTGAAAAAAAATTCTACGAATGACATTAGTTATTTGCCTATAGAATATGTTTGTTAGTTATATTTACATAATGAGAAATATTATTTGAAAATAATTATAATATCTTAACTGTTAATAATGTATGCTAAAGATATTGTTTGTTTAGAAATGTTTGGAAAATTTCAATCAGTTTGCAAAGTAACGAAAACAGAAATAGAAAGAAAGAGAGAGAGAAAGAAAGAAGAAGGAAAAGAAGCAACATCGGAATCCAAAGTATTCGTGCCTTTTCGCGACCTCTTAACAGAGATTTACTTAACGGAAAGATAAACCGAGAGGAAGGAACGTAAGAGGCTTTCTATCGGGATTCTTTCTCGCGGCACTAACGACCTACGAGAGCCACTATGAGATTGATTTACGTCGATCCGATGACTCTCGCGTGGCTTCGTGCACAAAGTTTCCTTCGAAAGAGCTTCCTCGTTCTTTCGAAACGAGCCTCCTGGCCCGAGTTACTTTCATTTCCTGCGGTCCAATATTTCTTTTCAATCTGACGATTTAATTACATCATATTTAATTACATTAATTACACAATAAACGAAGACGTTGCATAGTATTTTCTTATTACGAATCACAAAAGTGTGCGTTCAAGATTTATTTTTAGTTAAATATTTTTTATATTTATTATAGAGGTATATTATAAATTTAATAATTCAAAATATTTCTTTCTTTTTCTTTTTTAAATAATAAAATTGTATTTATAACAGCGAAAAATGTGTATGATTTTGGATTGGAGTTTTTGGATTTTGATATTTATATACTTATAAATATACTTATTATCAAAATTTTATATTTATTATTAAAAATTAGTCAACGGCTTGAGCTACGTTGGATTACTATTAATAGGTCGTCGTCAGATCACTAAAGTCAAGCAACGTAAGCACAATTAGTAAAATAGATGGATAATCCCTTTAGAAAAACAAAAATCGTGTGCTGTTGACTCCAGAGAAGTGGTAAAAAGATGTTCTTTGTTAGTATTATATAGTATTAATAGTGTTCGTAAAGAAGTGACTCGATTCGTAAAAGGGAGAATAAACAGGCACACTTATTATTAAAATTTGATAATAAAATATTATCATATGTATGATTATATAATAAAAATTATAATATGCGTAGGGATATATGTATACACATAATTAATGTTACACATTTAATTATGTTAATATTTTTGTTGAAACATAACGATTATAAAAATGTTTAACGAAATATTAGAAAATTCTTAATCAACAAATTTCCAGAAAATTTTCCACTTTACCTATTCCCGAATCGAAGAACGAATATATAAATCTTAGCTCGTGTGTACGTTGTGTGAATAAATCGATCATCCGACCTTGATCGATCGTGCCTAAGACTTTATTTTTCCAATCGTTTTACTTACGTCACGATATGGTTCTTCTTCTGAACGATTTACATACATTGTGTATTTATAGATATAATCGATCGGTATTCGAAGGAGATCGATTTTTTTCAAATATTCGCACGTGTCATGCGGATGTACCGTTACAAAAGGATCTCTTTGTAAGCCAAACGTGATATTTGTGTATGTCTCCCTCCCTTTCTTGCACATACAAACTAACAGTAGAATAGCTTGAAACTTGTTTAAACACCGTGTAACATTAAAGAGTGTATTCCTTAATTTAATTTCTTATTTTCTAGTTTAATCAAAATGATGTTTGTACATTTATGTTCAATCGTATTTGAATGTTCGCTATGAATATAAATATAATTATATTACATATAATTAATATAAAATATAATTACTCGCTCTAATACGATAAATTGTACGTAATACGAATTATTTTATAAATAATAAATAACATTAGATTACGCGGAAGATTAGAAAGAAAAGAAAGCAGATTAATGACAAAGATACGAATAATTTTTATTCGGAAGAAATGAAATTCCTTTTGAAAACCGGCTCATCCGTGAAATACACGAGTGTGCATACGAATTTTTTTGCTTTGCGACCTCGAGACGTTAAAAAAAAGAAATTATCACAGAACATCCACGATTATTTTTAGTCTCGAGTGTTATCTTCGCGATAAAAGAAGAAGAAAAAGTAGAGGAGGGAACAAAAATGGAGATTTCTAGCTGGTAGAAAATTTGAACGTAATCGAATGAAGAAATTTTAGTATCTATTAATAGACTAACCATAAGAAACCGGTTATATTTTTTCGAGAGAATTAGAGTTAATCGTCGTATAAATAAAATCCTATCGACGAGTTGTCTAACAATACTCGTTAAGTTTTTTCTTTTTTAGATTCAGCAAAATTTGATTAAACTATTTTTCTCGAATTTATTTCTACTTTTTGTTTATTTGTTATATTTATTATATTATTTATTTATTATATTATTATTTATATTGAATATATAATAAATAATAATATAATATAATAATATATAATAATATAATAAATAAATATATTTATTATTATTTATTATATTATTATTTATATTAAAAGGAATATATATTGTTATATTTATTATATTTATTATATTAATTTATTTCTATTTTTGTTTATTTGTTATATTATATTTTGTATCTTTTCGTCTCTCTCTCTCTCTCCCCTCTCTCTCTCTCTCTCTCGGTTTCTCTCCTCCATAATTTGCTGTGAATATCAATAGATTTTCATCGGCAAGCTTCGTTGGGTTTCCAAACGTGTTATGATTTGGCTAAAACAAACTTGCAGATAGTCAATATGTATACGTTCATATGTGAAAAGTTTAATTAACCTTCAAACGAGTTATTCGAATATAATATTCGAAGGCGTCGTTCGTTCACGGAAAAATCGTCGATTCTTGGAATTGGATAATTTATTACTTTTTTTTTTTATACATTCTTTTTTGTTCATTTTTTTTCTTTTTTTTTCTTTTTTCCTATTCTTATTCTTCGTCCGACGCGACTTATCAGAGAGACAGAGACAAAATTAGCTTTCATCTCGTTCGATTGGAGGTCGTCTCTCAATAAACATTCTTATGCGCGCGGTTCTCAATGTAAACCGTCAATTCTATCTTATACATATTAGAAGAAACTCGAGAAGAAACGAAGAAACAGCACTCTACTTTGTTAACAAGCTTTAATTATTTCAAACCTCGAACGTTAATCTCTCAAACGCTCTCGAAATACATTTCTTTCTTGTCCTTCTTAAGAGTTACACGTATGCGATCAATTTTAATTCGTCAAATCCGTTTACGCGACAACACGACGAGAATCAAATTGTTTAAAAGAGGGAATAAGAGAATCGTCTAATTTTTTCTATAAAATAAATCATTATTCTTCGTTCTGGTGTAAACGATATCTTACATTTATTTAACTTTTCATTTTATTTAAATCTTTTATTTATCATTATATTTTCTATCTTTTTATTTCATCTTGTATTATAACTTTGTTTTTTTTTTTCGTAAAAAATAGAAAAGCAAAATCGATGGATTTTCTAATTTTTTTTTTCTTCTAATTTTCAAATATATTTAACAACGTCGAACAAATAGCAAAAATGTTTAAAGATAATTGACACGTCTTGACAGTTTCTTTTACACGTATTCTAAGAACCACCTATTAATAAATATTTTCTTTTTACTTATAACTTTTTCTTTCTCGTTCAACAAAAAAAAAGAACATAAATGAAAAGAAACGTTCGCAATTAGACAGGTCAAGAAAAATTTCCGCAAGCATTAGTTTTGTATAATGGTCAAACAAATCATAATACACAACTTTAAGTCAATAAATTATTCTTTTATAAATAAAAAAAAAATGAACACATTATATATATAAATATATGTACATAAAATTATATATATATAAGTTCATTTAGACTACTTATTAGAAAATATGTTTAATACGAAGAAGCACGAATATCATCTTGGTTTCTTTGGCATCGTTCATCGTAGGATTCAAAGAGCTTGGAAAGAATCATTCAAGTCAGCTGGCAATATAATGCGATGGCCTTCGCGACTATCGAACGTTAACCCGAGTAAATGAACGAATGTAAGAGAGGAGAGAATCATAGTTGGAGCAATTCCTCAAGAGCATGGAAAGTGAAAATGCGTCATCATTACAAACGCAACAATTTACGTAGCTCACCTATCGTACAGAATACATATTCATTTGTATGCTCGATTCTTCTTTTAATTTGATTCGATATAAAAAAAAAAAAAAAAAAATAATAAGAAGGGTGAAAGAGAAGGAGAGAAAGCCAGCCAGACAAAGTTGAGAAAAATACCTAATTAAAATCGTCGAGAGAGTTATCTACCATTAAACACATGTATAATAAACATATATATATATATATATATATATATATATGTACTTATGCATGTGAGAAATTGTAACGGATATTGCCAGTCATGAATTATTTATTTTCTATGTTTTTCTCTCGTGTCATGTCTCTTTATTAGAATCTCTAATAAATTCGATTACACGAGTATCCGTATGGTTAGAGCTTTCTAATGAATTTCCTAATTGCGATTGCAAATGGGACATTTCGTTGAAAATATTTATTCTTTCGATTAGAATTACTGGAGTATCTAAAAGAAAAAGTTGATTAATTAATTGATTAAAAGCTCTACGTTACGGATTAGAAATTAATTAGATTTATCGAGAACGACATTAAAATAGTGATTTTTTTGTTCTGTTTTTTTTCTTTTTCTCTTCTTTTATTTAATGTGATTTCATGAAATATGTTCTACGAATGTGAAATACGTTTATAAAAATAGAATTTTATCTTTATCAAACAATGTCTCGTAGCTTGTTATGCAAGACTCTACATCACTTAGCATTCTTTCCTTCCATTTGCTCGCAAACTTAACAACTCGATAATATTTACTAAAAACTGTGCGACTTCTAGCGTTTAACTTTGCTCGAATTCGTGAAAAATACAGATCGTTATATTATCACTTTTATTTACGTACTTTTTCAAGTATTATACTTTGTGATGAAGTTGACCTTTTTTATGACGCCTACGAAAAATATTATAAAATATATATATAATTTGTAGTATCAAACTTTTACTAATATAACTAATTATATCATACTAACGATAAATATAATAAATCAGTAAATAGCAATAGTAGATAAATAGTTGATAGTAGATAAATCAATAATTAATTTTCTGCTGTGAAAGATAAAGTAAAACGTTAAAAATATGAATGTATAATTTGCTTATGAAAGTGTTAATTAATAAAGTAATTAATTAGCCACATATATCTTTACTAATTTCTTGTGTACATTGAGAACAATATTGAAACTGAATATAATTATACCTATACGTATATAATTATTTTATTTAATTTTAATAATCTTCTTTAAATAATAAAGTCAATTTAACATATATGAAAAATATTTTTTATAACACACACACTGAATTAAAATGATGTAAAGTACTATATAAAATAAAAATTCTATTTTTATTCTTATATAAAATTCTATAATGAATAGTAATTCAGCGTATTAACATACTTTTTCTATTGTAAATATTAAAATTTGTAAGGAAATAAAATGTATACATCTACCAACTTATAATTTTCTTGAGGTATGCCAAAGATCAATAGAAATTATTCTCGTGATGAAAAATTAAAAACATTCGTAAAAAAAAGTAACATATCGCAATTAGTTTTTATTTAATGAATATTCTTCCGAAATTTTTGTTGTTCTTATGTTCCTCGTATTTAAATCACCTTTTATTCCACTCCGAAAAGCTTGAAATGCGAGAGAGAGAGAGAAGATTCAAGTAATGTGCTTTACATCGAATAACAACGCGTTGAACGTAAATAAGCATTAAATAACGAGAGTGCTCTCACGTGCAACAACCATCGACGATGACGTAGTTTGGAGAGCCACGCGAGATCACGAGCACGATGTTCCTTTCATCTGAGAACTCGATTAACGATCCAAGGATGCGTTTAATAAAATAACGTGACACTACTTATCGTTAATTTTTCCTTTTTTTCTTCTTTCATCGAAATTTTTCATTGATTATTATCTCGTATTATCAAGGAATAATAATGTTCAACGATATATTATTGAACCATTTCGTTATGGCACGTTTATAACAAACATGATCGTTGTGGATCACATTCATATTCAATTTCATACGAATGTATGACATACAACATTTTAAGAAACACACTTTTGTTCTTCAAACTTTATAATTAAATTTATTATAGTAACTAAATAAATAAAAGAAATAATCAATAATAAAATCCAATATAGAATGTATGAAATAAAAGTATAACGTAGTATATGTAAGTATGGGCGTATATATACGCTCTTGGTACATGAGTTTTCATTTTCCAAGGACGTATATATACGCTCTTCGAAGCGAAAGAATTATGAAATAATCATTACTGGTTTTTAAAATTAGTAAAACAAAAGAAAAGAACAACATTTTGAAAATGATATTCTAATGAAATGATTTAAACGATTTAAACATGTTCCCGCTGGGATGTGTCACCGGTGGTGCATGCATGGTTGTCCTATCTAGCAACTTGTACCACTAGTAGTGTAAGCATGATTGTCCCATTGGACAGCTTGTATCATTCGTGATATAAGCGTATTAATTCAATTCATTTAATTCAAATCAGCACCGTCCGGTTGAGAAAAATACAAGTAATAGAGCCGCCTGCCTGACGCAGTGACATACAAAATATGATTCCATGTTGAACGTGTTAAAGAAATTCTTTTTTTTTTATGTCAGTAAAATTGTTACAATTTCGTTTGATAGATAAACATAAATTCCTACTTATAGAAATAACGAAATCGTTAAAATCTTTATTTATATCGATAAAGAAACATTACGAATAGATGATCGAAAGATAAATCAAACGGGTTTGACGAAAGTTTAGATAACGGACATTGTATCCAGTTACTAAAATACCTAAGAAGTTATGTCGTCGAGGTATATACACATATGCTTATTAAATCAACCTGTACTTTGCGTTATCCATTTTCTCGTTTGCGAAACGAAATACCAAAGCGACTCAAAGTACTGGCCGGAGGCTGAAAAAGCAACAGAGAATCCCACGTAGGTTTGTGCAGGGAAGAGAGAAAGAGAAAATTAGAGAAAGATAGTATTGTGAAGCTTCTCAAAGAATAAAGAGAAGCGCGAAATATGTGCACATTCTCGACTACGATCGTCTTCCTACCCTGGAAATCCAGTTTTTCTTTTAACTATAAGGATGTGTAAAAGAAAAAAAAACATATATATATATACTATAGATCAAAATTATTTTATCTCGTAGAAAAATATTGAACATTTTTAGAATAAATAATGGAAATAAATAGCCAGTTCGTTTATCTTCATAACAATATTATACAAATAAATCGGTTTTATTAATAATCTCACGACAAAATGGACACAAATTTACAGAATGTCTAGGAAAATATTTCAATCTTATCTTCATCGAAATATTGTAAGGAAAATTACTTATGGCATTCATTCAAGCCAACTTTCTATCATTTTTTAAGGTGGTCAATTAATTCGTATCGGTAGTTAAATTGTAGATTGCTTGGAGAATTCGTGCCGATTTTGTAAAATTCAAAAGCAACACTATTATTATATTTACTTATATATGTATTGATAATTTTGACAATGAACTAAGTCAACAAATTGAAAAAATATATTTTACGATATAAATTATTGCTAAGAAAATTAATTATAAAATCAATTCTTTTTTTTTTTAATTTTTAACGTATTGTTAATTTACTGTCATAATTACCGACACATTTATTCGATTATATATATTTCAATTGAAGTATATTTTAATTAAATATTTTTGACTCTAAAAAAAGCAATAAAATAAAAATAGAAAATTACAAAATGTATAAATCGGTATAAACTCTTCGGACAACCAATTATATTGGATATAGAGAAAAAGAGAAAGATAATACGATGAGAGCGAAACTTATGCGAATCCTCGATCCTTTGTTTTCTTCTTCTCTTGTTCATCTCTTTATCCGTTCTTTGCGGAGAAGAACGACGATGAAAATAACCCTATCAGTATAGAATATTACAGCACTTCGTGCCGATCGTGAGTAAAAGAGGAAGAAACGAGCCGAGTTAGTGTTAGAGTTAGAGTTAGAACGAGAGAGAGAGAGAGAGAGAAAGAAGCGGAAATGAAAAAATAAGCATTTTGAATAAGAGGAAAATAAAGATTTATTAATAGATACACAGATAGATAAATAATTATATCTTAATAATGATATTGAAATTGATGATATTTAATTGCTCAAAAGAAAGAAAGAGAAAAAATGAAGATATAATTCTCTAAGGAAAAAGAAAGTATGATAAATAATTTTTAAATAAAAAAAAAAAAGGAAATTTTTCAGTATATGCATATATAAAGAGAAACAAAAACATTAAATAAAAAATGAAAATTATTATTATTTATTATTTATTATTTAATATAATTATATTAAATTATTATTAATATATATTAATAATAATATAATTTATTATTATTATTTAATATAAAAGAATATTTTGGATACTAACATTTAACGTGTTGTATTCGTTTATTATTGGATTAACAAAATGAATTTGAACACACAACACAACACACACACACACACACACACAGTACATTTTTATGAAGGCACTAACCGTTCTGTGTATAAAGAAATAGTTAAGAAAAAGGGTAGGTAATCTTTCATAAAGATAAATCTTGGTGCTTTGGTTGACAGAAACGATAATTCAAGTACGTACGCGATAGTTGACGTACTCTTGCTAATGAGAAAATCAAGTTTCACTACGAGTACACGCAATTACGTAAAACCAACTACTGTGGCCGATTCGAGAACATTTTATTAGCGGGTTCGAGAAATTTATGGCCATCACTTCCGTACATGCACTAATTAACTTTTTGTCTGTTGAAAACAATAGTTTCTTTATTGCTCTATTTGTCACCCGAAATTATCCAATTTAGATTACGTAACATCTATTAACAAAAAAACAAATTTATTTAACGCAAATCGAACTTTTTAATCGTAGATATTAATCGCTCGATATTATTCGCTCGACAATAATAACATTAATCTCTCCGTAATAAACAATTTATTATCTTTATTAATTATTATAATTCATTTATTTATTCGAAACGTTTCTATAATCTTTCTTTATATATATATATGTATCATTTGATTTGTAATATTTAATCGAAAATAAATATCATCCCCAATTTGCATTAATCGATCGAAAATGATTTATTCAAATAATTTCGGAAATGGATTCTATTAACCGAAAGAATCGAATTATTAAAATATTTGCAACGATATTCTTCGTTCTAAAAATTATCTCGACGAAAAAAATATATCGAACGAAAAACGTAATTACGCTAAATGTATTAGGTATAAAAGAGACAATGAGATAACGATCATCGCGGTCGTGAAAATCAAACGAAGAGTATGGTTGTAATAATCGATGGCGTACATATATGCATTTGCTCGAAAAGATTAACAATCGGAAGTACAAAGTTGATGTGCTCGCCGCAACTTATCCAAGCCACATCTGGTTCTAATGTCTTCTTCTTCTTCTTCTTCTTCTTCTTCTTCTTCGCGTCGTGTCATACGAGTGTATGAGCGCGCGCGCACACGTGTACGAATGACACACATAAGTACTCGAGTCTCTTTCACGGACAAGAGTGTTCACTATCTCACGTATAAAAAGGAGTAGGAAGTATGTTGTACGTTGCCAGCTTGTCTGCCAAGAAAGTTCGTGCCGAAGAGTTCCGAAGTTTATCGAGTTTTTCCGATTTCATTGGAGGAGAACACACGTGTGTACTTCTCGTATGAGTATAATATTTTTCAATATTTATTTGTATGTGTACGCGTAGATGTCTTTCTTTCTCTCTCTCTTTCTCTCTCTCTCTCTCTCTCTTTCTCTCTCTCTCTTTCTCTCTCTCTCTCTTTCTCTCTCTCTCTTTCTCATAAGGAATGTATATACGAGGCCAGTTTCATAAAGTCGTTGTAAACGTTGATTACGCAATGACATAATATAATAATGAACATTGTCTCTAGTGGTGGAGATTCCAACGTATATCTAGTGATTTCTTATTAACGCGCGTTTGTACGACCATAAAAATGTTCTTTGGTTTTGTCGATGTTTAGATAAAAAGGTAATAATCGTACAAAGCTAAGTCTCGTAATATTATATTTGTATTAGAAATGTATATCTTATACATCGATATTGATAATTTTAATTGAGCGATTGAAAAAAAAAAAGTATATAACATTTTCTTTTTTAAATTTAAGATAATTTGAAATAAACATTTTAAACAATGTCTGCTTTGCAGTTAGGAATTCATTTTAAATCTAAGTTTAAATTCTAATTGAAATTTGTTTTTTAATTTTATTTATACCCTATTTTCTTTTCGGTTACTTAAAAATCGATATCTTTTTGAGATAATATATACAGATGCACATGTTTAAAATAGAAGACATGACGAAGGTTAAATAATTTAATATTTCATACAAAATAAGAACACGTCGTTGATGACGATAACTCTCTGCAACGCTATGTAACTTTGAAATCGCACAATCACGTATCTTATTTAAATTTTCTTTTTGTGTGACAAAATTATTGGTTTGTGTGTCCGAAGGTTAATACTTTAATTCTAACACAAGTTATGAATAAGTATAAGTTTCATTTGCTTGTGTTATATAATTCTATTTTTAAACACGAACGCATTTAAAAAAAATACCGCTTATACTCGTATTATAAATGTAGTTGTCTGTAAAACTGGTTAATTCTAGAATTAATGATGTAGATTTCATGAAACGTTTTGTTCAACATTTTTTCACATATTTTTTTCCTACGATCTAATTACATATTCGCACAATGATTGCGTATAATTTTTTATTAATTGGATTAAAAAGAAATATAAAAAGATAGGGGGGGAGGGGAAGGAGAAAAGAAAAAAGTAGGAAATAAAGTAAAAAAAAAGAAGGAAAGGAAGAAAGAAAAGTTGTCGATCGGCTTGGTCGTAAGAAACTGGGAGTAAACTAAACCTACCGGTCCTACAGCTGCTTGCCTTCATCCTCATAGCTACTACTATTACTACCACTACTACAACTATTACTACTACTAAACTAATACTAATACTACTCTACTACTACTACTATTACATTATACTATATGTTATTTGTACACCTGCAAGAAAATTATTCATGTCTTTGTGAAGATCACCTCACGGTTCCTTTTATTTTTCTCTTTGTTTTATCCGATACATCGTGCTTAGGGATAGTAAAATGATCCACGCCCTTTCTCTTTCGAGTCTCTTCTTTAAACCTACGTGGGTGTTCTCTTGCATCTTTCACATACACACATACAAATAATATATACGCGAATGTAATATTCATATAAGTGTAAAAAATATCTTTTGCCCGAAGCGTACCAACTAATCGTTTCCTTTCGTGTATTTTCTTTCCCTTTCTTTCTTTAGCGTGCTTGAATTATACTTAAGCTGTATACGTGTGTAAAACGTAGTTTGGCTCGTTCATTCAGAAATCGCGTGTGAAAAACGCGCGAAAAAATGAACACGTGAGAACGAAGAGAAAGGATCGAACAGAGTTTCTGCTGCCGGCGGCTACCTATATTTGCGGCCCTTGCTCGTGCGAGTTATTATCGTTAGTGGTAGCGGAGAAATTCTTGAAAAAAAAAAAAAAAAAAAAAAGAAAAAAGAAATATGTAAATTTTACTTTTTTCTTAACTTTTCTTCAACGTGTCACATCTGTGAAATCTTAGAAAAAATGTATTAACTTTTTGTTTTCATTTTTAACGTATCATATGTGCCTACGTATTAATATATGAAATTGTTCAAAACAATTTTCAACAAATTTCAATAACAACGATTCTCATATAAATGAACATATTTTTTGATAACATATTTAAGATAACATATACCAAATGTATTTATTTATTCTGCAGAATTCGAAAACTTACAACACAGATTTCGTTGAACGTTTTGTCCGTGAAGTTTTATTTGAAATATGGTTACATTTTTTGGTTTAAATCTCATTATATACTGACGTAACGATCGCGTATAATTTTTATTAAAAAACCAATTCATTTATATCGCTTTATTTTATTTTATTTTATTTTATTTTATTTATTTATTTGTTTAATTTTTTTTTTTTTTTTTTTTCTTTTTTTTAATTCGAACGGATACAGAAATACTTTTGATCGGTAAAAAGACAATATAAGAAGAAAAACGAAAGCATTCCAGGGAAACTCGTGTGCCTTATTTACACGAGTAAGACCCGATAAGTCTTCCATTACGATAACGAGCGTAGAGAGACAACAGCTTATTACCTTTGACGGCTGAAACGAGATACTCGCGAGATAAATCTGATCCTTATGCTCTTTTTATTCTTGCCCCTTTTCCTTCCTTCCGTTTATAATCGAACTCGTAACTCGCATTTTTATCGCTCTACCGAGCCGGTTGCGTAATTAAAGGGTGATGGTTCTTTCGAAGAAGAAGAGAGTACGGATGGGGGAGGACAGATGAAATTAAACGGGATCGGAAAGTTGTTTCTTAAATATATTACTTCTATTTTTCTCTTTTTATCTTATTTCTTTCTTTCATACTTTTAAACATTTTCACTGTAACATTGACTCGTAACAACTTACGTGATTCATCCCGTGTATTTGTACACACATTTATAAAATATATAATCTTATAATGTATCATGTTTTATTTAAAATCATTTTAGAAAAAGAATTATTATAATAATCATTAAATTAATAAAACAATGATATATAAACGTATAATATTTTTTACGAAATTTATCTAAATTTAAACGCTTTAAATTATACCAAATTTATTAATATACGTTGCAATTGTTAAGAATTACAATTACTTTAATCAGTAATAAAATGATCTGATTGCGATATAATATTAATATAATAATATTATATTATTTTGTGAATTTTTCATATTAATTTGAATGAAAGTTGACCGTTTCTTGCTTTATTTTTTAACAAAGAAAGAAAAAGTGAAAACAGATCGATTAAAATCGTTGGCGTGCCAATGAAGGCTGACATAATCCGAGACTGTTGTTGTCCGAGCTCGAACCTGATTAGAAATCCGTGAGTGTCACCTTAATTGACGTAATTACGTTTTACAGGAGTGACTGGGCATGATCGAGCTTTGACAGGCGTGACACGCGCCAACAGGTGTATGTTTTCTTGTAAAAATGAGAAACACCTCGAAACAAATACTGAAGTTATAAATAATAAGGCTTACTTACGTTTTTCTTTCATAGAAATTTTTTCAACGTTCGTCAGCTTTTAAAAAGATTGATACTTAAATATAAGTATACATGAGTAACGGATAGAAAAATAAAGTATGATCGTTGAAGTGTAACGATTATTTCTTCAAATAAAAAAAGAACAATCTAGATCAATTTTTTTAATTAATGTCATTATCTGATTAACCTTGTTAAAACATTTATTTCATAATATATATAGTAATCTGTGATCCCTAATCCTCGTAACAGGGAAATATTAATAAATGTTCCGCAATGTTTCTTCCGAAGTATTTCTGATGCGAGTAGATTTTTCTTTCTATCGAGAATTTCCTCTTATGGCATATCACTCAGATGAATCGTTCATTAAAGCCCGTTATTTAACGCAATCACTCGTTTCATACTAATAGCGTTGCATTTTCTCTTACTAGAAAGGCCACCCGCCCTACGTCCTTCGCCGCCTATCGTCCTTCACTCTAACCTTGTGTCCTTGCCATTTAGCACCCTGCGCTCAATAATTTTAATACTATTTAATAATAATAATAATAATAATTTAAATACTATTCTTAACATTTAAGTGTTTCTTTCGCGTAAATATATTATCCATCCTTTCATTGTTTCATTAGTTAATTCATTTACAATATATCGATAACTAAAGATTTTATCTGTAGGTAATTTTTCAATGTTCTTAAGACTATCAATGTCAAGGCTGCGAATATCGGTCGGTTAATTTTTTGTTCTCGTTTTTTCCAAGATATTATCAGCTGTTTCTCTCTTTTTTTACTTATTACAAAAAAAATTACTTATAATATCTTCTAACACGTACACGTTTATTTTCACATACATACGTATCAATATTAATTTATGCTCCATTATCAAGCAAATATTCAATATCTAAAGACACACCCACGTCTTTCACACTCTAATACACGCACCAATGATTTCCTTCGTATTTAACATGTAACGTTGTCGATCTTGATTTCAGGTGGCCGTTAGCAGCAGTTCAGGGTGAAACCGTGAAGAGTAAGGATTGGCACCAGTATGAATACAAAATAGCACTGATACATCGACTATCTTACTGCTGAGGCCATTTTGCCATGTTGTTTAGGTAAAGATTAAATCCAGAATCGATCGATCATTTAAAAAGCTCATTTAACTTATTATATTCATGCATATACACGTATACGCACGAATATGTACGTTATATGTATGTATATGTTGTATGTATTTGAAATTAATTAATGTTATTTTTATTGACTTAACGAATGATGGGAGGTGAACCATCGGAAATAAATTAGAAAGGAGAAACACGTGTTTTCAATAAAAAGTATTCTAATGCGATGATAAATACTTTTTCCAATTAATATTCCAATTATTTCTTTCTGTCAACAAAATTATGAGATATATTAAAATGATCTGTTTCAGATGGTTCACTCTGTAGAAATATTTTTTAATTAAATTTTATATTTATATATATATGTAATTCAGGATTAATAATATTTTTTATTAATATTTTTTTCTGTATATATATTAATTTGTGCGGAAAGTAATTTCGTTTTTTCATCCAACCGAAGACTTAATTGTATTTCTTCACAGCCAACTTCACACTTAAGCCGTATAATCATTATATATTTTAACAGCTGATATAGCAAGGCTTGCTTGTGAAAAAGTTCGATTGATTCTACGCAGTAGTTTTTGGTTGGTACCCTTTCAAATATGGAAGTGGAAAACAGCATTTTCGGCATATTTTACTTTTTTACTATCGAAAAGGTAAAAATGCTGTTCAAATAAGAAAAAAATTATCCGATTTGTATGGAAAAGATGTATTGACAGAACGTCAGTTTCAAAACTGGTTTACAAAATTTCGATCCGGTAATTTTGATATTGAAGATGCACCACGTTCTGGAAGGCCAGTTAAAGTTGATAAAAACACAATAAAGGCATTAATTGATGTAAATCGGCGAATAACAACTCGTGAGGTCGCTGAGAGATTAAATTTATCGAATTCAACCGTTCATGATCATTTGAAACGCCTAGATTTAATCTCAAAGTTCACTAGAAGAAAATCGTCTTTCATTTTCATAAAAATAAATGAAACTACTTTTCGAACACAACCAAACATATATATATATATATATAAGCCTATTATAAATTTATAGAATTCAGAATAATAGATATGCGAAATAATTATATTTGATTTAATTTTAAACGAAATATACGCATATGAAAATGTTCAATTGATTGTTAAAAACGAATATAAGTATTTATTTTTAAATAATTACAAATATATATCTATGTGTATAAAAATGTATTCATGAAATATCTATTGTCTAGAATTGTGCAAATTTATAATTTAGGGTATCCTATTTGAAATGCAATTATTCTTTACTCAAAAAAATGTTCATATCAAATATATTCTTCGGATACATATGTACGCATATAATTCGTGAAAAAGACAAGCAACTTGTCGTTCTCAAGCAAACGATATTATAAATACATCTTATCGATGAACATTGCCGTGCTATTTTAACGAGTTATCTCGAACTACGTCCGCCATGAAGCTGCAAACACGTCCGATTTCCTCTCTTTCTTTCTCTTTTCCATTTTTTATCTTTCTATTTTTCCCTCTCTTTCTAACTTATAAAAGAGCACAAACGTGACGTGGATACGATGAATATGCGAGGAACGAGAGAAGAGTGTAATACTCAGATATTACGATCTCTACGCCGCGGCCGCATAGAACTAACATGATGAAAAACCGCGAACGATGTGCGCACGCGCGTGCGTAAACAGACTCTGTATTCTCGCGCAAATGAATCTAGAGATCCACCTCAGAAAGAGAATCAAGAACAACATGCATCGTACTGTATATCGTAAATATACAAGTACATTTTTTTTCACAAATATTATACAATTTTTTTTACTATATAACTCTCGTAACAAATTGTTTAAATAACAATTCGTAATAATTTATCATTTCTTGAATTAAATTCCGAGTATCGTTAACGATAAAATATGATGAAAATTAATAGAATTTAAATATAACTTTATCGATAATATATACTTCATAAAGTATACGTTTTTTTTATATATTGATCTAATTAATGTTTATATATTTAATTAATTTATTATCAGATATTAAATATAATTACAATTAGTGTATAGAAAAATATTTAAACAAAAAAAAGTAATAATTCCCACTTATAAAATCAAAATTTTGATTTAAATTGATTTATAAATATTATACTTATGTCATTTTGTTATTATTAATTAACATACTTTGTGATTACTCCACAGAAGAAATATGAGATTATTTATTACTATTATACTACATGCTTGAAACGAGATTTTAATATTATTGTGTCATTTTACTATCCTTTTTACGGGTTCCAGTCATCTTTTTACGAACATCTTCTAACATTTATCCAATACTACCAAAGAGGTCGAGTCTTTTTACCGCCTCTCTGGTTTCAACAACACACAGTATTTGTTTTTCCGAACGGATCACCCGTCCATTTTATTAACCGTGCTCATGTTGCTTGACTTTAGTTATCTGACGGGAAATAGTAATTCAACGCGACTAGGCCGTTGACTGAAATTATAGTACTAATAACTTCTTGATTGAGAATAATAGAAAATAAATAATTATATACACATTTTGTAGAAGAGAAAAAAGAGTGAGTTTTAAAATGATCTATTTGTATTATTCGTTATTATGAAATTTTTTGTAGCTTCCTTTAAATCACAATATATTTATACAATACATACATGCCTACATTTAGAAACAGAGAGACAAGGATAACATTATAAGAATAAATTGTTTAACTGCTCGAAACGTTACATTGTACGAGTCGACTCCCACGAGTAGCAATTCAGGTATCAGCACGGTCACTTGACGTTTCTTAAATTAGAGACCCCTAAGCGCCCACGCTGTGAACTCTGATGGATGGCTCATTCGAGAACAGAATGACAATGACTCGTGAAAAAAAAGGAAGTTCCGGGGTGACGGGGAAATGACGTTCTTTATTCTCAATAACAATAAACTTATTCGTTCTCGTTCGTTTCTTCGTTCATTCTGTCCTATAGAATATTAACAGGTTAGAATTTCGTTATTTACCGTGAAATGTAATAAATGATCTTATATCTCGTATCTGTGCGATAATAATTACGAAGGATATATTAATTATTAATAGTCATATGAGATATAAGTATAATATTAAAAGAATTCAATTAAAATCAACTTTGACAGCAAAATTATCCAAAACGATAAGGAAATTGAGAGTAAATGAAAATAAATTTCTTCGATGGATCTTTGAAAAATCGTTTAGATTAAAAATATGTATATTTAGAAATTTTTATCAGCTTCCTCTTATCATTTTCTCTTTTTTTCTTACTTGTTTCTCGTTTCTCGGAATCGTATAATTAATTGATTCGTCTTAAAAGAATTGTTCGAGTAAAGAATAACGTAATATCAAGACTGATGCAAAAGTAATAAGATTTACGACAGCGAAGTATCTTTCACGCAAAACGTAAATGACGGAAACTAATTGTAAGTCAACTAACATAATTTATTAAAAATTCAACTATAGCGTTAAAAATTTGCCTAGACAAATATTATTTCCCTGCATAATAGTCTCGCGTCGTCGTATAATTTCGATTCTCTTGCATATCCGATTAGGTAAATTTCATAAAAACATCAACTTTGAGCTCGTAAAAAGATCTTCCAAATAATTTTCATTCCATATTTATAGTTAAATATAAACATAAACGCAAAAGTAGTTGCATAGTTATTATCGCAACGAATTAAATTGACAAAAAGAAAATACGAGCCAATTGAAAATTAATATCAGCCATGTGTATAAAACGAATTAAATAATCTTTGAACTTTTTATAATACGTGATTTATTTTTATAAAAATATATATAGAAAAAAATGTATATTATACTAGTTATTTATATAGGTACTGGATAAAATTAGTTTATAGTAATATAATAAGAGACTAAATTACATAACGTTAATACGTTTCAAATTTTAGAAGTCTCCAATTATACATATTTAAGGATTAAGGATGAAAAATGAAGAAACCAATATAAAAAGTCATAAAAACATGTCAGAGAGAGCAAACTCGCATTCATATTCTTCGAACATAATCGCACAATTATTCTCTGAAGCGATTTAGAAGAAAGCAAGGCATCCTCAGTATCATTGAAATATTCTCGGAAACGTTAGAAATAAATAGGGGAAAAAAGTATATACTTATAAAACGTGTACAATAGATACAATTCATTATCATACGCGTTGAGTTTGATCCCGAATAATAGTTGTTAATCGTACTTATAATAAAACGTCCCAGTTCGTATTCGATATATCAGTTATCTCATTTGTTGTCGATTAAAGCTGAACGAACTAACGAATGATCTTAATGAGCAGCATTCTCTTTCTCGCATGTAATCGTCTCGACTGATTTAACGAGCACCATCTTTTTATACTTACAATCGTGGCTAATAAGTGTCATTGTTACTAAATTAGTGCTCGCCTCGTTCGGTGAAGAAGAAGAAGAAGAAGGATGAGATGAAATAAGAGATGAAGAAGGGGGAAAGAAGTACTATTATACATAGTGGCATAGACCGGTCTGTGATTCTAACAATTGAAATTCGCCACCATTCGTTGCTCTTAATTGTGCTTATGTATAGAGACCGCTCACATTACTGGCCTAGAAGTACCGAAATAGACGTTTACATCACGTGCATTAGAAAAACTTCACTGCAGTGGCTCTCAATCGAGCCATATCCTTCATTGGAGAACGTTTTATTTTTATATTCTAGATAGATAATTAAATAAAATTTGACATTTTCAAATTATGATTATAGATAGACAGAAAAAATGAACAAATAGGCATTGTTTTTTAATTGTTTTTCTTATTAATAGTTAATCGATGATAAAGATCTGTCTCTGTTCATCAGAACGATCGGACACCTGAGCAACCCCTTTTCATTCCCCTTTCTTCTTTACCCCATTTCAGCTCGGCGTTATTTTCACCGCATTATATGTTTTTATTTTTACTTTTTTTTTGTCTTTTCTTTCCTTTCCTTCTTCCTTTCTTTATTTTTTCTCATTGGTTTCCAACTACTGTTGCTCCCGAAGGCGCATAGTATATCGCGTTACATTCATCTATGTAACTTTATAATGCGGTCGACTATTTCCCAGTCCCAATCGTAAACCGCAACGTCGTGTGTCGGTAGTCGCGATCGACTCTAGCACATGCTCTCAAAGTGGTCGGAAACTTGGCGGATCATTTAAATATTCTCAGGCGTGCGAGTGAAAGAGAGAGACAGAGAGAGAAAGAGAGGGGGAGGGAAAGAAAGAGAGAGAGAGAGAGAACTTATGATTTACGCATGGTTATGTAACAAGTAACATGAATTACGGCCGAGTCAAGCAAGTGAAATTAGAAATTCTATGTGTCGGAATAAATGATCGTTATTCCTTCTCCGTTGGTGTAAAAGTATTCCGTCAGCCGTGCCTTTTTCGCGATGCTGAGTTTCATTTTCCAAATAAACGGTAGTCACGATGAATTGTATTTTTTGTTTTCTTACATCTTATTTAGTTGTTTATCACTATCCTGTGACCATACTTATCTTTTTTTGATTGATCAAGAATTTTCATTTTATTAAGCGGTCTGATTCATTGGTCTAATTAAATTAGTGATCCTAGATTAAATTATACAACAGCGGTTTAAAATTTTTCGGACTTAAAACATTCTTTTTTGTCTCTATTATTGATTTAAGTACATAAAAGAAAATTTGTCAGGAACGTAGAATTAAGATATACCTACCCTCGTGGAGGAAGTGTTGAAAGTTACGGGCTTAGAAATACGATATTCGCATAGATACAGTACATGGAAAACTACCTGCGGTCCCGGTTTATTGATACAGGACACATAATCGCAGTAGCAACCCGCGCAACAAAGTGAATCGCCTGAGCCCTAAACTTCAAACACTCTATTTCTGGAATATAATGAACCTTTTTTGGGATGGACCATAAAATCAAGGAAATAATATTTTCCTTGCTGATAGGACAGTCTTAAAATCATCACTCGTGCCAAAATATTATAAAATTCCTAGAACTGGCAATATCCTGAGTAACAAAGTACAACAAAGTGCAACAAAGGCTTTTCTCTCCCTTTTGATCACAATCATAACCTTTCCTCGAAGGACATCAAATTTATACTTATGCAACGAATAAGGAAAACTCACGACAAATGAGACACATTCCTCCCTTCCGTAAAGCCTTTTTTAGGAGGAAACTTTATTTCCCTTTCCATAAGGTTCGTAAGCAATCCCACATATATAAAGGCATCATGTTTCTTGCTTCTTCACTTATTACTTATTACTTATTACTTATTACTTTACTTATAATTATTGTTAATAATGCCTATTACTTGGTGTTTAGTGCTTATTTGCTATGTATTTGTCACTTACTTTACTTCAGCGTTTTATATTCGCTTTACTCTTCTTCAATTCTAATATCGAGTGTTACAATTCTATACCAATTCCGGTTGTAAGGTAAAACGTTCCAGTTTAAGCGTCATACTATCTATTCAACGTTTGCGTAGATAAAATTGAACATCCAATCTATTTGTTGAACGGTGACGCTTAAATATAATTTTGATTTTACATTAGTGTTAATTGCTTACATAAATATAAAAGAAAATAAAATATAAATATTTAGAAAGTATACATTAGTATCAATCAGTTAATTAGTAGCCCATATCAGAATATTTCAAGTAGCTTTAGTAACATTAACGGCATATTACTCAATAATTATCGATCATCTGTTAAGCGCATCATCGATTTTATGTTAATTTACGCGCAACGATGCGCTTAAATTAATTGCACTTATTAACGCGTTCATAATACACCTTCTCTCAAGAGGTATATTTTATTCTCGATTGCACGAAAGGTGCTTTCTTTGTCGAAAGGTGAGAATGCGTAAACAAAAAAAAGTACAATTTTATTCTAGAACGATGTCAAGAGAAAGAGAAAAGAGAAAGAGAGAGAGAGAGAAAGAAAGAAAAAAAAATCGTTTATCATCGATCACGATCTACGATCATTTATATTTTATATTTTAATTTTTGTGACCTTTGGTTTTATTCTAACGGCATAAAATTTCCGTCGTTTATCATCAAAAGTCAGGAAAGTAGGAAGCACATAGGATTCATGGAATTTGTAATTTTACGACGGAAAGTCATTCGGTATAAAATAATGATCATGATTTATGATCGACGATCGTTCCTCCTGTCGCTTGATCTATACACGTACACATAGATAAGTACGATCGTAGAGAAATATCACGATATAACTGTACTTCGCATCTTGTTGATCTCGTAGGCAACGTTTATATGTTGAGATAAAATCTCAAATACCCCAGAGATTGGTCGAAGATCGGTTGAATACTTCGAAATCATTGGAAAATCGATATACGTAAATATAATATACTTATGTATGTACGTGTAAGCACGCGCGCGCGCGCGCATACACACACACACACATGTCCCAGGTTTTTCCGGTCAAACTATGGGAACATATTTTACAAGTAAAAATGAGAAAAAAATGTTATTTGAAGTTCGATTAGAAACGTATTATTCCAACGTTATTACAAATAACATGATACTGTCCTAAATAACATTCTTGATATTTGCTCAACGTTGTCTGCTTCATGAATGGATTTCCGGTGGATTTTCATAGGATGTTTTCTTGCAGAATATGAAAGGTCAAACGTGTTTACATTTCTATTTCAAAATATTGAGTCTTTTAAATAAAATAATGAGTCTCGAAAAATGTTATAAGTCACGTATTTGAAACGACTCAGTATAATTGTTACTGTAACGTTAAATCAAATCAAAAAATTAAGATATCAAAACGTCAAGTGTGTTTTCCAATAAGGATTACACTGTTCGTGAGATTCATTATGTATACGGGTTTTGTGATGGAAATTCTCGAGCAACCGTATGAGAGTATCAGCGCGGATTTTCCCATAATAAAGCGTTTCTAAACAAAATTTTATATGACATTTTTTTCTTATTTCAACTAATAGAATAAACTTCCAAAGGTTGACCGTAAAAACCTAAGGATACCCTGTAAATATACATAGACGCACATATATATACTATCAGCTCGTTAACTAGACGTGAATAATTTAGTAAAGCTAAGATTGGCTAGTAGCCAAACGAAATCCGGAGGAAGTGAAGGAGAATGTTTATATTCAGTCGTTCGGTTTATCGCAAAATCGACGCGTTCATCGAGCGAATCGGCGTATATTATCGTAGGACGTGATCCAAAAAGATTCTGGCGCCGGCCGGCGTGAGTTAATTGAAGGGAACGAAGAAAAATGGTCCCTGTAAAGATCGAATATTCTCGCGTATAGTATTTACCTATCTCTTTCTTTCTATAAATATATATATACATATAAATATATATACACAAGTGCACTTATACGAACACATACAAGGAACATCCTGTTTGACTTCGAGGGAAGCATAAACGTTGTTGAATCGGAGAACGACTTCCTCTAGGAGAGAGACACAATAACGTCGATGTCGGATGAATGAGAAAAGAAACACCTCGTTGGTTGCTTTTGTTAATCGTGTTCCTTATGATATCTTGAAATCGTTTCCGGAAGCAACGAACATTCTCATATTTTCCTAGTATTCTTTTTTCCCAAGAGAAAGTCTATTGTCGAGAAGACTTTTTGTTCGATCATTAGAAATAGAAAAAAAGTAGAATTATTTTCGAAGTATGTACGCAAATTTGAAATACTGTCAATTACTTTAGGTATATTCGAAGAATATGAAAATTATTTGCATTATAAATATATATGTATATATGCATAAAAATTAGGTTTTTTAATCTGAGTGAATCGACAACAGTCAGTGTATTATAATTAAGATTAATTTTGTTTTTCATGAAAATAATTCGTGCGCCTAATAAATAAAAGCTCGTATGCGCGAACTATTATATATACTTTATTTCTTTCCGTTGTATAATCAAGTATACCACTAATCGTATTATTTTTACGATCAACAACATATGTCCGTAATAACAAAAACTATACTATCGATTTAGAAGTTAATATTTGCATTTCGTGACTCACTCACTCACTCACTCACTCAGGACAAAGATGTGGTTTAGGAAATTCCAATTGCCTTCGGTAAATTCATTATATGTTGGTTTGACGCATTATGCACAAAACACATATCGTAAGTAACAATGGCTGCCGTTAATGTTCGTCGTACAATATGATGATCTATCGCGCCGATGTAAATCATACAGAGAGTCGCGTTCCTTCGCGTACATATTTTTTTCGTTTAAACGATAAACGCGTTGTTCTTTTCAGATAAACTTCTACATTGGAATGTATATAACGTGGAAAAATATTTACGTGTGAGTGCTATCCAACGCGTTAGATGAGGGGGATATTAAAAAAGATAAATAATTTATTCGCGCGGAAACGTCGAACGAGCGTAATAATTAAGAAGGAAAACCAGACAGGATGTCGCGATTTATGCTTTCCCAAAGCAATAATGCAAGTCTCGCACGCATCTAACGCATCTACTCGATCATGCTCGTCGTGTACCATACATTACAACTTCAGAAATTCTATCAGCGTGTCAACGATGTTTCCAGTTCGATCTTTGTTATGAGAAACTATTGACTTATTACTAAATCTTGATTGTCGATATTGTGTATACATATGTAAATATGTAAGTAATAATTCTGAGCAAATATGATGTTTGTTTCTTTTTTGCGAAATCGTAGTCATTAATATTCGTGAAAGTAATAAAGGAAAACATGAAAACGTATAAAGTGCGATAATAAAATAAGATGATTCATTAGATCGTTATATAAACGATTTAACTTCGTTTTTACACTCGTAAAATAACGAAATTATTGAACGAGGAATTTTAATAAAGATTTTATTAATTTGTTAATAGACATCGAGGTGTGATTTTAAATAATCGATGTTTTTAAATGACACAACTTATACGAACAGTTTATATCTATTTATTTTCTCTATTATTCAATACATTGTGTAAAATACGTTTAAATTTAAAGAAAGAAAAAAAAAAAGAAAAAAAAAGAAAATATAGGAAATGTACGATATGAGTGTGTCCTCCCTGATTTATAAATATTTACAATATTCATACACAAATAAATATTTATTTATGTAAACAATATAGATATATAGATATAAACGAATAATACGTAATACATATTTTTAAATAATTCGTGAACAGTTTCGAAAAGTAGCAATACGTATACATATATATTTATAATTAATTCGTTAATACTTTAGCAAGATATAATATAATCTTTATCTATAATATTTAATCGTTATCGTACAAGAGAGTAGTAATCAGCAAATGATTAAGATGAAAGGATTTTCTATAGAATTAAATGAATAGATATGAATTCAAAAGACCTTTCACTTTGTGTCATGTAAGGGAATCTAATGTAACGACAAGGTAAACGTTCACACAAATGAAAACGTGTACGCGGAAAGAGGAAGACCCATAACGTATAACATCGAAGTTTCCTCGTTGAGATTCATCGATTCATTAGACATTCTACGCGTTAGCCTACGTCCGTCTGCTGGCTGCATCCTCGTACAGACTTCACCACCTCCTTCCCTCCCCCTATCTCTCTATTTCTCTTTCTCTTTTTCTCTATTTTTCTCTCTTTCTTTCTCTTATTGAATACGTCGGTTAACATCGAGCGAATTGATAAATCGTTGAAGGATACGCGTGATTAGAAGTTCATCGGGATAATATTTTTCTCTGATAATCATTTTCTTTTCTTTTTTTTTTCTTTTTTTTTTTTTGTCTTTTTTTCATTCCAGTTGATCAAGTCTAACATAAGTAAGTTGTTGAGATGTGTACGTATATACTTATATACTTATGATAGGTCGAGAGAATGGAAAGTGTTTTTACATCGAGATAAATTCGACCATAAATTGTCAAGTATATTTCTTATCGATCAGATATGATACAGGAAGCAAAGTATGTATTTTATGTAACTTTTAAATATTTCTTTTACATATTTCTTTTACGTATCCTACTTTCAAATGTCGCTTTTATTTAAATATTTATTTGAAAACCTTGATTTTTTTGACGATAATAAACGAAATGTTATCAATTAATCGTACGATAATAAAGTAGTCAATAATTGTGATATTAACAATATTTTCAAATTTATAATAGCACGTAGATATTATACAGAGTGTTACTGAATGATCTGTACAAACTTTGAACAAAATTTTGCAAAGATCTAAATAAGTAAGAAACGTTTTATAAATACAAGATTGATAATCTTGCTTGTATAGTTACGATGGTTCAGAGTTTTCCTGCAATAACTGGAATAATCTAATCGATTAAATTTTTGCCTGAATCCCTTGTGATTCCTTTAACTTAATGTATCATTCTGTTCTATCCTTGAAAAAGTCGAGGAAATAAATAATAAATACATTCGTTAACATGACCATTTCAGAAAAAAATTCTAACTGTTGTAACTCCAGAAGCAAACATTTCTGATCCCATGCGTTCATGTGGGACATATTTTCTACTTTGTTTAAGTCCCTGAAACTTGTTCTCTAAATTTGTACAACCCATTCAGATATTTACTCTCTGTAGACGACCTAAAAATATATCACGGATGATTATTTCGAAGACTGACTAATTTAATAAATCGAATAAAATTTACTCGAAGATTAGTTCAGCGTTTGTAAGAACCTCGTAAAACAATAAAGTGCTTGCGTTTATAGACAATTCATATAATTCCTAATTAATCGGCTTTATAGTTAGTACCATTAGAACGCGCGAGAAGTTCGATCGTTAAAACCGCCTTTTAAAACAAGATATCGATTCGGTACGTCACATCTATTAGCTTTGACAACAATAAACTGTAGGATGATAAGACAGATCAAGACACGTTAATTATTATGTCAAGGATATTAATTGATTACACTGTTAACGATCTTGTAAATAACGTAATAAATTTATAACGAAAAGTTTCTTCGAATGATTCACATCATCGATTATAAAAATAATTCAATCGAAATTCAATAAAAAATTAATTCTATTCGCAGAGATCGTCATTTTCTTTCGCTATTATTTTGAATCAAAGAAATCTTCAAAAATGTTTAATATTTCTTACAACGTAATAAACATTGGACTTTTTATTAATAATAATAAATTTATTAACAAAATACGTCTATGATATTAATTGCTTATTTTATCGACACAAGCATCTTTAAAAGCACGTGTTTTATTTAACCTTCTATAACTTTATGTAACTTTGAAGACATATATTGATAATATCTATATTTTTAAAATCATATTTTTTGTTTTGTTTTATTCCAAGCTGGCTTAGTCTCTTTTTATATTATATCATTTCTTCTTTTTCTTCTTCTTCCTCTTTTTATTAGGACTTTGTCATCCTGTTATAATAGCTTTTCTTATTGCTATATTTCTAGGAGCGATTTATTGTTTTTACCGAGGATAGGTTGCTAGCCTTACCTCATTTCTTTATAATAAAATTGTTACACGCCGACAATTTGACGAATGAAAAATGTGTTATAGGTATTTGTGTTATATCTTTGTCGCTGAATGTCCGTGTGCTGAATAAATTAAAATTACTTTCGAGATCACTTTTTTAATAACAATGTTTATAATAATGCTATTTAGAATTTTTGTTCTTGTATTCACTATTTGAAATTGAGAACTCAAATGTTTCTTACTCAAAGATTTGCGTGATTCTCGATGAACGATCCGCAGGATGAATATATAATTATTTTAGATTAGGGAAAGGAAAATGTAGGAATTTCTTTTGAAACAATATTTTAAAGAGAAAGGATTATTTTTTATTTTAAAGGATTATTTATCTTGCTTATTCTTACAGAATTGTTCAAAGTAAATGAACATGTTGTTCTTTGCATGAGGTGGCTATATGCTGAGTCATCGAAAAGAATATCTTAAATAAATTGATAATTTATATTAATGATTACTGTTTGCTTGTGACTGAAATTACACATAAATAACTAATAAATTAGAAATTAATTGTTAATACATTTGCAAATGTTAATAGTTGCTAGTACCATGTTATTTAACTTAACGTTTTTAAATGCAAAAGGAAATTTGGTTACAAAGGACTAATAACAAATGCAAGGTCTTATCATTCTCATGTTCCACTTATACAATACGTATTAGATCTAATGAAAAGTTTTTTTTTCTTATTTATTATTATTATTATTTTTTATATTATATTTATAAAATATTATTATATTATTAATATTATCATTATATAAATTATTTTATAAAATATTTGTATTTATTTATTAAACTGTGTATGATGAATATACTTTCAATGCAAAATTATTTAACTAAAACTATTTAACAGTTATTTAAATAACATATTAACAATTACTTTTCTCGCATACAGTTAATAGATTACAAAATAATTGAAATAGATGAAATTTGATTATTTGTTAAACTTTAAGTATACAGTTAAGTTTATAAGTTTACATATTTGTTTAAATAAATATACATATTTAAATATATATATATATCTGTATGTATATTTGTATCTTGTCTTTCTCTCTGTTACAAGAACGCGTGTATCGATATTCAATTACTTCTTCGTAACACGATATACCGTAGAGAGACACAGCATATTAGTGCCCGTATTACACGAGTCACGTGTACAGAACATAATGTTACAGCACACGTATATCACCAAGCGTTATCTCGTCATTTAAGATCTTCCAAGCTCGAGTTTTGTTTCTACGCATCCTTTGAGATATTATCTCTCGTGACGATACCGACCTTTTTCAACCGTCTAAATTTTCTTCTTTTTAAATCGAATAGTTTAACACTGCACGCTTTTCCTATTAATTTATCTCATTTGATATGTTTCGATATACCTAATAACATTTATGTATAAAAATTTGATGCTTTTATTTAAATATTAATTTTAAACAGAGATTAATAAATATTATAAGTTTCAGGATCATTTTTTCATGTGTTGTTTTACATTTTTCATAAACATTACCACGTTCTGCGCCACGTTAATCGTTAATGATAAAATTATATTTCTATAATACAAATTAAAAATTGTACGAAAATAATTATTTAAAATATTAATTTCGACACTTAAAAAATGAAAAAAATCAATCAAACAAAAGGGTTCTTTAAAGTTTTAATAAATATTCCTCTTTAACTTAGGAGCTTTTATTAGGAGCATTTGATTATAAAATCAATAAGTCATTAATGATGAGAACATTAGTGAATTAAACCCCTTCTTTGCATATTCAAAACATTATAATAAAATATCTTTGCCTTATCTTTCTCGAGGTTAACACTTTAAGAATATATATCGAGAATAAATATTTCCATTGAATAAAAATTAAAGGTGATCGTACCGATTATTCAAGGTTAACCCAATAATGTTATCCTCATATCCACTTCAAAATCATTGAACTTTTTTTTATGAAACATTATTGGTTTTTTCTTCCCGAAATTCGTGTTACAACGGAAATATTTCCGGTAATTAAAGTTAGGCGAGACATCCTGTAGAGTATTGCTATAAATACGGGTCCGTAATTATATCTTTTCTTTCGACCTTGGTCTCGTAAAAATGAATGTGCAGTAACACAACATCAGTAGTAGCATGCGGATTCTAAATTTAGAGAGGACAAGTCACAGGATGTGATTTAAAAGGGGGCTAAAAAATATCTAGCAAATTTCCACGAATTTACAGAATCACAGGCCAAGCAGTAACGTATGATATGTGTGTGTGAAGATCGTATCGCATAGGATCATAAAATCCAAAGAATGCGCGATTATTTTCTCGAAATAAGTTTCAATGTACCAAGATATGTTACAACAAAGATATATATATATAGAGTAAAAAGAAAATGAGAAAAATAGAAAAAGGCGTGACAGAAACTTTGTCATAAGTCTAGAAATTTCAAATGTAGTATTTTATAGAAGGAAAAAGATAAAGAATAGTTGTTACCACTTATCTAAACGATATGCACTGCGAATGTTAACCCTGGATTGCATAAACGCATGTTTGATGCATGACACAAACACCGACGATTCCATTTCCTGCAATGGTTTTGTCTTCCTTTAATTTTTATTAGCACCATGGCTACTTGTTTCTTTCATTTCCGTCTAAATGGAATGTGTTATCACGAATAGAAAAAGGAATTCAGTGATTAAACTAAGTAAGAATAAAATAATACAATTTTCCAACTTCAATCATTCATTTCATGTATTTCAGTTACGCATTTAACACTGTTTATTCAATGAGATACGTATTCTAACGGCTTCAAATGTCCGAGTTTTGTATCTTGTCTAAATTTAGTATATTCGTACATACCAAGTGTATAAAAAACATGTGGACGTGAACATAAAGGATGTCCACGAATCGCGTGCGAGTCCAAAACCCGACATAGTAATAAAGAACGACCGTGACAAAGAACAATAATAACGATTATTAAAGTAGCCGTGCTTTTCAAAGACCGGAAGGAATCCAATGAGAAAATTTAAAACAAAAAGATAGAAAAATATACTTCACTGTTCGAAAATCTCCAGTGGCACGGCTTCGAAGTCAGGGTCGTTCCTTTTACAGTTCTTTTACGTTATGGGTCATGGAACCATCGTAATTAACTTACTATTAGTTTCTTTAAGATTGAAGATTAAGAAATCTACGAAATATAATAGTATTATAAAGAGACTGATGGTAAACGATACCATTAGAGATGGTCCTGTAAAATATACGTCGAACATGTTTATGATGTTCAACGATACGAGAGGAATAGGGACAGACTCTTCCTTGGCGAAATGGAATCGTTAGAATAACAAGGTGAGAGACTGGTTTAAGGTTCTGAGAAGCGATCCCTCTCTTTTCTCTTTTTTTTTTATACTATATATATTTCTTCTTACCATTTTCTTTTTTGTATTTTATTTGTATACTCTTTTCTCTTATTTACTTATTACTTTTACATATTTATTTACATATTCTATATTTCTATGACAAATAAGGGAACGAGTTAATAAAATCTTAATAAAACTCTAAGATGTATAGCAACAAGGGACTTTATCCCAAATTTAAAAATTTTTTTATAATTATGTAAAATGGACGGCATATTTTTACTTTGTTTTTATCCAACAATTACTCCCCCCCTACCTCCGAGAGGAGAAGATGCTGTAGTTTAATATTTTTAATGAAAATTTATTAAATAATTAGGAATTAGATTATTTCAGATCGATTATCCGAAAAACATATTTTTCGTATAATTTATCAAGAAAAAATAAATTAACAAATATTCCATTCTAAAAATAATAGAATATTTTCTCTCTTATTACATGCAAAAAGCACAAACGATAAATATAACTTTTACGCTAATCTTAAATTATAAAGAAAAAATTTCAAATAAAAATACAAACTAAAACGAGATATCGAAGAGAAAGATTTCGAAGAATCGATGGAAAAAAGGAAATAAAAAAAAAATAAGGATAAAATTGAAAGAAGAACGTACGATATGTTGATAGAAAGAATGTTATCGTTATCGAAACAAAAAAAAATGAAAAAAGAAATAAGCTTGAAAATGAAATAAAAAAAGTTATATAAATAGACAAACGAGTCTCTCTGATGGACATTCGTAACTGGCGGATGGACGGACGGACGGACGGACGGACGGACGAAGGTAGCAGGGCTGTTAAAAATGCGAAAAACGATTTCGTTACGGCCTGGCTGCGAACCGGTAACGCAGCATCGACAAATAATATGTCGTACGTGTACGCTTATACATGCGTACATATACACGTGTGTATATACGTTTGTAAGGTACATATGTGCGTGTGGGACTCGACAAATAACCGCTGGCTATTCTTAGCTCTTTATCGCGTTAAATTTGCTTTGCGCATTAGTTACGCTATCTCCTTCTCTTCTCTTCTCTTCTCTCTCTCTCTCTTATTTTTTTTAAAGACTCATTTTTTCGATTCGTTTGTAGATATTCATAGGAGAGCACAAGTTTTTTTCTTTTTATTTTAAATGATTTTTTGTTTGTTTAAATATTAATAGATTAAAATGTATCGAACGTATAGGCAAACATTTTTTTATACATATTAATTTTTTTTCTCTTCCTTTTTTTATTGTCGAGTTAATTAATTATTTTCACACAAAAAAAATACATAATATTTTTCTCTCGAAAGATTTTATTCGTATGCTTTTTCGCGTTTGGCTCCGTACGATTTCGTGAAAATATTTGTCGTTAGGGCTGCTGAATCTCGCGCCAAATATCTTGTTTATCTCGATTGTTTTCTATTCTAGTATGCATGTATATGTATACGTTATATATATACGATTTACTTGGTCGAGAACGAATTTCGTCAATTTAGCGTCATATCTTCGAAAGTGTTAATCATAAGAGCAAATGACTAATGTTAGAGGAAAATACTCAATCGAATCATTTGTCTGAGAAATTTAGTTTCTTTTTTTTATTCGAGTTGAATTTTATATGATCGTAGAAACGTTATTATGACATGTTATTTTGAAACACTCCGAAAAATTTCTCATTCTTGTTCAAACGTAGGTGTGATATCGTTTAGATCATGTATTATAATATTTTCATCGAATAAAATTCATTATGATCTAGAAAAAAAAGAAAAAAAAAACAAAAAAGGACTCGTATTGACTAATAATGTCATTTTTATTTTCATTTTCGTTTTCTTTATTTACCTGGAAACGATAGAAGCAGTGTTTCCCAATTGGTAATCTAAAAATTTTAGTAATCCGCAAAAAGAATTACATATTTTTTGTACAATCTTTTTATTTATGAATAATTTTATTACCTTTAATTCAGTTTAATGATATTTTTGGTTAGTTAATTGTTTTATTCATAGAATTCATAGAAAACAAACTAAGAAACAAAGTACGTGTACTTATGTATTGCCAAAATTAATAATCATTTTGCTGATAATGTTGAAAGTGAACTAATTACAAATTACACAAACATTTATTTTAGATTTAAATGATTTATATTATAAAATAAATTTTTGTTGTTAATTTTTTTATTTTCACAATTTGACGGCAAATTTATTTAACAAAACGTAAGCATAAATTTATCAATATTCAATATACACTTCTTTCTTTTTCACTTTGTATATGTAAGGAGAGTAGAAGTACTCTCGGGCTAAGGAAAAAGACTTTGCTCAGAAGTGATTCACGAGACGTATGAGCGAGAAAAAACATGACTTTGTTCACGTCCTTTCCTAGCAATTAATTTTATCGAAACTACTATTTCTTCAACTCGTATGAATAAAAGATAATTAACTTTTTCTCATATCCGATAATCGCAAGTAATTATGTTTCTTATCGTACTCGTTAAAACAATTACTAGAAATAAAACTAATAATAAAGTTACTATGTTTATATAATATCTGTTAAAAATATTCGTCTTTTTAGTTAACACGTTTTTCTTATTTCCTTCTACGCTAAAAAGTATCGAATAATTATATATATATATATATATATATATATATATATATATATATATATATATAATAATATTTATTTCATTATTTTAATATTGAATAGCAATCAATTATTATTTACGTATATGCTAACAAAGATTTGTTAATTAACATTTAATAAAACAATCAATTTCTGATAATAAAATCGTTTATATATATATATTAATTAAAAATATACGTGATATTTCATTAGAATACTTTCATGATTTCTTTATTCACTAAAATAAATCAAATTGAAAACATTTTTCTCATTAACTTTAAACTAATTTTTTTTTTAGTACTAATTTTATCGTCAGAGTACATATATAAACAAATATAACGATACACGTCGGTAATTATGAAAGTAATCGTTATAAATAAATAAGAAAATAAATTTTATCTATTTTTTTAATTCCATTGTCATAGTTACCAGTACATAAGAAACAAGAAGTATATTTCTAAACATAATCTATATGAGAAATATTGTTAGTTTCGTTTAAACGTCCTCCTAGAATACTTTCATGATTTCTTTATTCACTAAAATAAATCAAATTGAAAACATTTCTCTCATTAACTTTAAACTAATTTTTTTTTAGTACTAATTTTATCGTCAGAGTACATATATAAACAAATAGAACGATACACGTCGGTAATTATGAAAGTAATCGTTATAAATAATAAGAAAATAAATTTTATCTCTTTTTTTAATTCCATTGTCATAGTTACCAGTACATAAGAAACAAGAAGTATATTTCTAAACATAATCTATATGAAAAATATTGTTAGTTTCGTTTAAACGTCCTCCTAGAATACTTTCATGATTTCTTTATTCACTAAAATAAATCAAATTGAAAACATTTCTCTCATTAACTTTAAACTAATTTTTTTTTAATACTAATTTTATCGTCAGAATACATATGTAAACAAATATAACGATACACGTCGGTAATTATGAAAGTACAGTCAACCCTCCTATAACGCGGCACTCTGCGAACGCGATTTCCATATAACGCGGAGCTGAAAATGCGACAGTCCTCCTATAACGCGCTACTCTCAGACCGCAGTTTCCATATAACGCGAAGCTGAAAATGCGACAGCCTTCTTATAACACGATACTCTTACAGCGCGGTTTCCGTCAACAGCATCCCATAAGGATGAGGATGAACTGATGGATTTAATTGATGCACCCACCTCAAATCCATTGGTAAACGAAAATAAGGAAAACGAATGGGTGCCAAATGTCGATTTACAAGATGTGAAAAAAGGGCTAAATTTGGCTAAAGAATTAGAACTCCATTTCATTCAAACTGATCATTCAACGGTGCGTAGCGCAAAGTTTAAAAGAGAGTTAAGAAATTGCTTAGCTCCCTATAGAGAGGTTTTAGTGGAGTTAGAAAAAAAAGCTACAATCGAAAACCAATGTGAAGATGAGCCAAATGAGGAAGACATTTTGCCTATTAAAAGAAGACGAGTTAGGCGACTCATATTATCTGACAGCAAGGATGAGTGTTGAAAGATTAAATTTTACAAAAGTCTTTCTTGTTTTTGTTGGAAAACAGTTTTTCAGTTTAGTTTTGGTATCATTTCTTTATATAAACTCTTCAATTCAATAAAAATAATTTATAATTTATCTTGTCCTTATTGGTCTCCATATAACGCGGTACGAATAATGTGATTTGTACTAATTCTGCGTTTTTATAGCGCGGTTTCCATACAACGCGGTAGCCGGTTTCCATAGAACGCGCTACGAATTAGCCTGGTTTGTACGGTTAAATCCGAGTTTCTTATAGCGCGGTTTCCATATAACGCGGTACGCACTCACCGCGTTATAGGAGGGTTGACTGTAATCGTTATAAATAAATAAGAAAATAAATTTTATCTATTTTTTTAATTCCATTGTCATAGTTACCAGTACATAAGTATACAAGAAGTATATTTCTAAACATAATTTATATGAGAAATATTGTTAGTTTCGTTTAAACATCCTCCAAGTTGATTCCGCGCGTCAAATAAATCTATATCCCGTGACTTTCACATCATCGTAATTAAATTGGAAGGTTTAGGAGCGAGCTAGTCGAGGAAAGTTATATCTATACTCAAGTTGGTGAATGACACCATGCATCATAGATAGAAGACGTCTTTATTGTGGGGAAGTCGTTACGGCCTAGTCCGCCGTGTGTGTCGCCTACGTAGTCCGAGCTAGTGCTTACGTAACTGGCAGCAGCAGGTGTGTATGTGTGCACCTCACTATACCTCTCTCCCTCTGCGTTTGTCTTCTCGACGAAGAGCACGTGTCGTCGCACCTCTTCCTTCCACTTCTCCTCTTGGCTTTATAGCTACCGCAAACCCGACACTCTAAGCTTTCCAGAGAAGCTTTTAATTGATCGTTAATTAAATCAATAAATTTAATCCCCTTTCGTTGAATCATCTAATTCGTCAAATTTTCAACAAACTAATAAGTTCTTCATTTTCTAACGAATCGACATTTTAACGATATTGCTTTATCTTCTAAGTTTATGGATAAAAAATAAACTTTAAATAAATTAATTTCAACAAAATATATTTTATAATAACGAAGCTTCTCGTATCTCTTCGTTTGAATGAAAATATTCGATGAGATTTTTAAACGATTCTAAATTTCTCGTGAATTTTTGTCAACGTTTGAACATTTTTTTCGAAAATTCTTCCTTTACCTTTATATCAATAATTATTAATTCAGGAAAATTGTTACTTAAAGATATATCGATAAATTCCATTCTTTCTTCTCGTCCATTATAACAGAAACCAGTTAGGATTCCTTTTATAGTGCAATAAACGGCGCATAAATTACGATAAAAGAGTTATTCCAGTTTTTCAAAGGAGTCCAACAACAACGACGATGCGGAGATCAACAGCATCTTTTCGCGTCGGCGCGGAGGGACAAAACTTTCACGTCCTTATACGCAACCGACATCCTGTCCGCCATAACGACCTAGCTCGGGAAAATATCAACGAAAATGTCGATGTTAGAAAGGCTAATCTCTCTCTCTCTCTCTCTTTCTCTCTCTCTCATTCTTTCAATATCTCTCAAAAAAAAATAGAAAAGAAAAAAAATAATAACAGGAGATAAGAACTCTACATTTGAAAAATAATCCTGCGTTCTATTTGAAAAAAATTCAATTTCGGAATTTTCGCCAATAATTTACACGATTTCTCGAAGTGTACCGATAATTATGACTAAGGACTAATTGTAAGTAAAACAACAATTTTTAATCAATTTTATGGCATTGGATTTATATTACAATTATTTATGCTGTAAAATTAATCATAAAATAAATTTTTGTATTTACGATCTTTCGACTAATCGTAAATTTATTGTCATAATTATCGTTACGAATAAATTCTCTAACATTTCTTATCATTCGTTTATTAGCGCTATCATTATTGATCTATTACAGTTTTACGCGGTATTACAACTTTACCTCGTATATGTGAAATTTTAATTTATCAGAATGCGTTTTATAGTTTGTGATTTTAATCGGCGTATCTAATCGAGTAATCAAACGGTAAAGGTTAAGAAAAAAGAATTAATTAATTTTTAGAAAGAAATAAAATCGCGAAGTATAGCGAACATTCTTGCCTACTTTTTTATATTTTTTTTTCAAAGCGCTTTTTTTACTTTTGAATCGTTCTCTCTCTCTCTCTCTCTTTCTCTCTTGGTATCACAATGTGTAAGAATTTATGAGATTATTCGTGATACAGGAAATTTACGAGCTGAACGTATCACGATTTATGAGATCGCGTATAGATAGCGTAAAAATACGTTGTCATATTTTTGTGCTTATTTCAATATTACTATTACGATATTATCGACTTACCAAGGGACAGTCAGATCAAACCCCCTCCGATTTTTTTTCAAATTTTGCACACTTGTAGTAGTCTATGAGAATATTCATTGTACTTTAAAAAACAAAAACTAAATATTTAATCGTTTATGACTTGATTAGACAAAGCAAAGTAGAACGGAAGAGGGTAAGAAGAAGAAAAAAAATCATTGTTAACTTGTTAACCGAAAAAAGGGATTTTACTTTTCGCAAAGATATCATATATTTTCTTGATAAAAATTTAAACAAATTATTTGTTCTTTATAATTGATTAAATAAAGAGAGAGTAATTATTCTTATTAATAAATCATTTGATACTACCATTTTTATTAATTTATTCATATTTTCTGATTTTTAATCGTATCATTTTATTTTTAATTGTCACAAGCTTCGTATAGATAAGTTAACCGATCAAAACTTATCTCAGTTTAACACTTTAACAGGGATAAATATCACGCAAAATAATGATTCACGTAAATGAACGTCGCCTCGTGACAAGTATACTACTTTAACAGGAACATACTAGTTATTCTTTACACATCACTGTAATATTTTTACATCCAAAGATAGAGATAGATAGATACAAAAAGAAAAAGAGAGAGAGAGAAGTATAAAACATTAATGAAAGGCACGTAGATCTTACAAAATTACTCCAATGTTGAATGCCTTATGAATTTTTTTAAATTTTTTTTTCTAGATAACCGATCGCGAACGACACATTTGCGATTACGAAGGTAATATAAAAACATGACGGAAAGTATAAAAACGAACGAAGTCTTTTTTTCTCGGATATTAATAGCTCCATTGAAGTTCCTCGTGCCTTTTAACGATGAATTATTAATGCAATTATGAGGATCGTTGAATACGTCAGAGAACGAGGATCAAACCGATCTTTGATTAATTACATTCAATGTTCTCCACACACATCTTACCTATACTATGGATCATATATAAATATTTGCAAATGACATATGAGAACATTAAACAAAGGAAAACAAGAAAATATTATTTTAAGGTAGTCCCCTTGTTTGTTGGAATCATTGATATTGCTAATTATTCGATTAATTTTAAACCTTTCTTTCGTTCATGATAGACTTTGTTAATTTAATCAGACAATTATGAGAAGATCAGTCTTATTAGCTCTTTCATTAATTATTAAAATTGCCAATTATTTAATGTGTTTGATTTAATAAAACATTTTATTCATATTATGTCTCGTTTATTAAATCAAACAAAAACTGTTTTTATTAATTTTATTTGTTCTTTCATTCGTGTCTAAATGGTGAAGTATTGTATGATAGAAGAAAAAAGATAATTAATAAGAAAATATGAATAAGGGAAATTAGTTAAATATTTCACTTGATAAATATATTTTTGAATTAAAAAATCTCTTTTTGAAATAATATTTTAATTCCCGATTTTAGGATGAAGTTAGCGATGTATTTAGTGAAATTACCTAATGTTGAAGATTGCATTTTATCAAGCAATTACATACAGAAAAAACGTCGTTACATGTCACACATATTTTCCTTGTAATTACAAAATTATTTTTGCATGTTCCGTATGTCATTATTTTCTTCAAACTCTTATAAAAACAATGGTATTGTTCAAAAATTGATCAGTATCGATATTTATTCTTATTATATATTTTTATTATTGATCGTGTGGTCACCGGTGACCTAGACGGCAGTCAACATGTTAATAATATGTTTTTGTTTAAAAAAAAACACACACCGACAAAAAAATAGGCCGTTTATTTTAAAAATGGTACAAATTGAAAGATATAAATTAATTATATCGTCTGGCAATGTTCCTATTAACTTATCAATATGTAATGCGATTATACAAATTTCTTTTAGACGAATTTATGTAAAATAATGTATATTTACGGGCTATAAATGGCTGTAACACCACTTTCAAAATAAACGGTCCAAATATTAATCTGTATTGGGGATGATAATACAGGGTTAGAGCGAGGGTCGCTTAGTAGCTAGAAGGGTTAACCCTTAGCGCTCCGTTGCTCCGCTACGGAGCCATCCGTCATTTGTTTCGTAACTCCGTAGGCTCCGCTGCGGAGCCCAATGTTTTTAGCATTACTAGAAAAAAGAAAAAAAAAAGAAAAAAATTTTAAATTTATTTTTCATTTACAAGAAGAAGGTGCATATGTGTATAAAAGAAATAAAATCAAAAATATTCACAAGCACGTGTAATTCTTCTCACTTAAAATAAGATTCCTTTTCATACTCGTTCCGCTGTATGTAAAATGTGCCGGAGTTGCTGGTAGGCAGTGGTACAAAAACGTGCAGAGCGCTAAGGGTTAATATGTGTCGTGCATAAATGATAAAGAGGTCAGAGGAGATATTTGAGGAGCGGGTCGATTTTTTTGTTGGCAGGTGAGCGGGAGGGAGGCGCTGCTGACCGGTGGCGGCGGCGGCCATGCGCCCTGGCCCGCTAATACAGCCGAGCCGCCGCAGGCCTCCCCGTCGCCAGCATCAGGTGCCCAATCGGCTGCACTATCATCGAATTTCCCATCAACAACAACAACGTCAACGTCATCGACAACATCATCGATCTTGTTCACGTTGCCAGGACGACGAACAACGGCAACAAGAGGACCAGCATAATCATAATCATCATCATCATCATCATCATCATAATCATCATCGTAATCAGCAGCAGCAACAGCAACATCATTATTATTATTATCGTAATCATCATCGTCAACAGGAACGTCAACGTGCAGGTGGACGAAGAAGATACTTCCAAAGAGGACATTTATTATCCTCGAGGAGCCTTTTCGTACTTCTATTGTTGGCAAGCAGCCCTTTGGTCCTTGGTTTGGCTGAACCATCGTCTGCACACGAATGGCAACGAAAGACAAGCTATTCCTCTTCGTCCTCATACTTTGACGGTTCCTCGAAGCCGGTCTTCGGTAGGCATACCGTCGATAGAAACACCATGCTTAGTTCTGCCTCACAAACGAAAATGGAGCTCAAAAAGACCCAGAATCTCACCATCGGATACCTCACAGCTATTAAGGGTGGCCTCAAAGATCGACAAGGACTCGCTATTTCTGGTGCTCTCTCTATGGCACTCGACGAGGTAACTTTGCTTACTTTTTTTCTTTACATTTTCTTTCACATTCTTTCAATTCTATTCATGCAATTCATCCAGATCGATTTATTCTTATTTCCTTGATTTTTTCATTATTTATTTCGACATTATTTACGACGTTTATTCATTGACAAAAGCTACGGTATTTGAAACACTCAATCTCATATTAACTTTTCAAAATCTCTAAGAGATAAGAATTGTTTATATCTGTTAATAAAATAACTCATAATTGAGGCATTGAAAACCAAAGTGGACCAATATTTTTAGTTGTAATTTTGAAAAAACCGCTTTAGAAAATTGTACAAATTTTGTGTTCATTTGTTTTAAATCAGTTTGAAAGTTGATCCTAACATTTTTGTTTTTGTATGTTCAATAAGAGACAAATTTCAAAAATGTATTAGTTTTACTACCAAATATTAGGTATTTTAAGAGAAAATGTGAGTTGGTCTACTCTGGTTCTCAAAGCCTCAATTGGAATTTACGAAAGAATCGAGATAAGCTCTTCCTTCTCGATATATCGCACTGGTCAAACGTTCTCTCCGATCGTCTGAAGAGCAACACGTATATAAAGTATGTGTGGTGGGATCGACGATGGGCTCCAGGAGGTTCGATAATTCATTCGAAGAGATCGGCGCGTTCGCGGTGACCGTGAGATCGTTTTCGCCGTCTCGTTCGTCGAATCAGAGTGGGAAGGGGAGAAAGGTAGTAATACTCTCTTTCTCTCTCTCTCTTTCTTATTTTGGAAGGAACAGCAGCAACAGCAGGAGCAAAGTAACTCGACCGATTCCACATCTTTCTCTCTCTTTTTCTTACTTTCTTCTTTTAGTTTCTCTTCGCGAAAGAAAGGAAGAGAGAGAGGGTGAGAGAGACTTCTTCGTCGCTTGGGTTTAAAAATACAAGACGGGCATTATTTGCCGGTCCGCCCACGCGAGCACCAACGAAACTGCACTCACGGCCAACCGTGAGAAGAATTCGTTCGCGATCGAGAACGCCTCTTCCTTCTCTCTCTCTTTCTCCCTTTTTATTTTTTCTTTTCGTTCTCCCCCTCCTCCCAGGTTTTATCCCAAACTCAAGTTCGAGAAGATCTCTCTGCGAGTTGCAGTATGCATCCGTTTGTCTTTCATCTTTCTCTCTCTCTTTTTCTTTCTTATTCGTGTGATACATGATTGTGAGTGGATGTGTATGTATGGGTGCCCATGTGAAAGAATAAGAGCGAGAGAAACGGAAAGAGAAGTTACGGGTTGGGAATGCCCGAAATGAACCGATCGTATCGCGCCTCGAGCTGTAGCCACCACCACCACCACCACCACCAACCCTGGCGCGAAAATAAAACGCCGTTATGTCAAAGATTAATCGGCCATCCGCCAGTAATTACCAACCGCGAACCGTATCCACCCTATTTCGCGGCTCGAAATCATCGCGGTGCATTCTGCTATCGATTTTTCTTATTAATTTCAGAGAGCCCGTTCCTCCCTTCGTTCGTTCTTTCGCACCTTGATATCTTTCTTTCTCTTCGTTTTGGGAGAAACGTCTTATCTGTAACTCACTTTCTCACTTCGTTGTTATTTTTATTTTATTTCTTCTCTCGACCTCGACTCGAAATCCGTAAGATCTTGAATTTCGTAAACGTAAATGAAAAAAAAAAGAAAATAATTTCAAATTATTAACTTAATTTATTAATTAATTACGCGCGTACATTGTAACATGGTCAACAACGATTTAGCTCTTAAAATGGTGTAGAAAAAACGAACGTATAATAAATAAAATTATGAAAACAATTAAAATCATAAAATATAACGACCAAAATTGTGAATTATCGAAATCGATGACGAATAATTAATACGATTTATATTTTCGTTGAAATATTTACGTACTACTCGATTAGTTGTCGATCGGTAAGGAAGAAAGATATCGACTCATTAAAGTAACGAATCGAAAACGTTCAAAGAAATAAGATTCGGGGAGTTGTTGAAGAGTTCTTAAGAAAAGGCGCGCAGGAAACAACTCGCCGGCGTTTATTTATACACCTCGATATGTCACGCAAGAGTAAGCATCGCGATCGCAATGTCGGCTCCTGGCGTTGCTGCCGTAAGCAGAACGACACTTACTTGGGCGAGTTATAACGCGGCCTTTATCCGTCATATACCTACCATATCGTAATAAGCGTTCTCATGGTTGGTGGTCGCGAGAACGCGTTCCTACCTGCGTGCAGGTGCACCTTGTACGGTTTATCCTCGTCATTGCGTCAAGTGAATGAAAAAAAAACGTGTGGAATTTACCGCGTTAACTAGAGCATACGTGGGAGGTAATGAGATCGGTAAACGGGAACGTATGTCGGTTCGTGAGAGAAGAACGACGACCACCAGTCGCGTGCGTAAGATCGATGATGAAAATCGTCAGATTGTTCCTGGCGTCATTTGTCGATCGATCGATTCTTTCAGGAATCCGATGTTCAACGGAATAGTGCAAATTATCGACCGTATTTTCATTTTCTTTCTATTTTCTTCTTGTTTTTCTTATTCTTACGTTAGATCTAATTATCATTCGTCGAGATTATTAAACGATGTTTGTACAATGAAACGATTCGTAAATTTGATCGTTTTTATTTTAATCTCATTTTTTACTTATTTATTTCTCTCTCTTTCTCTCTGTCTCTCTTCCAATTTAACCAAATAAAATGAACAGGTTGAAAAATATTTTTCATCATCCTTGGAATTCGAGTCACCTTTTCAAACTGAACGCCCTTCATTCGTTCAAAATGTAACCGATTGGTAAAATTGTAATGGCCTTCAACGTTTATACTTTCTTTTCGTTCTTTACATGTAACGCTAAAGTTATACGTTGCATCTGGAAAGAATAATAATTAAATACTTCCAGAAAAGCTAAAAGCGAATAAAATCATTAAGATTGTGGATTAAAGGAACCATACGTGGGTCATTTATAATAGATTACATTTTAATGCATTACTTATCGATCGATGTACATTAAATTGCACAAGAATGTATCGTGTAAAAAATTGTATAAATGTTCCTCGCGATTTTAAATCGAATGATTAACATTGATAAATATTAAATTTTAAAAATGCAATAATGCAATTTTATGGATAACATTGAATAAAGAAAAAAAAATTTTCCTTTGTTCTCATTGTATTCAATATTTATTTTAAAATACGTACCTATACATTTAATTATTAAACAATAAATTATATCGAAGAAAAAAAATAATATAAACTATTCTATTATCGCGCGAAAATTCTGTCACTTGGTTCGATTCGCCGGTTTTTTGGCGAGCTTCCTGAAACTCGTGTCACGAATATAAATTCGACGCAATGAGGGTGCCACTCGCAATATCCTTTTTTTTTCTCTTTTTCTCTCACTCTTCTTTATTCGCGTAGGAGTCATGCGAAAACGTAGAATAGTTACTCGCATAATGGCTTCTGTGCAATGTTCAAAGGGAAACTCGCGAATCCGCGGATGGAGATACGAAATAGAGAAACAGGATGAGGAAGAGGAAGAGAAGGAGGAGGAGGAGGAGGAGGAGGGTGGCGGTCTAGAAGGATTTATTACACGTGCGAACTTTTCAACGGTACCAACGGTTATAATTTCAACTCGCATTGGCAAGCATGTAAATTGGCACGCCGGGATAGTGACTACTTGGAAAAGTATTGTTTGCTGGAATTCAGATTTGCATAATAACCGAGCGAGTGATATTTATACGGGAGCCGGATATACCGAGTAAGATTGTGCACGACGAAGAAAGAGAGAGAGAGAAAGAAAGAAATAAAATACAAAATTCTTTCTATTATAAAAATATGTTCAACATTTTGTTCTATTAAACTTCTCGCGAATGATTTTCAACCATTTCGATTACCTAATAGCAGAATTTAAAGAGATCGATACTTCGTTTTTTTTTCTCGAAAAGTTCTTTAAACATTTGCACATTTTTTCCAGATCAACAAGGACCCAAATATCTTGCCAGACGTGAATCTGGTGATGCGATGGAACGACACAAGGGGAGAGACCGTGGAAGCCACGAATGCGATGATCGACATGATCTGCGACGGGGTCGCGGCCTTCTTCGGACCCGAAGGTTCCTGCTATGTCGAGGCTATAGTCGCTCAGTCACGAAATATACCAATGATCAGCTACGTGAGTATATTTATTGTAATTCACTATACTAACAAAATTAAAATATACCGATCAATTGATTTTTTAATATAACCGTGAATTTGTCCGTAAAAAAAAATAAAATAAATAAACAAAACACATCAAGTTCAGACGAACAATTAATCATTAGACAATTGCGTCGACATAATCGTAAAAAAAGAAACTAATTCGACGAAATATCAACAAGTCGGAATAAACAAAGAAAACAATACATTATTCTTAATGCATTCACGAACATTTTTGTATTATATAGTATTAGTAGTAGTAATTTATGTATTTAAATGAACATAGTGACGAATTTTTCGTTACAAAAGATAGAACGTAAAAGCTTCTAATAAAGCGATCGAAGGATGCAGGAACATCCAAAGAAGATCGGTAGATTGAAGGATTAATTTGATAGGAGCGTGAGAAAGTATGTGAAGTCTCTTGTTCGCTCGAAAGCCGTCGTGTCTTGTCAAAGACTTACTAGACGAGGGTTATTCTTCTTCGACAATCTGAACACCCGCGGCGCGACGATATAATTACGTGTTACGTTTGCCCTCTCACGTGCAAACGTGTGCTCTCGTCCACGTGTTCCGATACATCCTTTTACGTATACATCTACGTATCACACATATAGTTTTATTTATATTTCAAATGAAACGAAAAATAATTTTATAAATTTTTATATCGTTTAGATATTTTTCTTATCGATATTTAATTAACAATTTTTTATTAATATTAAAAATTAGTTGTAATCTTGATAAACATTTCAATTTCTTGCCGATAAAATGACTTATCTTTTTATGATTAATTTTTTGTATTAATCAGACTGAACTTTTAGTTAGATCTAATATGTATAATATATGTATCATATATACATTGATATGTTTAATGTGTGTGTATATATTCGTATAAATTGTTAGAAATGTTGAAAGCTGCACGACACGATGCAAAACGATTAGATAATCGTCGATGTAGCAGATTTCTCTCATATTTTATACTATATCTCGCAATGTGCATTTAATCGAACCGTCGTTCTCGATTACGCAAAATCTATTTCTTTTATGCGCGTGTGTATGTATATATATATATATATCAACGTTGTTCTTTTTTTAAGTAATATCATAAAATTTGTGGAAAAAATCGATCATATTATTCAAGATAAGATCGATTTTTAACTGGAGGACGGTCGAAGCCCGGACTGGAATGGTAAACGTTTTATTATCGCATCCGATCTTTATCGATAATTTTATCGACGATCGATCGGCGGCACGCACAAGGTCGTTGAACTTCGAAATATGCAAAGCTCGCACGATTAGCTTCGATAACCGCGATAAACGCGACGGGCAAACCCCACCAACCTGTATGTATATACTTGACGACATTCCAGTAATACCGATCTTATGGTTCGAATTAGTCATTTAATACGTTGATACGAAATGCACGCGCAAAAACACATACGCACGTGTTATTTATTTTAACTTTTACTTGTCATTATATCTGTTGACGTCGCAATTGATTTTATTTTTCTTTTTACTTCGTGAATATTTTTTGTTTTTATTTAATTGTATGTAATTCCAATTAACGTAATTCTTTTGAAGTTTAATTAAGACAACGATGCTAAATGTGAGATTTTATTTATATTTAATTCAATTGAACGGTGAATAAAAAGGGAAAATATTTCATTTCTGAAGTTACCGTTTCTATGGAGAAAAATATTAAAAATTCATATTTATTCATTATTTATTATGAAAATAAAAAATACTTTACATTCTTCTATGTGCAAAATTAATTGTTTCGAAAAATCGTTCCTGATATGGGGGACTCTGTTTAAAATTAATTATTAATTTATGTTTTTACCTTTGAAGACAATTTGGATTTATAATTATTTTTTTCCTATTATATATTTTACAAATATTTCGAGAACATCATTTTAAATCGGTCACTATCTATTATAGTACACGACGTCATTAAATGATTTCTTTTTAAAGTAATAACTTATTAGAAATAATTAATAACATTTCAAATTTTCAATATACTGCGGATTTGTAATAATATATGTGATCCAATTAAAATGGTTATCCTTGGTCTTTGTACAAGTTTGTAGTCGAATCGAAGAATTTCGCAATATTTCAAAAATTCCTCAATATGATCCTAATTTGTTGACAACTTTGTTGTACATGATGAGTATTGAATACACTATTTTTCAAGCGACCATCAGAAATAAAAATTGAATCGTATTTTTTGTATTCATTCCTAATTACTTAATCATACACTTCTAAATTATAACCTGTAAATAAGAGAATTATTGAATTCTAGAAAAACAACAAATTAAAATGAATAAACTCAATCGGCAGAACATGTAAGTTTACAAGGTCAAGAAATATCCAGAAACATTGTTCATAAATACGAATCAAGGATGGCCATTTCAAGCTCCTTTTATGAAAATAAACAGTTGCCAATTATAAAAACATAAAAATAGCAATAACTTGCAAACAAGGTCGAATAGGACAGATTTTCACTTTTTTTTTTATATTATTTTTATGTCCTCTCCTCTCCACTCTTGTACATAAAACATTTTATTGCCATCTTCACTGTACGTGGCTGGATTGATGAAAAGTTGAGCCTAACATAAAAATAATTAATTTTTGGTTAAATTCACTTTTATTAACCCTTTGAATGCTATGGATGCATATATGCGTTTGGTAAAAGTTGCTATCAACGCATATACGTGTTTATCAATATTAATATTAATATAAAATAATATAATGTTGATTTGTGCATATTAATTGTTGTTTTGAGTCATGTCACATAAAAATTATATACAAGAAACAAAAACATTAATTATTAAATATTATTTATTATTTGATCCGGTTAATAATATCAATCAACGGAAACATCTGCAATAAACTATTCCGTTCCTAAAAAACACTTCAGCTAAAAGTATTCAGCACTCAAAGAATTCAAGAAAGAAAAAGAATTTTTTTTTGTTGCTGCTCGAAATTTTTCAACCCACCTTCGTATGTTTTATATATGTTTTGAAAAATTCTTTTCCGAAGATATTTATTTTCTTATTTTAATCGTTTTTAAATCCATATCATTGAAAAAGATGGATTGATAAGGAGGTGAGAAGGGTGGGGGGGGGGAAGCGTGAGTAAAACACGTGAGTACGTCGCGTCATTCCTGTAGAAGACCCTTCTCTCCGGCAAAGAGCTACTTACTTTCACCTAGTTTCACTCGTTATACTCGACGGCAGTGGTGAGTATCGTCGAGCAAATTTGTCGGATTCCTTTAACGGCGGCAGCTCTTCCCGACTCGTCTTGGCGCCACGCACGCGTCTCTCTCTCTCTCTCTCTTTCTCTCTTTTTAACGTATGCATTATATTTATTTACTTTTATTTTACTCTTTTATCTTGCAAAAGTGAAACGAAGACGGATCGTACTCTCGATTTCTCTTGATACCGACCTCTTTCTTTTCTCGATCGATCTTCGATCATTTTCAATCGAATAATTTAGAATAATTCCGAATGATTCGCATTTAGTTATTTAATATCATTTTAATATAATTAATAATAAATATAATAAAATAATTTATAATTGTAAAATTATAAATTAATTTATTAATATTTATTAATATTTATTAATAAAAAAAAAATTATGATGTATTAATTTTTCATTTCAAATTTTCCCTATTTTTAAAAATATGTAATGATATCTTATTGAAAGAGAATCGTTAGTGATAAAAAATAACTGATACCAAATACGGTTTCAGCACCCAAAAATACATAAAATTTAGAGGTAAACTGGTTCAAAAGTTTTTACAAATATTTTTATCGTTGGCCTGTCTAATCATTTCGCTTATTATCTTTTTCTTTTTTTTTTTTTTTTTGCAAAAAATGGTATACTTTTTACGTGCTTACAATATTATATACATTTTTTAATAAATTACTAATATTATTACATTTATTATATATTTTGAGAAAGAATAACTTAATTATAATTTATTTAAAAATATTTATATTATTAGCGCTTCTCATAAGTGCACCTCTATCATTTAGTTACCAAAGTGTAGACAGTTACGATAAGTGGATGCATATCGTATCTGTGACATTCTCGGTTCATAATTATTTTCGATGATCGCAGAGAAAGTACATCGAGATCATAAAGAGAGCGCTTAAAATGCGCTCATGCTTGCATGTCGCTGCGTCATCCGGGTTTACTAAGAACGAGAGGAGGAGATGAAGAGAAAAAGAAAGAAAGAGAGAGAGAGAGAGAAGGAAGATCGAAGGCTCTCGAAAGACGAAGGCGACTCGAGATTGCGTGGACCACCCTGTGCACGTCCGAGTACCCATTTAGGTACATACGTGTAGGTGGACGTTGAGCTTGTAATGCCCACCTATGCGCCGAAGCGAAGCTCGTAACACGCACGAATACCACAGAGAATCAGTGGGAATTTTCGATAACGCAACTTCGCTTCTCTCTCTCTCTCTCTCTCTCTTTTAGTATGTATGTAAGAAAATCACATATATATGACATCTACATATGTAGTACCTATCTACCTACCTACCTTCCTTCCTTCGTGCAACCACCTGTTGATGCTGCTTACGTTACGCGCAGACTTCGAAGCGGATATTCGAGGTGTTATTAAAGTTACCACTCTATTCGAATCTCTGTGAATTGTTGTATACCTGTTGTCAACGAATTTCGGAATCAATAAAATATTATAATCATGTATATATCTATGTATTTACCATACGTATGCGTTATTTGATGTATATGTAAAATAGCTGGTTGAGAATCGTAATTTTTATATAAACAAAAAATGATAATTGTGTTTATAGATAAGGATAAATCCTTATTTTATTTATAACTAATTTTCAAAGTAGCGTTTCATTTCGGTTAATTTGTCTTTCCGTCTTTTCCGGGTTTTATTTACGTAACATCGATGGATGTTTAAGAATAGCATTTAAATGCTATTATATGTACATACTTACGTGCTATGTTGTAATACCTCTAGGTTACCAATTACTGTACACTTGACAACATTTATCTAGTTATTTATTTAAGAAAATGTTTTTCTTTTATTTTCATATATAACAATGATTTCTTCACATTATTTCGATGATAATTGGCTTCTATGGACAATATGATAGATAATTATATCTTTTAATAGATTTAATTTATTCCTGTTTGTATTTTTCCTCGTATATGTCGATAATTATGAAAGTAGAATAAATAAATAAAAGTTATAGAAAATTTATATTATATAATTTATTTTATATTATAAATAATCGTTATATACAATAAATCTAATAATCAATCGTTCCAATTTTTTTACTTAATCGCCATAGAAATATAACAAAACAAAATGTTAATAAGTTAACAATATTTGACAATATTACAAAAAAAAAGAAATAATAATATCATTGAGAAATAAAGAATTCTAAAATTAAATTCTAAATTGTATATGTGTAAGAGAAAATTGATGAGGTCAGGGGTGTGGGGGGGGGTAGGAGTGAGAAGCGAAATGGAAGGAGTCTGATAAGTTACATAGAGACGAACGATCAGTACTCTGCTCGAAAGGAACGAATTATTCTATCGACGGGGGCATTTGCATGAAAACTGCTGATTCTGCTGACCTTCGCGATCTATTTATAACCAAGCCTGTTGATGCCCCACGCACTACTCGTGTAGACTCTTACCTGGTCTGGCCTGGTATATTACCCCAACGTTGTCCCAGACTCTACATCGTGGACCGATTCTATACTACCTTTTTCTTATTTTAAAAAAAAAAGTTAATATCATTCGTTCTCGAAGATCTAAATGATACTGGTGTCTAAAGAAAGATTGATCGGGTCGGTTTTAATTAATTCATTTTATTAATTAATTAATTTTATTATATAGAAAAATATAAATTACAAGAAAAAAGGTTGGATTTGTTCATACAAAGATATAAACGATTCACGTGTCTTCGAAATGATCGATTTGATCTATATTTATTAAACATCTTAACTATTCGAATTAATTAAATATTCTTCTTATATGAATATGAATAAAAAGTTCTCTCGATTCATCCGTTCAAAGATTTAAACGATAAATATGTCTAGAATGATCGATTTACTATGAAACTTTAAAAAAAAACCATCTTTTATTTACCATGAAACTGTAACCATTAAATTTATTTAACTAGTCTTCTTATACAAATAGACATTTTAAGAATTGGAAAAATACACATCATCCATCTTAAGATATAATCGATACACTTCTACTAGAATGATCGATCGAATTTACTATTATACTTGAAACTTAATTAAAAACACTTGTTTGATTATGTCTTATTATGAAAATATAATTTGAATATTAATAAGTCCCTTTTATTAATTAATTTTCTTTTATCTTTCATATAAATTATTTCATTCGTCGTTAGATAAATATTATTATTATTATAAGAAGAATGAACGTTTAACTAATCGTCATACTTATAATCTATTTACAAAAATGATTAATTTTTCTTCTCTTTCTTGTTATTTTTTGTACAACTTAACTTATAGATTTAACTGTGAAATCGAAAACAATCGATCGAAGGAAGAATTGTAGATCAAATATCATTGAGAAAATTAGTACAACATTTGTAATTAGACCATTTTGATGGATAGCATGGAAGTAGTAAACGTTGTCCGTAAATAATTAGTGAGAACCGACGATTGTGGTTAACAGCAAACAAGTAGTAAATGCTACTTTTAAAGTAAGCTGTGAAGAGCGACAGACGATTTTGGTCAATAGCTAGCAAGTAGTAAGTGCCATCTTTAAATAAGCAATGCAGACAGACATAAGAAGCGTGAGAATACCGGTTTTTCGAGAATCGATCCGATTCGGTTGGTGCATTATCATTTATTTGCGATCGAGTGTATAATTATATCACGGATTAAGAGTGTTCGTTAATTGGCAGCTTTCATCGTGAATAAAATAATTATTATTATCTAGAAGAGAATTGAAATGAATTATTTCTCTGAATTTAAATTTCTATCTTACGTACTTTTTGATAATCGACCTAGTTGAATAAAAAAAGAAAAAAAAAGAGAGAAATTTGTTGGAAAAAAAAATGGGTCAGTCGATTTTTATACAACACACATTATCCGATTTATCCGATTTATATTTTAATACAAAACCAAATAGACCTTGAATCAAAAGAATCTTGTTCAAGTGAGAATACATTCATTGTAATTGGAGTAGAGAAACGAAAAATAAAAAAGGGAGAGAAGGAGAGAGAGAGAAAAAAAGAAAATAGGTTGAGGGTCGTGTGTCTCCATGTTCGAGCACAGTTAAATTTTATTTATAGAATCGAGTATGAAAGAACGAATAGAACGTGGGAAAACTCGTACATACCGGTTTTATGTGAACTGATTCGTTCACTTTGAAGAAACGTATTTCTGTGTGTCGTATTACTCTCTGTCTGGATGAGAAAAGTATTTTTAAAGAAACCCGTGAAATAAGTTCAATTGGATCACCAACGTTTGATCTTAAAAACAAACAAATACAAGAATTTTCTTTTCTTTTTCTTTTTTTTTATTCGAAATTTGTAATGATCTCCCCCCATTCGCGAATTCAAACGTATTATATAAAATGATAATTAATTGTTTAAGAAAAATAAAAACTAAATTTTTATTATAGCATAAAGTATAAAACGAAAACTGAAATTATATATATAGGAAGTTATTTAGACTAGAATTAAAAACACTTTATGAAGCAGACTGGTCTGATGAAGTCATCGATAATTAAAAATAGACGGTACTTACATTCGAGTCATCTTCTTTATAAGTCCAAGAAAATAGACTACACGTCTCATAGATTATTGTTATATGTAATATACCTAGATATGACGAAGAATCGATTAATGTTAACAAAAGAACGAGAGATAAAGAAAAAGAATTAACAAAAGTAGAAATTTTAAAAAATCAGAAATAAAAATATCGTTTTAAGAAGAATTTTTACATTTTTTCTCTTTAAACTTTTATTTCATTTAATTTTTATTTTTATTATTAAACATTTCCAACTTCATTTATCATCTCTCTCTTCCTCTATTTTTCGTGCGTTTCAATTTTAATTAAGGAATTGGACATTTATTTCAGTATTGCACAACAATCTAAGTTAATTAATATCGATACGCAAAAGGAAAATGTTCGTTAAAGCATGATTCTTGGGTAATCGCGAAGTTACACGTGAACTTTAATGTTTATTTCAATTAAATTCACGTTCATCTTTCTTCTCCAAAAGGATCGTTTAAAATAATATCAAAATAATCATACCAATTCGTTCATACTCCTCGTCCAATTTCACGCTTTCTTATCGTCTTTTCTATAAGAAAATAGTTGATTTAGAGACAAAGAAACATTTTTGATTGAATCATTCAACCGAATCTAATTCACGGCGTGTTGCGAGACATCGAAATATCATTTATCTCATTCGATTTAGTTATTAAATAATTTGTATTATCTATTTATCTTATTGTAAATATACCTCCTATTGATTTGATCTTCAATTAAAAAAATATATTTTTTTAAACGATTTTTCATACAATTATCTTCATTCGCACATATTCACTTTATTTACTTTTTTTTCAATATTCTAATACGCAATACCTTTTATTCAACTCTCTTGATAAAATAATAATAATAATAATAATAATAATAATAATAATAATAATAAAGTAATTCATATTCTCTTTTATTTTTTTTCTTTCTCTCTTTCTCACTCTCACTCTTATGCGTTCACTTAATGTGGATGCCGCCTCAAGTGACGACGACGCGGCTGGTTTCAGACTAAAATACACTTAATTAATCCTTAATTGGTCAGCACCAATTATAATCCCAATGTAGCGACGCGTATTCATTCGTTCAACAAGAATGTATGACCGGGCAAAGGCGATGTTCTTTCCTCGTTTTACGATCAAGATGAAGACAAAGACGTTACTTCGCTCGCCAAGATTTTCAGAAATTTAAACGGTCGTTTAATTCGCTTACCGAGCGCACGATTTTGTTATTACATATTAAAGATATATGTGTGTATGTAATAGTTTTCACGCTTAATAATAAATTTACTTCTTAACAACTATTAAAGTGAAAGGAATCGAGTAATCATAATTTTTGTTCTTTTTAATAAAATTGAATAAAAACTAAAGTAAAGTATTACGCATGTATAACATTAAACGTTAACGTATAGTAATTATGTTATTACATACATTTTTAATAGTTACATAAATACTATTTAAAAGTCAATTATTTCACAATGTAAATTATTATAACACAGCTTTGAAGAATACAAAAAAACGTATGTTTTTGTTTCTGCACGTGTTCCAAGCAAGAATACTTGACCGCGAATTTTCAATGTAATATGGATGAATAATAACCAAGCCACACACACCGATATTACTCCACCTTCCGTGGTTTTCTCTATGATCGAGCCGTTCACCGACAACGCGATATGGAAATAAATTTTTTTCAAATACTAATAAGAACTCGGGTTAGGTCAAGACGCAAGGAGCGCCATCGTCAATCCATCGAGAATCGGTGCAAGGTCACCTTTTACTATATCATTCTTCGATTCCTCGCTTCCGTGTTTGTAGATAATTTATATATCTATTAAAATTTCAAGAAGAAGTCGAAAAATTGTCAATATCTTCGAATGGTATTTATTTCAATACATAAAACGCAACATCAATTAATCGGATTCCGTAGCTTCCATGTAAAATATTCATTTAATAAACTTAAAAGAATCGTATTTCCTAATCTAACTAACGACAAGTTTCGAGTTATTCTATCTTTAAACTTGCATACAATTCTTAACATATCCGAAACCGGTAAGGTAGTTCCACGTCGTTAAATATTAAATTTGAATTGATAATTTGCTTATTAAATTTCATTTTATTTTTAAATATCCAATTTTATTCGATTTTATTTTCAACTTCATAAATTTCATTATCATTTCTTAATTTAGTAATATATATTTTATATTTCAAGTTATTATTATGTAAGACAAATCTATATAAATTTTATGTTCCAGTCAATTCATTATATTCCTTTTTTAAAAATATATTTTAAGAATTTATGCAGCTCTTGCAATGCAAATATTTCCAATAATTTTTCATCAAACATATTATAACCTTTCTTGAAATGTTAAATAACAAATGATTATAAGCGTGATATCAAGGAAAAAATATTTTGTATATTTACATATATTTAAATAGCATAACCTTGGATTATTCAGCTATAGACTTTATACGCAGTATAAACATCTCACCCAATAAACGTCGGACACAAATGTGTTAACATTTCTCAGGCTTATCAACATAGAATGCATTTCTTTCTATTATAAGTTTGGTATAAGTAAATAATACTACGATGAACATAGAATGATAGTTATTTTTTTATTGATTACCGTCAATAACCAAGAAAATGAAAATTCTCATCTTCTTCGTTTTCTTTAAACTTTTCCTACGCTTTGTTTATTTTATCTTGATAGATCAAACGAATTATAGAACATATAAACTTCGATACTTGAATCGTCCAGAACCGTTTTAATTTTCTCAAACAATTTTAACAAAAATAAGCAAGCACGTTCAAAAATTTTAATTATATTTTTTCTAACTTTCCAATAGAATACGAACAAAGTAAAATGCAATAGAACATCGATTATCCAAACACATTCAGTATAGTATACACAAACATATATACGCGCGCGCGTATATTTTTCTTTAATTTCTAAGTCTTTAATTCTATACAATTTTCTTGTGTTTGTTTTGTGAATTGTAATAATATTTTTTAAATTTAATAATATGTTATATATTTAAATTATTATATACTATGTGTTATATTATAAGACAAGTGTTTTATGTACAGGGTCTTTCGCCTAACTCGACCATCTAACATATCTTGCTTATTTCGTACGATAGAAAAAAATGTCATGGAAACAAAATATTCTGTTCAAACTCGCCGATATAGCGTTAGGCCGAATTTTTTTTTCAAGGTCATTTTTTCGAGATATCAAGGTCATCGTTTTTTTTTTTTAATGGGACTTCAAATTTTACTACAATATTCTTATAGTTTATAAAAAACCGAATCCAACGATGTGCAACATGTTGACCTTCGAATGACCTTTACTGAGAAAATCGTGAAAAGTTTGTCAGGAACTTCAGTACGCGCTTGGAGGACGTTAATGAAGAAACAAATGCAATTAGCGTGTAAGACACTTATACAAGCAAAAATCTTCTCATGTACAAAAGACAATATTTCACAATTTTCTCGGTAAAGGTCATCTGAAGGTCAATATATTGCACATCGTTGGATTCGATTTTTCATAAGCTATAAGAATATTGTAGTAAAAATATGCAGTCTCGTTTAAAAAAAAATACGATGACTTTGATATCTCGAAAAAAATGACCTTGAAAAAAAATTCGGCCCATCACCAAATCGGCGCCTTCGAACAGAATATCTTTTTTCTTTAACATTTTTTTCTATCGTACGAAATAAACGAGATATTTTAGGTAGTCGAGTTATATATATATATACATATATACGTATGAGCTGTTCACAAGGCAATTATAACTCTACTTTTAGACTTCTTAAAAACTTCTATTAAAACAATTTGTCAATACTTAACTTAATATATTTCAAATAAATATCTTTAACAATTATATATAATACCACTAAATGACAGCTATATAGATCATAAATTACATATATGATTACGCTAGTTAGATAACAAAAACATATTATTTCAAATAGTTACTCGTATAAATAAATGCCCTCGATCGTATCTTTAAACGAGCCAATTGCAGTATCGTATTGCTTGATAAACATAAAACAAACTAAACATTAAATATCGAGCTGACGCATAATTAATATATTAATGAGATTTTCAATCGAATTCATTCGATTGACGTCCATTTGGTGAAAATACGCTCGTTTCCTGAATAAAAGAAACATTAGAAAAAAAATCATTCGACGTAAACATGTACGTAAATACGTACGCGTTAAAATGGAGTAGCAAAGTTTTAACGATAGATCGATCTATCAATCGTTCCTATGTTCATGGATACAATAACGGTGCGAAAGGTGCATAAATCAAACAGCATTACGACGCGTTGCGAACGGTATTACGGCAACCGTATTATAGCGGGTGTCCGTTATCAGTTTAGCACATGTCCAAGTGGCTGCTTTTATCGGCAACTATATTTAGCCGAAAGTATTGCTTAGTCTGAAAACACACGCTCTCTAGCTTACTGACGCTTACTGTGACTGACTGAATCGAAAAAGGAACAAACCTGCTGGATTAGACGAGTTACGCATTGGTCCATTCCTAACTTATTCGATTTTAATACTTAATTAATGAATTACAAGTGAAAATATATATATATAAATATTTCATTAACTTTTTGTATTATGAGTATAAATGTTATTTAATAATAAATATATGTAGATAAAAGAAGTGAGAGAAACGAAAGGTATCATGGTTCATGAATTGAAAAATTATGGGTTCATGAATGAATAAGAGAAATATTGAAAAAAAAAACTTAAATCTATCATTATATTTTTATTGCGACAGACTATATAATATTAATATATAAACAAGCTATTAATAAAAAATTAAAATATAATAATGAAGTCATTTCCAAAATCTTAAATTTGAATCATTTCCATTAACGAATTAGCTACTTTTGAAGGAGCTTCTTCTTATTGTCTAAATTGTTCTTCGAACAAATATTGAATACGTAATAAGTACTTTCTCCTATGTCAATATTTTATCGATTGAAATTACAATCTTTCTATTTTCAATTATGTATTATAGTATTATAATAATTTTAAGTCCCATAGGATTCAATGGATTCCTACGATTGATTCGTATCCGTTAAGGGGACTTAGCAAATTGGATAAATTAGAAATTTCCCGTTAGGATCGAGATGTTAAAGTGAAAGAGAGAGAGAGAGAGAGAGACGGAGGGGAATGGGTGGGGGAGAGGAGAAGAGAGATAGGATACCCGAGGCGGAACGAGTTCACGATGGTTAATGGACAGAGAGAAAATCTTTAGTCTGCAGAAAAAAGAAGATGTCCGTTCTCAGACGATAGGCTTAGAGACGAGGACATTCCAAATTGGGAATGTTGCGAGTAGTCGTGTATGTACGCAGCCTCAGGTTCGTTCAACGGTATCGCCAAGTCATTAATTTCTTACATTTATTGCACCGTCCGCATACGGTAAAAGACTTATCGCGCGAGCTACGCCAGCTTTTCGAATGCACTCGGTTGAAAAAATTAGTAGCACGTGGCGATACCGTTTTATCGCAACTTCTAACCTTCCTACTTCTAAAATAATGACGACTTTTTTAAGATAATCTCATCAAATTAATTAAACAATTAATGAGAATTTGATAAATCTATCTCTAACTCTACATTTTGCGTAGTATTTTGCGAGGGATTCGATCATTGTAAAAAGAAAAAAAGAAAAACGCGTCATTAAATCTTTAGAATATTTAAAAAAAAAAAATCTAATAATCGTCAAAATCTTCGGTTTATATACACTATTTTTAAAACTAAACAAAAAATTTGTAAATGTTAATGTTTTGAAGATTAATTGACAATATCAAATATATTATCAAAAGCTTTTTATTTCCGATATTGAAAAGGATTTATAAATTTTCGTCACGTATAGACTTTTACGTTGAAATCGGCCATTAGGCCGTTATTAATCATAGTTCGAGTATATATTCGATGTATAGAAGATCGGTGCAAGTTTATGATGCGTAGCAGCAGCGATGGTGGTACTTGCAGCAGCGTGGTGGCTTGCTGCTAACTGCCAGTGTTTATCGTCAAGCTAAATATAGTCCGGACTATTGCTTGGCCGAACGACAAGCCAAAGGAAAGAATAAAAAGAAGGAAGGAAGGAAGGAAGATGGAACGGGTCAGTAGCAATAGCAACAACGAACGCCATCGAGCAGTTGCGAAGCAATACCAGCAGCAACGAACCAAGAGCAACTCGTTCCCATGATACTCTGTTATTCCCTCTCCTCTTCTTCTACTTGTTAACCACGCACGCTCGTACAAGTACGAGAAAGAAAGAGGAAGTTGGAGGAGGATCACGAGTCCACGTTATTCTCGCGAGAATCCTTACTCTCTTGTACTTTGAACCTTTAAACATAACTACAACATTAGCTGTGTTAGAATTTACCTGTTGAACCTATTTTGGTCTCGATGGGAAAAACATTAAACTCTACGTGATTACTACTACTATTGCCATTTGTCGTCAAAGATCTTTCAATCCTTTTCCCAATAGATTTCAAAACTCAATCTGTTTAGTACAAATTTTATCTTCACAGTTATTTATGTTCTAATAATATTTAGAATCATTTTTTGATTTGTCTTCTACGAGATGTAAATATTTTTATACGATCACTAATTGAATTCAATTTTTAAGTAATTTCTCGTCAAATTTTCTCTCTCTCTCTCTCTCTTCTTTTTTATTTTATTTTATTTTTTTTTTTATTTCAAGATTTTCAATCCAATTATAATGTCATTTTATTCGTGTTGATTAGCTGTAAATGATTATGAGTTTTTACATGAAACTTATCGTGTCTATCGATATGACCAAGTTACTCTTTCAGTCGTTGCACGCAACCGAGATCAAGTTGTCGCGTTGATCGGCTAATCAAGAGAACAAAACTCTTCTTACATAACGATACTATAAACTAGTAACACCAAAGTTCTAGGAGAGTACATTGCTTCTCAACATTGTTAATTACAAATGATTCATTATCTATGACTCAACAATCCTTGTAATAATAGATTGTTATTATTCTGTTTAATTCCAACCATAATGTCGCGAACCAGGAAAAAAATTTAATTAAATGCTCGCTATACTCCTATGAATTTCAACGAACTTAAACGTCCATTGTAGAAACTATTTAAAGCATGTATAAAAAGAAATATTTTTATTGTTCGAGAGAAACGAAACGAATTAATGAATATAAAAAAAACCATGGAAATCGTAATTTCAATTTACAAATATAAATTTATAATTTAAACATTTAAACAATTTCTGATTGCAATAGTTAGTAATTTGTGGAATTAAAAACGTTGCCTTATGAATAATTATTTACCGTATATTAATTCATATAAAGAAAGATATAAAATATTTCAAGCTATTTTACATTGCATATTTGTTTTACGAATAATATTTTCAAAAATGTTTCTTCTAATATTTTAATATTATTGTAAAGAATAGTATTGTTTGAGAACAGTTTTCTAAAAATTAAAAATCTCCTTTAAATCTACAAAATATCAACAGTTTTAGTGAACGAAAGAGAATAATGCGAAAGGAAAAATAAAATAAAAAGATACAAGAAAATGTTGGTGGTATTTTTATTTATGGAGGCCGCGCGTAGCTGTTGTCATCGACGTTATCGATTCTCTCTCTCCCTCTCTCGAAATTGAATTTCTTAACTTAGGAATCGTAATTTGATTTACACGACTTTCCGAAAGTTGTTTCGTCACATTCAAGGATATACGCGCGTGCGCAACTCTATCGCTATTTGTCCGTCCCGCGACTATAAATAGACGCTGTTGATTTATGAATAAATGAAAGCACTGCCCTATCCGTGTGAAGGCACGCGTGCGATCGTGTGCTCGATCGTGCCTCCTCGTTTGCGTCGGACGCTTGTATATCTCTCTCTTTCTCTCTTTGGTTCTTATACTCGCTTCCTCTTTCCCTCTTTCCCTCTCTCTTTCTCTTCTCTATCATTCGTATCTATTCGTGTTATTTACGTGAAGAGATTGTTGTGCCGTATGTCGCTGCCAGATGTTCGAGCTCCGTACTCGCCTATCGAAACAACGAGTTATTCGATTTAAATATTCCCGCCTATTTATTTAAATATTTTAAATACATTTCTCTCTCTCTCTCTCTCTATCATCATCTCTCTCTCTATCTATCTATCTCTCTTTCTCTCTTCCCTTTTACTTTACTGATATAAAAACTGATGATTTTATTTTTGTTAAAATTTAAGTACAGTCAGATAAAAGTCAAGAATTCAAAAACACGCACATAAATCTTGTCTTTTTAATCTGATTTATTCTATTTCATTATTTTCCTTCATTTAAGCGCAATCGATTATATATTATTTTATAAATAGATATAACAAATATGTTGTTAAAATCGAACTACGCAAATTTTTAAAATAAACTTTGATAAGCGTGTTTTTTCTTTTCTTTTATTAAATAAAGATATATATTATATTGTGTATAACTATTATAAGTACTAACTTCTAAAAGTGTATAATAGATAAATAGATTATTGGAATGAAATACGCACTGATACACATTTGGTTAGATGAACACATATAGTAAATAATTAGATCAAATGTCAAAATTATGCAACAATCGTCGTAATACCGATAGAGATACACGAGAATAATAATAGTAAACTCACGATTATAAAAGAGAGAGAGAGAGAGAGAGAGAAAAGGATAGATTGTGTTCAATCGATCGAGATTAATTGGCAGGATCTGCGTTTAATCGTCGAACGCTCGGTAGTACTCTGTAATTTGAGTCACCGTGCTTCGAAAGAGAGAAGAGTAATTAATTCTTAGAAGCCAAATGGTTTATTGCATAATAAGAGAATTCATCGCGGGTACTTTTGCGAATTGCTACGATTACCTTGAATTTATTTTATATACAATGCATGTATGTATATATATTGCATTTCTGCTGTGTTGCGTCGGATACTCTAACGTTTCTCGTTTCGATCCTTAGCTGCCTTCAAAGAAATTCTATGATATTTATCTCGAATGAATATAAGAATACTAGTAAAATAAATAAAGGAGATCAGGCATGTGCACAAATTATTTATTCATATATTATACTTTGGAATAATAAACAAAATACGTATATTATACCTATATAATATACAATTTTTTATATAGATGAATGAAAAATACCATTAAAGGATGTAAAAAAAAACAGACAAATATATTGATAGATAAATATTAATTATTAATAATCACTGCAATGTAAAACATACACACATATACAATATATATATATTAAATATAATATTTAATTTTCTACGTAATAGTAAATAAAATATTATACTTGAAGGCGTACGAATATATAAATGCATGTGTATGTACGTACATACATAAGTACATATACCTATATCTATATTTACAAAAAAAAAGCGAGAGAGATGATAAAATTATAAAGAATGATAAAATTCAAATATTTTTGGGGTCACGACACGAAAGAGAATAAACATCCTGTTATCATCAGAATAGTCACGAGATGTTCGAACGATATTTTGTCACTTTCACCGAAACACCTGTCGCAGCCGGCGGCTATCGTCTCGTGTACACGTGCATCATATACATATACATACATGCGCGTAAATCCATATATATATATAATACGTGTACTACGAACAATGATCCCAAGGATGATAATGATCGAGACTCTGTCAGCGTGTCTCTTTGACAACGAAGACGAAGATGTAGCTCGTCGTCGATCATTTTCTTTCTCTTTCTTTCCTTCTTTATTTCTTAGAGCTCGAGCTACCACGAGCGTCCTTGAAGCGTGTCACAATCCAGCCGATGCCTTTTGATCGTGACCTTTGGCTCTTGTTGCAAGCCGACGGTTCTCAAAAGAAAGATCAACGACAACGGTTGCCATCGGCACTGCCAAAGAATTGAACGACCGAAGATCTAACTCTTATTTGTATGGATGTGTATATACCTACATATGTGTATACATATATATGTATGTATGTAAAAGAGAGATAGGCTGTTGGATTTAAATGTTCCTTTTCTTCGTTTATCGCGAGTTTATCGTGCTGTTTTATACTGCGACGCGACACAACCGACGTCTTTAAATTTTCCCTCCTTTCGGAGAACGCTAAAGGAAATTCTAATGAACGCTCGGGGAATATAAATAGAGCTACACGAGAATTCTAAAGAAGGTAGGTTGGTAAATACTTACGTACAACAATTTCATGAGAGTACACCGATATATATATATCGATTCAAACGATTTGTAAGTTCTCTTTTCTTCTTTTTTTAAATCATTTATCAATGTTTTTGATTGAAGAACGATTTATACAAAATGTTGACTGTGATCAACTTATAGGAGTAGATTTGTTATAAATTATAAGAAAATGTAAATGAAATTTCAAATAACCATTAACAATACAAATTATATCGAGAGAATATTAATTTAATATTTAATTATTATTTGAATAATTTTTAAGAAATGTAATACATGTCTTCTTTTTGCGTGGAACGTTCTATAAATCATAGAGAGAGCCAAAGAAAAATCCATTGACGATAGAAATTATGAAAAATCTCAATGAATATTGAAATCGTTGTAATTTTGAATCAATCGGCAAGTATACTTGTGATAAAAAAAATATGATTGATTATTATTATCGTCTTAAAATAATCGAAGTAATCAATCTCTAAGCAAGGACTTTTTTTTATTCAAAGGACGATTATACAAATGTTCTTTTACCTAGAAAGCAAACATTCAATGCATCGTTGAGCATTCTCTCGATAGCGGTTGCATACATAATAGCTCGCGAATCAAAGCCGTAAGCTGGTTAAAAATAGCAATGTTACGGTCGAGGACGCGAAATACGATTGTTTCGTTTTTATCCTCGCTATAATATGACGTAATTTTTGAAAAATCTCATAAACTTGGCAGTACCTGTTTTGTTAGACGAATCCTTGAAGAGAAAGAGAAGAAAAACAGTGAGCAGCAAAACCATGTCGAGAACGTCTCGTTAATTTTCGTTTGACACTTGGAAATATATAATTTATTCGACGTGGCTTATTTTCTCTTATTTTCTTTCTCTCTGTTTCTCTCTCTCTCTCTCTCTCTCTCTCTCTCTCTCAGAACGTCAAGTATATTTCGAAATTATTTGCAACACCTTACCATTGGACTTTACTGGTATATCTATATTTATTTCACTATTTTTCTTATTTTATTTAAGGCAAAAGAAATATATACAATAGAACGAAATATCAACAATGATATTCAGTCGAGGAATCGTAATTTTTCCCTATCAATTTTTACAGTTTTATTCATTAATTATTATAAATCATAATGTAAAAGACAAAGACTCACAATTCTTATTTATATTAATAACTTGTTTGTATTGGGCAGTAAAAAAATATATACTAAAATATATACAACTATCGTTTTCTATATACGTCAATTTATTATTCATTAATGATTGTTTAAATAAAACAACAAACTAAATATTAAAAGTTAAATGAATTCGCGTTACATTGGATGAAATTCAATTAGAAACTCGTCTATCCGAAAATGTTTTCATGGATATGAACGAAAACGAGATTGGAATCGTCAAAAAGCGACAAATTTATCTGGCCTTTTATTCAACAAGGTCCACGAACGTGAACAATCTCTCTCCGAACTCTAATAGCCACCATTAACGACCCTGACAACGTACTTGCCGATCCGTTCGCACGCTCGCGAATTCCAGGAAGCGATCGTTTCATTCCAACCATCAGGATCGGCTCCTTTCAACGATGCCATTATCGGTGTCCTCTCGAAGGAAACGTTTACGGGTTCTCCTCCTTTTCCTTTTCTCAACATTTTTCTCCTTTTATTTTGATTCCACCTTACACCAACAACGCAGGAAGCTGACCCTTCTGAATTTACCTGTATTTTGTACGCTCGTAGAATTCGATACGCCGATTAAATTGCTGCTAACTTTGATCTCGGGCAAGATCGGAACGAATCCTTGCGTATTTTCGAAGAAGAAATTGAGGTCGTTTTTTTTTCGATAAGAAGAAGACCCATTCAATCCTTCACAAGACTCGTAGGAGGAATCATCTTATTTTTCATCGCTCAGGGCTTGGATATTAAATGAATTTTTTCTTTTTCGGACGGATTCTTCCTTTCTTTTTTTTCTTTTTCTTTTTTTCTTCTTTAGAACCTCGCTCGCCAAAATCCTTTTTAATACTCAAAGAGTTAATTCGACGGAGCATACCCTTAGTGTAGGCATTTGACCGTATCAGGTTTCACTTGCTTTCCGGAAAAGAGAGAAGATTACTATGTCATAAGGATTCTTCGCGAAAACTGTAATTCGATATCTTTTTCAAAATATTCACAATCTTATTTGAGTTGAGTTGAATTGATTTTTAACTTTCACATATGTAATTATATTCTTATACTATAAATAATTAACTTTCTATGTGTAATATGTTTCTTTTTAGAAAATTTCTGATAAAGTGTATATATGTTATCTATCGAATATAAATAAATATTAAAAAGGAAATAATTAAAAAAATTATATAATTATATAATTTTTTATCTCTATAAGATCTACTAGAAAGTTACATTAATTATTGAATATGTTATAATTTTACTATTAGATGTATTTTAAAATTATTGACAATAAGCAAATAAAAGATTTGAATATTATATTCCATTCGGGACTTTCTATAAAAATCTTCTCCTGTTTGGGTTCAACTTCCGTTTCGTACGAGCAGGAAGGAAATCAACGGTGTCGAAAATATAACCGATATATACACACGATTTCGTAACATAATGTAACGAGTCACGATATTAAAAGCTAAACAACCATCTATCAAGCCTAAGAGATCGCTTATCTTCACTCTGAACGCATACTTCGGAGGTCATGGCATTGTAGTATCGCATTCACCAAGCCGGTATTCGATTCCACCGAGTTCACAATTCACGTTTCGCCGGTGTTTAACATTGCTAAATCGGTTCTACTTAACGATGACATTCATTCATTAAACTTATTCACGTTAATGTTACATTACAGTGTTTCACAAATTCACCCAATAAATCAATATACGATTACGTATAATATTAAATTATAATAGATTACAAATAATTTACTTATAAAATGATTTACAATTATAAATAATATATTCTTGATTAATATTAGGTCTACCGGAAAGTTCTATCCGTTTTTAAAATAGAACAAAATAATAAATTGAATAAACTTTATTGAATAATATAATTGTCATGATAATTTATGACTTATTGCCAACGTGATGACAATTTGTATATCCCATTTATAAAAAAATGCCTTATCCCTGAATTGAACCAGTGTTTCTCTGAACGGATAGTATATTCCGGTAGACCTAATAATTTCCAAAATTAATCTCATTTTACGAGTATCCCGAAATTTGCATGAATATTATAATATAATAATAAATAAATGAAATATAAAATACACACATATACGCAAGCGCATCATAGTTACATAATACGATACAATTTGATTCATATCGATACACGTATTTGCCTGAATAAAATCGAAATTGAGTCAATTAGTTTGAATTCATCTGTGCCTAAAATATAATCATAATAAGTAATAATCCATTAGCGAAGGATTTCGAAGATCAAAAGATTTTAACATCGATAGATCGTTGAATCGATCACGTGACGTATTAGAATCGATCTCCTCGCCTCCGCAAACGAGCAGTGAGATTCCTCGATTGTTTTTCGAACGGTCGTGGAGACGCGTTGCACAACTCAAAGACGAAGACGACTGGGACGTGAGAGAGTATAGATAAAGGGAGTGCACGAATGAAAGAGAGAGAGAGAGAGAGAGAGAGAGAGAGAGAGAGAAGAGAGAAACCCGTCCGTTGTGTGTAGCACGTTGGAGATCTCGACTCTCGAGCTCCCTCAAGGTGGTCTCGTCTAAATATAGCCGAGTGGAGCTCAGAATAACACCACGTCGAGCCGGCAATGACCAAAGCCCACCTCACCTCGTCGACGAACAAGGATAAACCTACCAAGCGGGTCACTTTCATATACTTCGACCGATCTCCAAAATCGCACAACAAACAAACGCGATACAAGTTATGAAAACGATCGATCGATCGATCTTTCACATCATTCACGATATCGAAAATATTCGACTTTTTTATTATTTATGAAATAATTCAATTAGGCTTCTTGGATGATTGAACAATCCAAATAAAATTGTATCATAAGAAGTAAGATCTAAGATTAAATTACCTTTTTTTCTAATTATATAATAATTTAATAATATCATTAATTTATCTGTATATAATTATCGAATTGATTTTTGAATTTACGTAATAAATAGTAAGACCATAAAATCACTTTTTTCTAACTATATAATAATTTAATAATATCATTAATTTATCTGTATATAATTATCGAATTGGTTTTTGAATTTACGTAATAAATAATAAGACCATAAAATCACACATTTTTCTAATTAAGTATAAATTAGAACAAGAGTGACGTTTTAAAACGTCATTCTCATATCAAAGATTAACGAGAAAATCATTGATTATCAAATAAATCAAACAAACCCGTATTTATACATTCCGCATATGATATATAACAGCATATAAATCTTTATATATTTGTGATGATATTTCTTTCGCCAAAAGAGCAGCGTCAAAATCAATTGGAAACTGAGCGCGTTGTTTTACGTGCCGATTACAATGATTTCACCGTCATGGCGATATGCGTCGCGTCGCGTCGCGTCGTGTCGTGTCGTGTCAATTTATTTCTCGTATAGCGTTAGATCCGAGAGCACCGGCTGCAATTCTGCGTTCCTACTTTTAACATATAATCATTCACTTTATCGTTTTGCAGAACCAGATTGTTACGGTTCGCAAGATTTTCTCGATCCTCGATCTGAAAGTTACTGTCATCGCGATGAATCGAGGAAGCGAAAGTTCGCCATACCATTAGAAAAGTGATAGATTGAGGAGGATAGAATATTTATCAAGCCAGGAATGTTATTACATAAAAAGTAACAAAATTCTAATCAAATATATGATGTATTACGTTTATTAGTCGATTCCGATCCGTTTTATTTATTTAAATCTTTTTTATATAATAATACCGATAATTATGATAGTGGATTGAAAATTAAAAAGAAAATGAATTTTATGATTTATTTTATATTAAAAATTATTTGTATATTTTACAAACTAAATTTTTATAATATTTATGATCCATCTACCTATCTACCTATCCATATATACAATATATAAATTTGAAATTTAATGACATTACGATAAAGTACAAAATTGTTAGAAATATGATAGATAAGGATAGAAAAAAATATAAGTAAGAAATGAGATGTTTCTTATATACACATTTTATGTATATATATATATATGTGTAGATTATTGAAGAAGAACTGACCCTCAGTTGTCACGTTTAATTTATATGTTAATGAGCGGCATGTCACATTTCAGGCGGTACGAAGAGCAACTCGCGGCACAGCCGCCACTGCCACCCGTTCGTTCGCTCTCCCGTTCATTCCACTCTCCTCTTACCCTCCATCCTTGCAAGCCGCGAGTTTATATTTAACTCGCGCCACACACCATGGTACCAGGCGCAGCCCACTTTGCTCCACTCCGCTCTCTTTCTATCTCTTTCTCTCCCACGAGTGCATTCGACTTGCTTCTGGCCGCTCCTCTCTCTCTCTCTCTCTCTCTTTCTCTCTCTTACTCTTTCTCTTTTTCTATCTTCCCGTCTTCTCCGTCTGCTGCATTTTGTTTTTCTTCCTCTCTCTTTTTGTCTATCTTTCTTCCTTTCTCTTTATTTGTCTTTCTCTATGATTGCACTGCACTCCACTTTGCACTTTATACGTTTTAAGAGATACGATTAAAATTCTCTAAAACATTTTCCCTAATTTTTAATGTTTCTTATCTTTCATTATCTTTTAATCAAACTCAACGAATTCCACGATTATTATTTGCTCTCCGTCGAGCTGGTTATTATTTATATTTACTTACCCGAACAAGGTCGGGAACCACACCAATCAATCGGTGTTTATGATTCTATCAATTTAAAGCGATATTCCTTTTTGTAAAACGGTTTTACAATTAGTGGCAGGGATTTTTTAAAATCCGTGTCGAATTTTTGTGCCATGCATTTTTGTGCCAAGCGCTTTGTCCATTTATCTGCGAGTAATGCTGATCGTCGCGATCGCGCTGCCCTTTTTTTCGTCGAAATATGCTGCTCGATGCGCTCGCGCTTCGTGTTATCAGTCATATCAGAAGCGTTACACTAAACATTCAAAACTACATTCGGAACCGAGCGCGTTGCGAATTGACGATCGTGACCAAACATCGCAGCACATTTTCACCCTATGGTATTTACACGAACAGCGCGATTACGCTGCGTGACGCTAAAACAGCTAATTAAAGTCAATTTTAATTAATAAATTTTATCCGAGACCTCTCTCTCTCTCTCTCTCTCTCTCTCTTGCCGATATCGCGAATTTTCACTTTATTCGTTTTTCTATACTTTTCTTTCTGATTATTTTTTTTAAACATTTGTTTATTTTATATTTCTTACTTATTGTTAAATTTCTCTCAATACTTAATATATAAAATAATTAAATACAATGAAGTAGCGAGTCGATTTATATAAATATATTTAAAAAAAAAAGAAGTAAAAATTGTTCACGTCATTCATAAATTTGATTTAAGATAAGATCTACAAATCGATTTATTATTACAGAAATGTTCGGACTACAAAGCTTCGAAAGTGAACACCTTTGCAAGAACGGAGCCTCCAGATACACAAGTTACGAAGTCGGTGATAGCTCTTCTACTTCATTATGGTTGGAACAAATTCACGATTATAACGGAAATCGCCTGGTCGACGGTAGCTCGTTCACTCGAGGAACAGGCGACGAAGCACAATCTGACGGTGAATCACTACAGGACCGTCGAGGATCGTCATACTTGTTGCGAAGAGAGGTTACCGTGTTGTCAAGTCAGCGTATGGTTTCAACTTATACAGGAGACCAAAAATATGACGAGAAGTCAGTCTACATTTTTTTTTATCTTCACATTTTAATGATCCTATAATTTGTTCTTATCTCATATTTTTTTCTCATATTATTTATATATTTATATATATTCTCATATTCATTTTGTTTTAACGTTTCATAAAAATTCAAAAGTTCCAAATTCGATAACTCGATTACCTACGAAAGAATTGAGGCATCGATAAAATCATTCAACGAAAATTTTCATTTTGATTGTTTCAGTATACATTTTTCTTGGTACCGCAATGTCTTTAATAGATATGATGAATTCGATGTTGAATCAAAGGTTACTGGACAACGGGGAATACATGGTCATACATGTGGATATGATGACATATTCACAACGAGAAGCACAAAAGTACTTATGGAGTTAGTATGCCTGTTATCCAAGCGACCTTCTTCAAAATTAAACCTTCAAGTGATAAATTATGTTTCGGACAAAAATAAAATCGTTAAATCGCGTAGAAATACGTTAATAACGAATTAGATTGTTATCATAATTAATATGTCTTGATTTAAATCTTTTCAGAACCGGAACATTTAGACAGTGTGGAAAATTGTCTCGAACCGAAAGACTTTTTAAAGAAGGCAAGATCGCTCATGGTTGTTGCTTCCACACCACCCACTCAAAATTACGAGGAATTTACAAAAAAAGTCCGAGACTACAGCGAAAAGGAACCGTTCAACTTTGTTATTCCAGAACTTCTGAAAAAATATGAAAAGGTATTATTATAATAGGAATAACGATCGTTAGGACAAGGAAATAACAGCGAGGAGATTCTTTTATCTAAAAAAAATTTGGATTTATTTTCTTTTATAGTATGTCTCCATTCATGCGGCGTATCTTTACGATTCGGTGAAATTGTATGCTAGAGCATTGGATCAACTTATACGAGATCAACCGGAACATACTCTACAGGAAATCGCTAGTAACGGAACGCAAATAATAGAGACGATCATCAAAAATCACACTTATCAAAGTAAGTACGTATGATTTGATAATCGAGACTCCAATACTCTATTTTCTTTTTTCTTCTCGTTCAATTGGATCTACAAAATTTTCTCTATTTTTGAAGTTTTCTTTGTGTTTTTGCAATATGTATTATATATTTATACTTATAATTGTAATCGCCTGTAGGTGTCAGCGGAGCGACTATAAAATTGGACAAGTTCGGGGATTCGGAGGGAAATTTTTCGGTGCTAGCTCTGAAGAAGGATCCTTTCCGTTTCAACAATTTTTCCTGCGATTATCAAATGAAACCTGTAGGACAGTTTCAACAGGGTGAAACTCTAGTGAGTGAGTTTAACAGCACTCGTGCGAATCATTCTTTTACATATAGGAATAATGAAGGAAATCTAAAATATTGAAATATTGATACAAAAGAATTATTTTAACAAATCATTTTCTTTCTCTCCCTTTTCCTTACCCCTCTCTTTTTCTGTTGCTTCCTTCCTATATTTAACGAATATTAAAGTATATTTCTCTCGCAGTTATACAGACCATCAGAGTCTATGGATTGGCCAGGTAAAATAAACCGGAAGCCGAGCCTGGTTGTGGTTTTCTTAACGAGCACTGTCCCAAAGATGATACTCACATGCGTAGTATCGTTGTTGCCGGGGTCCTCGGTGTTATATTATTTTGCTCCGCTGTGATTACAATAAGCATCTACAGAAGGTGGAAAATCGAACAAGAGATCGAAGGTTTGCTCTGGAAGATTAACCCAGAGGAGATACGTGGCTATCCTCGTCTCGACAATATGATGTCGTCCCCTAGTAAGGTCAGTGATCTTGAATTTATTTTACCATTTTATTTCTTTCAAAAATCCTAATAATTTTTATGAGAATGTATTGTCCTCACTTGAAGCCCACGTGTGCGCCTTCTGTATTGCGTAGTACTTTCTTTTTTTTAGAGATATCTTAATCTCTTAGGTGCATAAAAATACTTTATGTTAAAATCATGATGGACTTCGCTATGAAAAGGCCGTAAAATAAGAAAGGAATACGTCATTTCTATTTTAAGCTTTCCAACAAAGCATGTAATCTTCGAAAGTTTATCCAAGCTTAGCAGTAACAAGAGATAATTTCCAAAACGGTAGTTACAAGAAATAGTCGTCTAAACAAAATCAAACAACTATTATGTGTAATACCTATCTTTTACATATCTCTTTTAATCATATAAAATATTGTTACTTCATGGGAAAAGTTGTCGTGCATTTTATGTAAATATTTCAACGGACAATACAGATACGCTCACGATTGATAGGAAAGCATTCTTTTCTTTTTCGGGCACGGTTTTTTCAAAAAAATGACTACATTTCCTTTCCTATATTCATTAAGTATCATGCATTCATCCTAAAAGATAATTCGTCGAAACGGTCAAAATCTTTTGTATTCAATCTATTGAGTTGGCAACTAAGTGATTGCGGATTTTAAATAAGAAATAAAATTCAAAATTTTTGCTGAAAAATATAACTTTATTCAATTAGGTACTGTGTCCGTTTTTGTCGATGACCTTTTGCCTTCGTTCAAGCAGTGTCATAATTCCATATTTATAAAATTTCTGATCTTTGACAAAGTCCGCAATCACTTAGTTATAACCTAATATATAATAGTTGTTTATATATATTTTATTTTTGTATAATTAAATATTTATTAATCATTTTATACTAGGTTAGACTTTTGAAGAAATAATATTCTTGCGTAGAAGAATTTATTCTTACGAAACAATTCCTCCATATTATCTGATTCTTAGATCAGAAAACGCGACACGGAATCTCTCCTACTTTATTTCATTATATTTATGTTTTTTTACAGTTAAGTTTAGCTAGTGGAATGTCTTACGAATCGAGATGTGGTGGTCAAGTATTCGCACAAACTGGGCATTATCACGGCGTAGTGGTGCGAATAAAGGAATTGAAATTTTCGAAGAAGAAGGATACATCGCGTGATGTCATGAAGGAGATGCGTATTCTTCGTGATATCAGACACGATAATCTGAACTCATTTATCGGTGCGTGTGTAGAACCGATGAGGATCTTGCTAATTACCGATTATTGTGCCAAAGGAAGTCTTTATGTAAGTTTATTCAATATACAGCTTATTTAACCTTGATAATCATTTAATCGTCATTATTTCAAACTTTTGTAGGACATCATTGAAAATGAAGATATAAAATTAGATGATATGTTCATTGCGTCGTTAGTTCATGATCTCATTAAGGTAAGTGATCACTTTGATGGCCAGCGTTCTGTTAGTTCTGTGCTACGCTATCGTAGAGTGATTTTAGAAATGATTTCTGTCGTGCAGGGTATGCTTTATATTCACGAAACATCAGTGTTATTCTGTCACGGTAATCTAAAATCTTCTAATTGCGTGGTTACTTCACGTTGGGTACTCCAAGTTTCTGATTTTGGTTTACACGATATGCGTCATTGTGCCGAGTCTGACAGCATTGGAGAACATCAGTATTTTCGAAGTAAGTTTCATACAAAAATGACAAGTTTTATTCGACGAAAAAGATTATTTAACGTTTAATTATTTCAGACCTATTTTGGAAAGCCCCTGAGTTGATGAGGGATCCTAATGCACCGATCAGAGGCACTCAGGAAGGAGATATTTACTCTTTTGCTATTATATTATTTGAAATAATTGGACGAAAAGGACCGTATGGAGGTGTTAATTTGGAACCCAAAGGTAACTATCACGATATTATAAAGAGATTTGAAACTGTAGTGATAGTCTTTTGTTAATCGGCATTTGCCAAAAGGTATAGCTGCAGAAAAAATAAATATGAAACGTTAACAAATTGACAGAAATCATAGAGCGAGTGAAAAGGTTCCCAGAAGATGGTGAACCACCGTTTAGACCTAACATAGAGATACTGTCCGAGTCTGAGGCAGATTGTGCTGAATATATCGTTAGTACTATAACCGACTGTTGGGCGGAATGTCCAGAACTTAGGCCAAACTTCAAAACAATAAGGACAAGATTAAAGAAAATGAAAGATGGTCGGCATCGTAATATAATGGACCAAATGATGGATATGATGGAGAAATATGCGAACAATCTCGAAGATCTAGTCCATGAACGTACGCGTTTACTTTATGAGGAGAAACAAAAAACTGAAGATCTGCTACATAGAATGTTACCTGAGTAAGTTTAATTTACGATCTTTTTTAATAAAAAATATATTTATATAATACTAGACGGTCTAATAACTATTACTAATATTTCCATTATTTTTAGTTTTATGAAAAAATACTCGCGTAAGATTATTTCAAGTGGCATTCGTAATCGGATGTTAAAAAGAATTGTTTTTTAAAGATTTATTGGTATTTATTGGTATTTTTTTAAACAGAACCTTAACATATGTTTTGAGTAAATTGATTTTGAATTAAAGAAAATGAAGTACAAAGTAGAAAAATATTAAATTCTCATAGCACTTTGAACCAATGTCTGGTAATTCATGTAAATGAAGCCATATCGATTTGTTTTTTATGTAAATTAGAAAACAATTACAAACGAAAAAAATGAATAATGCAAGGTGAATTGCATATTCACGAATTTATTTTTATCCCAAGCGCAATAATCCACGTGTATGCATTTGCACTTGTGATAAAAATATAATCGCGATGTGTAATCCTTTTTGAATTGTATTTTTTTTCTTTTAACATTAATAATTCAATTAATTGAAATTTCTAATTTCAACTGAAAAAATAGATACGGCTTTTGCATTTGCATGAATTACCAGACATTATTTCGAAATTCTATTGAGAACTTATCATAATATATTTTGAGAAATACCGACAGGCTTGAAATCTCAAAAAAATAATCTCAAGAACAAATTCTTTTCACTATCAAATGAAATAGTGTGACTTTATTTTGAGTATTTTTCTATATAATAAAAAATAATAGAGATATTAGGAGCAATAATAATTATTGGATCACTTGATATATAATTATTTTTATCATTATCAATGGATAACATTGTTCATAAACTTTTTGTTTAATTTTATACAGACCAGTTGCCAATTGTTTAACGAATGGTATAGGAGTAGAACCTGAAGCATTCGATTTGGTAACCATATATTTCAGCGACATTGTTGGTTTCACAGCGATGTCAGCAGAAAGTACACCTTTCCAAGTATGTTTAAGATAATTAAATTCTTGTTAATTTAACCTTATATCATTATTAGCAAACTTTATATAATTTTTTTAGGTTGTAAACTTTCTCAACGACTTGTATACTCTATTCGACCGCATAATCAAAGGATATGATGTGTACAAAGTTGAAACTATAGGAGATGCTTACATGGTTGTGAGTACAATATACTAGGATATTAAATTTATCAATGAATATATCTTTCTTTCATGATTTATTATTTTTAATTAGGTGTCAGGACTACCAATAAAAAATGGAAACAGGCATGCCGGAGAAATAGCATCTATGTCTTTGGAATTACTTAATGCCGTCAAACATCACACGATAGCTCACCGTCCTCAGGAAACTCTTAAACTTCGTATTGGAATTCACACGGGTAAAATAAAATACATAACGAATAATATATAAGAACCTTACATTGAAACTAATATAAATTAAATAATATAAAACGTATTTTACAAACAAATGCACACAGGCCCTGTAGTCGCAGGTGTAGTAGGATTAACAATGCCTAGATATTGTTTATTTGGTGACACTGTGAATACTGCATCAAGAATGGAATCAAACGGTGAACCATTACGTATTCATATTAGTAGTCAATGCAAAGATGCTTTGGATAAAATAGGTGGTTACATTATCGAGGAACGTGGTTTAGTAAATATGAAAGGAAAGGGCGAAGTGAAAACTTATTGGCTTACAGGAGCCACAGAAAAAGCTATTCAAAAAAGAGAGGTATAAAAAGAATTCATTTATAATTATTATCTTATATTGTTTAATTAATTATTTATGATAATATATCCGTAACTTTGTACTAGAAAGTTTATTATTTATAGGTGGACGTTGGTGATCTTCCGCCACTTTTCTGCAGACCAAGAAGGAGCCCAAAATTTAATCCTGATTCACGTCAGGCATCATTATTAGCTGTTTTAGGTGCTGGTAGTCGAAGACAATCTAGCGTGCCACGTCCAACTGCTGACGATTCGTCTTCACAATGTGGTGGTGGATCGAGTCCAATACCAAAATCACTTCTTACTCGAAAATTGGAACGATCTCCACTTTGTTTATCGGATAGCATATCCAAGAGTACATTGGAAAATGTTCCTCTTCAAGAAGAAACTGAAAATCGTGCTGTTAACATCAAGCTCGCTCTCGACGATTTTTTCACAGATGCTAAACCAAAATTGCTGGGGAATGAAAGAGTTTTATCGATAATTGCATCTTCCTCAACAACTAGCGACTATCCATCTCAAACAGTTATCAGGGAATCTCGTTCGCTAGATCCATTTCCATTCGACACTGATACAAAAAGATTCGAACAGGAAAATTTTTGTTGGAAGGAACTGAAAAAGAGTTTTCGATCGTTGGAAAATTGTGACAAGTGTCCACGGACCAACTTGAAAACCGATCTTACTGGTAAAGTGTTGAACAATAATTATCCGAATGGCAATATGATAATCATACCTCACGTCAATATAACGTCAAATGATGTAGAGACTCCTCTACTAATGGGGGACGAGAGTGGTTGTATAGGAGAAATAGTGCAGGGGAAACGTTGGCGCTCTTTGGATGAAGTGACACCTGATCCTAGTAAGAAAAATGTGCCCGACAAAAAGTCTTCAGCACGAAATTCGATAAAAAGCTGGCTGGTTAGTCTGTTTAACAGTAATGGAATACCAAACAGTGATGTTTCTTTAAGAAAGGGTGTTATTGCTGGATATGATTTACAGTCAGAACATGAGAGTATAGTTTGAATGAATTGTTTTTATTATCCTTACTACGCTTTTCTCCTTTTTAAGAGGAAACAAATTTATTATGACGTAATAGAAGAATCTTGTATATCGAGAACGAAAGTGTATAATGTATATTTATGTTTATGAGTCATAAGCATGATTAATTGTTGCCATGTTTTTTTTAGATTATGTACGTGGAATTTATATATATATACATATATATGTATGCATGTATATATATATATATATATATACATATATGTGTGTGTGAAAGTTACCGACAGTGTATATTTTTATTACCTAGATATTTTATAATTCGTACTAAACTGTGCGTCAGCGTCGATGCCGAAAGTGACTTATGTAGTGCAGGACTGTTGCCTTGCCTGTTAAAATTTTTAATCTGAGTACGCAATAAGGACAAGAAACTATTTTATAAATATCATTCTAACCAAAGTATAAAGAAGCGCAAGATCATTCTGATCTCTTATGAGTTAGCGTATTAAAACTTCTCGCATAGAAGAAAACAGGCTAACGCAGCTGGAGTATACATACGTCTTCCACATACATCGTTCAATTTGCTCCATGCTCATGTTTAAAGTATGTACATATGGTGTATGTACATAAATTACCTGCATATGTATACATGTACATATATATGTATATGTATATATATATATCTGTGTACACACTCGTTTATATCTATATGTATCTATAATTTTAAACTTGTTCACTAAAGGAAGCAAATTATCTGTATGGCTGTGAAAAGTGAACTAGATTGTACCTAAGGTGCTTAGTAATATATGATGTTGTTAAATGTACATAACTAAACAATAATATATCGATGCAAAAAAAATGTGAATTAAAAAGAATTTCTACCCTACATAAAAATGTAAACCAACATCAATAGGGAAAATGTGTCATAATAGAAAATATATATCCTTGTATAAAAATAGATTAAAAACTTGAAACTTTTGAAATAATGCACGCTTATGTTTTTTTTATAAATAACAGCAAGATATTCTTTATTTATTTTAATATTTTACTTTTTTAAGAGATACATTAATATCGAATCTTATAAATTTGGTATGTATTTACATAAATTATATAGAATTTTAGGTCTAACAGTTACAACCATAAATTAAAATTTTTACTACCGTCACAGATATTTTATTGTATTATTCGTGACCAGCATAGAATTTACCCAAGAAATCTTTTGGTTTTGGATTAAATGTGTCTTTAAAGTGATTTAAAAGATTTCCTATAGGTTTCCATCGAGTTACTATCTCCTGCAATTCCATTTGACCCTAATAAAATAATGTATTATATCCTGTTAATTAAAATAGTCGTAAAGGGCTAAGATTATTAAATTATTTATTTGTTTCAATCAAAAATTTCTCTTATTAGGTATCGCATTCTTAAATATTAATAAAGAAATAAAAACTTAAATACTTAAATATTAAAAATTAAATGTGAAATAATATGAATAAAAGAAAGTATAATTAATTATTATTACCTTGATTATAAGTAAGTCAATTACTCTTACATCTGTCACATACTTATTCCGTAGAAATTCTGAGCGTACTTTTTCTAAACATTGCTTCTGTGTATATGGTATGTCATATTCATGAACTGTAATATAAATAAAAATTTGCAGGATAAATATTTGTTATAAGTGCTTATGTATATATATAGAGAGAGAGAGAGAGAAAAAAAGCATTATATATATAGATTTGTTATTGTGTGTATGCTTACATAAGAGATTATTTGAATAACTAATATTATTTTTCTAAATTTCATAATGTTTAAAAGAAAAGCTATTCACATTGATCTTAATATAATCGAAATGAATACATAATTTTATTTCGAATTATGTTAATTATTCTTTTATGGTTAAATAGGAATTTTTAGGTTAAGTAGCAAAGTTGTAACTTAAATAAAAATATGAATTTGTAGCGAAAAATATTTTTCCACATACGCATAATAGGTACTTGTCTGCACCAAGCTTTATAAAGTGCTAAAACTCTTCTACGTGCTTCAACATGATTAGTAGACAAAAGAGGTCGAACACTACGAGTAGCTCGTATAACCGTGGGCGAAGCCATCTTGGACACTATGCAGTATTCGAATATACACCTACTACTCTAATTTCAAAACCATACAGTTACTAAAATGATGCTCATCAAACGTCGAATGAATTATTTATAAAATCATTTTGTTTAAACTAATTTATCACGTCTTTTTTAAAATGTTTTATAGAAATAAACAATGTATTCGTAATAAGAAACATAAGAGTAAACTTGAAAAAGTGATTAAGTTTACATAGTTACATAGATGTCATTTCATGTAATATATACATTAAGCAACATACATTAAAAATCTATTGTTTATTATTCCGATTAGATATAGAACATTTAAACATTAATTTTATATTAAATTAAACCATTAATTTTACATTAAGTATATACTTTGTATAGTTCATGGTACAATCGATCTGCGCATGCGCATCAATTGACATATTTCGCTTTTCGTTAGAGCGCACTTAGCATTATTATAGTCTTTCAAGGCGCTCTGTTCGTTTTGCAAGAGAACGATTTCAATTGAATATTATAGGTTTTTTTATATATATTTATTTTGATTTAAAAGTATGTATAATATTTATAAAACATAAGACTTTAGTATTTTTATTCCTTCAATCTGTTATAATTGTTTCATTCTTAATAATTTATGACGTAAAAATATTATACTTTTCATTTCTTTATAATTTCAATTTATATTGATTTATATTTGTATAATTGTATTATATAATGCAAATACTGTTGAATAATTTAAGTGCATTGTATAGATTTAATTTTGAAAATTTTATTAACACTAAATGTATCAATACTGTTTATGTATACTTATTTCTACCACAGCGGATCAAATGATCATTCTTCAAAAATTCATATATTTTATGATTTATGTATAGCAAAAAATATACTATCTATGCAATAAGAATTCTTGACTCACTAAATACCATAATAATTTATAAGAAATGTTGCCAAAAATTTTGTAATCAGTCATTTGACCAGTCATGGTAAGTTTAGTGTTAAGCAGCATTTGAAATAATTAAAGTAATCGGTATTATTCGAAATAATTTTCTAAACAATATTTTAAATCAGAAAAATTTTATTTACTTTATTATATGTATATATATTTGAGAAATTAATGTCATAAGGAACAAGTACAACACTTAAGGTGTAAGTAAAATATATTTTATTAACAATATGCCATCAGTCGAAAAGGGGCAACTGCTTCTATAATTTACTTATGCGTAAAACAAAGTAGCACAGTGGTTCCAATATCAACGATTACTGGTAAGCTTTTTGCTATCTTAAACTTGTAGTAAAACTTACTAAGTACTTCAGTTACGTAATTGTGTATTAGGATCAGTTAGAGGAACATATGAAACTTGCATTAATTTTTGTTTTGTAACAGATCCATCCGCTTTCTTATCCACTTGTAGTAAATCTTGAAATTTTTGGAAACCTTCAATGGCAACTACAGGACAGATAAGTCGACCTCCAGGAGCTAGCTGATCTACCAACTATATATACACAAAATTGTAATAATTGAATATGTAAAATGTAGAAATATTTTTCTTTTTTTCATACCTTTTGCGGAAGGGTTTCAGCTGCAGCTCCTACATGAATAGCATTGTAAGGCCCATCAGCGGTATGTCCCAATCTGCCATCTCCCACTAGTCGCATTCACAATGATCTGTCGTTAGTCTCCAGTCTATCTTTTATGATTACAGCAAAGTCACACAGTTGATGGACAGAGATCCGTTTGATTCTTCGTGGTAATACCTACTCCACGTGGATAGATTACGAGGTTTTCGCATTTTAACTAGATTTTTGTTATTTATTAGATCTTTGACTTTCTAAAGATATACGTATAATGATGGTAGTAAAAAATTCAAACTAGTACAAAAGGGATGCCATTTAGTTTTCGGTATTTAAAATCATAATCATAATCAAAGAATGTCTTTTTCTTTTCCACGTAGTAGAGTAAATTAAATATATTAGAATACTCCGATAACCTTACCAACAAATATGAGACGGCCATCTTTGAGAAAATGAGGGCAGTCCTCCCGTACATTTCTTGTAGAAACTTCTATTAGTTCAGGAATATGCTCGATACCGACGACTCGTCCACGGGGACCAACCATAAAAGCCATGCAAGCTGATAAATAACCGGAACCTGAACCAACATCCAATGCCTTAGCACCATCAAACAGCTGATCGGAGAGAATCGACAATGCATAGGCATGCTAAAACAATACAATCAAATAAAAGCGTTCATTAATAAATGAGGTATTTTGTATAAAATATATATAGTCGTGCTTGGAAAATCTCAAATAGCGATATCTATTTAACAAGCAATAAAGAGAATGATAATAGGGTTCAATTGATGCCCCTTTGATGAAATGTCACTATACTTCTCTTATTTTTAATGTTAACTTCACAAACTTTAGATTATTATAATTCAAATGAATCTTGAAATAATAGATTCAGCAAAACAATTTCAGTTATTGTATTTATTAAAGTTTGATAAAACTTTACGTACTTAGTCCTGGCAATTGTCTTACTCTCAAAATGTAAATAACAAGTGGGAAGGCAATTATGAATATCAATACAATAACATTGCTTTATCTACTTATTGCCACAGAATACTTAATATGGACTGTTTACAACTTTATACACATTAATATCATCTTGATCAAGTATATAACATCAATATGATTTCAGTAATATCGTAATCTATGACTCATTAAATTGACAAAAGAAAAAACAATTTACTTACCATATGTGGAGCACTGATTGTAACGTTGTAACCAATTTTTCTAGGTCGATCAAGATAAGGATCTGCTTCATGACAATATCTTGCTCTGTCTACTGCAAGCATAGCAGCTTCTGCTCTGGCTGTTGTTAGAATACCAGTTTCTACAAACATAATTGAATTTAATATAATTTTCTTACTAACTATTAACACATTACATTACCTTTCAACTTGATCACCATCTCTTGATTTGTTACACCATTGCAATGCCATGCCATGCTCCACAAATGTTGCAATGCTCACTGTATATGTATAAGTATATAATATCAATTTTCTGTTAACAAAGAAAAATTAATATATTAGAAAAAGTTGAAATATCGTTAAAATAATTATAAAATACACTTTAGTAACATTATTCGAACGTCTTTGTTAAACAAAGAAATCGTAACCTAACAATTATCGTACAAAATAGATCTCTTCAATTTGGCACAAATTTCTCTAACAGATAGAATGTGTTAATTTAAACAAAATAGGAATAATTAAAGCTCGATGAAATTTGATTAGAAATCGAAAATTTATTCTTGATAATTATTAACGTACCTTCAACAATTACAACCGTTTCTTGACAGTTGGCGACCTTTAGGGTGTGTTGTGTGTCATGAATGGAAACTAGTAGAATGGAAGGGGGATGAGAAGATCAGCTGATTAGGATTGCTTGGTATCGATTTGGGCCGGGCACGATGCGACACACACGTTTTGACGTTTTGATACGTTTCTTTACTTTGCTCTTCCTCGGCGAATAATTTTTTGATCAATTTCATAATTATTCGCGAAAGTGTGTCCGGAAGTCGAATTAGGAGATTTGACGACACCATACTCTCTCTTTAGTTTTCTTCCGGGAGTTTATTTATCAAAAATTTGTAATACAGTGGAACAAAAAAAATGATTATTTGTGATAATTTGGGAATATTTCTATGGTATCTTAATATATAAAAATTCTTTTCGATAATTTTGTCGAATAAGTATTTTTCTTAATTTCCCTTTTGTCATTTAATGATTTTTATTTATTGAGTAGGTGGCGTATGTCATTAAAAATTGTTAAATATATTTGGTAAACCGTTCTAATCGATATAAACAATTTAAGAAATTTGAAACTCCCGCGTAATCCATAGAATACGCGAATCGTGTATTGTGAATCGTGCCAGTAATTGGAAATTTTATCGAAACATTACATTCTCTTATACATATTTCCATTCGTTAAAATAAGCTGTTTCCGAGTCGTAAATAATCTTTGTAGAGTAACTCGTAAATTAAACTTTTTCTAGGATACCATGGAATGGTTCAACGATAAATCATCGACAAATTTCATTGTTGGATATTGAAACGAATTGATTTAAAACAAGCCCCCGTGAAATCCTTCGTGTTTGTATTTTATGATTGCAGTACGATCGAGGATATTTGAAAATGTTTAAAAATGAAAAAGAAAAAGTAAAAACGAAAAAAGAAAAGAGAAAAGAAAGAATGAAAAATGAAACATAATTTAAAATATGATTTAACAAAAATATCTTGCAAGATATTTGCCAAACGTGAAATACGTTTTATCTAAAAGATAACGAATATTTGCCATCGTGTCATTTTAAGTATGCTTTGCAATTAGAATATTTTTATTTTGAATTTTACATCACTGATACAGGTTTTTTTAAATATATTAAAGTAACGACTTAGCGGATAGTATAAATACAGATGCGTCCTTTCCTTAAATTTCATTATCAGATAATAATCGTATCATCAATGAAGTGAAGATTAATTTTCTAATTAATGTAGATATTTATTGCAAATTATTTCATTAAATGTCCTATACTTGCATCATAAATTATTAAAAATATAATATACACAGAAATGATAATTACATTTGAATAATATGATACAATTAAAATTATAATTAAATCATCACATTTAAAACTACATAATATTTATTTGATATATTTTAATTTAGTTATATCTTATTTATTTTAAAAATAAAATATTTAATATTTTATTATATAATATTTAATATTTTATTTATATTTTTATTTTTATAATTATTTTAAAAATAAATTAGATGGAAACGATAAAAGTTCATTCGTTACATTAAAGAATAATCATTCGAATCTTGTGTTAAATATTAAGAAACTATCGTCCTTTTTCAAGATTCCTGTTATTATAGAGCAACTTTCTTTATTTTTAATTCATTACCCAGAAAAGCTTCCAAAAAAAGGAAAATGTCCGTTTATTAATCATTTTCAATTTTTATATTGACCTTATTTTATTTATAAAATTTATTGAACTTAACTTTTAAAACGCTTTCAAGTTTGAATTTTCAAATGTTTATGGTTTTCTGGAAATAATAAAAAAGAGATATAACGATTAATAGTTTAGATTAAATATACTTTTAATTTTTTGAAAATAAATTAATTATATTAAATAGAATAATATATACTTATTTTTTGTGTAAATGTATGTAAATTAACTTTACCCTAATTTATATTAATGGAAAATTTTGAAATGCTACGAAATAAGAGAATTTTTGAGATATCCAAGAAACATCATAATTTTATATAAATAAAAAATAATAATGGAAGAGTAAATGTCGTTCGTCTTAATAATTTCGATTGAGAGAATGTAAATAACAAATTTCATCGCGGACGATAGAACCGATAAGAAGAAGATGCGCGGAAGACACGTTTACGTATATTTAAAAGCGAGGGGAGATGATAAAAAGTCGCGCGCGTTTGGTTGCGAGGGGTTGTCGATATCGGTATAAACTGACGTACAGGTCGTCTCAAGAAGTTCAGATAGCGAACTGCTCGGTTAGGAAACATAGAGGAGAATTTTCATTGAATAATTCATAAATTTATATAATCAATTAATTATTTATTATTAGTAGAGTTTAATATAATAAACAATAAATGAATAAATTCGCTATTATTATACGATCATTTTCGAATCGGTTTGATCGATTGTTATCTCGTGAATTACTTGCTTTTATATATTTTGATAATAAAAAAAGAAAATAGATTTTATTTTTAATCGATCGAAATCAAACTATTGTAAAACGGTTGTATCGTATATTTAAGATCATCTAGTTTTCTCTGTATATATATATTCAACATAATGAAAGAGATCAAGGAACAAACGAGTGAACCAGGAAAGTTTCGACAATTTATAGCAGCTATGGTAGGTGAGTGTCATTCGAGAAATTTTAAATTCTTTTTTTATTTTATTTAACTTTAAGAATCAAAGTGAGAAGAAAGTGCTATAAGAGAGATATATATCTAAGGCAGGGGTCGCCAACTTTATATGATGGACTATTTTTCTTTAAAATGTGTCGCGATCTATCTACTAAAAATTTGATATTAAACACATTCAAATATTTGTCTTATGTACTAATAAATAAACATAAGGCAGGGGATATTAAACCAACATGATATTTTATTTATAATACTTATTAATTGAAAAATGCCCAAAGAAAAACTGCAAATTAAATTTTATTTTCTTATCTTATCGTTAATTGGGAATCTATCTGTATGATTCCAACCATATATTCATAATTTGGTGTGCATCTTCGTTTACTTTAAATATAAAATAGCTGATTAACATAAGTATATAGATTTAAAATAAGAGTAAATATATATGGTACGAACGCCTTCCATGCCAAATACTTAAATAAGCATTCGTGAAGAGATTGGACGGTGGGCCCTGGATAACTCAATGGATAAAGAGCAGTCACCCGGAAAGCAAAAGATCCGTGGTTCGAGTCCCGGTCCAGTCAAGTCCAACGGCCCAATTTTTTCACGAATCTCACATTTAGTTATAATTTTCAATTATACTTTTTTTGATTGACTTATTTCCAAAAATTTTCTTTAAGTTCTCTGACTTATAAAATTAGATTAGTTTGTAGAATTATAAATGTTGGCTATATGATCGACCAAAAATTGTTTCGCGATCGACTTGTTGGTCATTCTTGATTCAAGGAATACAAAACAAAAAGAAACAGAAAATTAAAGATAAAATAAACTTAAGATTAAAGTTTGAAGAAAATTCGATATTAAGTGGAAAGAAAAAGTCAATGTGTAATTTTGTTTTTACAGTGAATCTATCAGCCATGGCGTATGGAACAATGGTTGGTTGGCAATCCCCAAGTGCACCGCAATTACAAAGTGAAAATTCGCCAATTGGAACAATAGCGATGACAGATGAAGAAGTTTCTTGGCTGAGTGCAATTATGTGTTTAGGAGGAACTGTAGCAACTCCGATGATGGGTCCATTATCAGAGAAACTTGGACGCAAGTTCACCGGTTATCTGATTGCTGTACCTTTCGTGATCTGTTCTTTTCTAACAATTTTTGCAACCAATTCAATGCATCTTTTTATCGCACGTTTTTTTGCTGGTATTGGAGGAGCAGGTGCAATTTTTGTAGTACCACTTTACGTCTCCGAGATATCTTGCGACTTGATACGCGGTATGCTGGGTAGTCTGTTAGTTTTGATGCTGAACACTGGAATTCTGATAGCTTACATATTAGGCGCTTTTATGCCTTTCAAGATCTTCAATATTTGCATCGCTATAATATCTTTGATTTATCTTGGAGGTTTTATTTTCCTACCAGAGACACCTGTTTATTTGGTTCGTCACAATCGACTTCGTGAGGCTGCTAGGTGAGTATTTGTTTGATACCTAAGGGTATTTAATCAAGCTAGATACCTCTTTTTTATAGTTTATCTTATCGATAGAAGAAAGAAAGGGTGGTTATAAATATTCAGGATTCGGTCGAAACGTAGGTATGAATATTCTATCGCAGGTCTTTGATGTGGCTGAGGGCGGGACATCAATTGACGGTGGAGAGAGAGTTACTACGTTTGCAGATTGCTACGAAGGAAGCCGCAATATCAACTAAATCCATTGGTCTCTCAGATCTCTTCAGAGATAGAGCAACGATCAAGGGATTGGTGATCGCACTAGGTCTTTTTGCTGGTCAACAACTATGTGGTATATTTGCTATGGTAAGTGTATTTACAGATTGTTAAATGAAAAATTGTTAACGAGCAAACTTTGATAACTATTATCTAGAGAGGAATTAATGCAGAAATGTGATTTGCTTAACTTTTGTTAAATTTGTTTTAATGTTGCCATCTTGATAGGAAGCATAAATCTTTTGCAAGTTTCCTGATATCTAAGAAATAAATGTTTTAAACATTGACTCGTCACTCGTTATCTAATACAAAGTACTGACGACATTTGAAGACACAATTAAATCGTTCTTTCCTAAATGATTCATCTTATGTACGTTTTAGTTAATTTATAAATAAATATAATTATTAGTAAGAATTTTTTTTATTTTTCTTTTTATAAATCTATTTCATATTTTATAATCAGAGTTCCTAGTTTTTTTTATTTTGCATAGTTATTGAGTTGATTTTATTAAACTGTTTATTTCAAATTTGGCTTATTTATAAATGAATTATTAAATAATAATTAAACAAAATATGAATTTTTTGTTTTTACAGATAAGTTATACGGAAACGATATTTCGGATATCAGGAAGCTCATTATCACCGAACACAGCTGCGATCACCGTGGGTGCCATACAAGTTGTAGGATCTTATCTATCAACTTCACTAATGGAACGAACCGGTAGAAGACCTCTTCTATTAATATCTGCTCTAGGAATGTGCATTTGCCATTATGTTCTTGGTACTTTTTGTTACCTTCAAGAATTAAATTATGATATTTCTGCATTCGGTTGGATACCGGTAGTAGCTTTATCAGTATACATGATCGCTTATTGTTTGGGTTTGGGTCCTGGACCCTACGTGATTTCCTCTGAGATATTCAGTCGGGACATCTCTAGTCTGGCAGTTACAGTAGCTCTCTTTTTTGTTTGGATCGTGGCATTAATGGTAGTGAAATTTTTCGCGAATTTAGTAGAAATATTTGGCATGTACGGATGTTTCTTTATTTTGGGTACTTCTTGTATTAGCACTTTCTTCTTCACTTTTATTTTGGTACCAGAAACGAAGGGACGACCGCGAGAAGATATTTTGAACGAATTAAATGGTGGTGATTCTTGGAATTCGACAACTGCTAACGTTAAGATCTCATCGAATGCTTGATAATCTTCAGAGATCTTTATAATTGAAAAAAATGGACGTTTTCGTAGATGAGATAAATCTTCACAAATCCTTGAATAAGTGAAAATAAAAGATTGTCGAAAAAGTGTAAATTGAAGCTGTGCAATGAGTGTTTCGTTAGTTATTATATATAGAATGTATTATAATCGGCTGATCGATATTTATGGATTATTTTTCTCGATTTCTATATAAAAAATATTTTATTTTTGGCAGAATATTATAAATATTATACTTATAAATATGATAGATAAATTATATATAGAATATATAATATATAAATTATATATATTTAATTATTTTAATATTAAATTATATTATTATATAAATATTTTATATCATTAATATGTGTATAGAGTATGTAGGATAAGACGGATGTGATTAAAGGATGTTAAAAAATAATATTCGTTTGTTAAAGAAAAATTTACGCTATATTTGAAACAATATTATATTGCCGCTCAATAATATTTGTACTGAAATGTTTGAACACGGTGTTGTAGTGAATATTTTATGGTAATGTTTTTCATAATGTGTTTAAAAAAATCTACAATGGCAGTAATTATAAATATATATTTTATATTTGCATCGTTTCATTTTATTTTTCTATTTTTAACTTTTTTTTTATTCGTTAATTAAATGCCCGGGAAGAGCTTAGTGTACACAAGTATATATTATACATATACAAATAATTACATAAGCCTTAAGTCTAAATATGTTAAACATAATAAGTAATATGTTTTTTGGAAGTATCCATACTAATAGGAATTATGTTACGAAAAGAAATGTCTAATTTTCTATTTTTGTTACAATGTGGTATTATTACAGGTTCTTTTCAAGTTTTTATTAGAGAGTACGTACAAAGAGCATTCTCGTTATCTTTCAATTGAAATACATTTGAAACATTCACATAGTTGCATCAATCGTCGTCCAATCTCTTTCGTACGTTCTTATTTCCTATCTTTCGTTTTTTGAAGGTGCTTGCCGATGAATCCTCGTCATCGCTATCTCCCGTCGATATAGATGTAAAAGTTTTTTCTTTGAAGGTTCTTTGAGGCGGAGGTGGTTCAGATTTTTCGAAGATAGGCAAATTTTTTTGCTTTTGCTGCGGTAATTGAAGATCTATAGGCTTCCTTTCACTGTAAGAAAAATATATTATATATATATATATATCTGTACAGTGTGTCATGAGTAACTTTGACTACTTGAAATAATTCCATTATTTTTGGTTTTACATATTAAAAATCCTTAGAGCAAAATTTACTCTATTACAAGGATCACATCTGATGGTGGAAATAATTTGTTTTTCTTTTTACGGGTCGAAGGTAATTTATATATATAGAAAAAAAAAACCAGATGGTAAACAAGCAAATATTTTTACACAAAAAGTTTTCATTTTATAAACAAATATTTACATTACTCTGACGGTCTCCCAGGATCCATAAGGCTGTTGAAATTCTGGAATACTATAATCCCTTCTGTAAGGTTTCTCTTCTACCTTTACTGACTTTTGATTAACAATGACTTCTTCTTCTCCTCCTTCTTCCTCTTTAATTTGTACTTCTTGCTTTATTTCTTGTTGCTTTCTCAATTCCTTCATTTTCTCTCGTTCTGCATTAGCCCTCTGTTCTTCGATGAGATTGGCTTTTTTGACCTCTTCTTCTTTTTCTAACTGTTGTAAAAGTTCTTCCTGAAGAGCTTGTTCCTTCACTTCCTCTTCTTGTTCAACCAATGTCATATAACCCTCTTCTGGAGGTTCCCAGACTGATTCTAGTTAAATATAGAAGATGAAAATATTTTTTAATTATGTTCTTTTCTTTTCTTTTATTTTCTATTTCAATAAAAAAGCAATTGAATGAGAAATTAGTAAATTGTAGTCTTTACTTATAAACTCATATACCCACATCCACACCTACATGTACATATATGTATATACGTACCATTAGTCTCTATGTGCCAGTAGTACGTGTATCCTTCGGGACTGAGAGCCTCGTACCAAAGTTTCCTGACGGCTTTTCTTCGTCCATCGTCCTCTTGGGCCTTTTTCCTTTTTCCTTTTCCTTTACAAGCTTTATTCTTCCCTTGAGTTTTATTCTCGAAGCTGGCACTCTGTTGGTTCTTCGCATGCGGCAACCTCGTCAAAGCCATCGGATCGCAAGGATCAATTTCTTGGGAGAACTGTATACGATTTCAACGATAAAATAAATAAAATAAAATAAGATATTTGTATATGGAGAAATCTTTCAAATTTCTTTTTTTTTTCATAGCTTTTTCAAATGCCCTCGATCGATATACATACTTCATAATTTTTATGTACTATAGTTCGTATAGAAAATCGATTTTAATCAGCCATCATTGAAATAAATTAATATCAAAGTAAACAAATAAATTTTATTTATATACTCACGTGTCGATAATTATTCTGCTTGTATCTCGGTATTGTTTCCGGTGCAGCCGCTGGCATGACATTTGCATTTTGTGGCATCTACGAATAAACAAAGTTTTATAATATTGGTTTTTCTATGAGAAATTTAAAAAAGAAAAAAGAAAAAAGAGGAAAAATGAATATGTTACATACCTTCTGACTTTCCGTTCGGTTCAGTTTTTCTTTTATTATCCTGTCAGCCGTCATGTCTCTAGTATTATTTTCAACATCTTTGAGATAAGCAGCCATGGCAGCCTACGAGAAAAGAATTAATTACAATTATATATATTATATAAAGCTAAATCAAGAATTTCTTAATTAACTAATTCGTTGTTTCGTTAAATTCTGTTTGTTATATTTATACAAAAGGTAGTAATAATTACGTACATTTTCCATCTTCTTTAGGTCGTCCTCGAATTTTTTGTTCTGTTTTGCCTGCTTTGCGCTGTTCTTGTGTATTTCTTTGAGTCTTTTGCAGACATTTTCTTTATGCTTTTTCCCGCCCTCATGGAAGTCGATACTCGGTTTATTGTCAGCGATCCAACATTTACAAAAGTCACAGAATTTTCGTCCCTGGGATTTCCAATAATCAGCCCTGCAATGGATACATTATTAAAAATCATTTTCCTCCAAATATTTCTTTAGAAAACATCTACTAATTTTCTTATAATATTTCGAAATTTCCTACTTGTCTTTCATATCTCTCAAGATATATCAATTTGATTTAAATTTCAGACTATTTGGCTATAATATACATAGATATTTTCTGTACTTTGGTAACATCATTGCCGATAAAATTTTACAAAGGCTTTTACGTTTTTGACCTATTACAATTTCCTTTCTTGTATTATTGCGTTCCATTTACGTGCATATGCTCCGTTGTCTCTCGTAGCGCGTTATGATCGACCTCGTTTTTAATTTTATTTATCTCCCTAACGCGTAACAGCATTGTTAAATTTTCTACTTTTTTCTACCCTTAGTAGAAGTACTTCTTTGCAAAAAAGGAAAAAGAGATAGAGAAAAAAAAATTCTGATAAAATTTAAAGTACATATCTCAGTAATATTTAAAATAGAAATCAAAATTAGATATATTTGTACTTGTATGTGTGTTGGTAATTATGACAATGTGTGGACTATGTGAAAATATTGAAAAAATTATTTGTATGAATTACTCTAGATTATAATTATTTATATTAAATCTAATGGAAAGTTCTGTCTGTTTTTGAATTATACACCAATGCAAGTTTTCGAATATGGTCCGAAATAGTTGTACTGAGTTGAACTTTTTCAGAATATGGCTTGTCATTAAGATCGAAATTGCTAAGCGAAATCATACAGATTTTTCCAACCATTTCGAAGTAAAAAAAAAAAAAAGAAGAAAATAGAAATAACACAAATCAAAGATTCAACTGTTGAATCTAATTCCAGTTCATTTTTCCGTTAACGTCAAAAACTGATTCCGATAGGTCGTCTATGTTAATTAAACGTTAATTTAACGATAAAAAAAGTACTTTTTAACGTAGTCTGTGTTCCATCGTAATATGATATTTAAGGGTATAAAGAGAGGACATCTAACTATTCGTACCGCAGACTAACCACCCCTTGATACTGCACTTTATGCAATGTTATTACAAGTATGGCAGTCGCGTAATGCGACGTCTACGTGTTACGACCATAAAAGAGAAAACGAAAGAGTCCTTTTCTCCTACAAAATCACGACAACGACGTTGGATACGTGACTCTCTCTCGCTCTCTCTCTCCTCTTTCTAGTCAAGTATATTAAAGTGCAATTAACGGTGATTGAAGCTATCAGGTAGTCATATTATAGGACGGACGCGTTCGAGTTTTTATGTTGAAGATCAAACTTTTCGTTAATGTTTCCTTTCAACAAGAGTTATACGTGGATGGGTTGAAAAACTTGGATCTAACATAGGAATCTTGTTTTCTTTTTTCGGTTAAACACTTTTATTTAATAAACAACTAAGTATTCTTTTTTGTTTCTATCGAGGCTTGAAACTTTTCAATTCATCCTCGTATGTATACGAGAGCACACATCGCTTTATAGGAATTTAATATAAATTTGTATTTTTCACTTGTTTCTTTTTTCTTTGATGATATGCAAATACCTAAGTTATCGTGGTTATAATTTTATTTTTAATTCAGACTAGAAACAACTTATTTGTTCGGATAATTAGTTTTTCTCTCTTTATATATTTTGGATGATAAATATTTTTTTTCTTTTTTTCTTTTTTAAATTGTATGATCCTCGTTGGATGAAATAAAAATAAAATTTTGTTCTTTGAAATATTTTCCGAGGTAAATAAAACAGACAATAATGCAATAACAACAGTATATCTCGATAAAGATAGAAAAATAAATTGAGAGATCAAATAATTATTTTACGTAGACAGGAGAGAGAGAGAGAGAGTTATACTGTGACTGTGTATCCAAGAGGAAGAGAATAATATTTCAGAAAAATGTTTTCACAAATTCAATAGCAACAATTTTCCCTGGGTTGGATCATGTTGCTTACCTAATTTGACGAAATAAGAAGGTAGTAGGGAAAAGACGTTGATAAACCAAGAAAATTCTTTTCTCGCTTGCAAAGAGAAGTGCGAATTAGTTGGCAATTAGCCGTCGACCTTACTCAACCTGAAGTATTTGCACTTGGCCTTCGTATCTTGGTGTGAGTATATCGTACTCGGAGAAGAATTAGGAAATTCGTTGAAAAATGAAAAAGAAAGAGAGAAAGAGAGGGAAAGGTAGATACGTAGAAACGTTTGATTTAAAGAAATTCTATATTGTATAAAAATGTATTCGGTAATTTACGGATGACAAATGTATTTTTAAGATCATATAACTAATGCCAATTACGAGAAGCCAATTAGAAAGCATGTTACTTTTGAATTATCGTTTAAAGAATTTGGCTCGTGTAAAGGGTTAAAATAACAACGAACATGAAACTTACAGAACGGAAAAGACAAATATAGATAGATAAATTTATATATATATATATATATATATCTGCTCACATTTATAAAAGAAAGAGAAACTTCGATTGCAGTGATATAAGTCGGAAATAAAGATAAATGTTGATAAACGCAAGGAAGGAAGAAGAAAGAAGAGATAAAGTTAAAATTGGATGAACAGCTAAATTTTTCTTCATTTTACGTATCCCACGTACCTACTATTTATTCGACTAAAGTTTAATCTTTCAGATGAAAGAGAAATCTCGTTTATCGATTATTCCTCAATTCGTTCGCTTCCAATTACAAGCTCATTAGGTTTAAATTAATAACGCTATTGCATAATTTCTCGATCGAGACGTAATCTCTTGTATTAAACGTGTAATATATTTTCAATTACGTGATACAGTTTTCAAATGCAATCGCATCAATAGAAATTATTTTTCGTTAATTTGTTTATTTGTTTGTTTCGAAAGAAAAGATAATATAACATTACTCATTCAACGGTGAAATATGCTTACATTAAATCAATATTTCATCACTTTAAAAGATGATAAATATGTATCATAGGTATAATTGGCAATAAGAAAACGTGGAAATGTCGTACTTTTAACGATCTAATTCATAAGAATAGATCGTGACAGGAGGTTCCATTAAAGCGAGCATCGATGAATTACGATAATGGATGAACGAGCCAATAAGCTCAGATAAGATTTCGCGAGATCAATACTCTAAGTTTCAAGGCGCACGTTACTTGGCCAATTTCCAAAATAGATATATATATGTGTATTTACACAGACACACACACACACAAATTCATTCTTCGTCTTCTCTACTCTTTTTAAGCTCGACTCATTTTCTCTAACTCAGCCTTGGGTGTCCTCAACACAAGTATAATATATATACGCAAAATGCATACGCTTACACTCACTTTTGAATCTATCCGTGCACCTAAATTTACTAGATAAGTGTGGACACGATGGTTTAGTCCGAACTCATAGACAAGTGCTTTTGCTAGTCTAATTTGTCTATTTCACTCGCTCTCACATATAACAGACCGTAGCAACAGGTTTGATTCTACTACAAGCAAGGAAAATCGATAATCATCAAGCGTAGTTGGTTTATATGTATGTAAATCAAGTTAAATCTCGAGACAAGATTAAAAGAAATCTAATCTTTTAATCTTTCTCATAATACTTTGGATTTCGTAGAAATAAAGATCCTATTTGTTTTTTTTTGGTTTCTTATATTGAAAAATAACATTTCAAACTATAATATCAATCTCCTATATTAATCTTCATTTTTATAATGTAAAATGCCAATATAATCTCTCATAATTAGTAACATATTAATCTAATATACATATTTCATAAGTTTTTGTATATAAAAGATATAACAGAATAATGTATACCTTTAATTAGCAAGTATAGTTTCAGCTTTTTAAGAATATCATTAAAAATATTTTATAAGTGTTTTACATTAAATTTGCAAAATTGAATATTTATTATTGATTTAATATTAAATCGATATATTTTTAACGCATTCGCCAATTTGATGAATATTTGGAACAAAATAATAAATTCGTTTGATGCGTTTGACAATTTTAACGTAAAATCATTGACACGAAAAAAAACACAGAAAATTAAACATAATAATTCTCTTTTCAAAGAAGTTTCTTACAAAAGAATTGTATATACCACGAATATGGTGAAATTTCATGTAAATGATCGAAATTCTTTTAACTAATCAATTACATAGGTCAAATAGGTGCGTCAAAGCTACAAGAGTTCATGTTTGAAGTCCGTCGTGAAAATGAGAGACTCAGTTGAAGTATACTAATGATGCGTCCATAACCAGCTTGCAAGCCTAGGTACCTGATGGCACTATCTATAGAACCGTGGCACTATTAATACGATCTATTATTAATAGAGCTCGGTCTTGGGACGGTTGTGATTTCTTGATGCAATTTGCATCGTCCCTTTGCTTGTCAAAAGATGAGAGAGAGAGAGAGAGAGAGAGCTACGTCACGTTTTGCACGTAGGTCAACTACGCGATAATAAGAATAATAAAATCAAATCTTTTGGCTATTCTATTTGGTATAACACGTGCCAAAAGTCTTTTGTCTACGAATTATTTACTGACATTATTATTGTTTAGATCATAAGAAAAATAACGAGAGACAGACAGACAGAGAGAAAGAGAGAGAGAGAAAGAGAGAGAGATGTTCAAATGCGTTTGTACAAGTTAGTTTTATTAAACCATTAAATATGAATCGTTTATTTTTCAATCTAAAATCAACATTGTGATTCTTACGCAATCTGTTAGCTGACGTGAAGCTATATAAACATTTTCAAAATCTGAAAAAATGGTAATATTTATCACAAAAAAATACAACTGACAACTGTCAGTCGAATATTTCCATTGAAAAAAAAAATAATAAAATTCTGCGATTTTTGAAAAACAAATTTGAGATGTACATAACCAATTTTGTATATAGCAGTTACATATATAAGATAATTTTACTGGTTTTCATTTTTTAAATAAATCGTATTTGTACATAACATATAAAATGCCATAAAGTAAACCGTATAAAGGAATATTATATCAGTAAAAAAAAAAAGTTTTCCATCTAGACGCAACGGAATAATTTCAAGATAAGGTAAAAGGTATCGTTGAAAAGAAATTTTATTTATTTGCCTTTCGTAATCCATCGAGCACGTTTCAAATAACGAGACGACGAAAGAAAAAAAAGAAATGCATTCATTTTTAACGATGAAACGAGTGGAAAAAAATAAATCAATTAACGCGTAAAAGCTTTTCGAGAAAGTTTAATGAATTTTTCTCTAAATTAATTATTATTTAATATTACAGAAATGTTCTTATAAAAGTATTTATATCGAATATCTTTCTATTTCATGTTTTTAACAGACCATTAATTAGAATTTTATTAACGATAGTAATTCGTACGATCTTTCTTGGATTAACAATACTTATATTTATTAAAATCCCTTTTGTAACAAGATACAGAGTTGTTACACAGACCGCGGCCGATTAACGAAGTAGATATACTAACCTTGTTACGCGTACTATTGGCGGTCTATTGTAAGGTTTCTAACAAGGTCGCAAACGAGCCAGACTTTGGTGTGTTGTTACAACTTGGCTCTTAGTCAACTCGGACGTTCGTTTAACATATACAGAATATTATTTAAGTGTCGTAAACTTGCTTCTTCTAATTAGTAAAACAATAATAAGAATATTAATTAAACATAATATTAGATTTTAATTTGTAATAACCCTTTGCTGTACGAGACTTCTGGTACAAAACATACAGAGCAAACCTGAAAATCACGAGTCAGGTTTCTCGCGATACTGACGTAAACACAAGTTAAATTAACTTTTGAGATCATTAATATTATTGTTTATGACAATAATCACGATTCTGATGATAATAATTTAATTTTACCATTAGAAAATAAAGTGATTGTTTATACAAAAATATAACAATGAAATTAAGAAGAAAAATTCGTTAATTACGGATAATAGTCACGGATTTAGAAAGAAATGAATAATAAGTTTAACATCTGTTAGCTATAGTGCCAAACGCGATGCCAAACTAAATCGTAAACACGGCAACTGAATGATAATAAAATCTAATCTCGAATGAACATTAATCGTACTTGTTGAAAACTCTGAAAAAAGGAAAGAAAATTTGTAAGCTTTTTAGTTAACAAAATACGTAAAATGCGTTAAAATATTATTGACATTTGAAAAACTTATCTACGAATAGTTACGGTAGTAAAGAAATTGATCGATGAATTCGCTATACTTTTGCAAACGTATTTCTGTCATCTATCATTTTGTCGATATTGCAAGTCGCTTATGCGTCCTATAAAGATATGGTTATTAATCAAAGTATGGACACATAGTGACTATCCATTTTCACGTTAGTTTCTAGTCTTCTACATTTCGAAGAATTTACTTTCGAAGAAATCATCAATCTGAGATACGATCAATTACGAGAAATTTCTTCTAGTTAATAAAAAAATCAATGTACAGATACATTGATATAATATATATTTATTAAATAAAAAAAAATTTAAATTATATTTAATTAAATATATGTATAATTATTCTTACACTTTATTATAATAAATCACTGGAGATATATTTAAGTATTAAATAAATATATTATAATAAACGCATAATGTTAAATAAAAGAATATAATTAAGAGAGAGAGAGAGAGAGAGAGAGAGAAGAGAAAATGAAGTGAACGTTTCTCACCAAGCTTTCCTTGTTAATTAATTTTTCAATTTATTTATTATATTTTATTCACAAACCCGCCATGTTCGATTCACGTGAGAACAAACACATCTGCGAGACAATCGTTTTTGCTGGACGTACCTGCATGTATGCGTTTCGTCGATCGTTTTTAACTGTTTCGGGTTCGTACGAAATATACGCCGATAAATTTTATCTCGATCTCTCGAAAACCGAGTATCCAACGATAATTGTTCGACGGTATGTCGTGGTATATGCGTTAATTTCGCTCAAGAATTTAATATCAAAAAATAAAAATTCGTAGGAAGGAGGAAACTGTGCAATTTCTCTTGAAACAAAAATAATCATTCGATTCTCGTCAGGGTTGCTTATCACATACATAACAATTGTACTTTTTCTTTCAATTCTTGTTTACGTATTATATTTTTTTATTTGTAAAATTCTACAACCTGTTTGATATTTGATTAGGTTTAATTTTAATAATATTTAAATATACTTGTCATCAATTATTAATTGTTAAACCGTATTTTGTTTCGGGTGATGCATAATTACAATATAAAATTCAAATATTTTCTTACTTTTTTCTTGTTATTTTATGGTATATGTTACGTAGTATAAAAAAATTAACAAAATTGTGTGAAAATAAGTTAAAAATTTATTACAATAGATTATTTTTTGGTTTTTTAATTTAATTTAATTTCTAATTTAATGTCTAAATGGATATTATTGTTAATCCTTTATGAATTTCTTTTATATTTCGTAACATTAAGACTTTAATTAAAACACTGATACATTTCACATTGATTTTAGTATATAATCATGACAGAAAATTAAAAATTGTCAGAGACAGTGATGGTAAGAGAGAATTTCGATTAAATATCGGAATGCTACTTTCGAGTTTCCATAATGCAAGGATTTAGTGCGTGTCCGTAGAGTATACGCATAATAAGATATAATTAATTATTCTGTCTTAGTTAGATGAAACGTTTCCCTCGAGAGCTCTGAATTTTGTAAAAGGATACAGAGATTGGTTGGCTTGATGCTCTTTCCGTATATTCATTTCAAAAGAATAAAGAAGTATGAAGTTGAGCGATCATGAACCTGAATGAAAAAGTATTGTCGATTAATTCCCGTTAAATCTTATTTAAATGATTATACAGTAAATATATTTATTTAATTTTCTTTCATATGTACGTATACATCCATCTCTCTTTAACTTCATTAAGAATTATTTAATATCACTTTTAAAACTACATATTATCGAGATTTTTTTCCCCTTTTTACGCCAAGTTTTTTTCCCCTACTTTTGGGGTTGGTCCTCAATATCGTAAATCTCTCGATTTATCTTCGCTGACATCAAGGGATGGTTTTGAGAAGAAAGGAAAAAAAGTGCCGTTGTGTACGTAGTAACTTTTTTCTCCAAAAGAAAAGAAAAGAAAAGAAAAGAAAAAATGGGAGGGCGAAGGGGGAGAGGGGATAACGTAATATCACCCGTGAGAAATAGTAAGAAATAGAGAGCTAGAGAGAAAAAGAAAAATATCTTATAAGAAACGAGTCAACTATCAAAAATCTTGCCAAAAAATGTAGCCTCCTATCCAGTACGTTACTTTCCTATTCAATGTGAACTAACAATTTCAAGATGAAAAAGAAATAATATGGAAGCGTTAAAAATTGACCTAGATATTTATATGCCATTAATGTACGATAAATTATAAAATGCATGATAGAAGTGTCATAATTTATCTTAATTTTTATATCACACTATTACGCGTTATTGTTCGTAGAATTATTGTATTATTAATCTTTCCCAACAGTCATTATTATCAATAAAATAAAATAATCAATTTATTTAAGCAAATTTAAATTGATTTTCGCATAAAATGGGTTTATTTTTATTTAATAATAAATTTAATAAATTAATAATTTTTTTTATTATATTTTTTATAATGATTTTTCTAAATAAATTTATATTACAATTTTATAAAGAAGATATCGAGGTTAAAACGTGAATGATTCCTATCGAAAACTCGTAAAGTTATCATTTGGAAGAACGTTTGAAAATATCGTGTCAAGTTTATGTCTTTTTCCGCGATGGATTCGAACGAAACGCGATACACCGAACGTATGACAAAATCGAGTAGGGAAAATTGTGGCCATCGTCAATGAAAAATGTTTTAAGACAGCTCGTACTAAATCGTTTTATGCCGTTTTTACGAGGAGTTCTCTGAGAAAACAAATATTCTCCTGAGACAATTGGCTTGCATCCAATTACAACGTTCGTTTGACCAGCTTTTTCTTCTTCTTCTTCTTCCTCTATACCTGTTTCTTTCTCTTTTGCATAAAATAAATTGATAACAATTCAAGCATTTGAAATAGAAATGAAAGAAAAAAGAAAAGAAAAGCGAAGAATGAAAAAAAAATAATACCAGCAAATAATGGCATAATATTTGAACGACAGTGAACTTTATATTGAAGCAACGAGTAGAAAAATCGAGTGTACGCAGAGAAAGAAAATAAAGTTTATTGCTTGAACCAATATGTATAACGTGGGAACACTTTTTACTGAATTTTCATTACTTCTGGTTCTGATAATTAAATTATTACTTTTAATAGTATTGTATTTAACTGGCAAAAAAGTATAATGTCGGAATTATTAATAAAAAATAAACTGAAGAGGGTGTTATATATTTACACATGAAATACTACTGCTAACTACAACATTACTAATTGAACAAATTGAATAAATAAATTTGATTACTTTTTAAAAAATATGGATATATCTACAGCCTAACAATGACTTATACAATAAAATAAAATAAATTCATAATTGGAAATTTGTTTGATCATCAAATGGGAAGAATTCGTTCGAACAAATTCACAGAAATGAGATTCGAATTAATATCATCAAATTCAAGTTAGGATTATAGGAAATTTTACGATTATAGGAAAGTTTGTTCATATGGGAATTCTGGAACGATGGGAGGGGGTGCGTGCAACAGCTCATGACATTAAAACTCGAAAATTTATTTCGATTTCAATTTTACCGTCCGTACGGGATCCTTGGTGGAAAAGTAGGACAATCATTCAAAAGAGTTCTCTTGGATTACGAAGTAAAAAAGTGCTTCGGACGATTGCTACTCGACGAGAGAGAAATACAAAAAAAGAAAAAAAGAAAAAGAAAGAAAAACAGAGAGAGAGAGAGAGAGAGAGAAAATCAAAGAAAGTTCTCTTACATTGCACTATTTTTTGTAATAATTTTTATTTATTTCAAAGTGGATATCATACAATCTTTTCAGAAAAAGATATTATTCGTTCAATATTTGGTTTTTGTTTTAAATCTCAATGATGTCATAAAACTTTAAAGTTACACGCACCTGCATATCTATCTTATAGATTTTATTGTATTTCTTTGTTCGTCATAAAATTAATTATTAATGTATATTCGACAACAAATTTTGTACTATGATTATTTAAGGAGTATTACTAACACATACATTCAATTCCATTGCGATCTAAGAGGACTCGATTGGGGGTTTCCCTTATAAGTATAAGTTATAATAATATTTTTTTAAACAAACTTGAATTATAAAGAATTAACAATATTAAAAATTTTCTTATGATATACTTATATGTCTATTTTTTATCTTACGTTTGCATGGGATCGAATTTTATATACATCATAAATATATAAATAATTATTTATGACAAAATACTTCTTCTACGCGTAATATAAAATGAACAAATAGTTAATTCTAACAAAAACTAAAATTTCCAAGCGTTTTTCTCGTAATCTCTTTTTCCTCCCTTTTTCTATTTTTCAAGGACCAAATGCACGTGTTCTAACACGATTCTCTTTCTAACCGACTACACGACGCTTGCTTCTGACAACAGGCTCGTAATATATAAAGATATTTATATGTTGAAAGCGGTTTACCGATGGCAGCTGAGATAGGGGGTGGAAAAAAGGAATAAAAAGAAAAAAACAAAAAGGAAGAAAGAACTCTTGGTTGGAACAAAAGCAATTGAACGAAATACTGTGAGTGTTAACGACAGATCAAAGCTAAAGCTGAGGTTTTATAAAGTTATGTCACTAATGAATGATGCGCCGACTTGTAATCCAATTTGCTTGTTGATTTATATAGCAGACGATTAATGGCCCGTACAGTTGTGGAATGTTTCCCTAAACCTATCATCGATTACGTGGATTAACGTATATTTTTACTCATATATGTTACTAATGTTTTATTATTAATATTATGCTTTGCTTTGTTTCTTTTCTCTATTTCATTTTGACATTTTTAATAAGGAACAAGGCACATCGTAAATTAAAGATAAATCATCCGAAATACTTTATCTCCAATGTCTTCTCACTCAAACGAAATCTTTTGGGGTCTTTACAAAATTGCTTTCAATATGAAAGAAAAGTGTAATCTCTACTAAAAGCTTTATCCGACAGATTTCATTGTTATGATTTTGTTAAAAATAAATCTTAACAGAAATATATATATGTTTTTCTATGCATATAGAAACAAACGTTGAAACGATAACACGACGAAAGCATTCTCGTGTTTAAAAACATTATTTCGAAAGGTGAGATTGATGAAATAGAAGGAATGTCCCGAAGTAAAGAGTAAAACAAATATTAATTCGTAAACGTAAATTCACGATAAGCTGTAAAATTCGCATTTTTTAAATAAATATTAACGAATTTTTAGGAAACCCTTTTTCCAAAGCATCTTTGTAAAACAACATCGATGATTATTATTATTTAACCATATATAATTAATCAATTATATTAAGAAAGATATTACCTTATTAAGAATATTATTGTAATTCTGTTTAAAATTAATTCGACGAAAGCTATGGCTAACAATCATTCGTTTATATTCAAGATAATTGGAACCTTAAGATTCAATTACGATCAATCAGCACAATTAGTTACTCGTCATTGGCCCTTAAAAATGATTATAAACGTTTCATCTAGTTGGTATCATTATACGAACATTTTCATATTCATCTATAAGTCCTCTCAATATCTTTATATTTTTTAATCGACTAATATGTATATCCCTAATCCGTAATACCTTTTCTAAGTACACATTATGTACACTCCACATATTGCATCTAATTTATATTGGCTTCGCATACTTGCAAATGATCTTGTAAGTCTTCAAGTTACTAACCGATTTTTTATAATCTTTCCTATGCCATTTGTCACAGAAAAAGAAAATAAAGAAAAGAGAAGAATTATTTTCATTTGAAAATATATATATACATACACATATATATTTTGTTTATATTCGAATGTCTCTTAGCAGTGATAAATTTAAAAAAATTTTAATTGAACTTTATGTATATCTTTAATAACGTACATACAAAGAAAATATCATAGCATGAAGTAAGACAGGATTAAGTGTGTTTGTGCGTGTGTGTGTGAATAGTCTGAATCATATATATGTAATAGCTTATAAATGAAGAGACTGTGGTTTTGCGAGAAAGAAAACGAGATATTGCACGTACGTTTTATAGGAAACGTGTTAACCGCGTTTTATTCTAAAAAGACAAGTAGCTACTTACATTTTTTCGTTGGTCAGACAACAGTTCGTCTTTAGATGAAGAAATAAAGAAAATAATATATGGTGATTTAATAATAATCAAACAATTGTGAATAACGAAATTAATTAATTATAAACAAAATTAATGATTCCGATCGTATCAATAAAATGATAAACTACATGTATTTTCATAATTCTAATGTGCTAAAATGATAAAATTTACAATGATTAGGAATTTATTTTAATTATTATTATTTAATTTTATTTATTATTATTTAAAAAATTGTGAATAACGAAATTAATTAATTATAAACAAAATTAATGATTCCGATCGTATCAATAAAATGATAAACTACATGTATTTTCATAACTCTAATGTGCTAATTGTAAAATGATAAAATTTACAATGATTAGGAATTTATTTTAATTATTATTATTTAATTTAATCTATTATTATTTAATTTTATTTATTATTATTTAAAAAATTGTGAATAACGAAATTAATTAATTATAAACAAAATTAATGATTCCGATCGTATCAATAAAATGATAAACTACATGTATTTTCATAACTCTAATGTGCTAATTGTAAAATGATAAAATTTACAATGATTAGGAATTTATCAATAATTACATAGTTAAGATAATTTACACTGAGTTTTTTTAATTTCATACAGATACACGCTCATTAATGTTAATTCGTTATTAAAAAAAAACTTAAATTTGTATAGAAAATATATAAATATTTCGTTACACTTACTCGTTAAAGTGAATTGATTGATCTAATATCAGCAAACGAATTCGATTTAAATTAGTAGACGTAGTTGAAGGAAAGAATGTGAGTTTATAATCAGCTTGAGATAAAATTAGACACGAAGCAAAGGTTTCTTTTTCGTTAGAATACAATACCAACTTATATACATATACATATATGTGTGAATCATTGTTTTTTTTTCAATAGTATTTTCGTGCGAGTTAAAATTATAAATAAAGCTATAACACAATCATGCGCAGCATCTTAGAATTTGATTTATAACTTATTCATATAATCGTTGTTATCAAAGAAATGAAAGTAATGTAGAAAAAATAAATTTTTATAATCCGAAGGGAATAATTTTATTTAACAAATTATTTAGTGTATTAGATAGAAAAGAAAAGAAAAAGTATAATAATATTCTTATAAAATATCGAATTCACGTCGATGTTCTCCAGTCGTGCGAGCAGTTTCTGGAAGATTTTTAAAAAACTGTACATAAAAATTGATTTGCTCGAAAGAATACAGTTCATGCAAGACGAGTAAACGTTTTCACGATTCGCACCATTTAGATGGAAATTTCGTGCAAGCATTGCCCGAGAACCGGTGCATCTCATGTATGAAATATTATCAAGAGTTTTCGTAGAAGTTTTTGATCTTGTACGTTCAGTATTCACGCAAAGTTAAAAATATTTTGACCTTTGTCGACGTATTTATTTGTCCATATTCCATTCGAATGAAACAAAGAAATAAATATTAGCGATTAATAGTAATCAATTTTTTATCGAGTATAACTTGCGAAAGATGTCCTAGTAAAAAATTTCTTGAACTTCCCCAAATTCCATTAACCGTTTGAGTGACACGCAATACGATCATGCTGTTTATATTAAAAAGTATTAAAGTATCGGGCCGTGTTGCACGATTGGATCTATCAACGTGTATTGGAACAAGCGTTATAAAACAGCTTGTCATTTTTTAACAAGGATTTTTTCAGAAACCCCTATTCTAACTCAAACGGTTTATTTAAACTTTAATCACACATATTATCACATTTTACTCTTGACTTAATAAAACCTTCGATTTATTTATCACCTTAAGGAACTAAGATTTTCCTGTGGAAAATAAAAAGGAAGGAAATAATGAAAGTTAATATAGTACATAATTATATGCCTGATCCATGAAAAATATAATTCGTAGATTAAACATGAAGCTTTTTCATTTCGTTTCTTCTAATAATAATATACAATGATTTAATTCAAATTCACTGAGAAGTCTTCATTAAAAACTATAATAGATTAATACAACGAGGATACATGCAGAAGCATGATCGAGTAGAATGAAGTTGCTCACGAAACTAGACGAAGTTATTCGAGTCGATACTTCCTATCTCGTAAATTGAAACCTCATAAAAATGTAAAATACTAAAAACAACATACGAACCCACACGAGAATTTATATATATGTATATATGTTACGGTCAACGTACAGATTGTATAAGCTGCCAGGGTATTCTATAAAATGTCCACTAAGATTAGCCAGTCTATATTTTAAGCATGTTTTTCGATCTCTAGAATGTTCAGAAGGTTTTGGTCAATCCGGAATATATGCTTTAGTTAGCTGTGTTTAATACACAGGGGAGCGGGAGTGTTTTCAAGCTTTTGTAAGTGAAACAAACTACGGAAATTTAAAAATTTGTTCATGTATATATATGTGTACATAAATTTTCCTATTTACGTATGTTCAATGTTTTTACATATGTATATATAGATACTTGTATATATTTATCATGTTCGATGTATTTAAACATATAGATATGTATTCGTATTTGAAGTATTTATAAATTGTTATGAACAAGCCTAAGTCGTTCCGGACTATAAGGATGTGAAGGTCGTTTCCAGGTGTATGTAATTCTGTTATTTAACCAGCGGTTGTTATAGACCGGATATTGAGGAGTGGGGACGTGTTTTGCAGGCGCGTACATGTATCGAGATTATTATAATATTCGTGATCGAAATACTGCTATCGTTTATATTATATTTGATTCTTTGATATCCCAGTTTTCTTCATTATAAATAAACATTATTAGTTACGTTAATATGCATATAATTGTAGGATTAAGTTTATTGAAATATGAAATATGAATACAAAAATGAATAATAAGTCTCATTATTGCTATTCTGGCAATAATTCACATAACTCATTATAATTTCCTAAAAATTATCTTAAAATATTCTTTAATACACAAAACACTAGATATCCTCTCTATAATTGCACATAACTCACTGTACTCTAGAAAAATTCGTCTCATACTGTTCTTCCATTAAATCACTCGTCGATACACATTCTTTTCTTTCTTTCCGGAACGCACACTTAGGTAAGCAGGATACACACACACACACACACACACAGGACATACACACACGCATACGATAATTTTAATCGATACCGCACTGAAGTATAAACTTGATAATCGCTGCTTTGATTAACAACCGCTTGCTCACAGACGACATATACTCATGCAACACTATTTCAAGAGATCATCAATCTTTTCTTTTCTTTCCTTCAATAGACATATCTAACTTTGTCCCAGACTCTAACTCGCATCCCAGATAATTACGTATCCGTGATATAATTTTTCAATTCTTCTATGTCAGATAAATTTGATTTTAGAAATGTATCAAAAATATTACAAATATATGTATTTATTAGAGACAGCTTAAACGTGACCCACTGGCAATATTTTTTCTGTGAAGAAGGAAATTTACATAGAGAACGTTACGAGAGCAATCGAGAATGTGGATGGGGTGGGGGGGAGGATTTGGAACGATTTATGTGATCGAGCAAAGGTGCAGCTTCTTCTGCAGAATCGAAACCAGCCACGTTCGCTTTTCCTAGAATTTGGATAATCGATTGTCAAACCCTGCCCAAGTCTTCAGGTAATGCCGAGAGGTATTTGTTACGATACGATCTGTTACTACTCCGACCTCTTTTCTAGATCGAAATAGATGCGAGTCTAATCGTCTCGATTTGTCTGCACGCGCAGAAAGCATTTTGCATCTTATCTTTCTCTCGCTTTCTCTCCCCCATCCTCCCCCCCTTCTTCTTTTCAGAAAACGTTTACGTATATTTATTGCATTCGATTGAAGGAAAGATGAAAAAGGTAATTCCTTTAGATCGAATATTATATGAAAGGATCTAAACAAATATTTAAACGTTCCTACGAAACATTCCTCGTCCTAGCACGATGATGAATAATCCAACGATAATTTTCTTTTCCTATCATTTTATTTGTTTTGTTAAGGATATTTTATTTGTAAACATAACTATCTAATGTAACAAACTACTAACGGCTTTTCTTTTGAATATTTTTTTCATCGGTAATCCGAATTTAAATAATGTACGTGTAAAAGTAATTAATTTATATAATTTATTATTAAATTCTTCTAACTCATTGTACGATTTTTTACGTAAGAGAAAGAAAAAGGGAGAATAAAAGAAGAATTTCCTTTAACGATAGTCGATAGAAAAATTTGATAAAAAAGAGAGAGAAAGAAACTAGGAGTAAGATTTATGATAGAAAATAGATAAATGGAACTAAATTAGATATGTTCATAAAAGAGAATCAAATAGAAAGAAAAGGGAATATTCAGTATGAAAAAATTGTTACGATTATCCGACAAAAGGTTCGATCGATAAGAAGACGAAACAAAAACAGTTGTAAAATAATCATGACCTCTCCGTGCTGATCTACGAAAGGAATCCTTCCCTTACGATCGACTGGTGTTATTTCTGGAAAATTTCCCGCTCGGCTGAACGTTTACACAAGTATGGGAGTTTAAACGGGTTCGATGTCAAGATAAATATTATCAACACGTGGCGCGCTCCCTAAATCACGCCTCGAGACGTCAATTTCGATCGTCAAACGAGAAACTTCACTTCAACTTACTCGGCCTGCTTTTCACGAACGATTTGCATATCAAAACGACTGTCGGACGCCACCCTGTACACTTCTAGATTCGACAATTCCATCCTCCTAAAGTTGAAATCAATTTTAGAAACATTTCGAGCACCCTTTTACTGTCCTTTTATTTACGTGTGATTTTATCTACCACAAAAGGTGACTACCACCTTTCGTGATGATGTTCCACAATCTCACGATCTTATTCAAATGAAATATAAACCTCTCCATTAGCTGAGTCCAACGTTTTTGTGCGATTGTAATCTTGCTTGAATTATGAATAAATTGTATTTCTAAATCGCATTATCGATCGTATTCCATGTAAATTAGATTATTTTTTTTCTTTTATGTATACATATATATAAAACAGTTCTTTTTCGTAAATATAAAATGTAAAACAGATAAAGAATGTAGATATATATATTAAAAAAATTGTAATAATGTTTGATTTTTAGATAAAATTTGTATATTTCGACATATCAGTTTGAACTCATTCTCGTCACCTAATTGGTAACTTCTTCACAGTTGAGTATTCAGATATTTCCACTGACATCTTTATTTAGGATCTCGTACATTATACTACGCAGGACTGTTTATACGCAGGAGACGTTGTAAAAGATGGTCGTTAAACGCTCGAATCTGTCGGCTATAAAATTTCTCCCTGTGTCTTGTTTAAAGTTTCACGTACAATCCAAGTGCTCGGTAAGAAAGTTTTATCCTGCGTTTTGTGTCTCGTATTATTATGCGAATAATCATCCTCGCATAATTTTATCGTGAAAGAAACATTTATTAAAAAAAAAAAAAAAAAGAAGAATATCACTTCGATATTTTACGCTGTTACAATTTATTATGTTAATAAAAAATAAATAAAAGCTGAAAATATTTAAAAATTGTTTTCCTTGTTGTTTCATAAAATCGTTGATTGGTCTATATTTATTTGTTGGCGAATTACGACAAGAAGAACGTCATACAACGAAAGGATCTAAAAGTACAGACATTTAACAAACCTCATGGTATTTTCTGACCAACAGGCACGAAAATGCACTTGTCACAAATGGACCGCATAAGAGGACTTACCGGTTAAAGCTCTACTACACTTTTCGTAGAACCATTCCATTTCCAGAGAAAAGCTTATAACGCTTTCAAGAAGAATTCATAGAATAAGATAATACTATCGCAAGGTCGATTCAATTAAATCCGATTGCCAGAGATGAAACTCAAACTGATTCAATAATCGAATAAAAATACGGCGTTATAAAATTAAGTTTTTTCTCTCTCGTTAAAATTTACATAGAATATTTTTCGAATTAATAATAAAAACATATATCTATCTATAAATTGATTATCTTTAAAAATCAATATTTTTTTATAGGTGATTTTTTTATATTAATTTTATTTTTTTAATCATAAATATATAATAAATTTGTTGTTCTAGAGTAATCTTTAAGAAAAAAAAAAATCGATATCAACCTTTCGATGAATAATAAATCGAAAATATTAAAAAAAAAAATACATTAAACATTAATATATTGTAATTCTGCGCTTGCATTTAAGGATTTAAGAATCGTTAGTGGCTAGTATATATAAAAATCGATAGGTAAATATTAACATTGAAAAAAATCAAAACGAAAACCAATAGGATTTCGTTATAAATTACTCGTTATATAAACGATTATTTAGCTAATTAATTATAAGGTACATCGTTGCACACACACAATACGTTTACATTGAGCACGATATGTTACGTGTGTTGCGTTGCGTTGCTAAGTAAACAATGGATAGTAAACCTATACCTAGTAGTAAATTTCTAACATACACTCTCCTCGTTAATGATGTTCAATTACGGCAAAAGGGTACATCATCGATATGTTCTTGTAATTAGTATAATTTTTCAAGTAAAAGTAATTGAGAATCATTTGAGATATAATAATAACAATAATAATAATATTAATAATGATAATAATAATAATAATGATACAGAAAATCTCTTAAAAACAGAAACTAAGTAATATAGCTGCAGGAGATGTGAGTTAATTAATTATACAAGCTTATAATTTGCTTTATCTTTTTGAAAGACTCGAGTTTAATAAAGCTTTTCTCTTTCTACATTTTAATAGATTCTTTTTAAATAAAGACTCTGACGAGTTTACCTTCGATCCACAGTAACAATGCCAAATCAAATTCTGGATTTGCATCGTAACTGGAATTTAAATTTAAACGACAATTTTGTTTGTCTTATTTATCTTTTTAATAAACGAATCGCGTATGAGTAAATATATAAAAGTCTACTCCCTTTCTCTAATACTTTTTTTTTCTCCCCGGAATCATTTTACTTGGTCACGAAAAGCAGATACAAATCGGGATTATTACCGTTGTTCGATGAAAAGCTTTCATTATGTTTTCTTATTTTGATCAAGTCATGCAAAATCGTCGAACGATTCACGAAGAAATGAAACACTTTCAAATGAAATTATATTTTACATTTATTAAAATCTACATTAATTAAAGTTAATAGTCCGAGAGTAGTTTCGTAAAGTTTTCAATTAATCCTTAAGGTGCGAGCGCTTGTTAAACTCTTTTATTAACCATCGAAAAGTTTCTCGAATTTATCCGAAAGTCGGAAAGAAATAAAAATACTGAAAGAAAAATAATATTAATATTTGTGTTATAAAATGTCGAAATAAATCTAATCGTTAGAAACAAAGTAATTAATTATTGAGGCATCAAAATATATTATAGTATAGAAATATTAAAATATTAGACATCATTAAAGTTCGTTACCAGTTATTAAGAAATATCAGGAAAAGTACGAGAAGGGAATAAACAAAATGAGCTCGTGGTATATCACGGACGTGTTAATTAATTAAAAGAAAAAGTATATTTTAGAAGGGAATGTTAATTTTATTTGCGTGACTTCATCGTGAAAATTCTCCAGTGGGAAACGATTTATCGGTAATTAATTATTTTTTTATTTAACCATTGTAATTTGAATGTTTTATATCTACTTTTCTGATATATATTATCTGTTATATTATTATTTTAAATTATGTTATTTGATATATAACATTATATATTATAATCAGATAATTACTTAACGTTGAGACACTTTGTAGAGTTTTCAAAGATGCTAACATAATCTTCAACGATTATTTTACATCGTCTTTTTCCAAATCTTTTTATGCTGCTCTACTGTAACGTATTTTTATTAAATGATTTTTTATAAGTCTATCGTTCAGCGTGATTGAGCATCTGCAGATGGAGCAAAACAATCGATGGTATGTTTCAAAGAATTGTTTCCTGAAATTTTCGGTAAAAATGTTTCGTCTTCAAACTCTCCTAATTTAAACTTTATGAATTTTATGATCAATTCTAGGACGAAAAATCTTCTATTCAAAATACATTGCAAAGCAACTACTTGAAAATCTTCGAAAAAAAAAAAAAATAATAATCATGACAAAGTGAACGGACATCGTCAGAAACTTAAAAAAATCCTCTTGACGCTTGTATTAAATATAGAAGTAGTGATTTTAAACATGCTCAGTAAAATAATGTTCTATTACCCTTATTAATTAATAACAAAAAAAGTCAATTAAAATCCATTAGCAATTCATGATGTCACAAGCTTCAAAGTTATTATCAGTTATTTATAATTACCCTATAAATTACGTGTTTAATTATTACATAATAAATTATAATAAAACTATATTGTTCCATAATATATTATTAAATTGTCACACGGATTACAATATAATTGTTTTATATAATAATAATATATCCAAAATATGATAAAAATATCTTTCATATATTTTATTATATTATTTATATTATTTATATTATTTGAATAATATTATTTTTTAAATACATATCACCTTCCCCCTATTACTTTCAATTTCGATGGTTCCGTTTAAGGAGTTTTTATTATTTATTTGCAGGAGTATTATTATAAATGGCACGTGAATTATTATTATAAAATGTAGTATTATTAAAGGCAACGTTTTGAGCTCGGTAAAGAAGAGCCGGAAGTATGGGCGCAAGGTCGAGACTAAAATCTCTTAAAATGTCTCTTCGAGACGTGGCACCTGACACGAACTAACCTAGTGTTAGAAAGCTCGCCGGTACTCGAGATTGCGTCAGGTCCTGGCAAACGTGCCGAAAGAGATAAAGCGATGGCTGGTGCTCGTGCCGATATCTCTTCGCTCTCGCTTCTTTCTACGAGATAAAGACACTTAACTTCTGGCTCAACTTTTTCAACTTCAATCGCTTTTAGTCCATACTCCTCCAATCGACGACTACTTCGATTTCACCCTTTAATGCATTTATCCCTCGATTGAAAACCTTAAATCTATGTATTACCAGAATTAGAACCTATTTTCATGCATTTTTCTTTTTACCATTTTTATTTCAATTCTATTTTCTATAGAAAATTCAAATTTTATGAAAATGCATATAATTATATTTTCATTGAATTTAGCAGGATTATATTAATGCATTTTCTTTTTTTTTCAATGTCTTTTTTTGTATAAATATGAAAAGGTTATGATAATGCATCTAATTATATATATTATTATATATATAATATTTAGTTCATAGAGTTAGTAAATTTTTTTTTATTTTTTTGTTTTTGTTTCTTTTTTTTGAGAAATGTCTACGACGACGTTAAAGGATTAATTAATTTTAAATTTCTAGTTTTGGGTGAATAGCGAGAATTTAGAGGAATGAAATACATGGTGTTTTTTAAATTGAAAAATTATAAATTTATAATCTTGTAGTATCCGCGTGAATGATATTTTTGTTTTGCATGGTTGCGTCAGGGTTGTTCTATTTGCTCAGTTAACCCCATAAGTATCAAAATTGCTAAGAATCTCTATATGAACAATCGTTGGGTACAGCCAATAAAATTGAAGTTTGTTGTTACATTAATGTAATGGTACAGTGTTAGTTTGTCGATGTGTCCCCTTCTTTATCGCTTTGTCAGATACTAATGCTTTATGCCAATGCGAGAATGTGTTATTATTTGAGATTATATTAAATAATAGATAAAAATGTTAGTTAGGAATTATATATTATGAAGAAAAGAAAGAAGAAAAAGATGAAAGAGAAGAGAACAAAATATTGGGTTTACTTTTCTTGTCATCCTATTTTTGGTACGCTTATGTTTCGCTATGCTTAGGAACACCTACATTTTATTATTACCAGAGTGGGAAATTTTTGTTATACTCAAACGGGTTAAGCGACTTTTAAAACAACTAGTATTTTAGTCGGGTAAATGTAAAAATAATTGAACGCAGTGAATAATTGAAAATATTTTATTATTCGAGAATTTCTCCGAGTATATGATATAATCGTGAATATACTTATATAATAGACGCTATTTGTGTGTGGATACATAGTTGGTACGTGATAATGGAAGTTTGGTAGTCTTGACTAGACTTAACTAGATTGGTCCTTCGAGGTAACGACATTGGAGTTGGAAAGGCATATAGAATGTAGGAAAAGAAGAAACGATCGGGATAAGGGTCAGATTAGACCTTTTAAACGAACGACTTTTTACGTAATTATCCTTTCTATTACTAAAGGGCTAGCTTGATCTATACAAACTTTCTTTACCTTTCGTTCAAACAATCATTTTCTTTTACGACTAACACACATTCTCATACGTTAGAAGAACAATTTTCCTTTACTTCGTGAAATAAGTCAATAAGAAAAACATTTATCTCAAAGAGTTCATTCTTATATTATTTATACGATTTAATCTTAACAACTAGAATAGGAATAAGTTGACTCCAACTTTGTTCGTATTAGAATTAAATTATGATAATTGTTTCGTTATACGAATATTGAAATAAAAATTTGTTCGTATGATGTAATACATTTTTAACATCTTTAGTGATAAAATATTACTGTCTATTACCATTTACCAGCGATTTCTTAATATATTTCTTTTTCTTTAGTTTTTCATAATAATCGGAAAAGTGAATATGAGATTAATAATATAACAAGATTAGAGGAATTTACATATATGAAACTGGCATTATATATAATTTGTTGTATTAATTAAGCAATTTGCATATTAAAATTCGTAATAATAATTGAATATGTATATTGTATTCTTCTTCGATATATTATCTATCGATTATTTCTATAAAAACTATATATTATAGCTGCTAAAAATTTATCTAAATTTTTCGCATTATGAAAGTTTGAAAAATCTTAAAGGAGACTCTTCGTAAGAGCTTTGGACCCTTAATCATTTCAAACGACATTAAATGATTTTTCTTCTCTTACAAAGACTGATAACAGATAATAAAATGTCTTTCAATATTATCCAAATAAATATATTCTAAAGGGAGATAAACTATTCATTCACTCTTACAAACGAAAAAATATTTTTAAAGTGCATAATAAAATGATAAAGAAAATAAAACCACGATTATAATTCATTTAAATAGAATGGAATATATAGAACATAGAATTACAATTAAAACAATATGTTACGAATCTCGTCGAGTATATAAATACGCCAAATAAATACATATTTATAGGGTATTCCAAATTAAAGCCGACAAACTTTGCCAATACGTTTGGAGTTTATTTTGAGTAGAAAATGTTATATAACATCATGAATCGATTTGTCTTCGTTTCCGAGATAAAACAGAGAAAGTAATATAAACCACAAGTAATCAGCTCTATTAAAGGTACTTAACCTTTAATGATAATCATTTATTTCAAAGATTTTGTCTACACTGATTTACACAAGTTGTTCAAAATGATCATCTCTTGTCTGTTTGTGTGCGCAAATAAGTGAGTACGTACTCACGAACCGTATCCGTTGAATATTAGCAAGATTATTATTGAAAGTAAACAACAATTATTCTAATTTCTGCTATCAATTAATAACGTTTATTCAGTACGTCAAGTTTTCCATGAAATTTCATCCTCGATTTCATACCCATCCATTAGAGAAAAAAAACAAAAAAAAGAAAAAAAACCTCTACCGTAGTTGTCAGTATTTTTATTTATATCTCCAAAATGAAGACGAATAAAGTCCCATGGTGTATATGACAAAACATTTTGAACTCACAATTACCTCCCCAACATGTTTGCAAAGTCTGTCGGTTTAAATCTGAAGTATCCTGCATGTAGAGATCGTGACGTTCGCGATATTATGTCAAGCAAAATGGAGGAATATATTTCGTCGAGTTTGATCGATGTTGGATCGCGATGGGGTCGACTTATCGCGTCTGGCTACTCGGTATCTGGCCTTTTTTTCTCTCCCCTACTTTCTCTATCATTATTCATTGTCGCAACAACGTTATTAGAACGTTGTCTGTTGGTTAACGACAGTAGTCGAGTCATCGTTGTTGTTCGCGGTTATGGTCTTTCGAATCTTCTTCGTTCGAGCGTGAAAGAAGTTGAGATTAAAGAAGCTACTACGATTTCTTAATTTGATCCTCGATTCCTCGAACCTCGAATCGATCAAAAAGATAACAAAATCGAAGCATTTCGTTTTCCTTTTCATTTATTTTTCTTTATCTAGTTCGTTCGCTTCTTCAAAAAAGGGGATGGATAATCGAATGAAAAGCATAGAAGGGAAGAACTCGATCGATCCTTCGAAAGTATTCACGTTGATATTTATTTTCAGCACCGGCCGTCAACCGCATCCGAACATTCCTTTTATTTCTTTCATCAACACAACGTTGATCTTTTCTATCGAAAACGGCAAACGAGCAATCTCGGATATAGACGAGAAAACGATACAATATACCTACACGATATGTCGTTGAATTTTTTCGAAAATTCTTCAGACAAAAGCAAGATAAAATGAGAGGAGAGAGAGAGAGAGAGAGAATAAGCTTATCCGATCATCGTCCACATTGTCAACGGAGAGTGACTTCGTATAAGGGTGGTTAAAGAACTCTTCCCCTTTCTCCCGTTTTTTTTTCTCTTTTGTATAAACTCGCTTTCAAAGACTCTTGATCAGTGAGCAGACACGCGTTACTCCGTAATCGTGCAGAAAAACAAGGGGAGACTATGTTAAAACTCGAATAACCGCGATCCAGGTGAACCCTCGACTTATTATTTCCTCGATTCAATGACATCGTTTTTTAAATAAGTTTTTTAATAACGAAACATTTTTAATGAGAAATTGTATATCTTCTAAAAAAAAAAAATCACAAAAATATTAGAAACGTATCATTGACGGTACAAGCTTTGTACAGATATTTTTTTTTAGTGTCTTTTAATCTTTAAAGAAACTCCCCAACATTGATAAAAATTAAATAAAAACTTTTTTATTTTCTTATCCCCGTTCGATATCGATGTCCAAAGTGTCAAACACATTTATTCAAATTGTTCGTACGAAACAACTTAGAAATTTGTCAGCGCACACACACACACTCACACACACACACAATTACATCATATAATGAGATATCGGAACACTGACTTTTTCGTTCTATGAAAAATCAGGTACGAATTGAATACGACTCTCTTAATAGTCTCCTAAACTCTTTTTAAACAATAGAAAACAGTTACTTTAACAAGCTAAATAATCTTCCATTTTCTTTTTTTTTATTGACTACCATTTTTTACTCTCATTTTGTAAGATTAAACATCTCCTTAGTCGTATAAATATTACACTTAGAATGCACGTGCACGCTCGTACACAACGAGATGCATTTTCGAGCATAATGAAAACGGTCTTTATTAAGTAACTTAGAGAGAGAGGGAGAGAGAGAGAGAGAGAATAGTATTCCAAGAACATCTTCAACGTCGTCTAAGTCTTAAGATGATGTTAGAAAGCTGATGGAGCATCGTCAATTTGGCTAACATGTTATTAACGCTGAACAACGATGCCATTCGGTTTTACGCGTTACACCGTGCTAGGAAAACTTTCTTTTAGAGTTTTCGATTCTAAAATCCAAACGACACGGCAAATTACTCTTCCAGGATCATTTTTAACAATCATCGTTGAACCTTGAACTCTTGAACGTTTCCTCGTAATCCATCATTTGTCATACGTTGTCATAAAATATAAACAACGTTCATTTATCTCGTATGTTCTTCCTATTTCAAGAAACAACTTCACAAAATACAGAGAGACAATATCACGAAGGGTTTGTTTCGAAAGAGTAAAAAAATATATTTCATTTGGTGAAACTCTCGTCAAGGTCATAGTCGTCGTCCTCTTCATCCCCAATGGATCTCGATCATCCCGGTGGTGTCTTTTTCTGCTTGCAAAGTTCCAGGAGAACAGGATAATGCAAATCGGCTGAATATTCCTGGCTCTGATCCAAAAGTTCCAGATGTCTCGACCAGACCTCGCTGTCGTATCGTTCGGTTTGCCTGGCTATGAAACCACGTTTGATCGCAGCTTCGGCGAATTTCTGAAACGTCGTTCCACGTCTAGGTGCTATCACCAGGGCCACACCGTCGTCAGCAAGCCAACCATAAATCGTTTCGACTAGGTCAAGCCTGGCATCGTCGAAGAAGAGACAATCTGCGCACAGGATCACCTCGTACAATCCTTTCTTGCTTGGTAAGCCATCATCCTCCTCCTCGATGATGCGTGTCATCTGATGAAATTCGATCAAAAAAGAGAAAAAAACAAGAAAAAAAATATAACTAAATTTCGACAAATTCTTATATAACAGAGAAACGTTATTGGTCGATATTTGTTTTTACGATCGAACGAAGTGGAAAAGAGATAATTATTTTTAAAAACGTTTGAGTATGTTTGCATGTATTCAGAACGATTCAATAAAAAAGTTAGAGCTTTTCTATCTAATCTATATCATATGTGTACATACTTAATATTGACGAAACATTTATGAGCGAACTGGGTAGACGTTAACTTGTATATCCGAAACTTGATACTCTAGTGGAATCAGACTGAATGGTACACTTTCAGATTTCTCCGAGAAAATTATCAAGGTAAAAAGAAATAAATGAACAAAAAAATAATATTTTATATTTTCGTCTTGAAAATGGAACTTTTGAAATCGTAAATGAAATTTATTAATTGTTTTCTTTTTTTTTTAAATAAAAAACACAAATACAAATAGCAACCAGCAAAGAACCACCGATTTGCCAAATTGAGAGACGATACTTGTTGTCACGAGTATGTTATTTGAAAAAATAGAAAAAAGAAAAAGACAAAACATTAAGTAGAAACGGAAATACGAGGGGAGAGAGAGAAAAGAAAAAAGAAAGAAAGAAAGAGCTCGATACGATATACACAGGAAGTCGAGCTAAAGTCTAGCCGGAAACGTTCGAATGGTGCATCATCCACATAGCTATTCGCGCGTTCCGTTTGGTCTGTAATAGAGAAAACGACCCGGAAGTTCTGCAGAAGATTTACTACCCACGAATGGACCGAACTTATAAAAGCTTACTAAACTATCGATTCGCATAATAGAACAAACGATATTCGATTTGTTCGTTAACGAAATGACATTGGTATTAATTCAAATTTTAAATATCTTTTCACGACATTGAATTGACCGTATTATTAAATAAAATATGCAACTACATAAACGGAAACTTTACAAATTAAATAAATACAAATAAAATTTTTCCGAGCGCGTTGATTAGCTTGAGTTTAAAAAAAATACATTGAATAGAATTAATTATAAATTTTGTCAAAGAGAATAAATACATCATATTTATATAAATATTGTATTTTACTGATGTTTGTAAATAGGAAGCTCTATACGTTTCATTGTGATACTTGCGTGTATTTTTATTTTTATTACAAAATTTATTCGTTTTGTTCCTCAGAAGTCTTTGTTATTTTTTCATCGAACAAGGCACGATGTTTGAAGTGATTCATCGAACGTGACGCGGAATGCATTACGTCGGGTCTCATACGAAATTGGTATGCGCGTTGTCGAAGACAAGGGTGCACTTGACATTGTCGATGCCGATCACGTTAACATCGGTCAGAATGGCACACGACGAATCGCGTTATTCGGCCACGAGAGCATCGACCATGCGTTTCGAAATTTGTATGCTATTTAACACCACGATTCGTGCTGGAACGATTATCGCAGGATGTTCGATTAAAAGTCAACCAAAAATATTAATTAAAAAAAAAAAAAAAGAAAAAGAGAATTTACGCGTAGGATGAAAAGGTTAAAAAAATATTTCTTAAAAAATTAAATAAAACAAAAAAAAAATATGCAAGGCAAAACGATGAACAAAATATTATTTACAAATAGTATCGATAAATGGATGAAAAAGGATGGAAATTGAGAAAATAAAAGAACGAATATAAGTATTATACATCGTTATCGATACGATATCGCGATCAATTTTACGATCGACATTTACGATCGATCGAGATCATATAATCGTTCTTCTTACATACTAAAAGAAATTGATTCAATCGAGATCAATGAAGCCGAAGTATGGATCGTTGTAAAATTTCAGGTAGCTTGATCGAAATAGCCTACAGAAAATGCATACTACCCTTTCGAGAGAAGATAATCACCTTTCGATTGCAATTTTTTGCAGCAGCTTGCCTAAGGGCTCGAGCAGCCCTAGCCCATTGAAGAACCCCACACTCGACGAAATCTGCCATGTCGTTTCTAAGGACGATACAACGAACGTTATCGACGCTGGTAACGTTGCCGTCGGTAAGCGTGACCGCACTCGGATTGCAGTATTTCGCAACGAGGACACCAGCAAGACAACTCATACCACCACCAAGTTCGAGAACGCTTCTGTTTCGACAAATAGCACGATTCTTTAGCAAATAGTAAGCGAGACACTCCTCGGACGGCCAGACGCAAACATTTCCGGTATTATTGAATCCAATGAGTTCATTCGCAGTAAAATTCTTGTTTATCCTTCGTATCTGAACTTCAAAGAGTTCGTTCTCCAACATGGCGGAATACTCGTACCAGCAAGAGTCAGAATCGATTATAGTATTTTCCAAGAGAATCGGTTTAAGTAACCCAAAACTCGTGAAACGTCGTACGGAAATCTCCTCGTCTGATTCTGCTTGATAATCCGAAGAGCCTGTTAAAGCTTTTGCTAAGATACGCCATCTTCTCTGAGCTGTATTTGACTTGTTATTCCTTCTGGTGATTGTAGAATCTCGACAAGATAATAATTCTTCCGACATTATGTGTTACTATGTTGATTTATAAAAAGGACCACTAAAGACTATTTTTTGTTTGTAAAGATTCGACATCAAAGCTCTCCCCAATCACCTTTTTAAATTATATCAAGATACCCAATAATAATTTAGTAACTAAAGTTTGTTCTTCGGTAGAATGAACAGGCACTTCGGTAACAAAATCATTTTCTAATTCTGATTAAAGATATGAATTTTTGTTATAAATTAGTCGATTCTTTTTCAGGCACGAGTAGCACGCGTTCTTGATGCACGCGGATGAATTTCCCGCGTGAACGAGAAGAGAGGGTGGTGGTTAGAGGGCAGATCGTAGCAAGTAAGCAGACGGGCAAGGACGAGGATGGACGAAGGGACGGGGCAAGACTAAAAGCACGAAGCCAAGTTCTAACTCGCGCCACGCGGATGGCAAGCGTTCTCCACGCCGCAAATCGGCGCTTGCGCGTCTCTCCGAACTTCTATTTCACTCGCACTTACCACCACTCGTATATTCTGCCTCTTTTGCGCTACCACGACCCTATTATTCGCTATCTCTTTCTTTCTAACTTCTCTTCGCGAGCTGAAACTGTCACTTTGTTTCTCGTTTCACACTCTTCCTTTTTTGTCTCTTTTTCTCATTTTTTTTCTTTCTTTCTCTTTCTCTCTCTCGCTCTCTCTCTCCCTCTCCCTCGCTGGGTAGATTTTCTTCCTTCTTTCTTTTTCCTAAATTTATGCGAAAATCCGCACACCTAGAAGTCCCTGATTTCTCTCATTAAAATGTGAAATAATTGCTTATTAAAAGTTTGATAAACTCCTGAGTAATTCCTTCTATTATTTCGACTGTTAATGTCCTAACCAACGAATAATTAATTTTTCGTTAGTAGTTGAACGAGCTAACTTCTTCTTTTCATCTCTCTTATCGTCCTCTTCCTTTGTAATCGAAAATTTAGACAAAAATGTTTTGCGTATAGCGTGAAGTTTCGTAAATTAGATTGATCGATAACTCACTTCAACTTTGTTATCCTTTCTTAAGGATACATATACAATATATTAATATTTATTTATACGTATATACGTATATGTCATCGTAGGAACTCGTTGATGTATGGTTTGATGAGGCAAGCATCTTTAGGGAAATCCCGTGATAGGAAAGTATAGTTGAAAGCAGAAAAATTATGCGTGAAGTGAAAAATATTTTTCGAAGAAAAATCTTTTGACGTCCCCTTAAATTCAAACAGATTTTTTAATGTAATTTCTGAAAAAAATAATCCCATATTTATCGTATTCTCTTGGCGCGCTTTACGTTGAATTTGTTAAATAATAAAAAATTCGATTGAAAAGAGCGCGTAAGTAACATGAAAATACAGAATATAATTAAAAAAATAGGAAAATAAAAATAAAAATCAATTTTCTCGTTATTTTTTTCCGACAGTAGGTGTCAAGAGAGCATGCTTTTGGAAAAGAGCAAAGAGTAATATCGTTCGTTTACCAATGTCTCTAACAGTCGTGTCACGCGTCTGCTTTTACCACTGGCACTGAAAATCTAAGCCGTAGTTCGAATATCGTGCCAGTCGTGTTCGTAGACATTAAACTGTCGCCGAAGCGACGTTTAAATCTTGGCCAAAGTCTTCGATAAAACGTGCCGGCGACCTGAAATTAATACGTTGCCACGAGCAAACTTCTCGACAAGAGAGAGAGAGAGAGAGAGAGAAAAGTACGCGTCTAATAATTAGTCGAATTTAAGAGGATTTCAAATGTCTATAACCTTTATACAACTTATTATAATTTCACATATATATATGTGTTTATATTTTTTGTTAACTTTATTTACTTTTATATGCTACGAAATTAATAAATTATATATTAATATATGTAAATTAAATGTTTTAAATCTATAAATATTAATTTCAACGCCAAATCAAAAAATAGGGTTGAAGATAAGTTATTATTATTTGTGACGTTAACATTTTCTTTTGTTTTATCCATAACATACTTGTATGACGTATGAAAGACGAGGTATAAAATAGAACTTCATTATGAATTCATTCGCTATCTTATTATGATTGTGACGATGATGATTATTACTGTTATTATTATTATTGCTATTATTATTGTTATTATTATTATTATGCTTTCTACCCTCGTTTATCATATAACGTAACACATTTTACATTTAGTTGTCACTGTCAAATGAGAAAAAGTGCGAAATTTTTAATCGAAAAATGTAGAATTTCGTGGGACGCATAATAGAGCAAACCATGACAGGATTTCTTTTTATTCAGAAGCTTATATATACTCTCATCGGAAACCGTATTACACTAATCGATAATCTCATCTTCTACTTCCTCATCTTCCATTTTTGTCCTTCGTTCATTCCCCAGAAACGATGAATCGTACTTTGTACTGCTCCCCCTCCGTTGATTCAATTTTTTTTTTCAATGTTCGATACTCATTTCTCTTTCTATTTTTCATACAAAATTTACCCTTATTGTATGTACATATACTGTATAGAGATATATATGATGTAGAAATTAATTTGGTGCCTTGAATAAATTTGTTTGAAATTATGAATTAAAAAATTTCTACATGTATATTTTTTATATTTTATATTTTTACATTTATCTATATATATTTTGTTTTTTCTTAATGTCATTTGTAATGCTCTCTTTATTTTATGTATTAACATATATCATATTTTATATATCTATCATATAAAAATATTGTTAAGTCGATATAAAATTTCATATTTATAGTATTCACGTATCGTAACGTTTACGTTAATTCAATTTCCTCTTTTCATGTGCATATATTTGTGTAGGACGTATTACGTATATACGTTCAATAGCTTTCTCTATATTTCTCACCGCAAATCCATAGTTCCACGATGCTTTTCACGTTGTATTTATGCTGTAAATGTTTCAAATTAAAGCTCAAATGTTTAGAAGAGATGGATAGATGAATAGAGAAAAAAATATATATATAAAGCTTCATCGTTAGGGATTATTTATAGATATAAAATATAAAATTCGTGAAGAATTTACGTTATTTGATAAAACAGTTTTCCAATTTAATCATTGATTGATCGTTAAACGTTATAAACGAAAGAAAGATGAAGCTAAAACGAGGTAAAACGTATCAGCCGGCTCGAAAATCGTCGTTCATCTCGTTCGAGGCAAAGTAACTGACGATTAATCGGTACGTGATCGGAAAATGTAGAGAGCAACGAGCAAATACTGATGACGAAGCAGAATGTGCATTTACGCGTAGCCGAGAAACGCTGGTTCCATGTTTAATCGGAGAATGAAGAGAGAAACACATTTCAATGGAATCGAAACTATTCGTAAAATTACAACGACGATGTTATCGGAAACTGAGAGAATTTATTAAACATTCTTATTTATCATTCTATAAAATTGAATAATTTCTTATATATTTTATTTGATCAAGTTTATTGAATTGAAATTATGAATACGTACTGTAATTAATATTGGCTTGATTCATAAATAAGTATTATTATAAGTAAGAGAGAAGAGAATAAATTATTATAAAATTTAATTACAATTTATTAATATAATAACACTTATATTTACGAATCAATCTGATAGATATAATATTTGCAGCTTCTTTTCGGACAGTTTATTCTCCTTGAAATCAATAGATATGAACAATTATTTGCACTGATACGTATTGAAATGCACACGTAAGACTGACAATGCAAATTGATAACCAAGTTCCATTACGGTTACAAACGTAAACGATAAGACTGGTCAAGAAACTAGTGCAATGAAATTCAATTTTCTTCGAATGCATATCTTTCGATAATAACACAACTTTTGCATTCCTACGATGTAAGCATGTAGGCTCTCGTGTTTCCTAAATTCAATCAAATGAAAATTATAACTTGAATCTTAAATGGTTCATTGAACACGAACATATAAATCCTGGTGTGAGATTATTTATTTATTATTTCATTAATAATTATTTGTTTGTATAACAATATGTATTTTCAATTTTTTTTCAATTCGTCAAATTTTTATTATCATTTTAATTTTTCCTTTATATTTAAATGTAATTAACGAAACAAAAAAGTGAATAGAAACTGACATGTTTGTTAAAAAAAAAAAGATCCAAGAAAATTAAAGACCGTAGGGAAGAAACATGAGACGTGCCTTTATGATATCATACTTACTGCAGAAACTTCTGCAGTTTCATTGTACTATAGCAAGTGTTGGATTTCTAGTTCCATTAACGATTTATCGACTGACAGATGCGTCAAAATATCACCGACCCTCTTCTATTCGTACTTGACCCACGTCGAGGCTTATGTCATATTTACGCATCTCCCGAATGAAATTCTAATCGTTTTCCCATCAAATGAGATAAGATCAAACGACATCATCTAAATTGGTACTTTATGATTATATTTCATTAGCAATAAAAGTAATAAATAAAAAATTTAATTTACAAAAAACAACTGGGTGTGTTATTGTATGATATTAAATTAATTTATATTTATTATCGTATTCGTTTCAATCTTTTTATGTGCAAGCAATAAAATAAGCAAATAAAAAAATTTAAAGAAATTAATTTCTTCACACAAATTTTTTTACTTGCACATAAATTGTCCCTATGTATTTCTTATTATATTCAAATTGAGAATAAACAAATTTCTGTTGTCATCGATACTGGACAAAGCATTATAAAGAAAAAAGAAGAGAATTAAAGTGAAGTAAAGTGACACGATGTTAAAGTGACACTTATGCAAGCTGTGACTGATCTATGAGTCTCTATATATATGTAAGTGTGTGTCTTTTTCGTATTATTTGACACAAATAGAATTTAGTGTCAGTAACATACACCCAGTTTCATTCATGTCAGTCATGAAACCAATGGGTTGTGCTCGGTCACGACAAATATAGTCCTCGTTAGAACATAATAAAACCTATATTTATTTATACTTTACTATAACTATCTCGATAAAAGTTACGTGTATTTCAAAATCCTCTCTTTTTTTTTTTTTATTATATAGTTATATATATGTAATTTTAATTAATTAAAATGATTTTTGAAGTTAGATTAAAATCATCGAAATTTATCAATAATGTATCAATCTTTTATGTAAAAATATTAAATAATTTCACACACGCACACAGATTTTTATCAGATGAAATCATTTAATTTATTTTTCAATTAGAATCATTTAAATTATTCATTATGTGTTTATATATATACCGATTATACATGAATGAGTCAAAATGAAAATGTTTATAGTTTTAAATGTGTACACTTTTTCGTACACTTTTGTTAAAACGGCTTGCATTTCGTCAGCATCTTCAAAATACAGTGGAGCGTACATACATCGTTCTCGTCTCGATGCTTCATTTTCGAGGGAACGAACAGTCGGTCGTTTAAAACGTGGAATAACAAGTTCGAAAGATTCAACTCGTACAACGGGTCTTTCCTTGTGAAGAAGATGTAAACATTTCTCTACTGACGTTCCACGTCTTCGAACATGTTCGCTGGACCAAAGAATCGTTTCCCATCGAGTATTTGCTACCGTCATTTCTTCTTCTCTTTTCTTTTCCGATATTCGTAGTTAGGTTCCGAAATAGCGACAACGTTCTGCTAGGTCGCATTAAATATCTGCATCTGTAGTATATATCTTTTGACATATTTAAATATACCATAGTAAATTGAACGTTTAAAATTCATTTATTAGTTAATATATTTTCTAATCGAGTGTTCTTAAATTGTCATATTAGTGATAATATTTGTATGAAAATATCTTTTAATTTATATTTTTAATTAAATTATTAGTTAATATATTTTTTCTAATCGATTGTGTTCTCTTAAATGGTCGAATTCATGTGACAATATTTTGTGTTTCTATTTAATTTATATTTATTTATAATATCTGTGAATCGTTTAAAATCATAATTCATAAAAATACTTCTTCATTTTAATTTATATTTATTTTTACTCGTCAATTTCAAATTTTCCATAACATCGTTTATATTTATAAATAATAAAAGGTCGAACATTTATAATAAATTAATCAGTTTATTTTTTAATTATCCTTCCTTTCACTTGTAAGAATATACTTTCTATTACAATTTATATTTACTTTTACTATAAGTCAATATTTTTTATTATTCTTTTGAGTATTTTCTTTAAAAGTAGTAGGTATGAGTACTCGTTGACATAAGGTTGTTTGAAATGTAATTTCTATCTTTTATCAAAGAAAATTCAAAGAACAAATTTTCTTTTAAAGTCATTTTAAAATGGACTGTATAATCTGATCAATTAAAAATCGATCATTTCTTGATGGAACTTGACAATTTTCGCGTATATTTAAGCGAAGTATCCCTAAAATTGTATCAAAGTGATAAAGAACAAGAAAGCATTGTGTCAAGAGAACCTTGAATGTGTTGGCACCGGACTGCGTTAAGCCATTGCGTTGAAGGTATCCTCGCCAAAGTCTTTGCCACCAAAGACACTTTGCATAATCAGAAAACAGAAGTTTTGTTGCTTTTCTTTGCGAGTTCAAGATTGTTTTTACAAATATATATCCCAGTGATAAATTCGATGGATCGTTCGTTCGTTCATCATACAGAAACATTAGAGTCAAAAATATTTGAAGTCTTCCCAGAAAAAAAATTATATTATTGTTAATAATGATTTCTTTCGTTTTATTGTGGTCTAGACCCATAAGATCATTGGCCACTAACAGATATGTATAAAATTAGAGAGAGGAAAAAGGAAAGAAAACACGATGAGAGGGTTCAATTCGTGACGTAACCACTCTGCCAAAAGCAGCAGTGCGGTTCGCGTCAGTCAAAAAGGCCGCATTTCTCTCCGCATCCACGAGACTGAGTCAGCAAAAGCAGTTCTTTGAACAGTCCAAACGAAGAGCCGGTATCAACGAGATAAATAGAAAATGATAGAAAGAAAAAGAGAAAAATTAGTAGAGACAAGAAAATATAAAGAAGAAAAGAAAAGAATTATAGTCTTCCCTTCTTTCTTTCTTTCTCTCTCTCTCTCTAACTATTTTTCTATCTACCTATCTATCTATCTATTTATCTATCTATCTGCCTCTGTCTTTCTTATAACACGACGATACTGCGGTCTTTCTGGCAAAGCGTCCCGACGCATTGCGTCTAAGTCCTCGCATGAAACTGGCCAAACCTTAAAACCATGACGTTATTTCGTAAAGACGAAGACAGCAAATACGAAGTAAAGGCTCCTTTTAGCACTTGGCCAATACACATCTGTAGTTGCTTTTGGTAAGTGAAAATTCCCGCATATATATACATATATATACATATATATACAAATACACGTACGGATAACACAAAATCTACGTGGAACGAATAGAAAATATGAAAGAGAAATATTGGAAAGTGTTTGCCAATAATTCGTAAATGTCGATGGCCAGATTTGTTCAGGTGCGGACAAAAAATGTAGGATTAAAAAATCTTTTTTTATTATTAATGTTTTTAACATTATTATATTTTCCATAAATTCAAAAAAAAGAAAATATCCAACAACAACCAAATATAATGTGTAAGCTTTTATAAAAAAGAAAAAAGAAAGGATTAGCGTAAACACAATCACTGGAACGCACCCATTTCGCATCCAGGAAACGGATTAAAGTAGAATTATAGATGAATTCGATTCTGCTCGCAAAATTGAAGCAGGGATTAAAATGCGAATGAAAAAATACGAGAAGAAGTTTAGTCAGCGTATAATAAATGTTTTAATTGATTTTGTTTATCTGTATTTGTTGGCATTGGTTTTATCGTTACGATGTTTAAATACGATATTTTATGCGTTAAAAGCCAAAACTTCGTCTGAATTTAAAATACATCCTGTCTCGAATGGAGAAGAATTATTTTGTAAAAAAATTGGTTATATCATTTATGTAAACATTCTACCCTGATGGGGAACAGCTTTTTTCTCTCAACAAAAATGCTTTTCATTTTTCATCACAGCAAATTAAACATTAAAAATTAATTAATGAAATGGTCGAGCTCGTAAAATATTGTTTCTTTTTTCTTTTTCAATGTACACGCATTTATTTTTACTTTGTTTTGTATACGTTTTTTCTGATACATTGTTCGTATTAATCTATTTTGTTAATATCATAAATTATACATTTAAATATCATTGATTTAAATAACGACATTTAATTGATGGATCATTTTATTATCTGTATTAGGAAAATAGTTGTAAAATAAATGTAAAATGTGGTTGGACAATGGTAGGACGAATGAAACAGTGCTATCCAGGTTACAAAGTTGTCAAGGAATAGCAGTTTATCCTACGGGAGAAATTAATCGGCACGACTGGATCCCGAAATTCAGAACAGGCTGATCGATGAGTAGACTCGAAACAAAGAGTCTTGTTAACAAGAGATACTAGCGTCTCGAACGAACCGGAACGTGGATTGCCGTGAATGATGACTGACTTCTATGTGTATTAGTGAATGAGCAACGTTTTCGAGAATATAAACGACGAAATCCATTTCTTGAACGTTGCTAACGAATCTAGTTTACTTTTCGAACGAGTTGCAAAAAGTCCGATAATTAATAAAACAAGAAATGTGAAAAAAGCAAATCGCCAGGTTTGTATTTAAAAAAAATATATAATAAAATAAAACAGTATAAGAGAAATGAATAAAAATGTATAAAGTATACAATTAATATTATTTCTTTTGTTATTAATATTAAATATATGCCAGTTTGTGATACTCTTATCAGAAGCCTAAATTATCATAAAGTTATTTTGTTGATCATTGTTTGTTGTTATGTTGTGAACATCGATTAATGTTCTATGCGAACATTAAGAGTGAATGATCTGACTAATGACTAACCCAGTTTTACAGAAGCTATTATAATGAAGTTAATTAAAAAGTATTTTTCAGAATAATGATTTACTAGGACATATTTGTAATGTACTAATAAAATGATATTTCTAACTAACACATTTCATCGACTCGCTGCATTTCGAATATAAAAACAAGCATGTAAATTTCGCTAAAATGTACTAACTATATACACTCCATACGTTGCATTACCACTGACTACCAACAACTCAATATTCTTACTGATATCAGTATAATAGTAATATTCGATTTTTGTCAAGTACATAAAGCTATTATTAATACCTAAATAATAAATTATTTGTTAATAAATCTATAAAAAACATTTTAATAGCGTTGCATGTAAACATATTATATCAATAATTATTGAGACTAATTGTAAGTTGAAATATAATAAAAAAAATTAATAAACGATCTATATATTCTGAATAATATGCAAAGTTAATAGACTTACATGATTCGTTGTTAATTAATAAACTCAATCGTTGATTAAGATTGACAATCTTGGCTTCTTCGATGATACTTGAGAAAAAATACGCAACTTATTTATTATTACTAGTAACTTTAACCTCAAACTTTTTCAGTAACAGTCAACATTAACGAACACACTTTATCTATATCGATGAATTCATTAAATATTATCGACAAACAATATAAAGGATTGTTTAAAACTTCTGTCCACAAAACAAATTAATTTTTTATTCTTGTTTTATACATAGAATTTCATATATATAAACACAATATTAATAAAACGCGTGTCACGGCGTACACTGTACGATCAGCTGATTTCTATTGAGCGAGAGTAGAGCCATCTGTTAGTCATTTAATAAAATTTATCATTGCTTTTTATCTTCGGAGCAATATGAATATAGGAACAATATTTAGTTCTATTTAGCTCTATTTCATGCTATTATCTTCAAAATGAATAATTAATTATATTTTCTGATATTCTTGCCAAAAAACTAGGAAATTTTTAAATTATTTTTCTACATAGATTCATGAACAAATAGGTTTATATTTTTTATATTTGATTAGATTTTAAATACAATATAAAAGATTGGTTAGATAAGAATTTATCTGGACAAATACATACGTAATTATTTAATTTCCTATTCGGATTAATTAATATTCGGGAATTAAATAAAAAATGATCTTAAGTTGAATTTTAAAAATGTTTTATTTATAATTTTGTAAACATATATATGCAACAGTTAAAAAAATATTATATGTTTATTTCTATATATTAGTTTGTATTTAGAATAATCGTTATTTTATTTGTATTTTAAATATTCTAATGCTATCTCTCTAGTTCGCCATTAGACTTTTGTTGTTGGCAACAGATGTTCATTCCCAATATGGCTGCATCTGTGTATTAATGCTGTTATAATGATTTTTTATATACCGAAGAATATTTCTAATTTTTTTAGACCGATTGCAATTAAAAAATGTAAATTACAATATTTTTGCTATCAATTAAGATGTTTTATTTAACACTTATTTTGCTAAAATAGGTGTTAAAAGCTAACGAAATGTTGCGATAGTGGTATGGTATTAAGAATTGAATAACCATTTGGTAATATAATCTTACTTGATACTATTTTTGTGACGTAAGAAAGACTAACCAGTACTGTGATTATGAGTAAATTGAGGATAGGATCAGATTATATTCCTTTAACCGAAGAAGACATGTTGAAAGTACGAGCAATTATATCTTTTCCGAGATTAGCTTGGGTCACTGTATCTTTGCCACTGTTTGCGTTTATTTTCTGTGTTATTTGGTCTGTACTTTATAATTTTGAACATGCCACTGCCACACATTGCAAGGTAATGAAATTTACTTAACAAAAGAAATCATCAATAGAATATTCGTTCAAAATTTGAAAATTCTGAATTAATGTCATTATTCTAAGACATATTTTTTATTTTATTAGAAATATGAACTCGATTAGAATAATATATATTTGTGGTTACAATTTCCATGCTTCTTTTTATATAGGTTTACAATTTCCTTCCATCCGTCTCTGCAACTATCGGTCATTATAGACCTCAAAAAGATGTTTGGAAAATGGCAATCGCTATGCAAGCTATAACTAGAACATTAGTTCTAATTATGTACTTCCGTTATTATAAAGAACATGTATATAAGTGGGCACGGTATATCAGTAATATTGTTTTAGCCACATATATCGTTGAAAATGTATCTTTAGTGACTTTAAGCTTCTGGACTTCGGACTCGAACTACGGTATGTATTGGGATATAAATATACATTTATTTGCATTTGTCTAGGATAATTGTAATAATTATTAATTTTTTCAGCATTTCATAAATTATCTTTTATAACATTCTTGTTGATGTCTTCTATTCACATGCCATTATCATACTTTGTTATGAAGAATTGTTGTAACATAACCAGAGATTTTTATGAGACTGCATCTATAAGATGGAAATGGAGAGCAATGATGTCAAATGTATTCTCCATATTATTAGCATGTTATTTTTTTTATAGGCATAATAAATATTGCGAACCATTTGGTAAGTAGAAGAATTATAAAATAATAAATTTGCAATATCATGTTTAGTAGTTGGTATACTTTGAGTTTTAAATGTAGAAGGGAAAATCACCAATAGTTTTATATAATTTCAGTATATTCCATGTTCGCTATGAGTGAATACGGTGTTGTTCTTTCAAATATGATGTTTCATTCGACAGCTGCATGGGATTTTCCAACGTCTCGAGTTTTGATATCAGGGAATGGTATTAGACTGATTTAAATTACTATAGATCATTTTACAATATACATATATAATTACCAACCTAGATATATACTTGAAATATCTCCTTTAATATGATATTCATATATTTTAATTCAATATGTACCTGGTAGTGGTTAATATGTTTATTATATTAGCCATGGTATCAGTTATTTGAATCAATCAAAATGATAGATACTTAGAGAAAGTATACATCATATGTGTGATATCAAAACATGCTGATTTATTACAAATTTTTAGAAACAAAATATTTATATAAATATATATGTATATATATTATATATATATATATATACAAGAAAATAGAATGTAGATAGGTATTTATCATCAATTGCTGTTATACAAAAATTTTAATAGAGGAATATGAAAATATCAATCCTTCTTTATTTCTTTTCAATAAAAGAGTTTCATAAATGAATACGGTGTAATATATGGTATATGTACCAAATACAAACATCAGATATACAGAAATAACATAGTAAAATATATTATAATCTTATGATATATTTTTTGGACAGTAACAGCTTCTATTATGAACTGTATAAAAGCTGTGTACAAGAGAATGAAATTTCCCTCATTGCTAAGTGACCTTATCACATTCTTCAACCATATTGCAAAATATTAAAACTTGAAATCATTTTGAAGTTTATCGGCAATGTATTTTGCTATGGCCATGCTACTCGTTGCAGCAGGTGAAGGTGCATTACGACAGTGAAGAACCCTGCTTCCAATATTACCAGTTCCATTATCAAAAACAAAATCATCTACTAGTCTGCCATCACTGTCCAATGCTTGTGCTCTGACACCAGCAGGCCCTCTGAAACAATGAAGTTATACAAAATAATATAAAATTTGAAATTGATAGCAAAGAGATACAAGATACATATACACAATCATATATACCTCTTTATATCTTTATATGTAATATCTGGTATAAATTTCTGAAGGTCCTTCACTGCCAACGGATAGAATATCGATTTAATAATTTCTTTAACTCCAGGTATAAAGTACCTGAAGGATAACTTATATAATCCAGGGAACTTAGCCATTTCTATACAATCTTTTATGTTAATATCGGTCCATCTAAATGCATAAAATTACAGGACTTTGATGAGTATCTTTTACTCTTATGATTTTTTAATAAACTTTTTTGATAACTCTTACTTGTAACCTTCTCTAGCTAAGGCCAAAATAGCATTCGGACCGAGCCATATTTCACCATTTATTTTAGGGGTAAAGTGAACACCCAAGAACGGTAATTGTATATCTGGTACTGGATATATGTTCGTTGTACATAAATGTTTTTTACTTTCATTTAGAAGAAGATATTCGCCTCGGAAAGGAACTATTCGTGGACTGCGGTCGCATCCTGTCATGACGGCTAAACGATCCGAATGTAAACCAGCACATGTTAATACGTATTTCGTTGAAATACACTGGAATAAGTTATAGAATGGTTATTGATAATAATTCGCAAAACTTTCGTTAGATTAAAGGAGAAATAAATGTACCTTATCTTTAGATTGAACGACTATAGGTGCCAATTGTCCACCAGCTTGCGATTCTACCATTTCTGAAAATCCAGTAACTTCGTAATTAAGAAATATTTCACCTCCCATTTTTTGAAAATCCGCAGCGAAGTGTTTACAAACTAAAGCCCAATCCACGATTCCTGTCCATGGCGACCAAATGGCTTTCTCACCCTAAAAATAATGCTGTTTTATTTGTTTATATCTCGTTACGAATTTGACATAACAAATACCTAATTTTTTAATAATATTCTAGCATATAATATTATACTAATAATTTTTTAATATAATAATACTTTTTAGTAATAATATTATAGTATATAAGTAATAGTTTATTTACCTTACATTTTGGTTCGTAATTCGCGATACAATCCTTATCGACTAATTGAAGATCAGGTACATTATTCTTCGTTCCTCGTTCAAACAGGTTGTTTAATATTTTAGCCTGTTGCTGATTCTGAGCTACTATTAATTTGCCAACCTTTTTATGAGGTATATCATTCTTGCAAAAATACTCATAGGATAGTTTTAAGCCCTCGACGCACAGTTTCGCCTGTAATCATTGGCTACCGGATCAAACATTTCTTAAGAGAGTGTTGCTCAATCGTTTGAAATCGATCGAGATTTTAAAATCGCTTATATTAAAAAAGAGACTAGATTTTTCCAAAAATATCATAAATTTTATATTTCTTCACAAAAAATTGTAATTTTCTTTATTATTATTATTACCTTTATACTACCAGGCATATAGTAAATTCCAGCGTGAACGACACCACTATTGTGGCCTGTTTGGTGTTTCGCAAGGGCATTTTCTTTTTCTACAATAGCTATTTTTAAGTTAGGATGTCTCATTAACATTTCACGCGCCGTGGCACATCCTACAATTCCACCACCAACCACAACGAGATCGTATATGTTGCAGGTATCTCTATTAATAAGTATAAAATTTAATTACAGTAAAAATAATTACTTCTTAAGTTTAATACGTACCTTGAAGTAGACGCAGAACGACGCATTAAATAACTTAAATTCGACGATATCGTCGGTCTCATCAATAAACTCAAAATGCTGCTTGTCATTTTGATTTTTTCCTTCCTATGAATTTGATGTTATGTCGAATCTAAAAAGACATACACGAAGATCACACATCTCGCGCAATCGTTCGGATAAGAATTTTTTATTATTATTTTTTTTCCTACGAGATTATTAATTACATCATATTTTTCTAATCACCGTTTAACCATTCTGTGACTAAATTCATTTCAAAAAAGGCTTTTGCGTTATTTCAAAAATATATTTGTTTTTTTTTAAATATCAATAGCTTCATTCATAACGATTTTTAAATGAGAGAAATAATAATTCATTTTCTTGATGAAAAAATTAAATAATTTGTGGATTAATTTTATACTATTGAAAGCTTTCTAATTGTTAATTTTCGTACAAAAAAGAAGTTAAGGTGAACAGATTATTTATTCTAGGCTCAAAAATTAATGGAAGAAAAAAACAATTATACTTGTTTCTAAAACGCTAATATTTTTCAAAATGTAAAAGAATGTACTTTCCGAAATACTGTTTTACAAAATAACTAATTCAACCATAACTTATTCAAATTATCGTGTTACAGATTACTGATAATTAAGGTTTCTTTGAGATAGAACTTGTTTACTCTTTTCCATCTCAGTTTCATCGTTTTTAACACGTGGTTCCGATTACATAACACATTAAATATATCTGATTTTAGTTTCTTCAATGAATTATGAAAGCAATTCTATTTATACGCACTACTCGATCGTAAAAAAGTCGTCGTCGTTAGAGACACAACTCTATTTCCGTTTCCCATAAAACACGTGCTTACGACTTGCTTCTCGATTACAGAAAAAATCAATAGATATCGAACGACAGTCACGCGTATCGAGCATAAGCCGTTTATGTCTCTGCTACTTTGCAGTTAGAATAACCTATGTGCATATTTATATATATTTATTAGTATGTTATCCCAAAAATTTCTTGCTTGTTCTTACTTGTTAATAAGTTTTACGTGTACAATATTTATTATTTTATCTTATTTTATTGTGTTATATATGACCTATTATTTTTCACTATATCAGTAAAATATAAATATGAACTATAATATAAATAAAATATAATTAAATAATAATATAAACTAAAAAATATTTTGTGCAACATTTATTTAGAAGAAGTAAGAAACTTTTGAAACGATCTAATATAATCAGTTGTGGTTTTCGTTCATGTTCAACGTGACCTTGTTCAATATTTACTGTATACGTATATATCATTAATATGATTTATTTTTTTTACATATTGTACAAGACATCGTAGTCATAGATATAAATATGTATGAGATATAAAAATCTCGAGTTTCTTAGAAAAGTTAGAAGAATTTTCTCGTGTGAAAAAGAGAAAAGGGGACAGGTGAATTAAATAATAAGAAAGAAATAAACAGAGAGAGAGAGAGAGAGTAAATGATAAAAATTAACCGAAAGATATATAGAATATAGATGAGATATTTTATTAATAAAATTCGATTGATACCAACCAGCAAGAAATTATAGTTTTTTTTAAACCTAATTTAGAATATCACATATTTTCACGCATGGTTATGTAGCATGTTCAATTTACCGATGACGTACGCACGCGCATCAGAAACCGCTTCCTTCTTCGCTTTCTCGTAAAAGACTGACGAAAGATTTTTTTTTCCAATGATTCGCATAGAAAAGAGCTCCCTACCTCATAATTTTCGTGTTTCAAACTCGACGTTGTTCCATTGATAAGGAAGCTTATTCGCTTATATCAAGCATGTGGCGCCTCCATTTTATATCGTGTTCGCACATATCGTCTCACGCCTCACTTATCGTCAGAAATTTGTGTTTGATTTTATATTATAATGTATGTTGGTTGAAAGAATTTATTTCGATTAGTAGGATTTTCTAAAGAATTATAATATTCGAAATTTGAGGAAAATTTGTTAATCCCTGATGCTAGAAATTTATCAGATTTTCTTTCGGAATATGATTCATTATATAGATTGCAAATATAATATAATTTAATTCATGATTTACAGCCTGTCGAATCGTAAATAACTGCTATTTTATTGTAATTAATTTGTTACTTACAATGACATTTATGAATTAATTAAATTGTATATTAAAATATAATTATATACCTACATCCTAAAAGAGTAAAGAAAAATCTAATTTACATCGAAATATCATAAACTGACTGAAATATTGAGTAATTTGCTGCAAATTGAGCATTAATTATCGTTTATAATAATTTAAAATGTTTGTCCAAAAAGTATGAAGAGATACGTGAAATAACATTTAAATAATTATAAATTAAGATATAGAGAAACACACACTTGTTATAAAATAAAATAAAATAAAAAATATCATTTATAATAATTAAAAGCTTTCATGACACAAATATAAAATCAAGAGACACTTTTATAAAATTACATAAAAAAATCATAAATACAAATATACAGATATTACTACAAATATAATAAGTATCAATCATAATTTATAATAATAATTGTTCAAATTTCGTGCATCAGTCGTTCTATACTCGTATCGATCTCGATATATATTGCTGGAAACAAAGAGTAATATATTTCGCTTATTGTCCTGGAATTTGGAACTAATGCGCAGAAGCGCGTTATTGCAATCCCAAAGGCGATTCGTGTCATTATTTTCAAAAGTATTGTCTTCGGACAGTGGTCGTTCGGACCATACGGTGTTTACGATCGTTTCGAATGGGAATGGTGTTCTTGGTTGGTTCACGATAGCCGTTTGCAATAAATACGAGACAATGTACGCTCTCCTGTGATATATGTATCTTATACGTGGACGAGTATATAACTATCGAGGACAGTTTCGAAACGCTTTAAAACACTCTTTCACGTTCGTTTTATTCCATACACCATACACGTTTGTACCGGTTATGGAGTCCTTAGCTTACATCTAATTCAACTTTGATGTATCTATAAATTTGTCATATATGTATAGATATATAGGATTTATATGAAAGGTATTTCTACTGTATTAGACATACATAAGATTTATGGGATATGTATAGAATGTGTAAGATATACAGGGTTCAGCAGAATATGTGAGAGATATTTCGGGAACTGATTGTACACGTAAGAATAATGAAAAAAATGTATATAAACATATGTTTTATCTATATTCGTTCATGAGATCTTGTGTTATCTAATTACCTTTATAAAAGATGCTCAAAATGATCGCCTTGCATTTTATTGCAAACTTGTAAACGTTTTGTCATAGATCCGATTACACTCTGAACGATTCCTGGTGTTTCTACTACCTGTTGAAAAGCTTATTCTAGTCTAAATTTTAGTACTTAGAATGATTTACAATTGTTTTGTTTATAAAGTTGGTTATATCTCATTAGCGAAGACAAGCAGATCATATGTCTATAGGAATTTTTTTTATTATTTCTAGGTGTACAATTATGTCCCGAAGTATGTCCAATATGTTCTGTTATACCCTGTATATGAAAAGCATTTGATACATAAATTTTACGTTCACGAATGAATTACAGTAAGTAGTACAAATTATTAAATACATATTTACATCATGTAGGTAACTGACATTTCTTTGATAAAATGATTCTGATTAGTAGGTTTCATAAATTGGCTTTCTTTTCTTATTCAATTCAAACGAAGCATTCGTATTAGTCGAGAAAGTTTATTATACGTTACTACTCTGCAATAGTTCGTATAAAATTTTGAAGACGAATCTCACAGATCGATTAAACCTGAATGCATACGTATATGTACCTATATACATAGATGTGTATGTGTAGAAAGTTCAACATTTAAAATTCAAACTTACAGTACAATCTACTTCTCCCTTCTATTTTATTTTTCCCTGTTTCTCTCTCTTGTTCATTCACTCATTTTATTCGTGCAACGTAGACGGAACCCACCTGGCCAGAATGTGTCGGTATTCGAACCCCTGTATGAGTTTTCCTACCCTCTTTTTTCTCGTCCTTTCGTTCCTAGCCATTGTCCTCTTTTTTTATCCTCTCTTACTTTCATCTCACTTCATCTCGTTTTCCTATCTCTCAAATGAAACTCTATTTATATCTCTTATTACTCGATCGAATTTTTCTCTTATTTCTTTTTATTTTATTTTTAAGACAATAGGTCATCGAAAAAAAAAAAGAAAGAGAGAATGAGATAGAGTAAAAAGCGAGAATATTATTTACTTTTAAGATACCCATAAATAATAATAATAATAATAATGATAATACTAATAATATTAATAATAATAATTTACTCAGAAAGTTCATGCAAATAAAAGAAATTAACCACACTTCATAGATCCTAATAACAATAGCAGATAGACAGATGGAATATCCATATGCACGTCAACCATATGATACTCACATCATGGCATTAACTTAATTACGGCCCGTAAATACCATAAAAAGAACCACCGGCAGAAGTTGTGACAATTTAATAATAATAATATAACATTTTTTTCAATAATAAGATAATTTATTTATTAGAATTAACGAATTATTATTATTTATGAAAGAAATGGTGATTTTTAAAATAGAGTATGATAATGTATATTCGTTATAAAATATATTACTTTGTTATTGACAGAGAGTCTGGATTTTATACGTAAAAGGTTCCGGAGAAACGACTCGTTCGTTCGACTCACAATCAGTGTAGCTTATTATATGGGATAAACGTAGCAAACAATTTCCATCGTTGATCGTATCACTGAGCATAGGAAGTACATTTTAAAAGCAATGTCTCTCCGATCGAGAATTTTAAATCTATTGAAGGAAGAACGCCACCATTAGACGATACATTTCGCGATATCCATTAGTAACATTTTTGTCTCTACTGACAATGAATTTATTTTCTTTTTCTTCTTTTTTCCGTCTCTTTCAGCAATTACTATTATAGAATAAAAGCTCGAAAATATTACTCGTTCTAACAATCTCCAAAATGACAGTTCAATTTATTTAAAAAAAATTTTCTTTATGACACAACGTGACTTTTGTTAAAAAGAAAATAACAATTAAACAATAAGCCTATCTAAAACAATAATTAAAATACAGAAAATAAGACATAGAAAATATATATAATTTTATAAATAAATACTGTTTGATTATTCCGATGATGGTAAAGAAATAAAGAAATAAATAATTTTACCGTAACTAATTAATTTGTATTACAAAATTTAAATGAAGAAAACAAAGCATTACTTTGATTGTCGTAAATCTAATACAAAATAATTCAAGAGAAATATATAGTTATACGATACTTATGAAGAGTAAATAAAAAAGTAAATAAGAGAAAAAAACAAAGAGAAAGAAGATAGAAGATAGAAAATAGAATAGGGCTCCTAGTGAATACAATACGGTACTGGGATGCGCGTCGTGCGCGGACGCGGCTGCGCGTCGGTTCTTTGACTTCGTGCACGGAGTCAGTCAACCCGCCGCCGGCGTCCAGGCAAGACGGTCTTTTCATTTTGAATATTCTTATCTTGCTTGTTCATTTGTCTTCGTGATAAGGACATAAAACAAGGACGAATATAAAATAAAGATAGAATTAATCATTCGAAGTTTCATTAGGATTTATTTATCCATAAAAAACACGAATAGAATTTAATTTCTTGGATATTACTTTCATTCGCGCGCGCAGATCGCGAGTGAATTATCTCAAAGAGTAAGAAGGAAAGTAAATCTGTAGTCTGATGCGCTATACCGTCACCTTCGACCTTTCCTACGGCGATCCGTGGAACTTGAGGAGATTCGAGTGCCGTGCCAGTGCGTCGTCGTAACGATGACGGAACGAACGGACGCGCGTTTCCGCGTGTAGCCGAGCGGCACGCCGTTCATAACAGAGAACAAAAAGAAAACAAACTAAAAACAAAATCTTTATATTCTCTGTCTTTGAAATTTACACTTTGAACTAACGTTTTAAATCGATATATCTAACGAGAGACCAACTGTCATAAGCTGACAATTGATAAGTTTGTAAATTCGAGGAAAAAACCTTGAAAAAAGATTTACAAACAAATTACTTTGAAAGAGAAAATAAAAGAAAAATAAAAACAGAAGAGGAGAAAATGGAGGACGAACTGAGATGTCCTTGTTGCAAAGAACTATTCACGGAGCCTGTTTTGTTGCCCTGCTGGCACGCTTTGTGTCTCTCGTGTGCTGTTAATCTTCAAGCACCACCCGATTCACCACCCGAATCTACGACAGACTCTTCCAATGCTCCCTGCTCCGATCAAGAAGCCGACAAATTGTCGATACTTTCGGAAACGGACTCGGGCGTCGTCTGCGGTAGTACATCGACTAGTTCACGACCTGGAAGTTACGTTGGTACACCCGGGAACGGTGGTTTCCCACCATCCGGGGGAACCCTTTGTCTATCTTGTCCTGTATGTCGCAAAACTGTATATTTCGACGAGGGTGGTGCTCATAATTTGCCAAAGTATAGGGCTATGCAACGTATCGTTGAAAAGTATCAAGAATCAAAGAATGCAAGAATGCAATGCCAGATGTGCGAAGGTGAACCTCGTGAAGCTACCGTCGCTTGCGAGCAATGCGAGGTGATTTATATTTTTTTTTTGTCTCCATCGATTTATCATTCCTTTCTTTCTCTTTGAGTAAATGTTTTCTTGTTTACTATTTCTATTTTCCATCTATCACGTTTTTATACTTCATTTTTTCGTCACATAAATCATTGTTTATATCCGAAGATTGATGTTTTCTAAATGTAGTTAGATTTGTTGGAATAAACATGTAAATATAGTATATTACAAAATTATTATATATACTTACAATTAGAGTTAGTTAGAGAGAGTTACTTAGTTTTATTGATTGCTTTGACTAATTCAATTGAACGCTTAATACGAATTAGATTTGATTTAGGAATTTTTTAGACTGATATGTATCGTTATTGTAGTAATCTAAATTTATCTATGATCAGAGAAATCGTATATTACATTTCTTGTTGTTTCATTATTTGCTAAATAAGGCTCTAATTACTCCCCAATTTATCTTTTATTTTATATTTCATTATTAGAGAATATTTGGAACAACGACAATGTGTAATCTGACGTTTGAAAGTTAGGATAGAAACGTCCTCGATATAAAAGTAGCAATCAATTTTGAAGCTTTATTCGTATAATAAACACTAATCATTTACTATTATTTTTTACGATACATACTGGTGTCCTCGATTACGTACCGATTGCTGTAATAAACTCGTTCAAAACAAGGACAACCTTGTTATATCCAATCATTTGAAAGCAGTTGATTCATTATTATGTTATTGTTTCTTATACGACCTGAAAAAGAATTCTTTTTTTTCAACAAGTATATAAATATATTTTGATCTCATGCAAATGTCTTAAATCACAAGTCAAAAGTTTGAATTTGCGATAGATTGATAGACAGGTTTACAATTTAGACATCAGGATCGAAAAGTTTTGACATAAATCGATTCGTTTAAATCACCCAGTTTTTCGAGGAAAGTAACATTTTATATTTATCGAATTATTTTAACATTGATTTTAATCGAGACGTAATCTAACCTACATATTTCTTGTATATATCTAATCATCTTTTTAGATTAGAAGTAATTTATGTGTTCTTTATCTAAAACAAATTCACAGAAAGGGTTATCGATAAAGGTTTCGAGAGACCTTTGTTAGTTGTTCGGGAAAGTGCAGTAATTGATTTATTTGCATTGCACTTGTATCATAAGTTCGTTATTTTATCGATTGTATATAAATAAGAATATAATTAGAAAGTTACATATGTTGAATACATCGAAGATGACATGCTTAACAATTGATTGATCAAGTAAATGTAACAGCTCATAAACGTGACGTATTTATACCAGATTTATTTATGTTTATTTTATTTCGGTGCGTTTGATGTTTGTCGTCTTTCTAAAACGCGTTAGTAACGTTTAAAATCATCCTTGTGAATGAGGAGAGAAAGCAAAGAGAGGAGTGTTAGATGATAAGGCGAAAAATAGATCTTCTGGGTAGTCACGATCGACTCTTGATCTCACGATGTCTGGAGAAATTTACAGAGTAATTTCGTTACCGTGAGAAATCCAAAGACGAGGAAATATCTTTTGATATCGAATCTATGTCAGTTCATTTATCAATCATATTTTTTATATTCCTTTCGTTGTTTATTATTTATTTAATAGATCAACGATATAATTTCAAATTTCATTAATGTATATTACACATACATAGATTTATTTAAATATATTTTTTAATATTATTAATTTGACACATATATCTATATGGGTGGATAATCATGACAGTGGATTAGGTCAACAAATTGTCAAAGTGAATTTTATGGTTTATTTTATATTATAAAATACACTTAAATAATTTTATAATAAAAAAAAAGTAGTTGATTTTTTTTGTTTATTTAATAAATGAACAATAGCTTCTATCTTAATGAATATTTAAATAATTTTCAATTAATATTGTGAATTATTGGTAACAAAATTTTGTCATAAAACTACACGATAATTAATTCATCGTCTTTTATCAGCTATGAAAAACAATTAGGGATTGTTTTTTAATTATTAATTAATTATTTTTTATAAATATTATTGCTCTTAAAATAATTTATCGGATAAGTTTTATTTTATTAATAAATAATTTATAATTATCATGTCCAAGTGATAAAAGTTCTTTTAATATTTTGTAAGATCTCATCGAAGTGAAATGAATCAATTCGTCGAACTTTTCGATACAAACTTGGACGATCGATCAGCACGGTCTCGAAAGATTTTTCTAGCGTTCGTAAATACTCGTAAGAGGGTTCGTAAATAGAAGTTCGCGATCTTGTGCTGAACTCGAGTGAGGAAGAAAGAGAGAAAAAGAAAAGCAACGAATTGCAATAAACCCGAGAACGAAATCGTGTTAGAATCCGATGAAAAGCGCGACGAGTACTTGTCGTCCGTTTCAACGATTTTACGCTGTATTTTCCAAAGAATACGAAGGAAGAACTTCCCTCTTTTTTATTACACGATTGAACAAACGTATCACTAATCGCATCGTATATATACCATGCACCTTTGCGCATGTGTGTGTGTGTGCTTATGTACCTTCGATGATACTAAACCCTCTATAATTTTTTTTTCTCTTTACAAGAAATTTACCAGAAAATTTAAAGTATAACTTATACTTAACCTTCCATAAAGATTTTTTCTCGGGTTAAAAATAAAATGTTTCGGACGGTAATGTAAGTAGTATGTGTAAACATTATAAGAAAAAAAAATAGATTCTGGTTAAAAAAGAATAATATTAATCTTGAAAGTTTCCATTTAATAAAAAAAAAAACAATATAGTGAGTAACATTTCTTTTATCAAGTCATAATTCTTGTCCAAACAATTGGTTTAAACAAAGTCGTGTTTTCAAGATAAGCATTTGTAACGTTATATTTTACACATACATGTATATATACATTATTATTATTATTATATAGTATTATTATATTATATTAAATATACAGCTTAAACTTAAAAATTGTTAAAACTTTGCACACATAGATACGTGAAGTAAGAAATAATTTTATAATTATGAAATAAATAAGTTTAAAATAATATATATATATACATATGAATGTATAATTTATAATTATATAGTATTATTGAAGCCTAGCAAATTTATTGTACGTATGTATGCGTATTAGTATATCTAATCGGATATTAAGTTTGTAGTTTACATACCTCTTAACCCTTTGTACCTCCATTCCCGTCTATCCGAACTAATACAGAAGTAATAAACCATGTTACACGTAATATACAAAGCAAAGTTATTATGGTTATAATGTAGGCTAGTTTACCAAAACTCTGACGTGTGGAACCATCCCACCTTACTCGTCGTCTTACTTTTCTAACTTCAGACAAAGTCCTCTAGTTTGGCTTTTAATTACATTCTTAATTTTCATATTTAAATATCGGATGTATTGAATATACTTCTAAATTCATCTTTATTTAAAATAATATTATATTTGGCGCATTTCATATCTCATCTTTATAGATGACCACAACAAAAACATTATTCTTATGTTAAATCATTTTTTCATTATGCCATGTGAAAATACAATTTTGCAAACGTTTTTAATGCTATTTTATGTTAATATTCAGTATGATAAATCTTCGTAAAAATCAATTGGAGAATAAAATAATTACACAGATAAGATAAAAAGATAAGAACATTTTTGATATAGCAGCATCTGAGAGAAGGAAGGCACAGGTGTTGTTAAAGAAGGTTTTCATCTCGTTATTTTCTTCCCAGTCTCTTCTTATTTTCGTGTAGGGGAAGTGACCGTAGGATTAGAGAAAGGAAAAAGTTATTACAAGAGTCTGCCACTTGCGACGTAAGACGAACATTTTTCGTTTACTTTCTTCTTTCTTAGATATACAGACACATACACACACGCATTTATACAAATGAACGCAGAGGACAGCAACGTATCTCATCCTTATTCTCATCTTGTTTCTTCCTACGAAGAAGACTTACTTCCTAACTTCTTATGAATGAGTGAATGAGAGAGAGAAATATAGTTCAAGCGGAGGAATAATAAAAGGGGTAACAACGTCTCATACTATTTTTTCTCTCTTTTTCTCTCGTTAAGATTCATGTCTCTCGTATCGCGGTCATCTTCTCGACGCTCGGAATATGGAATTGTTCCGAGCAACTATCTCTAACTTGCTAAGTGAGAGGCTTCGTTTAAATTCACGAATGTTTGTGTTTCTTTACTAATCTCGCATCACTCGTGGAAGTTACGATTTTTTTCGAACTTTTTAAATTATTCCGAACTTTAAAAAACAAATGCATTCCAAGTAAAAGTAATGTTAATTTAAATTTTTGAGAAATGATTTATATATATATAAAAGTAGTGATATAAATTATTTAATGAAAATTAATTTTTTCTGCTTACTCTTCATTGATTTAAATAGAAATTTATTTAATGCACAAATTTTGTTAATATTATTTAATGTAATGATATGCTCGATGTTTTTGTAAAAGCTACGTTTTCTCGAGTACTCTGTGATCTTTTTTTTGTAAACGTGATGTCTCGTCTCGATTGTTGAAGAAGAACCTGACCTACCTCTTACGTATTCTTCTCTTTTTCCTGAGTATCTTTTGTGATTTCGCAGAGTTTCTTCTGCAAACTTGTATGGACGAACATTTTAAATACAGAAGTTCTCTCTGGATATACCCTGGATAGGATGTTTCAAACCGAAAGACAATTTTTGTATCCTCGCTGAAAAGTTTTCTAAGAAATTATGTAGGTTGGCAATTTAAATTCTTTGTAGAATCTATCGCAACGTTCACACTACGTTTACTCTTTAAATTAAAGATACTTTCTTTCAAAAATATTCTTATGTTTATTATTTATTTGTTTTTTTTAAGTTATTCCATGAATTTTAAGAAAAACTGGTAATTGAAATCCTTATATATATATTAACAAGTTATTGTAATCAATTTTATAAACATTTTGCGTATAATTTCTATCAAATGAAAATTGTTCTATTTTATATGTTAAAGTATAATTTCTATATCGTGTATATTTTGAGATCGAAATATCGTAGAAGATTTTTCTAGAAATAAAACGTGTTATAAAGAATTTTTATTTTCATTATTTCTATATTTTCTTTTTTATTCCGTGACGTCTATCACACCTTCCCTCGCAAACGTATAATATTTAGTAAGTGCATCCGTTGTAGAAATGTACAGAAATTAATCCTATGATTTAACGCGATGACTGTGCAGGCATTCATATTTTTTGTACTTGCCCTCAGAAGAGTCGGTTGTATTTCCTGAATGACTTAGGAAAATAACGTTGATTAAAAGTCTACGAGATTTATAAAGATAAATCTTTTATTTTTCCTAGCTGTATATCAAACAAAGAAGAAGATAAATTGATACATATGTATCTTTGAATAATAAATCGTGATAAACGTTGTAGTGTAAGACTTAAAAAAAAAAAAATAAAACAAAAGCAGAGTAAAAGTCACGATACAAAGAAAGTCTCTGATAAAAAGGATTTTAATTATAATTTAAATATTATCATAGAGTTGTTAGCTCATCTAGATTTGTTCAGTTTTAATTTATTTATCACAATTCTTTTTTATTAAATAGAATTTTTTCAAGACACAAATCTAAGTTGAAAGTGTTAATTTAAATAAGTAAAAGAAAGAAATAATATGAAAATGTTGAAAGAAACGAGACTGCAATAAAAGTTAAATTTTTGTTTTGTTCTAGGTGCTGTACTGCGATGCCTGCAGAGAATCTTGTCATCCAAAACGTGGTCCCTTGGCAACTCACAATCTTGGACCACCGCGAGGCAGCTGGCAATCTAGCAGTGGTAAAGGTTCTCGTGCATCGGAAGGTACGCCAGTTTGCAACGATCATAACGGCGAGGCTGTTTCTCTCTATTGTGCACTCTGCAAGATCGCGATTTGCGGACTTTGCCTTCGAGATCGACATGCTGCTCACCCACACGATGTTCTGCCATTGGCAGCCGCATGCAAGGCTCAAAAGGTGAGTTTAAACGAATCTAATAATTTTGTTTTCTTTTTTTTGTGTTTCTTCATTAGGAAACGAGATACATTTCTTAATCTTCGAGTAATTATTACAATTCGTAATTTATCGATAACGAACATTGTTTTAAATTATTTCCCAAGTGTTACGTCAAAAAATGCAAAACTTAATATACATTCGACAAATGAACGTTTTCTTATCAACGAGTAAATAATTCTTAGACTTGTACAATGAAATATTACCGATCGTATTTATTATTGTTTATTCGAGAACGAGCCTTAATATTCCGTAACGTATTTTCATTTTTTCTTCAATATAAAATTTTCTAATAAAATTTGAGCTTCATTCGTTTAAAATATTTTCTACTTATTTAAACAGTTCATTTGCGTATCAAAATTTGAATTTATAATCGAACAAAAATTCTTATTAATATATATGAAATTTGAAAACGAGGATAATTTGAAAATAAGCATAGGTTCGTATGTACATACAAATATTTCGAAGATAATTTATCTGCATCGACGAACAAGCAACATTCGAAGATAATCGATGACGCGTCGCCACAATGGACCAAGCCAATAATCCACGCACATACAGAAACGTATATACATACCATGGCATATTTGCTACCGTACCAATGTACATCGTATGAAATATTTTTCTACGAGCGTGTAAGCGAGCGTCGCTCTTGCCATTGAATTTTACGCATCATATAACCTAACGACCCATCGACGAACACCAAGGTTCGCTCGTTTTTGAGAGATTACAACCACAATTTTAAAATTTCGATGTGTTAAATAATCATCCCGGAAATAATCCGAATGAAGTTATTTCCGATTAGAAAATCATTCCTCATTAAAGTACGATAAAATCGATATCATTTTTCTTTTTATTATCTCCTAATTAATTATTATACGCAAATCAAAAATACTGTTTAATGAAATTATAAAAATATACTTATTACACATCTCTCATTCATCAAATAAGTAAGCTGTAATAATGTAACGTGATTTCTTTTTCTTTTACTAAAATTTTCTTTCATTATATAAAATCTTTAATTTATTTGAATCGTTAACAATGAAATTATTTATTTATTAGATACCCTAATCAATCCAATCGTCAGTCACGTGATGTAAAAAGGAAAGTTTAATCTTAAGCCGTACTTCGAATGACGAATTTTATAATTCGTTACTTTATCTATCTGATGAAATAAAGTAGAATGTTTAGTACGCGGATTAAAGGGACGCATTTAAATCAATTTTATCGAACGACCGTGTGCAGTAGATACCTAATCTTCCTAGAATCCTCGCACACATAGATGTATATACCGAGTTTATATCAAACAAAGCCAAGTAGGCTAAGACAACGATGCTGGATTGTCGAGGCGGTCAGTTGTTCGGCAATCAATTTATCAAATTACTGGAGCTAGCAGGCGGTTTTGACGATGCGCAGCGGCAATTTATCAGATTAGTCGAGGAAGTGATTCCCATAGGACGATGGGATCGCGGCCCCATATGTCAGGAAGCGACCAGGTGTTGGCGTCGACTGAAAGCCGCTTCGACATTTTCGAAGCGTACATGTGCGTATCTACACCCACACATCAAGGTAAGATACGTGATATTGTAACCAGCTGTCGATCGAACTATCCCGAGCATTGTTACTTCGATTAGAATATCGTCCGTTTATTAACGAAGATTAGAAACATTTTAGATTTATTTTCGAACAAAAAGTTAATACAGATTAGAACAAATATGGAAGAAATGAATAATTACATTTAGATATTCTTAGAGGAAAAAAAATTTCATACATAATAAGTAAATTATTAATTAGAAAGAAACTAATTAGATTAATAGTTAGTGTATTATAAGTATACAATTTTAATTAGATATAATTTCAATGAAAATTGACACGTCAAATTTCGACGATAACTTTCTTCACGAGATCTCTAGGATAGATCAATTAAATGACATTGATTTTATTTTATTATAAAACAACGAGATCACGCTAAAAACTTGTACATTTAAAAGCTTAGATTCTTTGTCAACCTCATTTTATCGAGTATATGCGTTTCGCGTAATCCTTGGTGTACTATCACGTATTAATGTTGGTGTACTATAGAGTATGGTAAACGTATACATATATACACTTACACGTATGCTTCCAATAGTTCCTGGTAATTACTTGGAGCCGAGGTTAATCACGAGAAGGCCACGTTTTCGGGCGACGCTTGCGCGATAATTCCTGTTTAAGCCTTCGAGCTGGTCCATACACGAAGGACGCGATGACGTACCTATACCTAATATTCTACGCTTCTCTCTCACTCGTTCAAGATGAATAAGGCTTGCAATTGCATGCTTCTCTTCGTACACGTGCCGTGATTTACGACAATTTACGTCTTTCGGGACTTTATCTCGACATTCGCCTTACACCCGACAGCGAGATCGATGTAAAACGCTCATTAAAATATCATCCGTCCTTGTCTAACTTATATACTTCAAGTTCCTTTTAAATCGTTCATCTTTCATGCGAGTAACTTTTCAAGAATGTTGAGATATAATCGTTCTTGTACATATATGTTTTAATTACATTTTAATGAATTTTAATAATAATTAGTATGTACAGAGAATAATTCTGGTAACTGGGACGGGCTGCTGTTCTTTTTTTTAAATAAAAATAGAACAAAATGATTGGGAAAGAAATCATATGGCATAATACTTTCTTACTTCCTATGACCTTATTTTTATTGTATGAATACACCGGTGGCACTCGCCAGGTGCAATTGTACTTTACTTTTTAATGCAATCCAATTTCACGATTCATTAATTTATTCATTGCCTTTTGTTTTCATTCAATCGATGTTATTAGTTTTACTATTGTACGTTTTAAGCGATTGGAATTCTTTTTGTTTAATAAGTTGGTATTCATTAATTATTTTTATGCAATCCGATGAATGTTAATGATCAAAACATTTTTGTCTTGATTTTTTTATTCATAATTAGTATACGTAAAAGTTTAACAGAAGCTAATTGTTTGTTACGTATTGTCGGAGAATAGTAGGATAAAAAAGTAACTTATTTTTACAGATAATAAGACGAAAGGCATACACAGCTATGTGCCAACACAAAACAGCTGATCCAAGTATTTTCTCGTTCGCACATAAAACTCACTCCGTTCTATTGTACGATTTTGATAGGGAGATGGATTAATAATCTAATGCAAACGAGCGTATATCCGTGGCCCGTATAAAATGCCACTATCGTCCAACGTTAATCCGCGAACGAATCGCGTGCAAACTATACATATGTATATTGTATATTCATATATACATTCGTATACTCGCACACAAATACAATTCGAGCAACGTCAATGTTAAACGTACATATATGCATAACGTAGTTCGACAGACGTATGAAAAATTTATTACTTTCTACGTATGTACTATATATATATATATATATATGTATATAGTACATACTATACGATACTACGTATATTTTATTTTTTTTTGAAACGAACGAAGCCGAACGTTGCTAAGCGTTTATCTTCAGGATTTTAGCGCTTTGCTCGGACACGTTGTTCCATGATCGTTATCGTTGTTCGTTCATTTCTCTCCTATCGAATAATAAAACGAGAAACGAGATTACATTGAGCGCTGTTCGAAATGTTAGTGCCGATAACCGATAGCCTTCATTGCTTTTAAGAGAATGCGAGCGACATAACGCATGCGTGGAACGCGGAAGATTCTATTAATCGATTTGTCAGGCAAATATATCTATGGAAATGTATGTGTGTTGTGTGTGTGTGTGTGTGTCTGCCTTTTTACGTGTTTTTTTCAACGGTGTGTTAATTGATCGTAAATCGTTTAAACTCGTAATACAAAGTCCACGACTAGACACGAGTACCGATATCTGCCGATGACGTATCTCTAATTTGGAACTAATTAATTAGGGAGAAACGCGTGGGATGGCATTTGTAAGTTAATTGAAGATGTCCGGTTTGTGAGTGGACATTTTACAGACGACGTTCTTCTCCTTCTTTTGTTCCGTTTCGTCCTATTGGAAATTGAATACGTCCGTTTGAATTGCATTTTCTTTTATCGTATAAGTGTATATTTGATTTCAATTTAAATAATTATTCGTTAAGGTTTCGTTTAATTTCGCTATCGAAAACGTTGAATGGTTATTTCAAAATTATACAATGTGTTTATGTAAAAATCATAATACGTTGTAGATCGAATACATGTAACAAGAATAGATATCAGTAATTAATTAGAAAAAAATATTGTTAAAATATTTAAACAAAAATAAATGAATATACGAATCACTCATTTCTCGAATCGGTTAATTCCACACACACAAATTTAGAGAAAATTGATAAAATTATATACATTGTCGTACCATTTATCATTAACTTTATTAAACTTATTTGTAATGTAAAAAGTTAGGCATCTAGATATCTTTATCACTAAAATTTTGAACAATTCTAAAAATAGAGTTAAACGTTTTGATCTATGAACGACTACCATTTATGTAATGAAAAGATAAATATTTTGTCGACATTGTACGCGCAGATAACTAATAAATTAAATACTTACATGGGTCGAAAAGTTTTGAGCTTAACAATTTTTTTCTTTTTAGTCAAACTGACTTTTCTTTTTAAACGTACTCTCAAAACTTTCAACTCGCTCTTTTATATTTAGATAAGAAATTAAATTTCTTTAAGAAACATTTTCAAATAACTGAACGCGTCACTTTAGAATGAATTTACGTACCATGAGATTTCGTTATAGACAGAAGACTTTTCTAAAGCGATAAACTACATAGATTTAGATAAGAAGTTTTCATGATAGGAAGAAAAGAAAGAAAAAGCAAGCAAGAAAGGAAGGAAAGGACGGAAGGAAGGAAGGAAGTAAGGAATGAAGGAATGAAGGAAGGAAGGAAGGAAGAAAGGGTGGATAGATAGATAGATATAGGAATAGCAAGAGGAAAGGTAAGGCATCAAGTAGAGAAGTTGAAAGTTCGTAGAGGGCAGGTCATATCCAAGTTCTCGTCTCTCTTGGTGGCTCTCGAAAGCGACAGCAAACGTCGCGACGTTCGTAATTTCCTGGCAGGAACGCCGACACTACTGGCTTTGCCTTGAGGACTGCCACGCCTCAAATCTACCGCGTGTATATCACAAAGAAAAAGCGCGAATACATATAAACCATCAACATGTAGTAACACACACACATAGATAACATATAACGTATATACGACGGGTCGTGTAGTATGACATGTATTATACGTAAATCGTACAACTCGACCTCGAGGCGTAAAGGTAAAAAGCCGAGACCCCCTGTGGACTTGCTTCCCTTCTGGTATCCTCTCGTGACGTCGAGAATCATATGTGTATGTCTCTACTACATATGTGTATGTATTTTGTATTATGTATATACCACCTACCTATACTTACTTGATCGTCGTGCTGCTTGTCGTGACTCGGAATATCGCGTGGCGCAAAGAAAGCTTTCTTTCAAGAGTAAGAGAGAAAAAAGGAACCAACTGCTTGTCCAGTTTGAAAGAAAAGAGAGAGAGAGTAATACGAGGAGAGAAAGATAGGAGAGTTCTATACGTTATAGTGGGTGTATAAAGAAAGAGAAAGAGAAAATCAGTTAGAAAGAGACGAAACTAAAACCGGCCAGGACTTGTGATTCTCCGATATCTCATATTATGTATCAAGTATATATACATAGATACATATGCACATACAAAGATGAATCAAGTCATATATATATGTGTATATGCGAATGCACTCTGGTGTGCATACATGAACATATTTACTATGTATACGCATGTATATGCGTATAGTGCTATGAACTTAGGTAAAGATGTCTGAGTACTCGTTCTCGGGTCATTATGCTATGCCGTCTTTCCTCTTTCTCCCTTCGTCCTTATTTCCTTTCTCACATACACACATGCACATGCACATACACACATATACATTATACGTATCAAGTTGTTCCTTTCTTTTCTTTTTTACGGATCTTCTCTTTTCCCACTAAGCATAGAACTCGAAATTTTACGCAAGAATAGGGTTCTAAAGACAGGAATATCACGAGTGAGAGAGAGAGAGAATGGGTGTACTTAAATTACGACGCGTGCTTAAATGCAGACACATGTAGGATACACTTCGACGAACTTTGTGCACAGCAGCGAACGTTAAGGGGTAACGAGACTGTCTGACGTACGGTAACGATCGCTTTTCCTCCTTCTCTCTAGTTTCGTGAAATTTTCAAATATCGCGTCTGTGATATCGGAACAAGTTTGATCCGATTCGTACTATTCTCGATAGGTAGAACTTTGGGAATCAACGTACGATAATCTCAATTGTCTTATTATGAAATTGAAGCTTCATGTTCGATGCCAAATTTTCCTTGAGAAATATAATATTGAGAACATCTGTTGCATAACTCTAGAAAATCTTTCAAAAATGTTTCCTTTTTACGTCCTGTCCGGTAATATTAGATGGTCCAGTTCTTAATAAGGGGGTTAAGCATTTTAAAGAACGAGAATTCAATCCTAAACGATGAGAAAGGAAATATTGATCGATAGGATTAAATAGGAAGTGATTTAATTTAAAAAAAATGTCGAAATTCAAATGAAGAAATAAGATGAATATTAAAAATACAAATTTCAAACTGCTTATTCTTTTCTCAAACTGTTTACTGATTCAATATCGGTTTCATCTAAATGATAGACAAACTATATTCGTTTGTAGTTATGATAAAAAACAAAGCACATTGAATTGCGGAATTAATCATTTTCATAATGTAGATTTATTCATTAACTACCATTTTAACAGAATTCAAAGTACAGACTTCATTACAAGCTTATTAACTAATCAGCGACCAGATGTATTAGATAACGAATGTAATATATTATTTTCGTGACTGTTTGACAGGTTTTGATTAACTATTCCTTCATCAGGCGCACTTAATTCATCACGTAAGGATTTTGCTGAAGATGAGAGATTTATTCCTTATTGGATACGAATGTTAACGTCTACAATTTTAATTTGTTTAGAGTTTGATAAGGGTTCTACTTTATTTCCGCTGACGCTAAACTCGAATAATTTGACAGAATATATTATGTCTTCTAAATGTTAAGTAAGCTCATAGATGAACCTAAATTTCAAAAAGTATAGGATATCAACAATAGTATGATAGTATAGTAAATATTTGAGAAGTACTGAAAGCTATTCAGTACTAAAGGTTTCATCTTAAGCAAGTTTTAAAGTTATATATTCCAAACTTCTAACAAGAAAAATTTTTTTCATACATGAAGCAAGTAAAAAAATGTATGCAGAATGTAACATCGTGTTGCTTAAAATTGCTTATTTTTCGACTTCTTTTTATTTCTATTATTATGTAGATTTATACTTACGTTAGTGATTTAATACACTATTATCTCAAACATAGATTTATTATTATTGAAACATATCGTTTTAGTTATAACGAGGTATTCTTCATGACGAATTGATCATAAATTTGATTGAAGGATTTGAGAAGAAATAATTTTGGATGTTTAATTTGATGTAAGAAATGTATTATTGTCACATTTCAAGCTAAAATGACTTTTGACTATATATACGGATTTGTATGTAGACTATACGTTGTCTTTTATGATGCTTTTCACTCGTAACTCTTTATTCCGAGTCTCTTCGCGAAATGGCTACTTATGTTAGAGATACAGTACTTTACCCTTGCTAAGCCGTACATTAAATTCCCTCCATTTGACATTTAAAAGCTTAGCTCGGCTTGCGTGATTTACATCTCACTCTTTTCGCATTTCTTTCTTTCTTTTTTTCATTTTTTTTTATTTCTTCTTTCTAAAGAATAGGATAAGTAGAAAATATTGAAATAAAAGAAAAAGAATAACAAAGAAAACTAACGAAATATTCCGTCGATGTGTCTTCAATAAATTTTCAACAAGTAGATACGTTTGTTCGTAATCCGGTCATATTCTTTGTCTTATACAACACGATTTGGTAATATGAAACGTAATTCGATGTATAATCTACAATAAGGAATGTAGAGAGGACGAATATTGGTAACATCTGCCACATACGAGGAAATCTTTCGGGGTCGTGTTGCTCGAAATTGTACTTTCTATTTCTCTATTTTTATTTTCTCTTGCATAGGTATATTCTAATTGTAGATTTATTAATCCATGTGAAATAATTATTTTTTCATTTTTTAATATAAGACAATATTTTTATTTTAATTTCGTATAATTTTATTCTAAAACTGCTAATAAGTAAAAAATGATTTCGTCTAGTATAATATTAGTTATAGAAATATCTAATATTATTTGAAAATTAATATGCATATATTATAATATTATTAATATATTTTATACATTTTATAGTTTTATATAGATACTTTCAATGAATATGAGTATGTAATTATTGACTTGGATAAAATTTTACTCTCTTTCACTTTCTAGAAGGAAAAAATGTCTTTAGGTCGTGGTTTCCTCGCCTTACAAGTAAAATGTCGTCAACCTCGGTCGATACTCTAAACCTTCGTTAGACTCAAAGCGATGCTTCTCTAAGAAAAAAATGAACACCATGTGGATTGGCTTGTTATGGGGAAATCGAAGAGCGTAATATACCTCGAGGTTACTTTGTAACGGCCTTGAGGTTCACCGTATCGAATACGTGGTCTCAACGTAAAAGGCAATTCGTGTTGTCTACCTCTTTACTAGTAGTAATAGTGGTATTTTGTATATATGTATGTATATGTATATACCATGTATGTATTTAAGAATACACGAATGTAGGAAATACAGGACGAAAGTAAACCACAGAATTTTGTGGAGGCAGGTCAGTGATAATTTTTCTCTAGCCGCGCTTGGTAAGAAGACCTTGCAGATATTTACTCGCATGGATTTTTAAAAGAAACGGGAAAAAAAGGAACGCGAACGTTAATTTTCTTCTCGCTTCGTATGTCGCCAATAAATTTTCTTCTTCCTTCGTAGAGCTTAGCGATTTATCTCTATCAGACCGTTTAAAACGTTTCTCGCATCGTTGCGTCGGTTCAGAGTCGAAGGGCATGCTAGAAATAGGTACATATATGTATGCATCTAGTCTCGTTTATTTTTCACGACAAACTATCGGTTCATTTTCTTTTAATATACTTGCATTTTTTAATTGCCCAACGTTGTTCAATAAACATACTAAATACAGTGATTACGTTACACCGATTAAACGAAATGTCCTTACAGCAATTTGGATTTCTTATTAAAATAAACGAACAAGACATGTAATTATTTATAACTATTATAAAATAATGATAAACATTTTAATAGTTCAATTAGTTTCAAAGACATATTTCTCGATTGACGAGAGATAATTCTCGTTTCGAATTACGAAACTTAATCGTTTCATATTTAGTTGTGTAACGAACACTTACCATGACGAGATCTTATGAATTATTATTACGATATTTAGAAAGTTTACTTCGGAAAATCACACTGACGATTGGATACGGATTGACACGAGAATCCTTTAAATTCGTTTCATAGGATTAAATTTGTACTGATGCTGATAAAATCAATATATACATACATATATATATATATATAAACCATGGTTGTCTGAATCTATGAAACGAGAAACATCTATATCCGCAGCATTTAATCGTTAACTTTGTCCGTTCGATTACTCCGATAAAAGAGTCAATAGGAAAAGAGAGAGTTAACTGTTGTTGCATTCGATACGGAAGCTAATCGATCGTTCGTTTTCTACATCAGGATATCCTCGATCATTAACCTCTGTTCGACCTATAGTGTATCGATCGATAGTTTATTACTACAATATATTTTTTTTACCTTATTTTTTTCTTTCTAACATTAACATCTTTTCCTTTCAATCTTGTACAGTAATTTTAATTCAATTTAATCATTGCGTGGGTAATTACAATGGTGGTTTTAATGAAAAACAATTAAGAAAATTCGTTTTATTAATTTGTTTTACAATATAAATTATTATACTCTATTTATTATATTTTTATAATTAAATTAATTATAATTTTATATAATATTATAATTTTATAATTAAATTAATTATTATTATAGATTATACTCTACAAAAGAAATTATAATATTTTTGTTTTTGTTTACTTCATTATTATAATTACCGGCATAATTAATCATTGTCTGTTCAATTTTGTATTAATTATTATATATGTTTTATAATATTCGTGTTAATAACTTTCATAACTTAGTGCTCAGATAAATGATAAAAAGAATTTATTGTTATACTATTTAATAATTAACAAAATCAGTTTTTTTATCAAATAAACAAAACTGAATTGTAGTTATAGGTAACTTATATCTACATAATATATTAATCATTTTACATTGCAGTTTTTGATCATCATTTTGATCTAAATGTCAATACCTTAAAAAATCAATTGTGAAGTTTGGGAAACATGTAATGCTTGTCATCGCATAAACGAATTTACTCGACCGGTTTACTTTTTATCTTCTCTCTGTGTCTTTTTTTCTCCCTTACGTCCCTGGAGAGAAAAAAGAGAAAAAGAAGAGAGAGAGATAGAGAAAAAAAAGAAGTGTCAGTTGTCCTTTATGATTTAGTTTAGCTTTTCTTGAGTGCACTCACGGAAAGTTTGGTTTACCAGCTATGCTTTTTCGTTATTCTTTTGCTTACAAAGGATGAGTAGAACTTTATAGACAGTATAGCGAGAAAGAAAGAGAAAGAAATAATGAGAGAGAGAGAGAGAGATAGAGAAAGAGAGAAAACACGTTAAGGCCGCTCCTTCTTGAAGAGCTGGCTTTCAGATTGATGAGGTTCTTCGACGAGTGGTGAGGAACCATAGCCGCTCGATTAGATCTTCGAGCCTTTCTTTATCCCGATCTTCTTTGCTGACCACAATGTTGTTCTTTTACGGAAGCCATACCTTCGTGGAAAATCGATCGATCTTTAATGGTTTAATAGTTGTATTTTTTTTTTCTTTTACGACATTATGATAGATCGAGATTAAAAAACAATTTTTATTTATTATTATACCACATTCGAACACATTCTTATATTTTTCATTTTATTAATTAAATTATTATTCGTTATTATATTTAATCATGCTATTGAAATTTTAGTCTTTGTTAAAATTAAATAATCACATTTATGTTTACCTCTATATATTGATATTGTTACCGGTTAAATATATAATCGATCTCTCTCTCTCTCTTTAATATTATAATAATTATATTATTATTTTAATTATAATTAAATACAAATAATAATCAATTTTTGATATGGGCTTTTTTAAATAATAAATAAGAATTTTTGAATAATAATAAAACAGTATTTACAATCATAAGAAAAGCAATAATATAACGCAAAGTTTTCATTGATAAATTTATAATTGATAATTTTATCGTTCTTTGATACGTTTAGTATTAAGAAAACATATTTATTACTGTTGAAAAACAAGATACACGATATATTAGACGTATCAAATTAGGAAATAGAATTAACTAGAAATTCCATTTCTAAGAGGAGTATATTATATGGAACGTTCATCGTCGGCATTCTGAAGTACCTAACGATGGCGTTGTCGTAAGAAATTTTATATGGCATTCTTGGAATTATTGCTCGTTTCCAAGTTCGTTGAACCGACAGGCCGTTCGATTTGAACTCCATGAATGTCCTTTTAAACATAATAATAGTATAGTAGATAATATGATATTATCTTAGAGACCACGATACTGAAATTGTCGATTAAATGATAATTATTATCTCAAACGACGATCATCTATACATTTTCTTTTTTTTTTTTTTTTTTAACACACAATAGTCTTTCGCAGTGTTGTAAAAAAGAAGAAGATGAAAAAAGATGAGTTTATCGATCTATTTTTTTTTTCGTATTTTTTTTTTGTTTCCACTCACTCCTACACGCTGATATTCCCATTATCAACGTTATACGCTTTCTCATCGTTCGCGCGTGAATTACTTTTCGCGGTTTTCGCAGAGGGCAGAGTGCACCCTGGTGAATGGAAAATAAACACCGGTTTATGAAGCATTAGCGGTCGTTCCTAAGCGGTAAGGTAATTTACCGAGTTTGATCGACCTCGGGAAATGATAATAGCCACTTTATTTTGAGACTCATAATTGTTATGATTTTTCGGTCAGATCACTCAAGACGCACTCTTCATTATTTACTTACGTTAAATATAAGCATGTTATTCATATTTAGTTGAAAAGTATATTTATACGAATAATATAATTATATTCATTTCATATAATTCAATTTTTGTTTTGTCTTAAAAATAAGCTTTTGTAATATGAGATATGTATGTAGAATAATTATATTAAGATAACTACAATATATATTATATTTAATTTATATTTAACAATAAACTTTATGCTGAAAAATAAAATGACATTTATGTTAGTCAAATAGATATATATAAATGTTTGTGTTAGATGAAACTTACTTGATTTTAAAGGTGGCATAATCTCATGTTAAGTATGTGTAACATATTTATTATGTTAACGTGACGTTCATATGTTCATATGTCGTTTACGCGCCCAATAACAAACAAAATATTAACGTTGGATTATGTTACCTTTGAAATGCAAATAAGTTTCGTTTAATACATTTTTTCCATTATCAATAGTAATAGAATTATTCAAATAGTCTGTTTTTTAAATACTTCATCCAGTATATATACTTTTATATAACTATTGTAATAAAATAGTTAAAAATTGGACTATTTTCTTAGAAAACATTGTATATTTAATACGTCGAGTACAACACGAATGAAACGTTGTACAATGTTACTTAATAATTTGTTATTACAAAACTCCTCTTGATATATGCAGCGAAGAGAAATATATCATCGGTGACATTCTGGGTATTTAATCGCAAGTCCTCTCGCGTTATGAGACAAAAGCTTCGTGGAAAGCTCATCTGAAATTCTGCTCGATCCTCTTACACGGCTCTACGAGGACGACTTCGTTGGATCTCCTTGAACGAGCTTTTCCACTGTTTCGTCGTCGTTGGCATGACTATCACGAGCCACAGAGTTTAGGACCTTCTTCTGTCTATATCTTTCTCTTACTTTCTCTCTCTCTTTCTCCTTTTCAACATTTGTTACAACTTAACGTTTCGTATAAATGACATTTACCGAATATTTGAATTTTCTTCCATTTGTTTAAATATAAATATGAAAAAAAAAAAAACTATGTCCATGTAGTTTGTTTTCTTTCTAATGTTTGCTTTCCCAACAAAATTGATTTTTGATGGGAAAGTAAATAGATACAATGTTTGATCGATATTTTTATATTTTTACAAACAAAACAAATATAAATATAAAAAAGAGATATAGAGATAGAGATAAAAGAAAAATAGGAAAATAAATTTGTATGTAGCACTTTAAAATCGAATCTGCCTTTTCCCCCCGTACATCTCCCCCCTCCCGTAGTTTTCTTCTGTTATTTTCTTGAAAGAAACGTCTAGCCGAGAAAATAGATCGTTCTTTTCGTAATCTAATCTTTCTCTCTCTTTTCTTTTCTTTTTTTTCTTTATCTCTTTCTCTCTCTCTCTCTCTTTGCAAAAATCTCATGAAATTCTCAAGTCGTTCTCACCCATTCTCGTTCAATTTACTTTGATGCCAGAGAAAAAATAAGTTTTATAATTCTGAATCTTCGAATACGTTTCTAGTTGGGTTGTATATTTGTGTCTGAAGATAGATTCATAACGCATCAAAGAGATTTCTGTCTGATTATTTGAAGACCTTAATTGCGAAAGAAAGAAATCATTGGCAATCTACGGAAAGATAGAAAGTTGAAAGTAAAGTTCTTCGAGATTAAACGTTCTTTTAAACGTTTTTTTTTTTACAAAGATTTAAATTTATCTCAAAGGTTACGTTGTTTCTTTAACACTACATCAATCGACTGTTTATGTTATATCTATTTATACTGCAACTGGACGAATAATTCATTTTTAATATAACAAAAGTTATATATCTTACAATTGAATGCAATTGAATGAAAATTATAATGATTAATTTTTTACTGTCTTAAATAATAAAAATAAAACAATATTTATAATTATTATCGTCGTAAAGTTAAATAAATAAAAGCCTATAATACTGAATTTTAACACATTTATGTGTACACCTCAGAAGCAAATCATTAAATGCACATGGGTTCACTTAGGTTTCAGATAATAATCAGCTTTGAATATCTCGACAATTATGCACTTGTCGGAAAAAAAGGTAGTATACTTTTTGTGGTAAATTAATTAAACCTTAAGCCTGTGTAGTCAAATTAGCAATAAGATAAAATGAAACCGTCGGAAAACGTGCTTGAAATTGACATTGGGTATTAAAGTATAAAGACAAATTTTGGATCAAATTGATCCCTAATGCACGCTAAGCATTACATAAAAAAACATGGTTAACTGGTCATTGAATCTGATGTCATATGTTTTGCGTTAATTTTCAAAATGATCTTTCATCATTAGTCTTTGTATTGTATGAAAATTTTTGTATTTTTTCTAGACATTATATATGTACATATGTGACTGAAAGATTCGATCAATTTTTGACATATGTCAGATCCAAACGGACAAGCTCGATTATTCGATCAATGCCCGTCTGGCGGAAGCTTTCCAGAGTCTGCCTCTTCAAATCGAATCATCTCGTTCGCGCCACGCCGGCCGATGGAGATTTCCGTGATCAATGCTGACGAACGGACGGGTGCCGCGTTTCGGAACTTTCTAATTTAATCAGTGAGTCCTTGCGAATTGCCTTCGAGGTGGTATTATGAAAGCTTTAACTTCATTCGAGAGTCTTTGTCGTTGCATTTCTCTCTTAATTTTCGAAAAAATGTTAATCGTTTATTTTTAAGAAAACTAAAGGGATAATAAATATATGAGAAAAACTATTTTTTTTCACAGTATAAAAAATTTATATTTTAAAGTTTCAAAATACATATTATTCGTGTGGATTTATTTTTCTAACATTAAAATATTTGTTTGCAAAATGCTAATCGTGAATTTGTGAACAAAATCATCAAATCAATACGGGCAATCATTTTTTGTGTGCAGATTAAATTTTATCCAACTCGTGGATTATAATAGAAATATATTTTCTATGTTAGAGTGATGATATTAATCGACATTTTGTTATATTCTTGCTTCATTTATTCAACTTTCTCATTAATCGTTCAGTTACACTTCGGATGTAATTAGAATTTGTAATTCGTTGTTAGAGAGAGAGAGAGAACAGTTTTATTTTTATCGTATTAAAAGATTAAAGTCATACTCTGGATAAAACGTTTGAAAACATCGTTCGTTGACATCATTCTGTAGCTACATTTGTTATCTGAAAAATTTATCAGAGAGGGTCACCGCCTTCTGAGAATAAAGCAATCATTAGTTTGTCAGCGGCAGCAAACTATGAACTCATATATAAGTACATACTAGTTTCTTTTCATAAAGTAAAGCTTTAACGAGTATATTAAAGTTCTTTAGAAAGATACAGAGACGTACATATTTACGCTGAAAGGTAAAGAACAAGAAAGACGGGAAAATAAAAAGGGAGAAGTTAATATTTATACAAAGTACAAATATATCATGTATATAATAAGATGTAATATTTCGCGTATGCTTACATCTTTCAGTAATTTGATATCATTATAAGTTCCCTTTAACATTTCATTCGTATAATTAACCATTCGGATTAGTTTTTATTTTATTTTTGTTATTATTACATAAATTTCCCCAATCGTTTATTATAATTAAATATATTTATTTCAATTTAACATATTCTTGCTACAATATTATTAGAAAAACCATAAGAATTAATAACATTTGATTTGACATTGTTGATATAAATTGTAAGTTACTTCATACGAGACGTTGAGAATCAGAATGGACAATCTTATATTTTCTCATTTCCTCCCAAAATACATAGTATTTGGTAATAAAACTAATAATATATTTTTAAAATCCGTCTTATCGAACTTACAAAGGCAGAAATTGAAAGGATCCATTTTCGAAACTGGTCTAAAGAAAATTGATCAAAATTTGTACAATTTTCTAAAACGTTTATCTCAAAATCACAGCTGACGGGTTAATCCATTCTATTTCTCAATGGCTCAAATATAAATATATAATAATCAATAACGTAATCATCGTTAGTCTCATTGTCAGATTCTCGGATAGGACGAAACTCAAAGACTCGGTAAAGAAATAACGTTGATCATCGTCGTCAAAAATCGCGATGGACGCAAAGAGAAGAGATTATTTTCTTTATCAAAGGTATAGAAGAGCTTGGGCGCAACGATCAAATCGTTTTACCATTCAGCGAGCTCGGTCCAATCGTTGCGTATTGTTCTGCGTCTACGAGGTGGAAAAAAGGTTCTATGGATTGAGAAAGAGAGAGAAATAAAAAGAGAGAGAGAGAGATAGAGAAAGAGAGAGAACGTATATACACGTGGCCTACTCATCCCTCTCTCTCCCCCTTCCCTTCCTTTCTTTCTCTGTCACTTACTATACACCCTTCATAGAATTGTGAAACGAAGGAAGAACATTAGTCGAGAATAGGGCGTGCATTCTTCCTGACAAGTGTCCTTATTACACGAATATACCTTTTTGGCATACTACTCGCTTCAATCCTTTTCCTTGGGTGCTCTTCGTTCCCACGTTCTAATTTAGAAAAAAGAAAAAGAGAGAGAGAGAGAATATGTATATGTGTGTATGTGTAATAAAGAAGAGATGCGGAGAAAGAAAAAAGGTGAGCTAAGGATCGATTATCCTTTTCTATATTACACAGCATAGCAAGGTATTACATCTTTCTTTCTCTTTTTCAATGAACATTCTTTCCTTTATCACTCCTTCCTCGTCCTTTGGCTCGCACTTCCCTCTTATTTTTCTTCCTTGTTCCTCTTCTCCTTCTTCTTTTACTTCGTCGACATAGCTTTCCTTTTTTCCTTCTCGTTTTTTTTTGTCCTTGAATCTCGTTCCTCTTTCCTAGTTCACCTCAAACGAAATCTTCGAAACGAGATCTCTCCTCCCCTCTCTCTCTTTTCTCTTTCGATTTTGTTTTTTTTTCTTTTTCGTCTTCTCTCTCTCTCTCTCTTCTCTCGTCCCTTTTTTAATACGCCTTCCCTTAATTTTTCATCGAGACTCGGCAGCAGCTTGTCAAACCGCCCTCGCGATATTACTCTCTCGAGGACGAACACTGTGAGATAATTTAACGCTTTCGGTGCTTTCGTCATCCGACGGCTATATCGATGTTATCTTTTAATTTTCAAATTTAATTTCGTTCCTAACGTACGCTCAGCTTCTATGGGCGACTTCTTATCGTTGGGTTTACAGATGAATCTTCGAAAGAAATACGTAGTTTAAAATTCGTTATTATCGTTTCTGGTATACACTTTTATAATATTCAAAATGCGTCTTTACATTCTAGTCGTGATAATATTTATCCTGTAAAAATAATTTATTAAAACGAATATTCGCGTAAGGATTAATTAATCGGCTCGTATGTTAATATTTATATATATACACACATTTTTGCTTCCTATTTAAGAAAAACAAAATATTGGATTATCCGGGAGAAGTTCCTGCCAATTTATAGATAGGTATACAGTGTATACTTTTTATTTATAATATTTGATATACTTATTAATAGCTAGTCTCGTTCAGGAGCTTAAGATTTAATATAATGGAGAACACATTTAGCATATATAACACTAAATCTAGGCTCTCACGTACTTTTATAGAATAAATAATTTCTTTAGATTCTTGATTTCACTAATATAAATATAATTGATATATCTATATATATACATATATAAATTGAATTAATTTGTTGCAAAGAATATATTTTATTTGTATAAAAAATATATATTGAATATTTATCTATTTATAAATCAGCAATAATTTCCGATACTTTTTATTGGAGAAAAATATTTGGAAAAAATACTTTTTGGAATCGCTTTAACCGTAAATATTTCAAAACTTTCCAACTTGAGTTACGAGTTTGAATTATTATCCACATGATAAAATGTAAAGCCAAAATTAGATTTGATTCTCTTGGCTTCCACTGATATAGATCTCTCGCGTACTTCGAAGAGTATGAATGCCAGAGGGATGCTCACATCGCGTTTGCCAGTCGAACTTGGTGAGGCGTATCATTTCGTGAAAATACCTTGAATTTCTCAGGAAGGCAGTTTAATTAATACCGCAGGTGTTCCTAACAAGCAGATTTACGCTCGCTCAAATATAATTCTAAGTATAGACATACCTACTATTTGCGATAGATAATACATGTGTATCTGTGCAGAAAATCTTTTGATATTATAACATTGAAATAATTATACGAATTAATCGAGATCACGCATTTGGGCACACCCTAATCAAGTTTCTTCGGGAGGTTAGGGGTTCTTTCATTTAGGAATCTTCCGTTCCGGTTAAATTAGAAGATGCTATTTTCCTGGAATATGCGGAATTTATCATATAGTAAATATCTTCTCTTCAATCTTCGACGGGTTATTTCAAAAGGAACGTGGAAAATGAGCGATTATATTGAACTGACTGAGGCTCACGATTAGATCAATGATTTAATAATAACAACATATTCGTGAATAAATTAATAAAATATATAGAATATTAAAACTATTTTATTTTATATATTAAATGTTATTCCGTGTAGAATTTATGGCTATACAAAAAAAAAAAAGAAATAAAGTTATTATGTACATTTGTAACGCAAGAAGGAGAAAATGGTTCGATTTTCAAGACCATAAAAGACAATAGTTTATCTCGAAATGGGTGAGAGACGTTCAGAAGCGGTCAAACAAGGCGCCAGGTCATCGCAGTTTTTCAGATTAGAGGGAGGAAAAGAGGGTAAAATCGTCGGCCGGGGAATCGATGCTTTCTACAGCACCAAGCGAAGAGAAATGGAGAGAAAGAAAAAGAGAGAGAGAGAGAGAGTGGTATTTGGAGAAACAAGAACAAAGAATAGCATAACAACAACAACAACAACAAAAAACAGTCTCCCCCTATGGACCATTATTTCTCGTTGATCCAACAAAGGGACTCAGCGGGATTTGCTTCGACGATATAGTCGATGCGAACGGAAATATCGAGAAAAGAAGATAAAGAGAGAGAGAGAGAGAGAGAGAGAAAGGGGTAAAATGTAAGTCGAATGAAAAGATAGAAAATAATACAGAATAAGATGTAGAAAGGAAAATATTAGAAATACAAGAGAAAAACGTATATAAATCATTTCTCGGAATATCGAAAGAAATGGCAAAGAATACTTCTTATTTAGAAAAGAAAATATTATATGAAGAAGAAAAAGAAGAAGAAGAAGATGAAGAAAATGTTTTTACAAAAATTCGTCGATTTTTCTTACTTCTTTCGGATAACTTTGAAAATTTTCGGAGATCCTAGTTGAAACTTTTTCAGTTTATCGATTTGTCGATAATAGTCTACGAATGGTCCTTATCGAGTTCGTCGCGAATCGAACGCGATAATTGGTTCGTCGGACGTAACCAATAAGGTCTTTCTCGCTTCGAAGGACTCTCCTAGGATCGAGACTTTAATGAGAGTTGACTCGTGCTCTTAACCCATAGGATGTTCTAATTGAAGGATACTCGTTTGAAGGTCCTACCCTTACCGCGATTATATTGCTCTTTCTCTCTCTCTCTCTCTCTCTCCCTCTCTCTTCTAGTCCTTCTCATTCCCATGTTCTCTGTCTTGCTTTTCTTCTCTTGTTAGTTCCGTTACGTTTCAGCCGATATCCTGTTAAAGGGAACCGGAAGCTTAATATCGTTCCAGTAAATACCTTCTCTTTGTTTCTCATTCGATTGAAATCCTGTTGAGATCCTATTAAATGTAATATTAAAAAGTGATGTAACATATTTTTGTATTTTCCTTTTAATCAATATTTTTCCTTTCTTTTATTTTATTTGTAAAAGAGAAAGAAGAAATATTTTAGCGGAAAGTTTTCACAGAGCTTTTTGATACGTACGCGTCGATTTGCTCGTATGGTAATAAGATACGTTTCAATGTTGATACGAAAGTCGGCACATTGATGTTTGGAAGTTCCTTGGTAATCCGCTTAATCCTGTATGAATATGGATGACACGTGGCACACATGGTATGTACCTATGTATCTGTATTCGCGTGTATGTTGGTATATACGTGCCCAAAGTCCTTGAATTTATGCCCGATACTTCGTTGAAACGTTAATTGTGAACTCGTGTTTGTAAATTTCATGTTGATTTACATAAATCTACCTAACATAATCGATGAACAAAGAGACTACATACATTTTATTTCTCTTTTTAAGGATATTATTTACTTTCATTGAATACTTTTGTTACTCGATAATAAAAGAATCTTTAAAGATAAACAGGAACATCCTTCATGAGAATCTCTTAGACTAAGAAAATATGGTTCCACTTGTGTTGGTCGTTGGCGTCTGGGCCATATCAGATACGACTCTCAAGTGCTACGATCACTTGACCCAACTTAACCCGAGTTGGCAAATTTACAATAGAAATAAAGAACTTAAATCGTCCTCGATTTGGCTCGAGTTTTTGATAAGGAACACTCGTCATCGTAACGCGTTGATCGAAACTACGTCAAAATTGAATATTTTCTTTATCCTTCTCTCTCTCTCTCTCTCTCTCTTTTTCTTTTTTTCTGTTTTCTTTATTTAGAAAATAAACTTATTTTATATGGATTTTAAAGTGGTATAAGTTTTTGTATTATATCATTGATTCGAAAGAGACTAGTATGTTGATAAAAAAAGTTCGACTTTTACTGTACCTCCCTCACCACCACCCCCCTATCCCTTTTCTCCCATTCGTGGGATTCGAACGAAATGAAATGGTTTGCACCACTTCGTATTCCACAAATAGAAACCTGTCTGCAAACGGCGTGGAACGTAACGTAAAAGGCTTTTCACGCATTTCACGTTAAATCTCGTACGAAGTACGACGTCTCGTAGAATAATGTGTTTTAGCGATGTTTTCTTCGAGATAGGAATTGAATACATTCTTTCTCGTTGCAACTACGTACACTTTAAGTAAAATGCATTGACAATGGATTGATAAAAAATATACTAGACTATAGAAATATTATGAAATCGCTAAAAACATTTTTTTTTATTTTTTAATGAAAATTATTAAGACAAAATTTTCGTATCGTGGTGCCCGTATTTATTATTTTTATATCATATTTATATGATTAGTATTATTATAAATTGTAATTAAACAATTAATCAATTTAAACATAAATATGTAAGAGCGGGTTGAAAAGATTCGAGCCAAACATTAGAACAATTTCTTTATTTCAGTCGAACTCAGTTTTATTTTTCGACATAAGTTTAAAACTTTTCAATCCATCCATCCATCCATCCATACATTTCAATACAATTTTTTTGTATAACAGTTAAATCAATTTCTAAAAAACCTGATCTTAATAATTATTATTATTTTTTCTTTAATGTTAGAAAATAATGTTTTCATCGGTTAGTTCGCATTTCTTGTTCTCCTTATTTCATTATTCTCATCATTAATTTAAACACGTTGAAAGATATTTACCGCAGAACAATGGAAATTCGCAATGGTAACCGTGAAACATTTCGTTCTCCGTCTCGGTAAGGAATTATGTTTAAAAATTCACGAGCAAGATGAAGTTTGACGGCAAAGGCAACACCTTGGCTTATTTCCGGACTCGCGCGTACAACCGCAGAGAAAATATAGCCCGTCGTGATGCTAGCCTATATACTCTTGTACAAGTCACCCCTTAGAAACATAAAAGATAGAAAGAGAAAGGGACGAAAAGGAAAGAGAAAGCTATGAAGTTAGCAGCCTACGATGCTCGGTAAAATTGCACGAGGAAAAGTTTTACTAGCGGCGATTAGCGTAAAATTCATCGTCTCAAGGACACGAAATATCGTACGAGTGTTTCGTTACTTTTTTTTATCGTTATTTCCTATTTATTTGTTGTTGTTTTTAATAGTTCTCACACGATAACAACATATACATGGCTTAGGTTAAAAAATTTCAAGCCTTACATAGAAACTATTTTTTTTTTCGATCAAACTTATTATTATTATTATTATTATACATACAAGAGCGGGTTGAAAAGTTTTTAACCTCGATATAAAAATAAAATACAAAGTTTAATCTTCTTTTTAAAAAATAAAAGTAAGTTAAACATATACATATCTTTTTTTTTATACATTAATAAAAAGATTTACTTTAAAAATCACACATATTCATATATCTTATTTTATTTTATTGTTACAAAATTAAATTTTCATTTCATATTCGAAGATTGATGTTTAATAATGTAAGTATATAAATTATACTTCATATATAGTTATAATAAATTATTAATATAAGATATATAATGCATGGATGGGATTTATTTAATATTTTAAAACTTCTATTGTGTGTTTTTCAATGTATTATAACAACATCGTTATTTACTGTAGTTAATCTATTTCTTTTGCTTTTATTTTTCTTTCATTTCCTCATCTTTTTCTTTACTTTCTTTCTTCGTACCACCGAAACTAAATATACTTATCCTCGATTCGACTAAATTATTATTACTTTCTATCTTCTTTCTTTTCTGCATCGTTTAAAAGTATTCAGTCGAATCGGCGTGTTCATTTGTAATCGGTTTAAAGAAAAAGGCTAGGTTGAATGAAAAAAGAAAAAGAAGAATCGCGGAAAGTTTGAAGTTTGCTGTGAATTAATTTCTCGTTTCCGTCTGCGAAGAGCGAGATAAAAGGGGCGTTTAAATGGGGTCAAAAGCCATGAGGTCGAGCATTGCGAGACGTCTTGGAAAAAAAAAAAAGAAGAAAACGTAGAACGAGAAGTAGAAAAAGAAGATGAGAAAGAAGAAGGAAAGGAAAGACAAAAATATATAAAATAGAATCACTTGGTTCTCGAGTACTGTGATGGTTATTTTTTATTGATGAAAAAATACTAGCGTTTCTTTTGAACTCCGACTTCTATATATTTTTTTATTTTTTTTTTTCTTCCTTCATTTCGATTTATTCATTTATTTATTTACGATTTACGAAATTCAATGCTTCTACGAAAATTGAATTTTTCTCTTTGCCATCATGTCAGGACGAACTTTAAACGAATTTTCTCAAATGAGTCCGACGATAACAAACGTCTTCAAAAGAAAGTCCAAAGAAGGAAGATGAAGAAGAAGAAAAGAAAAGAAAAGAAAAGAAAGAGAAAGAGAAAGAGAAAGAGAGAGAGAAAGAGAGAGAGAGAGAGAGAAAGATTTTAATTAGTTGCAGCACTAATTTTTTGATCCTCTTCAACTAGATTGCCATGAAAAGTTCGAAAGTTCAAGCGGCCACGAAAAGTAGGAATTTTTGTTTAATAGAATAGCCATTTTTTGTTTCCTCTTTCTTTCTCCCTCTCTTATTTTCATTATTTTCATTTTAAAATCATGCTACCGCGTCGGTAGCCTACTTATTTGGTTTCTAAACACAAAAAATCGAACATAATAGTAATAACAATTTATTTGTATTGCTAATTATTCTTACGCATATCATTTATATGCTACCAATAAAAAATTGAATTATTATATATTATTATAATTATTATCAACAATTATTTTATATATAAGATGGTACAAAAAAAAGGTTCGATATGTGAAGCGCTTATAGTACTTATCTGGTAAAAAAAAATCTCATTAACCTACGTCCGAAAATCAACCCTTCCGATGTAATTACGTTTTTACTACTTATGAGCGTTCGATATCATAAACGAGTTTTTTAGCAACACATTGAATGTACACAGAGGAATTTGTTTAGAAATATATTAGTTCAAGGTTATTAAGATATGTTTATTATGAAAATAAACCAAAACTATTACTAACATTACTAACTATTACTTCGTACTTACTACTAAAATATCTGATTCCGAATTGAAAAAATTCGAAATAATTGGACATTTCATACTTAATGATCTAATATATACAAATCATTGATATTCAATACATCTTTTTTCCATCTGAATGCAATTTTTACATCTACCGATAAATATATTAACGTAAACTTTCAAATATTCATATACAATTTTTATAACTAGCGGCTTTATTGTTTTCGAGAAAAATAAATTCGTAAAATTTGTCGAGGCTAGTAATTAGTCAAAGCCCTCGTATGAACAAATTTTATTCTACATTATTTACTTAGTTTTTCATATATAATCAACCCCTGTTCGTTTGTATACCACCAGTTACATTATTATTATTATTATTATTTTTATTAATAACGATAAATGTAGAAGTTTGTATTTATTTCTTATTCCGATATTATTTCTGTTCGTTTTTATTTTATATTAGAAAAAGATGGGATAATAAATGTCGATAAAGAATAAGAAAAAAAAAGCAAAAACAAGAAAAAGATGAGAAAACTTTCTAACGAAGATGACTTTCGATCTTACGATTTACTTTGACTTTCGATCAAAGGCGACCTCCGTGCATGCGCGCGTGTTGAAGTGAACACCAAAAACGCGTCAGCATGGAGGGTAGAAAATGTTTATCGACCTACGGCAAGGTAAGCGCAAGTTTACTGAGGGCTGGAAACTGGAAAGGATATGCCGACGCTTTAAGCGTCGTCGTCATCGTCGTCGTCGTCGTCGTCATGGTCGTCGCCGTCGCTTGATCGAGGTTGATTCGACGAGGTAAATTTGGTAGATGAAAGTAAATCATGGGAAAGAGAGAGCGTTTTCGTAAAATGGGGGAGTGGGGTGTGTTGGGGGTGTCAAAGGAAGGAAGCAAACCTCCTAAAACAGTTGAAAATTATTCAATGCCGTAGTTAGAAAATTGTTGTACCATAAACGATATTCAAAATTTGATTATTTAATTTTATTTTCGTAGAAATATTTAACTCCTTGTCGTACTTTAACGAGTCTGACTCGTGATGAAGATTTGGACCGAACATGGCCAACATTTGATTCTTTTTATTTTATTATTAAAAAATAATTGCATTTATTATTATTTAGATGTCTCTTATGAAATACTATAATTATTTGTAAGTCATTAAAAAAGAAAAAGAAGAAAGAAAAGAGAAAAAATAAGTATAAGTGCTTTTAAAATCGATATCATTACACTAATGATGCACGTTTGTTAATTAAAAATATTTAGACGACGAGATCCTCATTCTAAAATGCTTATCTCTCATTTCAAAATGTATGAATTCGTCGAAATGATGATTCAATGTGTTATGGAAAAGTTTCGAATCTTACTTGAATTTTCATAGATGTATACATATATAATACAGTGTATAGATATATTTTATATTAATATGCATGCATAGGTACTTGAAGAAAAAGCTCGTAATCGTGAAAGGTTAAATCATGATCGGACATTGGTAGAGTAGGGAACTCCGATCGATATACAAACAGAGTGAAGGGCACGAAGGAAGAAAGGACACGGAGAGAGTCACGAAGCACCTTTGAAATATATCGTCAAGCGGCTTCCGTCAAAGGATAAGAAGATAAGAAAAATGTATATATATGAGAGAGAGAGAGAGAGAGAAAGAGACAGAGAGAGAGAGAGAAGTGGATTCGTCACGATAAAATGTGCCAGCAAAGAGAGAGAGGGGTGTCAGAGTTGGCACGAAGGCCACCAGAAAAAAATGTGAATTGGACTAGTAGAGGGTGAACAAGTGAGAGAGAGGGAAAGAGGGGAAGAGGAAGAAGGACTGAGGGAGAGAAAGAGAGAACGAGTGAGAAAGAGAGAGGGAGAAGAGGGTAGAAGTCACGGGAAAAGGGTGGCTTCGAAATTGCACCTTAAAGAGCTGGAAAATCGTTACGGATGCGCGGCAACCGGTTGAAGGGAGAGAAAGAGAGACAGAAATAAGTGAAGCGAGCATCTTGATCTCTCGGCGATTTGTCTCTCCACTATCCCGTCACGAATTTCTACCGAAAGACGACGAAAGAACTTGTACGAAGAGTGGAAACGAACAAAATTTCTTGAATTGGATCAAATCTTTTCAATAAGTATTTTCAATATATTTATTAAATATTCATATAATTCTATTGAAAATATACGATTGTTCCCACATGAATATGAAATATTAATATTATTTCATAAACAATTTCATATTTCTTTTGTTACTTTTCCTTTCTTCTTTTTGTCGCATTATCTTCGTACATTTTTCAAATAATGATATTGATATATTATAATTAGGAAGTCATAAGTTGAACTTTTGTTACACCAGTTACATGAAAGGAAATTTAGGATGAGAAGTGAATAAAGTCGATAAATTTGTTGTAACGAAAGTAAATCGTCGTATGAAATGGTAATTCCTAACTTTATGAGACAGAGAGAGAAACAAACAAAGAAAGAGAAAGAGAGAGAAGAGAGAGAGAGAGAGAGAGGGAAAGGGTAGTGTCGGTGGCTGATAAATTGTGACAGTTTCACCCTACGATTAAGACGGATAGTGATGAAGATCATCAGGTAAATCGTTGACCCCTCTCTCTCTCTCTCTCTCTCTTTCTCTCTGTCTGTCTGTCTGTCTATTTCTCTCTCTCTCTCTATCTCTTTCTCTTTGTATATCGAAACTCACGGATTAGATACTCCTGTGCGCTTGTCGATGTTATCGATCTGCTAGAATACCAAAGGAACAGTTCTACGTGTATACCCCATGCATATATACGTGGAAAAATAGGGAGAAACCTAGAAAAAAAGTTTTCATATTTTTTTTTAGCCGAAACAAAACTTGAAAAAACTATTTGATAGCGTAGTCATTTTTTAAAAATACAAAAGTCTGTTTTTAAAAAAGATTCTAAGGGGTCCATTAACAATGAAAAAAAAAAAAAAAAAACTATTGTTGATGCCATGAAAATATTCTTAGTTTTTGACAAAAGGCAAATCGCCGTATAAAATGATAATTTAAAATCCGTAGATCCTGACGATGGTTAATAAATCATCTAAAGTAAGATATACGAGGATGAAGATTGTGTCAGGTGAAATGAGTTACTGTCGTGCATCAACCCCACCACGAATCTTTTCACTGTCTCCTATATTATCATTTCAGATACTCATAGAAGCTACGGTTGAATTTAAATATAAGATCATAATCTAGTAACCCGGTATTGTGTTTGTGGTAACAATAATTAGAATTTGATGTTTTATATTTTATCGTAGTAAATCTTCATCAATATTTATAGCGATTTAAATTTTTGAACGTAAATCCTTTTGAACATAACACAAATCTATAATAAAATGTTTAAAATTACATAATTTAACGAAAATGCGGTAATTGAATTATAATAATACTCTTATTATAATATAAATCATATGTTGAAATGAATTTTGTATAGAAATAAATTTTGTATACACGTTAGAGCGTATAAAATATACATAAAGGTGATGAAATTTATTCGCACGGAATTTCCTTCAACAGAGCACAAAATCTAGATTAATTCTCGCACGTGGCACGTTTCTAGTGAGAAAATTCGTATGCAAAACAAAGTATCGACACAGGACACAAGGGGCACCCTAAAAACGAAAATAGCACGCTGAAACATTGCCAACGTTTGATACTACGATCTTCCGTGCGTACGCAAGTTCATAAATAAACGGGAGCGTGCGAAGAGTACGTGTTTTCGTCAATCGTCGCATAAATAACAGAAAACGCCAAATCGCGAAATAATTTATTTCATTTATAATGTATAATTTATTATTTATATTAATTTAAGAATTGCGTTATATAATATACAGGATATATATGGGGCATTCCACGTCAAATCGGCCATTTTTGATCCTGAACCCTTTCGATTTGGCTGAAACTCTTTTATCATTTTCTACCCCATTAAAAACCTATTTGAGAATTTTTTCAAAATTTTTTACCCAATTCAAAAAAAGTTATGACTTTTCCAAAAAATAGCTTTTTTTCTTTCAAATAGCCGTAATTTTGCCAAAAATTGACTTATCGGAACGTTTTTTTTTTAATTTTTTGTTTATAAATGTACTTTATGGAAAAAAATATAAAAAAAATATTTAAAGTCAAATTCAATAATATTCAAATAAATATTTTTAAATCTATTTAATGACCTCTCTTAGTTTAATTATATACTATCGAAAATTATAATTACAAAAAGGTTGCAATGCACCATGGGTCAATTTTTCAAGTAAATATAATTAACAATTTATTTAGATTTCCTTGGTCCCTTAAATAATTTACAAACAGTATATTGTTCTGAATTAAAAAAATTCAGAACAAAGACACCCATCATTGCTTGATATAACAACTCTATGCAACTGTTGAGTTCCTGCAATGGTTTTTGTTTTTAAAAATCGGTCAACTAGATTATCTGCAGCTTTATTGTAGTTTTCAATTGGCGAAAACTTCAACGTTATGGTTACATATAGTGTTTTATTTTTTTATTGGGATACGCGAAAATGGTAACGGAGAAGGAAAGAGAGAAGAAAAGGGGGAATTTTCCCAATTGCCCATTTGCTCAATTTCTCAATTGCCTGTTACGGCTATTTGAAAGAAAAAAAAACTTTTTTTGAAAAAGTCATAACTCTTTTTGAGTTGCGTAAAAAACTTTGAAAAAATTCTCAAAGAGGTTTTCAATGGGGTAAAAAATGATAAAAAAGTTCCAACCAAATCGAAATGGATCGGGGTCAAAAGTGGTTGATTTGACCTGGAATGCCCCAACGTAAATAAAATATCTAAATAATTTTGTGTAACAACATTTTATATATAATAAATAAGACGCATTTGATAAAAATTCGTTATAACAGTGTGCCTGCTTTATTATTATTGTTATTTAAAGTTGAATGAATTCAATTGGATGAGTTTCCTAATTTTTGTCTCCCTTTTTATTGCAGAATATTTTTCATAATATATCTTTTCGTTATTTTCCTCTATAACAAGTATATGAAAAGTTATAAATATGTATCATTAGAACATTTGTAAATGGCTTTAAAAGTAAAGCTTCATAAAAGAACGATATATCGAAGCGTCGTTAACGTTATTTTTTATCATATCTCTTATTTTAATTCGATTATTATTCGATGGACCGAGAATACTCGAGGCAAATAATTAAATCGTTTTGAAAGCTTCGAGCTTCATTCAAATACGTACACGAATGGATCTGAAATTGCTTGAAATCACACAAATGTCTGTATTTTTCGAATTTAAATTTGTTACAAACGATATCTGTCTACCTTGGAAGAGAAACGATAACGAATATTGAAAATATTCCATACGAATATATATTATGTAGCATATACATACATATATAAATATATATATATATATGTAATATCAAGAGAAAATTTCTATTTCGTGTCTGATGTAATTAAATTTCGGGCTTAATTAAATTTATCGATATCTTTTTTGAACGAGAAAGCATTTTCCAATTTATTTTCCAAAGAGATGAAAGCAAAACTCGGTATGTTCGTTAGCATGCACGAATCTCGTTTCATCGTAGCTTTTGTTATTCCCGTTTTTTCATATATAGTTAATTTTGCTAGAAGACATTTAGTGAACTTATCTTAGCATATATTATATAGATCTCAAACAATTTGATGGAAAAATGAAAATTCGCGTTAGTTGAAGTGAGATTATTGTTTACAAAGAGGGGATCGGTTAGAAGGTATCCTACGGGATCTCTTATAATATTACCGTTTCTCCCATACGAGTTTTGTTTGCACACGTGCACTACAATTACACGGTGTATTCTTGAATATTTGTAATTGGGTAAAATTGGACCTCTCTATTTGTTCTTTCTACGAGATATCTTCGGTGTTGTAATACAACAATAATGTCTACTCGTAAAAAGAAATGTATTTGAGAACGTAGCGTAATTTCAAATAAAAACCTATACATTATTTTTTTCATTTAACAAAGTTAAATTGTAACGTTAAGTAATCACAGAATGGTCGGTAAAGAAATAGACGACCAATTTTTCATTTTACTCTTTCTCTCTTTCTCTTTTAATTTATTTTTCTTTCGGTTGAACAAACACGTAATGTTATTAAAGAATTATTCGTAATAGAAGAAAAAAAAGAAAGTAAGTTGACGAGTAATTAAGAAGAAATGAATGTCTTTTACTTAATATTTTAATAGCACAAAATTATAACCTTTTACGATTACACAACGCGATAAAAGAGTCTAACTAATATATCATATCGCTTGCTTTTAATTTACTTATCATTGATATTTTTAATTCATCATATTTATACGTTATCAAGGATAATTAATCGTAATTGATCGATCGTATATACTTCTATCTGCATAAGTCATATTCGCGCGCGTTTACGTCGAGATCGATAGACGATAAGGCTCGGTCATATTCGTGAAAATACACTCGACTTTATCGGTTAGGCTGGATACGTATATCAGCTTGGTATCTTAGATATTTATGGTTTTGCATTGCACGAAGTTAGGGTGGTAGCAGGATACATAAGGAGGAGAAACGCGTTACATAGTGCTACCACGCACGACATATGTCGTGACGTTTCTACCTCACAACCACTATCAAAATCAACACCATACCCATCTCACACCATTCTGACTACCATTTACATCGACGACGACATACACCACCCCCCATCCTCTTCTTTCTCTCTTTCATTCCGAATTTAATGGCGGAAAATGCAGCCAGCCAAAGTCAATAAGTTCTTCCCCCTGTGTCTGTCTATGGGGCACCATCCGGCAATGTGCCTACCCACTATGTCGTCCTTCCAGCATCAGTGGCGTGCTTTCGACGATTCTCGATCGAGAGGACTCTTCCTGTTTAATGCAAATTGCCTTGTCTGGAATGAAAAGACACCGAACGCTTTGCAAATACTTTACTTCTCTAGGGCGTTGTATTGTTTTCGGTATGTTTCCTTTGATCTATTTTACACTTTAATTTATGCTTAGCGTGTAAAATAAACGTGAAGATCTTTTCTGTCAATTGATTATATTTATATATTGTTAACATATATTTTGTTTTTTTATTAAAAACAGGTCGTCTCATTATTCTTCCTTAAATATTTAACGTTTGTGTATGAAACATTAAATTATGGTAAGATATTTTTCATGTTTAAAAGTAATAAAATGTATGAATAGAGAAAATTTTCAAAATTTCTTCTATGAAAATAATACCATTGCGAACTAGTCGTGATATGTCGCGTTTATTCACGACAGATCCTACGTTGGTTTCTACGCCAGTGCGTTCGAGGGATGTTGGAGGGAAGAACGAGGGGCCGACCGAAAGCAATTTGTACTCCTATGCAGGCTTTACGTTTCGTTTTAGACGTTTATATTGTGCAATATATCGAGCCCAGGATGGCTCCCGTGTCGTTGGATTTTCGAATTCGGTAAATGGACTTTCTCTCACATTCGAGGATCAACTTTCACCGTATAAGCGGATAGCGATTCATCGGAAACGATTCGCATGTAAAAAGGAAAATTATAAGTATTAATATTCTTATTGAAATACGTATATTACTTGAAACTGTTTTTCGCGTGATTATTAAACTATGTAAACGTATGTATAAATTTTATTGCATAAAATAATAATATTGTACGTATAATAAATAGAAATCTAAATTTATTTACAAAATAATAATCCTTACGTGTATTTTTGAATATACATATATGCAAAATATTTCCATTTCCATAATAGAAAGAAAGTTACGATAAAAATTGTTCGTAATTTTATGGAATTAATATTTTATTGTAATTATTAAATAGTCCTTTCCGAGTGGTTTACTATGATGTGCACTTAAGCAAAAGCACTTCGACGAGAGTAGAAACCGTGTCCCTTGCGTCCCTTCTTCTCTTTCATGTTCCAAAAATAACGTGGTGTAGCTTGCAAATCTTTTGCTCTTGCACTTTCGAAAATTCCGCTGCGGCAGCTGTTCTCTTCGAAATGCTTCTCCTTGTCCGGTGACGATTTGTTTTGTTTATCATGATCTTCTTCTTCGACTTCTTCTCATTCTTCTTCCCCTTCGCCTTCGCTTTCGTTGAACAACAAAAGAAACTAAAGTGGTACTGCCATTTCCACGTACTACTTTACTCGAACGATCACAAGTTGGTTTCAAACATTTCAAAGAGAAATGGAAGAGCAATATTTTCTTTAATTGATATTTTCCGAGTTCCTTATTACGAATTTTATTTTCTCATTAAATAAACAATGTTCCTATGATTGACAAATTACAAATATATCAATATTTTATCGTACCAATTAATTAAATTCTACAAATTATCATACTAATTAGATAAAACGAATTTTATTACGTTAGGAAAGTAAAAAAATAATTATAAATAATATTATGATCTCTTATTGTTATATATATATAATGTTTTTTAATGAATACATTCTTCTAGGGAGAAAATGTCTTTTGATTGTTCACGGTATGCTTATTACGTTATCGAGTCGAAGACATGAAAAAAGAGAAGCTAACGAAGCAGACGTTTCGAGAAAATATTATTTTCGCGATTTCTCTCTTATGTTAGCATCGTACAGGAGTAGGATAATTTGCGTATAGATAAATGGATCTTATTACACGCAAGCAGTGCTGCACCCTTTGAAATTTTCCTTTATACTGGGTTCTCCTCGTTAACTTATTAGTCGGAGCACCGTTCGTAAAGCTACGCGAGCGTAGATCTTCTCTTATACTAAAACCCAGACTATATAAACCCTTAGACTTAGAAATCCGCTCGAAGTAGTCCCCCTTTTCATTTTCGAATAAACGTTGAATACATGTGCGTGTGCGCGTATATAAAAGGGAGAACATTTCTACTTATATAGAATATCCATGAAAGTAGTCTCGTTTCATATTTTCCTAACTTTCCGTTTCCATGTGAAATTTCACAAATCGAAATATCCTTTCGACCTGCCAAACCAACGAAATGCTTTCAATTTGTTAAGTACTGTTCGATAAACTAAATGTTTTATCGTATTTATATATTCTGTATCAAGCTACGTAAGAGACAAATTTCCTTATCAGAAATAATCATTTTAATGGTACGAAAAAAAAAATACAGAAATATCTAAAAAGTACATACAAAATTGTATTGTATGATTTTTTATTAATCCTGTATTAAGTCATTAAGCTATTGTAAAATAAAAAATCTTAATACTATAATCGTATAATTAAATATTACGAGAGATATTTGGGACAATAGATAAAAATGCGTTATTATTTGAATTCTATAGGAATACTCGAGTACTTCATAAAATAAATTGTAATAAGTTTGGACACATTTCATATTCTAAAAATAGTAACGAGATATGTAAAGCATGTAGATTTAATGAATAACTATCTCTTACTTCCTTCTAAAATTTTTATTAGAGAACAAGGAAGGTACTGTTACTCGTGAGGTCATCATTACTCGTGTAGGTAAAAGTTCGAAGGATATAAAATCATTTCTTCATGAGTATTACTTACATGTCTAACTTTATTATTATTTATATCGTATTAATTTCATTGCCAACATTCATCTTAACGTAAACCGGAAGAAAATAAACGGATATCACTACGACAAATGTATTAAGATTTAAAGGGAAGCTATACTATACCTGATAGGGTTGTTTCATTTTCTAAGAGGGGAACTCGTCCCGAGTATCCGGTTTTCGAGTCTCTTTGAGGTATATCCGGTTCTCGTATATCATCTCGAAACAATGCTACTTACTCCGTTCGCTTTTCGTATCATCCATTGTGAATTTTTAAATGTTTTAGAAATTCGAGAACGCTATTCATTAAAAGAAATGAAATGTATATTAGTATATATATATATTGTACATACATGAATTATTTACATTAAAAATCACAGAAAATAATATTTATAAATAATTTCTTTCATAAAAATTTTCTGATTAGTATTACCGAAAACATGAAGGATAAGTGTGATTATGAATGAAATCATTGAACGGGGTCAATGACTTACTTTCTTCTCGTATGTTGTGCCATCTTCGAATTTATATATAATACCGTAGATATATACATATATTTGTATATTATATATGTATATATATATGCAGGCCGAGGTTTTAGATTTTCTTCTTAACTAAAACACGTGCGAGAGAACGAAAAGCTTATACATCACTTTGCTTTCTAAATTTACCAAAGAGCCCGTTGGCTGTCAAGCTATGCTACTGTCAGCTGCCAGAGAGCCATGAGGAAGGAAACAGTTAGAATAAGAAAGAGGAAGAGAAAAAAGACGAATAAGAGGAATAATAAAAATATCACTGAATCAAAATAAAAGAAAAGTGCATCGTTACAGTTCTTATCACGATTTCGTAAAACACTTACGAAGATAAGATGACAAGGGTCTTAGGAAAAAAGGGATGAAACGGAAAAAGAGAAAGGATACCTACATATATACGTTTATTTTATTTTCAAAGTTTAGTTGATTCTATTGTTTTATTATTAAGATTATTTACACGCTATCGATTTGTTTCATTAAAAATTATATTACCAATTTCTTTTCATATAATTTTTTGATTAATGTTTTATTTTTTTTTTTTATTGTAAATTATTCTTATCATATTTTAATATCTTATAATGTTATAATAATATTTTAAGATGTTCATTAGGTTTAAAGTTTAATATATATAATTATTTTGTTTCGTATAATTAAATATTACGAAACCTTGTTAAATGTTATTAGAGGTTATATTAATCTTCTCTATATCAATTTCTTCATAGAGTTGTCTTTTTCTGAAAAGAATGAAAAGAAAGAACAGATGGCCTTCGAGATAAAATTAGAAGCTAATACTCGTAGCTATAACAGAAAAAGAGAGAGAGAGAGTGTGTGTGTGTGTGTGTGTACCTGGGGTCGGACGTAAATCATCTTTTTTTTTCTTCTTCCTTTGATTAAGTTTGCCTTTAACTTAGCATCGACTCTTAAGTAGACACACCCGTGCGTGGGTGTATACGCTACATGTAAAAACACATAGCATGAATTGTGTGTGTGTGTGTTTTTGTATCTACTATTTATTACGTATTTGAGCTTGAAAGCCTTCCAGAATTTTTCAATTAATAATAAATGCTTTTTCTGAATCCTTTATCAGGACTAAAAGAACAAAAACAGAAAAGAAAAAGAAAGGGAGAGAGAGAGAGTGACAGAGATAAAGAAAAAAGATGAACAAAGCTATAAACATATATATATAAAGCCGAATATCGAGTAGGATAATTGAAATGAAACGTGGATCCGCCTATGAGAGACTAAAGAACAAAGAGAACACACACACACATACACACACACATTTATGTATATTACATAGTATATATGTACATTTATATTTACATAAATTTTCAGATTGATGACGCGATGCTTCAAAAGTTTTTTTTTCTATTTTTAATTTTAATTTTTATTTTAATTTTATTTTATTTGTTTTTTTTTTTTTTACACATATACCTCCAATCCATATATTTCTTTTTTGCAATACCACGTTTAGAATTCCAACGTCACTTTATCGATGGAATATCGATCGGGGGAGTCCTATTGAAATTGATTCGCCTCGTTTGTCATCCATCGACGAGTTACTGCCTTTGAATACCTCTTTCTCTTTCTCCTACTCTCTCTCTCTCTCTCTCTCTTTGAAATTTGATCTTTACCATTTCACGCTAGATTCGATTTCCTTATACTTTAAATGAACACATAACAACGCGGGTAAAACTATCAATTGTTCTATATATATAAATAAATTTATGTGTATGTGTATGTGATGTTATATATGGTTCTACGAATCAAATTTCAAGTTGCAATATAACGACTATCCGCACGGATTCGAAAATCGTGTAGCAATAAACGGAAAGGAAGTAGGGGAAAGAGAAGAGGGACAGGTGGGTGGGGATAGACAAGATCTCGTTTTCCCGAGAAGAATCAAATTTAACTCTCGAGGAAGAGAGGACTCCCTTGAACTCGAAGTAGACGGCGTTTATCTCGCATGGCAGTTCTTTTATATATCACGTACCCTCTCTCTTTTTCTGAGTTGACAATAATAATCGTCTTCTTTTTTCGAGATATACGTTTATCTCGCATGTCGAAATTAAAGTCTACGTTTGTATTTTGTGTTATGTATCTCGAAAGAAATAATACGATATCAGGAATTATCGAATGGCTTATACTCAAAATATCTAGTACAGTAGCGTAGAAAGCAGAGAAGATTAATGCGAAACTCATGGGTACGTATTAACATTCATATATTCGGCCCTGAATCCACACCCCTTCCGGAAAATCAATACTTAATGAAATCAATGTTGTCGTGCTATGTCGGTATAAGGGACACCCTATTCACGGGACACTTGACTCCTGAAACATTCGTATGGGATGTCGAAAGGTTGACGTACTTTTCTATTCCAGTATAAAGTTTACTTCGTAATCCTTTCTTTGTCTTTTTGTTTTTGTTTTTTTTTTTATTCTTTTTGCCCTTTTTCAAACGAGAACGATTAATTAAGCGTGCGTCGGGCTAACTAATTAGTCGAATTTCATGGAGTTTTCTCGTTCAAATGGCACGTAGCATTTATCTAAATGTCCTGAAAATGTTTTTTTTAAATCTCTTTTCAAAAACAGAAATGATGCTTTTGTGTATATATATACATACATTGTATCTAAATGCATTTATGCGTTTATAAATTCGAACGTTTTAATGAAATCACTTAAACATATTTGATAAAGAAAATCAAGCAACGAAGTACGTACTATTCTCTAATAAGTAGTGTAAGTATTTTGAAATGATAAATAATTGTCTTTAATTGAAATTATTATGTAAACTTTTATAAAAATATATTCTAACTTTTTAAAAATGAATTATCATCGAATCCTCGTATTTTGAAGTTTATCGTTAGTATCAATTGCATAAATTTTGACGATATTTTTTATTTTCTCGTTCATCATCATTGTGTACGTGTGTATATTTGTGCGCGCGCACACGCATATATAATACTTATACACTTGAACTACTTGTCTTAATATAATTTGAAAATAGGTTGTACGATATTGTAATAGAACGTTTATGGAGCGCTAGATCATGGCCCATACCTTCGGTGTTTCTCACTTCCATTTATTTTCGAGCCAGCCCCTGGCCCATTCTTTGGCGACCGAGTATTATAAGAGAAAGTTAGTTCGAAGCATGGCGCTATTTCGGCACGAAATTTTCGTCCCGAGCCAGGACCGGTACAGCTGCGTCCTAATTCGTATCACATCCACGAAACGTCCCCTTTACGAATTGAACATTTACGAGACACGAGTAAAAGCGTGTATTCGCATTTCAATTGGTTCTACTATTTTCCTAAGATGGTACTCCATACCTCGTAGCTATGTAAACTTTTCAATAAATTTCTTAAACATCGTTTCTATTCTCTTAAAAATGATCTTACGAATTCAAATGAATCACACGTGTTTTTTTGTTTGTTTGTTTGTTAATTTGTTACGATTACATATCATAATTTTCTATCTTATTTTTATGATAGAAAATTACAATTTTCGTATTACTAGTCTTACGTTTAAATACGAATAAATTCTACTTTTAATAATAATAGTTTATATAACAAACGATATGAAATAATGTTAACCATTTGATGGTTAAACCACGCGTGCCAAAAAACCTCTCAACTTTGGACAAAGTTTACTGCTCCATGAGTGCACAAATGGAAATAAAAAAAGAAAATCTAGTACCTTGGGTCTCGTACATTCAACAACCTCGACTTGTAGAGCTTGACTAAAATTTTTAAAATAGACTTTTGTCTAGCTTTGTAGTGTAAATATTATACACCAACGTTAAATGTTAAATACGAGAAATAAACAATTTTATGCAGTGTTATTTTTTAATCTTTTGCAAATTTTTATAAATTTCTCGATTTGTTATTCGAATATACAAAATGATTCGATTTCAATTTGATGAACTGAAATAAAAAATAATATATATTAGAAGCGTTTATTTTTAATACGGCGGATATTGTTTTTTTTTTTTTAACAACAATACCACGAGTTGGAATTTCGATATTAGAAATAGGAGTGAATTTTGTCTGGCGTTGAAAAAGAAAAATGTCCGAAAAATTCGTTGTCGGTTTCCGAGAGGAATGTCGGAAATATCTCTTCCTTTTTCGTTGCGTCCATCGAGCACAAGTTGAACAAGAAATAGTGAGAAAAGATAAAATATATGAGAAAAAGTTAAAAACTCGCATGCATCGGAGGAAGTTCTTTTTGCGCGTATCTTGCATTTTTTTCAGACTCTTGAGCTCCTTTTGTGTTATCTCTTTTTGTTATTTTTCCTTTTTTTTTCTTCTTTTTCGAATTTTTCCTTTTATACCCAGTCCCTACCTACGATTATTATTCGCGAGACGATTTTTCGCAAACAATGCTGCGCATACTTTTTTTCCACGAGTGAGTCGCCGCGAATCTTTCTTTCCTTCCGAATGTGAATCTTTTCTCTTAATTCTCTCCCTTTCTCTTTTTGCTTTTGTCTCTTTTTTCTTCGTTTTATTTCGGACTTTTATGACTGACTTCATTTTCACATTTCTCTCTTTCTCTCCCCCTCCTTGTTTTTCCTTTCTTATTTATCTCAATTTTAATTTTAGTACGTACATTTTTTACTGTTTAATTTCATTTCTCATTTATTTTCAATATTATTTATTGCTCTATCCGAAGATAGTAAAAATCTCTTTATTCAAATGAATCCTATCTCGTTTGTTCTCCTATCTCTCTCTCTCTCTCTCTCTCTCTTTTTAATAAATATTAATAAATAATCTCTATCTATGTCAGTCTCTATTTTTCTTCTCCATCCATCTTTATTTGTTCTTTTTCTCATTCTTGTTAAACTTCATATAAATGAGCACGTTCACAAGCAACCGCGCTCGGATGGAAAAAGAATTAGTTTTCCTCCTCGTTTAAATATTCGTAACCAACACCTGCAACCCGGTGGGTTATGGTAGCTTTCTAGACCGGAAATGCTCGGCTGCTGCCGACGTGTTCCGGTCCGTTGAGAGGAAAGAGAAAAAAATGGAGGGAAAAGTGAGGAAGAGAATGAGAAGGAGGAGGCAGAAGAAGGAGGAGGAGGAGGGAGGGTAAGCCATCACGATGAAAATCGTGCTCTCGGAATTTCATTTGCACTGCCTACAACGTACCCCCGTCCCTTTCTCCGCCCTTCTCCACCCCCATCTCCTTATCTTTCCACTTCCTACTCATAGACGTACCTACGTCTAACGTATCAGACGTTTAAGGGTAAGAGAAAACCTGAAGGAAAGGATCCTCAAAGAGAGGAGACGCCTTCTTTGATCTGTCTCATCATATTTGCTCGAAAAATCATCAGAGAAATGACACTTAAACGATCGAATGTCACGTTGATATTTTTTAGTTATACAATTTTTATCTGCATCTACAATAATTCTTAACTTCTGTATGTATATATATGTTCGAAATCTGGCATTCTACAGAATGCCTAGACTACTAGTCGGCGATATATGCAATGCATTTATATTTCACATATTTCCTAGGCATTCTACAAAATGCCAAATGAGAAACCGGCAAAGTATGAAATACATCTCCGATTCGTTTCGAATATCACGTCTCTCATTATTTTTTCAGAATAACATTTGTATATTTTTATTTTTTTTTTTATTATTTATATATTTATATTATATATATTTAATTACTGTAAATGGCCGGCCTAATCACGTTGGATTACTGAAATCCAGCCACGTGGGCGCGGTTAGTAACATGGATGGGTGATTCGTTCGAAGAAACAAAAGACAAAAACAGTGTGCTGGCTCATTCCGGGAAGGTGGAAAAAGACGTGGTAGTAATGAAATAAGTATGAGAGAAGGTGTTAATAGGAGAAGTCATTTAAACCCGTTAAAGGGAGAGTAAAAAGATAAGAAGTATTTATTTATGTTATTTTTTTGTGTTAGAGTTTATTTTTTACCATTTTTATATGCTGACATAAGTAAAACACACAACATGATAAACTTATATTAGATTATTCTGTTGTTAGCGGATCAATTATGATTTTGTTTGTTTCATATGACATGGATTGGAGAGAGTTTTAAAATTATTGCAATTAATTTTTTGTCAATGTTTTTTTCGTTTTTTTTTATAATTAGAATCAGCAGTTACAATAAAACTCGAAGTTTCCACATTTTATATAAGTATATATCTGTATATTTAAATTGTATCTACATCGACATATGGATAAAAACATATAAACACGATGAAGTAAATTCAAGTGATTAATGCGATTAATTACTAGGAGAGCACGGGTATCCAAACCTCGGGTGAGGTCGGGTCGGGTTGAGTTGGGATCCCGAAAGTTTATCGATACATAAACATATTCCGTTATCCGATATTTCGAGACCCAATTTGCGATTCGAGACCCGATTAACGATTTGTAACCCGATTTTCGATTTGGATTCCCAATCATAAAGATTCGGAACATACATTTTTTTATCTAGTCTTATACGAAAACGCTTAAATTGTAAAATAATTGCTGTGCAATCAAATGTCAGATTTTTTGTACAAATAATCTGTAATCCAAAATTCGTTCGGATAAAAAATCGTAATCGTTGGTACTCGCGCAAATCTACTAGCTAAAAAAAGTAAATTTTTCGTAAATCATTATTCACTAAATAATCAAATATATTTATTATATAATCTAAATTTTACTTCTCAAAAAATGAATTAAGTAATTTTGTCTTCAATATGCCAAAACATTTACGATTGTAGATTTTGTATTTTGATTAATTTGTTTTCATAACTACTAAATTTCATGCAACAACACAAAATTTGAATGTTCTTATCGATAATAGTCGTTCACTGAACGACTGAACCACAGAAGAAAAGTAGTAAATGTTTCATATAGAGTCATGACGTGTACCTTTTTTCACGGATCCTTTTTAAATGGAAAAAGGTCGTGACGTGTCCGGCACACGATCGGCGACGTGATCGATGCTTTCGTGGTTGAAACGATGTCACGTTTCTTTCCTTGGTTTTACGTCCGTGTTACTTCGCTTACAACGATCTTTAACGTCGCAAACGAAGGAGCTTACTCTTTACGATCGTTTCTTCTTTCTGTTTACGACATTTCATCGATTCTCGATGACTCAGAAATCGAACGACTTTTTCTTATTCTTTTTCCTTTTTCTTCCTTAGCGAATTGTTACAGAGGGTAATGTCTAACGGATCTGTGTAAACTTTTAACTGATACGGAAGCTATCTACTTGTATGCGTTTCTTTTTATTTTTCTTAGGTCGACCATTTTTTTTTTTTAATCCATCACGTAATACGAGATAAAATGTGTCTTGAAAATTACAGCCTAATCGATTTTTATATACATGTATATATATAAAGGAAAAACTGTAATCAATGTCTTATATATTTTCTATTTTACGTTTCACTGAATAATCATAAACTATTTTTATTAATTGGTAAATATTCATACTACTTAATATCTCTATCTAATTTAAATACATATGTACTAATAATATTAAGAAAATATCGTTTGCTGACTCAATGAGAATTGCATTAATGCATTGCATAAATTTTTCTCTCCCATTTCCTATCTGAGCAATATTAAGTTTCTCTAGGTAAATCTAGCGTGTATATCTTTGACGATAACTAGTAATAGAACCCAGTTGAGAGAGATAAACGATGAAATCGTGCGACAAGTTCGATGAGTAGAAAGTTGAAAATGATTATCACCTTCCCGGTTCATAGATTTTCTTCTTAATTCGATATCTGTCTGGTAACAGACTCGAGAAATGATCTTTTCTTTTCTCTCTGTCTCTCTCTCTCTCTTTTTGTCTTTTTGTCGAACTTAACAAGTTTCCTGGAAGGGTAAGCATCACGTTATCCGTAAATCGTAACTACGTCCTTTGTCTTGGGATCGGATCGAGTTCCTTGTTCGTCCAGTAAAGTCGATTCTACTTGGAAGCTATTTCGTTGATTCGATTAAAAGTTTGATGAGTTTGCTCGACTAAGCAAGCATTTTACGATTCTCCAATCGTTATGGAAATCGGCATTAAGGTTCTCGCAAACGATCTGTCTACTCTTTTCTACTTATGCACTCGTCGCACGTTTCCAACTATTTTCACTCATTAAACGAACAGTTTATTTGATAAGATGAAACAGCGATAGGGTATCGAAATTGGATAAAAAGGAATTAACGATGAAAAATTTTCATTCCTTATTAGATCAAATTTTATATATATATATAAGTATACATGTTTAAATAAATTGTATTTTTAAATTTATGAATACAAAAACATTGATTGTATGAAATTATTGTATTTCCATTGTGTGTGGATAAGTATTATTGATAAAAAAATAAAAATTTCCTTATTTCATGAAATTCGACATTTACAATCAAATAAATTGATCCAAATACAGAATTTGCAGTTGTTAATGTAGTTTCATAATTCTCATAAATCTGGCATATTGAAAATAAAATTCTCAAATTCATATAAGCACATGGGTGGGTGGAAAAGTTTTGGGTCTAACGTAGAAACAATCTTTTTTCTACTCAAACTTACTTTTATGTTTCGACGTAATTTCCAAACTTTTAGAAAACAATAGGTTGAAAAGTTTTTAACCAATCCTCGTATATCAAATGTTTACATATGTTGTAATTCATAATTATAGTGTAACATATCATATAATAAGATTTCACTATTTTTATTGTCGATAAAATTGTAAGAATACATTACGCGATATGTAAAACGATAAAAAAGATGAAAAGTAAGAATAGTTGTGTTTTAACACAATCACGTATGTGTCGTATACATATATAGATTTTTCCATTGTATCATATACACATATACGACATTAAATAGCGAATTCGGTTGACTATCAGGTACATTTCTTTCAGAATCCATAAGAGAGTACAAAGATAACGAAACTGTCGAAACAGTATCATTCGCGATGGCTCGTTTGCTAAGTGCAGATAAAATCTCACGACTTTTCCGTCTCTATTTCTATCTTTTTTCTTCTCATATAGAGAGTATATAAAACCAAGCGAGTATCGCATTTCCTCTCGAACGATTGCCGATGTGCGTAACCGTGAAATGTGCGTCTCGTACGGCAATGTTGGCGCGACTAGGAGGAGGGTTAGAAACGAAGAAAGAATAAGAGAAAAAAAACAAGAGGAAGAAGAGAAAGATAAACATATAGTAGGTGTTTCACAAAAAATGTGAAATTATTCAAAGTAATATATAATTATGAAATAAATAAAAGAAAAAAAAAAGAACATAAAAAATTTTAAATTTACATTTTAATATCCGATTTTTATCGCAATATTTAATCTTATTAATTATTAAATAAAACAATCAATGTATAAAAGCTTTTGACGAATAAATAGGGTGTAGAAATTTTTCGGGACACCCTGTACATATATAAATAGAGAAAGGGGACGAGTTCGAAGGGCCGACGAGCTTTCGAACAAGGGGTGCGTTTCCCTTTCGTATCAACGTGAAACACGAGTACACTCGACGTACATTTCTACAATTACGCGTATATCTGTTCGTAGCGATAAGGGTGTAGTATCTGCACACAATTTTCATACGTGGAACAGCATCCATGAGTGGGTACGTAGGTATGTATATACGTATGGTGATGGGGCTTTAAACGAACGAAAGCTGCCCACGACGTTAGTTTACTATTACTTTCGCTCTGAGCTCCATCGTAAATTGCTATGCATGTATGGATGTGTATGTGCATATGTATATATATATTTTATACGTGTATGTAACGGTTACGTTCATGATAAATGAAAATGCTTAGCGATCTAGGAGTACATTCGTCTGATCGTTTAAAAGAATTCATCGCGCGTATTACTTTAACAAATTTATATAAA